>NC_090232.1:38820354-39450354 GCF_024489055.1 Chanodichthys erythropterus | reverse complement strand
AAGGAAGTTGTTGAAAGTTTACTTCTACTTGCATGCAGTGTTATGAAAGCTACCTTGAAACTGTCACTGCAGAAAAAGTTCCACCTACTTCAACTTAAAAACTTGTTGCTGCTTTGAGTTTTTAAATACAAACAAAGTGAAGTTAATAAATGTAATTTCGGGAGGAGTACGCCCATCTAATCTTCCAATTAATACCAAGGTATAAAACCAGCATCTTACCTCTTCCTGCTGTTAGTTCTTTTGGCATCCCTCCTTCTCCCCTTTACCTCCTTTTGTACTAATTTTGCCTGTTATAGGGGTGCAATCGGAACTTGAGTGGGATATTCTTTCCAAGCCCCTCTATAGCAGACAGCAAGCCAAATCTGTTTACCACTTACACTAAGATTCTATGGGCACACAAACTCTTGAATTGGCTGTAAAAGTCATTTCAATTTAAATTATATTAAACTCAGTGCTCAAAGTGGACCAGTACGCAGTAATGACACTTCGATATTTTAAAGCGAAACTCAGTAAGATTTGTGAAGCTCCCCCTACAGTGAATCACACTGTCGTAAATACTCCAAGACGCAGCTCTGGACTACAACACTCACCAGCGCAGTAGTTTTGCAAATACAGTACAAGAAACTCGATGGAGGTGGGTGATTTTCAAAATTTTTTCGAATTTTCGAATAAATTCATAATATATACATTGTTTTTGAATTACCGTAAAGCACTTTGTCACTCTCGCATGAACGTGAACATGAGGCGAGATTGTGTCGGGTCGGCGAAGCTCAACTTGCAAGTGCTGTTTTCTGGCGTAGACGTGCCAGAGGGGGTTAGTGCTCGCCTCAAACACACCACTACAAGTCAATTAACCATCGTAAGGACTTAGAAAACTATTTATGAAGGTAAAAAAGTTACTTAGTTCTGCTTTAATCTGTAGCATACCCTCACTTCTCACATGTTGCCAGTGTTTTGCCGAATTCTATCCGCCGCCAAATTATTACCCCCCTAGCATTGGTAGGTTTAGGATTGGGTGAGGGGGAGGGGTTAGGATTAGGGGTGGGGTTAGGTTTAAACAATGAGGGGTGCGGTGCACTTCTAATTTGTATGCCCTTCATTCGCTAATTTCCCTCTGTCTCGTGGACTCGGATGTGCGTCATTGCTTACGTTGCATGAGTGCCCACTACTGGCGGAACTCATACATAAGGTTTAAATGAAACGCACTAAGCCCTTGATCACTTGGAATTCACTATGGAGCTGATTTATTATTTAAACCCCTTTTGTACATATGAATTTGTTTTATGCACCATTCTGTATGCTTATAAGTTGTTGGAGAAAATATATAAAATCCTGTAGGTACTGTGCTGTTGGAGAAAAATAAAATTACACAAATGTAACAAAATATCAATAGTATAAACTTTGACTGTGAACATAAGGTAGCTACAAGTATTAGCCTATGTGATTGAATCTCAACATAATTAATATATTATAGACTATTATGCAATTAATTCTCAAAATAATTAAAGGTGCCATTGAACGTTTTTTTACAAGATGTAATATAAGTCTAAGGTGTCCCCTGAATGGTTGTCCCCTAAGGTGTCTGTGAAATTTCAACTCAAAATACCCCATAGATTTTTTTTTTTATTCATTTTTCCTATTTTGGGGCATCATTAACTATGCACCAATTCATGCTGCTGGCCCTTTAATTGCTCGTGCTCTTCGATTTGGATGTTTACATTTGATTCTGAATGAGTTTGAGGCTGTGCTCCATGGCTAACAGCTAATGCTACACTGTTGGAGAGATTTATAAAGAATGAAGTTTTTAGTGTTTATGAATTATATAGACTGCAAGTGTTTAAAAAATTAAATTTCTTGTCTCTGTGAATACAGTAAGAAACAATGGTAACTTTAACCACATTTAACAGTACATTAGCAACATGCTAATGAAACATTTAGAAAGACAATTTACAAATATCACTAAAAATATCATGTTATCATGAATCATGTCAGTTATTATCGCTCCATCTGCCATTTTTCGCTGTTGTTCTTGCTTGCTTACCTTGTCTGATGATTCAGCTGTGCACATCCAGGCGCTAATACTGCCTGCCCTTGTGTAATGCCTTTCATAATGTTGGGAACATGGGCTGACATATGCGAATATTGGGGGCGTACATATTAATGATCCCACCTGTTATGTAACAGTCGGTGTTATGTTGAGATTAGCCTGTTCTTCTGAGGTCTTTTAAACAAATGAGATTTATATAAGAAGGAGGAAACAATGATGTTTGAGACTCACTGTATGTTATTTCCATGTACTGAACTCTTGTTATTCAACTATGCCAAGGTAAATTAAATTTTCAATTCGATGGCACCTTTAATATATCATACACTTCAGTTAAGCGCAATCTGCTGTGACATCACAATCAAGTTGAATTGTGGGATATAGAGCTACTCGAAGTGTACATCAAAGTAGACTCACTCCCTCAGTCAAAATTGAGGGCACAAGAGTCTGTCCATATAAACTTCTCTCGTCCACTTCACGAAGTGGAACACACTTAAAAATGGCAGCAGTGATTCCCACGAGGGGAAGTGTGTGTCTAAAATTGGAGTGGAATGCAGCCCAGGTAGCGACTTCAATGAGGGGGGTAATAATTTGGCAGGGAGTCAAAATTCTGCACAAAATTGGTACTCTGACTGCCCCATCCATGGAGCACAATTTCAACTAAGGTGCAGGGCTTGAAATGGGCTGGTACATGCCAGTCCCTTTAGCGTATCGCCACTTTTCCTTGCGTACTGACACTTCCGACATGTTGAATGTACAGAAGCCCACCACGCCCTCCTTTCTTCAGGAATGCATTTTGAACAGAGAATCAGGAGTACCGGCACTTTTATTTTTCCACTTCAAGCACTAAGGTGGACTAATGAAACATCGCTGTGTGTTGGAGATGCACAATAGTTCTGCTGTGGCTTTCATTGGAACTTTCGTTGCAAAACAGAGCAAACACTATTGACAATACTGTGTTTAAAATGTACATCACTCAATATTACCTTTTTGTTTGTTGAACTGTTGTATAAAATCAATTCACATTTGCAATCGTGTAGATATTTGTGAAAATTTGCATTCTTGCTCATGTATATGATCAACATTAAAAACATGAAGAACTCACACAGGGTATGTTTCTGTATCAAAGAGAGTCTTAAATCGATCTCTATGCACTCTCTGTGTCTATATTTGTTCTTCATGCTAGTAAGTGCTAAATTCCCACTTTTACAAAGGTACATTGTCGAGAACAGCAGTAATGTAGCGTTATACTCTGCAACCAACCTATCATATGTGGATGCAGTCAGTTCTGACTGCAAAAGATGAGGTAATTTGATTGGTTGTCATGTATTTTACCTTTTACAGCACTATCATTTACCCATTTTTACACTAGATGTGGCATTTTGCCTGTTAGAAATACATGCTGAACATTTTGAACATTTTTATAACTTAACGGGAACGTTAGCAAAAATATTTTTGTTAGCTGGGTATGCATATAAAACACTTTAGATAAAAGAGTCTGCCAAATGCATAAATGTAAATTGAACACTGGACAGCAGCATTCGGCGCAGGGAATCATTTAACATGAACCGTTCGAATGAATTAATTCACTACAGTGATTTCGATTTCCCAATGCTTCAAATGAAACATCATTTTGACATGCTACATGCTGCTCAGTGAAAAAAGTAGCTTGTTACTTTAAATGCTAAAGTCATGCCACTGAAAAAATATGGTTAAGTTAGTAATAGATACTCCTTATAACACATGAGTGGATGTAAGTGGCAAAATAAGCACTTTATTGAATGATAATGTTAACTTCCATTTCTTCAAATGCTTTTTGCTTTGAAATCTATTCCCCATCAGAGCCTCAGGGATGGTAATGATCGAGTCATACATCTAGTGTCAGGGTGTCATCTTTACAAACATCTTTACTCTAAAAGGGTCCTGATGCTTATGCACGTCTTTACTTTTAATCAAACAAAGTAATTAAACACTTCAATCACAATAATGGCAGCCATCGATTCCCATTATCTGTCATGTATATCAACAACAGATTTATATGTAATATGCATCGCCGACTACACTTCTTTTCCACTTCAGTTCTTTAAGGAGCATGTTACCATGGCAACAAGGCCCCCCACAAAAATCAGTTTTTGCTCTTTAAGACTGGCTGACAACCATCAGGCATCCATTTTGTGCATAGGAACATGTTTTTTTTGTTGTTGTTGTTTTTATGCATTGAGATATGAGTACAAACAGAAAGCAAAAAAGTAAACAGAAAATGTTAAGGTCAGATGAACTCTGTAAACCTGCAAAGTGTTTGCATCCTAAGCTATCACCTTAGATATGATCAACTCCTCTGAGGGCATTTATTTACTTCAAAAACACTGGCATGGCTGCTTTGAGTCTTTTCCTTAGAGAAAAATAAAAAGATTGAAGACAGAAAAAGTAGACACTTGCTTTAGTGCAGATCTATTGTATTCATGAACCTACAAGCCTGTTGACAAAAAAGGGAATCAGAAACTGTAAAAATATGCACAGACTAGTGTTTCCTCTCCCTCGTACGCCTACTTTCCTTTTCCCATGGTGCATCTGCTTCTCTCTGGCCGCCGCTCCAGCAAGTCGAGCGAGTCAAACACTATTTGACTGCCTGGAGTACAGGCAGCAGGACCTTAGTATGAGACAAAAGTTAAAACCCTTTTGTGTAAAGCCTCATCTGCTCTCTCTCTCTCTGTCTCTCTCCCCTCACCAGCTCTGCATCGCAGATGTACATTTGGACCCAGTAGATTTGGAACAACAGTTGAGTAAATGATGACAGAATTTTAATTTAGCTGGGAACTATACATTTAATGACAGAAATAAGATATTAATAAAAATATGACGTGTATATTGCACAAAGTACTTAAGTTTGTGCTTGAATAAATATTAATTTGTTCACTGCTGGAAACAAAACTGTTGTGAATTGTGGAGCAAACAATGGCTTTGTACTGAGAACACACTATAAATTCGTTTAACGGTTACATGACCTTATCATTTGAACCACAGCTATGATTAAACACTCATCATGAAACACAAACACTCATCTCTCAAGCATAAAAACCTCACATGCCTTCATTCAAATCCCTTTACCATTCAGATGGAATCAAAGCAATTAGCTTTGCTTGGTCTTTGCTTTTTTACTCTTATCTTTCAAGCAATTATCTCCATTTCCCCAAAGCAGCAAGGCATCACTTCAGGTTTTCCATGTGTCATTGAATTTTTATTCTGAGTCACACATGCATACATGAATCATACACACATACACACACACAGCATGTCTTCTTGATTAACGCCTTGCTACATCCTTAATTATATGTCTCTTTTTTCAGACCGAGCTCCTGTCAGCTAATGGGAAACATTTTACCTCAAAGGAAGTGAAGGGGGTAAAAAACACCAAGACGTTTGAGAAATTGAGACAAGTAACTAATAACGTAACCTTATGTCTAGGCATCAATCAGATGAAATTAGAATGGGAATATGTTGTCTATTTTACAGCTGTGAGATATGACTTCTGCCCGGTAGGTGTTACCACGGAGATGGCTTGCTGTCATCCATCAAGAAGAAGTGAATCCTTGAGGATTATGGGATATTTACCTGATGGGCGATGCACAGCAACTTAGCAAAGCTCCGACTGTCAAGGACAGCATGATGTGAGAGCTAAATGATAATGTTCTTCCAGAGTATGTGACTAATGGTTGCAGTTTTCAAAACTATCTAATTATCTTGTCTCGATTCACAACGGTAAGCTTGTAATGATGTTTTATAATAAGAGCGACCTGGTGGATTTCCATGGGAAATTCGAGCATGCAGCAGTTTGTCTGTGCGTCATTACGTCACGTCCGTAAACAGAACGGAAGGAGTCCAGGCTAATTGGTTTTATCATGTGAGGATGCAGCTGGTAGTGGATCATTTATAGCCTGTTCTCACAGCAGCTGAAATAATTAATCGTATCATTTTGATGGTGGATTGTAATCCAGAAAGATCCAAATGACAATCAACAGTGACAACTGGAGATTCACCCATAGTCAAAAAGCAAAAGACTTCAGACTGTGGAGTGGATACAGACATTGAAATCTACAGGTAACACTAATATACACATAGTCATAGTAATGCTGATGTTGTTAACATTAACGATTTGAGAATAAAGTATAACAGTAATAATAATTTGGCATGATCCGAGCTAAGTGATCGTTAGATTTAATCATCATTGGCAGCGCAATTTATTGTAGGCCTAATGCTTTTTTCCTCAGTTGGTCAGAACAAAAGTGGCAGACATGATACTTACTTGTTCAGATGATATTTTCAAGTGAAAATTCTTATATTGGTCATACTTTCAAGACGTAGAATCTGTGATTCTGAAGTACAGTATCCACACCAGTGCGGTGACTGACAACAAGCATTAGATTAATCCACGCTGACGAGCCGTGCCGAGGCACGTACAGATAACTGTTCCGCATATGACTGCAATTGCAGGTTTCAAACAAGAGATGGCGACAAAGAGGAAAAATCACGGACTGCAGCTTTAACTAGGAATAACTATATAAAAATGAAAAATAAAATATCTATAATAATAAACAAGATATGTTTACTTGCCAAGCTTAACAATGCATGGATTTGCAGGGAGTTTTTGCTCAGAACAGAACCACCATCCAAATTGTATGCTAATTGTCAATCAAATTTTTTGTGGTCCTGACAGAAATATATTAACATTATTACAGTTTGGTATGTACCTTGGTTCTGAAGTCATGGTTTGGTACAGAAAACTACATAAAAAAAAAAAAAAATCTTTTTTTTTTTTATTAAACAATGTCTTACTGAACAAACTGTGTCTCTGTCTTTAAATTTATTCAATTATAATTAATATTTTCTTTAGGATATATATATATCTTGCTGTAAACTATTAGGAAGCCCTGTAATATTACTGTAATATTAAAGATTACCATTAACAACAGAGCCCAAACTATTAAATTCAGTTGCTATTTATTTGTAGATATAATCATCTACACTCAAATAATAATAATAATAAAAAAAAAATGCATTGTAAACATGTAAATTACACATAAGGCAGTTTTTGCATTAACTTCTATATCTAATTATAAAATAAAGCAATAAGCTACAAGAAGCTGTGGTTTACAGTAAATTTAACAGCTAAGGGGCTTCGTTAGGCACGATGCAGAGCGGAGTGTCTAAAACCCCCTTAGCTGTTATAAATTCACAGTAAACCACAGCTTCACGGGGTGTCAGGCACACAGTCGCAAAAACTTTTATATTGAAACTTATTGTGAACACGGAACAAGACGCAAATGACAAATGCTTTGGCTAGCGCTGTCAGTGTCAGCAGGGCACGGGAAAACCCATTAAATGTCAGACATTCAGAGGACATCGCAGCAGACATTAAACAGATTGTTTATTATGAACATACCTGACCTGAAGGAAAATGCTAAATCTGAGTGTAGGTAATACACTCGGTCACTTGATATCTCTCTCATAACACTCTTGCTTCAACGAACAAAATCAATAGAGAACAATATGTTTACATTGCTAAGAGTGGTTGCTAAGATAGATGCTGTATGTTTTCAGGAATTTTACAACAGCTTCAAACGCAGCTCAACCAATGAGAATCAAGGGCCGGAACTATCCGTTTCATAATAATGTTTCTTCAATTCATTGTTGAAATATAATCATTTACACAGTGGCTGTCATAACTTGTTTTCATGACGTATTTATTTAAACAGGACTTACATTAACTAACAGGTTAAGTAAAATATAATTAATATATAGGCTAATATAGTGCATATATTTAGCAAAACAGTTCATTTCTCTAGCGAACTAACAAGCTGTTGAAACTGAATGGCTTTTCTGAAGAAAATGTAATACTACGTCACATATTGTTTGCAAACTGTATTACTGACATCTTTCTGAGGTTGAAACACTGAGCGATTACGCAAGATATGATATTTTTCAGTAAATTGTACTGTATCTTTCAACATACCTTAAGATGTTCATTCACGTTCATTCTGTAGTAGTGAAGTGGAAGTGATGATCTGCATTTATTGTTTGAATTTCGTGATACAATAGACAGAATTTGAAAGATGCCACTTTGTTTCTTATCGAAAGTAACGAAACACAGAGCTTATTGCGATTATTGGTGTTTAATGCTGGTTAAAAGTGGTTAGGCTAAGCATTACTGTGCGTGCCCCCTTTTGGATGGGAGTGTGGATCGCCTGTGACTGACTGTATTCATCGTAACTGCATGAACCGAACCAAGACGTCCATACCGTGATGGTTCGGGATGAATGCATGTACTGTTACACCACTCAAATATACATGGCTATCAATAGATTAACATTTTTGAGACAGTTTTGATTTGGACTGATTTTTTGAATGAATCCACTTACTAGATCATTGGACTGAAAACTTTCAGGCAGTTTAGCAGCTTTAAATGATACATTTATTTTCAATTTATCTGCGTTAAATTATTTTAACGCATTAAGGATTTTAGAATTAATCACATGCATTAATGCATTAACTTTGACAGCCCTAATTTTCAAGCTTATACCATATAAACAGTCTTAAGGGTTTTTGTAACAATTAATTTTGGTTATTAAATCTACAATATTAGAATTCTATGAAAAAATGGTCAGAATATCCTCAGTATTACGGATTAACCTCTAAAACCAACAAAAAGTGGGAAAAGAGAGTGAAATTACCCATGTGGAAGGAACAAATGTAAAACACAATGACTCAACTCTTCACATGAGGTTAGACTTCCTAAAAAATCTTCTCTCCTCCAGAGCAAATGCACGAAAAACAGGTCCGCCGTGCTTTGTCTGCTGTGATTCAGCCTGACATGCACAGAGAGCCCTCGCAAGGTCCGTACCTATGAGTCACAGCTTCAGCTCCAGTGCACTGAACTTTACCCCTCGGACTCGACCGCAGAAGCACAGAACATTGCATGAGAAGAAAGGTGAACAGATAATCCAATAGGTACTATGAGTTGATGACTGAGAAACTATATAATTTAGACAATTGGAAAGAATATGCTTCTCATTACACACACACATACACACATATATATTGTATAATGTGTATATATATGTGCATATATTCAAATGATGCAATTAAGACTGCAACAAAGTCATGAAGAAAGAAAAAGAGAAAGAAATCAGTGTGAAACCCAAGGCTCATAAAACAACTAAAAGGGCTCTAATCCATTTAGAATACAATGTTCCTTTGGGTGATTTTGTTAAAACCAATTAGCACTGGAAAGGTCAAAGGCTTAGATGGGGAAAAAAAAACATCAAAGTAGATTGGTCCTTAGTTTAAATTTGACCAACAGAGCTAATGCTTTGCAATTCAATTGTGCATGTTAATAAGAGCACTTGAATTTGAGAGGAAGGAGGAAATGAGTGCAGAGAGGCAAGAGGAAGAGAGCGAGAGAGAGAGTTCAGTGGGGACGCACTACGGCGCTGGCCTTTTTCTGTAGCTCTTAAGTGCGCACATTATCAGGTGGCTGTTTACCACAAGAACTCTTCTGCGCTTGTGTGGGAGCCCAACAAACAAAAGCCATCATCCAGGAGACCAACCTCTCTGCATATTTTAACTGAACATTCAATATGGTCCACCTGACAGATTTATAAATGACCATAATCATCTATCAAATGATGCTTTTTTGTCCAAAGAGACTTACAATGCTGTAATTGAAAGGTCAGTCCACATGTCACCTGGGGTTAAGTGCTTTGCAAAAGGGCACAGCGGTAATGTGCTGGTGGAAGACATTAACTCTCCAGGCAGTGATTTTTATCCTTTTATATCACCAATATCCCGACAGGGTTGAAAGCAGGTTCAAGATTTAACGTCTAGTTAAATAAAAGCAATTCAGGCGCTCACTGATGAAAGTAAATCACTGAAATCAAAAATTACAATGGTAGTGAAAAATCAGGACATAGCTGAAAAAGATTTTGTCTTAAATGCACTTTCGATCTAGTTTGTTGATCTAAGTGCTTGAAATTAGTTTTGTAGACAAATATAAGGGTCATTGACGAATAAGGTTTTTAAAAGTGTAAAAAAAACCTAATGGAGATAATATTAAAGTTTTATTAAGTGTTAATAATGAGATGATGTGGTTTTTATAATCAATTAACACTGCTTTTGTCATTTTTTACAAGATGGAAAAAATTTGTCACCAAAAAAGTTTTTCGGTTTACCAATTGACACTTTTGGTTTATACCGAATGACAATATTTTCAAACAGTGCTAACAGGCAGATAGCTAGCAAAAGGACAATCAAACATTTTATATTTAGTACAAGTTTTTAAAATATTACAACATTGTCCATGTTTTATAGCGGTTGTAGCGAATGACCTGTTGTTTCGGGACATGCGTACGAGCAAGTGAAAACATATATACATATACATAAAAATTATCTTTATATTGGTTACTCCAAGTGACAATAATGCAATTTATTTTTACATATATTCTTTCTCATAACAAAGCAATGACTTAATAATTCATAATTTTAATATTATTTTGCACTATGTTGATATATGATGTTATAAAATCATGCCATAATAAAAAATATATACATTTATTAAATTTTAAGATATTTTAACCACAAATGAAATGGCTGTATTGGCCTTTGGACGGTTAAACCGAATGACCTTTTGACACTTCAAAATCTTTAAAATAAATTTATATGTAGCAAAATATAATATAAAACCTTTTGGATTCGATAAAATAGATCTAATTGTACTGCCTTACATACTTTGGATGTCATATCTTTATTTTTTATTATTATTAAGGCCTTTGGACAAAAAAAAAAAAAAAAAAAGACCCGTCACGTCATTGACCCATAAATTAAACAAAGTTATACTATAATATCAATTAATCAATCTGTAACGAATGGGACTCACAGGCAGGGGATCCAAATGCAGCATTTATTAGAAGTAAGAGTGGTCGTACAGGCAGGGTCAAAACAGGAACAAACTGGAACAGTGAGGAACAGGCAGAGTCGTAGTCAAGGGACAGGCAATGATCAGGACAGGCAGCGACGGGTCAAAAACAAGAAACCGGCAGGAACGATAACAAGCAGGCAGACAGGATAGAAACGCTCGGAAATGACACAATGGTAATCAAGACTTCGCAAACTGGTGGTGTGAGTGTGAGTCCTTTATAGTCCTGTTAATGTACTGCAGCTGGGTGTGGTGATTAGTGATAGTGATTGATGGAGTGAGTGCAGGTGATTGGCAGAGAGGATTATGGGTAATGTAGTCCAGGAACTGACAGGAACAGACGGTGATCATAACACAATCAAAGGAAAATAAAATAAAATGAAGTAAAATAAAGTAGTAAAATAAAAAAAATATATAAAAATGAAATGGAAAAATTCAGCATCAACGTAGCAATTTTGAGGTAGGAAGCCAAAACCATGCCAGAAAAATAAAATAAAATAAAATAAAATAAAATAAAATAAAATAAAATAAAATAAAATAATAAAATAAAATAAAATAAAATAAAATAAAAATAATTTATTAAAGAAATACAATTCCATAATAAAAGTGCAACACAAGAACAAACAGAAGAATTCCACACACACAAAGGTGTGTGAAAATGCCAATTTGTACCACACTAACCATGATGAAATACAACTCTGGAGCTCTCTGACTCTTCACAGTAATCTATTTCTAAAGTTTTGAGGGGAAATGGAAAAGAAAGCAGCCTAAATTACAGCAATTTATTACAACCATTAAAGCTTATTAGCCAGAACTTAAACCTCATCAAGTTTCTCCTTGATGCTCTATGCACTTTGAAGATAGCAGACACAAACAAACATGCACAAATACCCCGATCGGTACCATGTGTTGCACATTTATTTTGTCTGTCAATATTCTGAGCATAGTCAATGCATCTCATGAATTTCTAATGACTTTAAGCCACATATGCCGAATTTTCCACTGAAGAGCGACAAGCTTTAAGAAAGGCCTTCAACTAGAATTTTTTGTACGTATTCTCTTTTTTATTCTACTCCTGTCTTCCTTTCTTTTTTAACATAAGCTATTTGTTTTGATACATTATTTCATAATTTTCCTTTTTAGCAAAGAACAGGAATACAAAAGTAGTGGCCTCACATTTATACAACAGCAAAGTCCTTACCTTTGACAAAGAACACTTAGGAAACTTATAGCTCTAAAGTTCCCACTGAGTAGAAAATAAATTACATTTGAGATCTATTTAATATCTAAGCTGTTTCTCCTAGACAGCAATAAGAATAAATGGAGATATCTCCTGTTTCAGAAGAGATATCAGTGATGCCTCAAACTGTGCTCAGATCAAATTCTACAATCAAAATTCAGAGATTTGAATTTTCTGAGCTATGCTATCAGCATTCATTTTGAGCTATGAACTGAACTCCAAGTCATCTGAGCAATGAAACGTCAACTACAACTAGACATTTTCTGAATTAGGAGTATAAACTGATTATTACTGGAACAAAGTGATCTTGAGACCTCACTTTTCAACTTGGTTCAGTCATATTGTGAAGAAACCTTCAAATCATAAACTGTACACATTAAAAATGGACCTATAATGCCCCTTTACACAAGATGTAAAGTCTCTGGTGTCTCCAGAATGTGTTTGTGAAGTTTCAGCTCAAAATACTCCACAGATCATTTATCAGCTTGTTAAATTTGCCCCTATTTGGGTATATGTGTATATACACTAGATGTATCATGGACTTCCAAAGGCTTGTTAACACATAAAACTTTTTATGGTTTTTGGCTGCTCATTTACACAATGGCGAAACTTTTGAAAACGGGTTTCAAAGCGCACATATTTGAAAACGATACTGTTATTGTCTCTATGTAAGCTACTGTACAAAAACACGAATTTGTGAAAATGGTGATGTCATGTGCATGCGTATTACGTGTTCAGTCTAACCCCTGCTTACTACATTGCCATCTACTGGCCTGGCAGAATAATACAGTGTTTTAGTCTTTTCATGAATCCATGTAAATGGGGATCATTTGGACAACGTTGTCATCTGTATGCGAAAAACGCAAAGAAAAAACTTTTCCGATTTTAGTACTTTGTTGTCGTGTTAACCCTTAATATAGGTGTTTTTTTCAGGTCAGAGTTTGGCTTCAATGTCTGCTTATAGTGTTGTCCATTTGAACAATCTCACAGACCACAAGTATATAAACTCAGAGCATGAACAAACTAAGTTTATGTTATAAACCATGATGAATGAAATCAAGAAGTGGATTGGTGCTCTGGGGATCAGCATCAGGTTTAATGGAGGAAATGAGAGTACAAAAAGTAGATTTCCATATCTATGGGATAATTGGAAAACTTTCACACAGATTTGAGACAGTCTCTGCATTTGGAGCACATCCCTGAATGATGTGTTGAACCCCTATTGTTTTATTGTGGAGGAAATGTCTGCAAAAACTGCTGCTTGGATGAACGGTGAATAAAAGATTGATTTTAAATGGCTTTTTTGTTTCTTTTACACCCGTCTCTGTCTCTTGTGCTCTCTGACTTCCTGTTAAAGCAGCCGGAGGCTAAGAGCATATAACACATATTAAGATGGAATACAAATTACTTCCTGTTATTTTTTTTCCCTTGCTGTGTCCAGACAGGTCACAAAAACCATGCCCTGATCTGTCATTTCATGACAGGTCTCATTTGTATTCATAGGCATTCATATGTAAATCATTCACATAGATAGACAATCAAATGTGCAACAATTATTGACAGTGATTGAAATATAAAGACACATTTACAGCTTTAGCGATATACAAATAGTTATCGATACTTGAGACACTATTTAAAAGTGTGACTCTCATTCATAATAAACCATGAAGACTTTTTAAAGGAAAATGTATCAACAAAATTCCAATATGAATATTAAAAGCACCGAAAGCCATTTGTACTCCGAATATGGACAAATTTAAATATCATCAAATCTTAAAGGTGCCCTAGATTATGTTTTTAAAAGATGTAATATAAGTCTAAGGTGTCCCCTGAATGTGTCTGTGAAGTTTCAGCTCAAAATACCCCATAGATTTTTATTTTATTAATTTTTTTAACTGCCTATTCTGGGGCTTCATTATAAATGCACCGATTTTATGCTGCGGCCCCTTTAAATCCCATGCTCTCCGCCCACAGAGCTCGCGCTTGCCTTAAACAGTGCCTTAACAAAGTTTACACAGCTAATATAACCCTCAAATGGATCTTTACAAAGCGTCAGATTATGTGAGTATTGTATACTTTTATATTGTTTACTTCTGATTTTGAATGAGTTCGATAGTGCTCTGTGGCTAACGGCTAATGCTACACTGTTGGAGAGATAAAGAATGAAGTTGTGTTTATGAATTATACAGACAGAAAGTGTTTAAAAATCTCTGTGAATACAGTAAGAAATGATGGTAACTTTAACCACATTTAACAGTACATTAGCAACATGCTAAAGAAATATTTAGAAAGTCAATTTACAAATATCACTAAAAATATCATGTAATCATGGATCATGTCAGTTATTATTGCTCCATCTGCCATTTTTCGCTATTGTTCTTGCTTGCTTACCTAGTCTGATGATTTGGTTGTGCACAAATCCAGACGTTAATACTGGCTGCCCTTGTGTAATGCCTTTTATAATGTTGGAAACATGGGCTGGCATATGCAGATATTGGGGCGTACACCCTGACTGTTACGTAACAGTCGGTGTTATGTTGAGATTCGCCTGTTCTTCGGAGGCCTTTTAAACAAATGAGATTTATATAATAAGGAGGAAACAATGGAGTTTGAGACTCACTGTATGTCATTTCCATGTACTGAACTCTTGTTATTCAACTATGCCAAGATAAATTCAATTTTTCATTCGAGGGCACCTTTAACCTAAAGGAAATCTAATTGAAAATATCAATATTACAATGCATGTCTCACTCATTTACCAATTTGTGAGTGTTAGTGTTCCAGTATTAAACATTTCATTAATATTCAATATTCTATGTACTTCAAATAACTCATATCCAAACTAACAAAAAGGTTTTCATCCTAGAAATACAAAGTTCTCTTATGAAACTCTAGATGGCGCAGGCTCCATCTGCTTGCAATCACTTCATTCAAGTGCAGCTGATTGGTTCCAGCTGTATCAGTAGCCAATGAGCTCGCTGCTCAGTAGCAGTTTGCAGTGCGTTTTCAGAAACCCTCCACCTTCCCCAGCTCCACCTGCATAGATCTGCTACAGGTAATTCATGTAGCTTTTTACAGAAGCAGCATGTGTTACTTGCTCATAGCAGCATATCGTGAATGTATTAGCAGTAACCTGTACTTGCTCTGCAGAAGCAGCAGCTTTTAGCAGATCAATTCTGCCAATACACAAACAAATTAATATTGTCATATCAATTACTATGCCAAACACTCTGAGAGTTGTCATGACAGAATTAGCATCCCGTTTTTGGTATGAATACCTGGGAATACAAATGAGATCATGTTGATCATTTTTAATGCAAATGATAATCACATCAGGTTTCTCTGTGGAAGGACAAACAGGTGACAATGCTTTAGGCATAAAAACTGACAAAAGTGCATATACTGTAATAAAAGGTAAATGTAAAAGTTAAATATGTTGCATGATCCATCTTCATTGTTTTGCATGGTTTGATGCAAAAAAAATAAAAAATCTTGGGACGTCAATTAAATCAATCAATTAAATTTACCTAGCGAAGCATGGAATAAACAAATAGTGGAGTGGATGTATTGCAGACATGGAGATGGAGACGGAGACCATGGTTCCATGAGCAGATGATGTGCGCAGTGGCCATGCATCTCAATTAATATGCCAAATATAAAATTGGTTTACTTGTACTTGACTGGGTTTTCCATTTTGCTTGTGTACAGCATTACAGATAAATGCTTAACAATGTTTCTGGGATCTAATGAATGTTTTGAACATTCCCTTAACATATTTGCCCTCTTATATGTACCCATTTAAAGATTATTCTTGTTTAAAGACCATGTCTGAATGGAACAAAAAAGAAGCAAAATAATATATGACAAGAATTCTCCTTTTAAACAATATCTCACTAGCAAAAAGCCTGTGGCTGCAGGACAAATCACAAACAGAGCTTAAAATAATACACCAATGAATATTTCCATTCCGTGTTTACAGAATAGCCCCACACTATAGAATAACTGAACAATTCCTTTATATTTCTAATATAACTAGTAGCCAAACACTCTTTAATATTACATAACAACAGCTAACAACAGTCATTCAGAAAACAAATGATGCAATGAATTGAATTATTACAGTGTAGACTGGATGCTGTTTTCAAAAGTTATTGTATATTAAAATGACACAAATTACAGCCTGTCTGCAGAGAGAAAAGATAACAAAGCACAATTACACAGAGTCAAAGATCAACTAAATATTTTTCTAGTTTACCAGACTGTGCAGATTTACATTTGATCTCAGGTGGTCTTGAACAGACCTAAAATAACTTAGAAGTATTGACAAAATATGTGTTAAAGGGTTAGTTCATCCAAAAATGAAAATTATGTCATTTCAAATTGTTACTCACCCTCACGTCGTTGCATACCTGTAAGATATTTGTTCATCTTTGAAACACAAATTAAGATATTTTTGATAAAATCCGATGGCTCAGTGAGGCCTGCATTGACAGCAATATAATTAACACTTTCAAATGCCCAGAAAGCTACTAAAGATGTATTTAAGTCAGTTCATGTGACTAAGTGGTTCAACCTTAATGTTATGAAGTGACGAGAATACTTTTTGTGCACCAAAAAAACAAAATAACGACTTTTATTCAACAATATCTAGTGATGAGCGATTTCAAAACACTGCTTTACGAATCTTTTGTTTTGAATCAGTGGTTCGGAGCGTGTATCAAACTGCCAAAGTCATGTGATTTCAGTAAACGAGGCTTCGTTGAGTCATAAGTGTTTCGAAACATTTCAAAATTTCAATAGTTCACATGATTTTGGTAGCTTGATAGTGCTCCGAACCACTGATTCAAAATAAAAGATTTGTAAAGCTTCAAAGCTTTGTTTTGAAATCGCCCATCACTAGATATTGTTGAATAAAGTAGTTATTTAGTTTTTTTGGCACACAAAAAGTATTCTCGTCGCTTAATAACATTAAGGTTGAACCACTGTAGTCACATGAACTGATTAAAATACATCTTTAGTAGCTTTCTGGGCATCTGAAAGTGTCTTGCTGCCAATGGAGGCCTCACTGAGCCATCGGATTTTATCAAAAATATCTTATTTTGTGTTCCAAAGATGAACGGGTGTGGAACGACATAAGCATGAGTAATTAGCAACAGAATTTTCATTTTTAGGTGAACTAACACTTTAAATGTACAGGACACCCCTGCTCGGCTTTATGTGAGAACCCCCTTCATGAGCCAATTATATAATGGTTATGGGATTTTGCTCTATGTGATTGCAGAGTTCTTACATAGACATTTTAATGGTGGCATAAATGTATTTACACTATAAATCAAAATACTCTGTAAATATATATTGGAATACAAAATTTGTCATAAATACTCTCATTACGACCTAGTAAGCTGTCCACCCCGATGCAATCCCAACATGAATGCAATCCCATAATGCACAAGCTCAGTGAAAAAAAAAAAAAAAAGTAAAATGGTGGACGATACAAGACAAATACTGATTGTATTAAGTATTTATTCAATAAAGAAAAAAAAATCTATAAAAAAATAATTTTTGATATTTGCATCACATAACTTGCTCCAATGAATGGCTTTTCTGATGATTGCTCAGTATCTCATCTGGTACAGCACTGTACTTGTAATTGTAATACAAAACACTCGAGTGAAACACGAGTCACTGAAGAATCACAAGAATCACAATAGAAGAGCTCAAAGATTTGTGTAAGCAAGATACAATGGCATGGCTGCTTTATAGCAAAAGCGTTTTTATCTCACATTTGTTTTTGTTAAAGGTGTCCTAGATTCAAAAATGTAATTTACCTCGGCATAGTTAAATAACAAGAGTTCAGTACATAGAAATGACATACAGTGAGTCTCAAACTCCATTGTTTCCTCCTTCTTATATAAATCTCATTTGTTTAAAAGACCTCAGAAGAACAGGCGAATCTCAACATAACACTGACTGTTACATAACAGTCGGGGTGTACGCCCCCAATATTTGCATATGCCAGCTCATGTTCAAGGCATTACACAAGGGCAGTATTAAAGGTGATCTAAGTGATGCGTTTTTAGGCCAAAACATTTTTTGTCACATACAGCAAACATCTCCTCACTATCCGCTAGCTGCCTGTCCCCTGAACACACTGTAAAAAAAAAAAATGCGGTCTCTGTAGTCGCCACAAGCTCCAAAAACGGCAATAAAAACAAACTGGTGCAGCCTGGGCCACAAAACATAATAAACATGCTCCAGCCAATAACCGACAAGAATGATTTTGAATGCGCATTCACGACTGTTTCAGGAAGCACGGAGGGGAGGAGGAGGAGGAGGAGGGAGGGTCTAGCTAGCCTCTGTTTTGTTTGACAACACTTCGAACATCAACAGGAAGTTACTCCACCCAAGATCACAAAGAGCACCTTTAACGTCTGGATCTGTGCACAGGCGAATCAACAGACTAGGTAAGCAAGCAAGGACAATAGTGAAAACTGGCAGATGAAGCAATAATAACTGACATGATCCATGATATCATAATATTTTTAGCGGTGATTGTAAATTGTCTTTCTAAATGTTTCGTTAGCATGTTGCTAATGTACTGTTAAATGTGGTTAAAGTTACCATCGTTCATTACTGTATTAACGGAGACAAGAGCCGTCGCTATTTTCATTTTTTAACACTTGCGGTCTGTATAATTCATAAACACAACTTCATTCTTTATAAATCTCTCCAACAGTGTGTAATGTTAGCTTTAGCCGTGGAGCATAGCCTCAAACTCATTCAGAATCAAATGTAAACATCAAAATAAACACTGTACTTACGCGATTAGACATGCTGCATGACGAACACTTTGTAAAGATCCATTTTGAGGGTTATATTAGCTGTTTGAACTTTCTTTATGTTGTTTAAGGCAAGCGCGAGCTCTTGGGGCGGGGAGCACAAGAATTAAAGGGGCCGCATACCCTGAATCGGCGCATTTATAATGATGCCCCAAAATAGGCAGTTAAAAAAATTAATTAAAAAAAAAAAAAAAAAAAACTATGGGGTATTTTGAGCTGAAACTTCACAGACACATTCAGGAGACATCTTAGACTTATATTACATATTTTAAAAACATGTTCTTCAGCACCTTTAACACTATCGTTTAGGTTTACATGCAAGAAACATGCAAGATGCCCTGTTATTTCCTTTTGCAGAAATGTCGCCACAGGTATGTGTTTCCATTGAGCTTGGGTTCGAATTTCAGTTAGGATGCCTATGTAAGAAGTAGCAGTGCATTTTTTGTTCGGATGAAAAACAAGGACTCTCACAACAACATTTTTGCTATGTCTAATTAAATATTTTATATATACACTCTTTCTTTTATCTGTGGAAGACAAAATAATATATTTTCAAAAACATTTCGGTCCACACAATGAACGTTATTGGGGTCCAAAACAACACTGGACCAAATTCGCTTTCATTGTAAGAAATAAATAAATAAATAAAAATATCTTATTTTGTCTTCAGAAATCAGGATTGGAACGGTATGAGGCTGAGTAACTGAATACACAGTTTTACTGCCACGCTCTATTGTCACTTTTTCATTTCTTTATCTTTTCCCTGCTGGTTCGCTCATGGGTGGGTCTGCATCTATCTGTCATTTCCTCCGTCTCTCCCTGCCTCCATTTCCCCCGAGGCCATCACCAGATCAATGTTGGTGAATGGCTAGCCTCCAGCACTTCCGCTGAGTCAGAAAGGTGGGAAAATATGGTGAACTGCGAGGGAGAAACCGCCCCCTGTTCCAAAGAAGCTGTCCAACCGTCTATCTCTTTATACCTGCAGCCTCTGTCAGCGCCCCGTGATGGCTCCCAGGACACAGCCTGTATAAACACAAACCGGGACAAGCGTCTGAGGTAATTTGTGTCATTGTGGGATGCTCCAGTCTGTTCGGAGTAAATCTGCACACGCTCGGTGAAGGCTAAAGTCAGCCGATTCGTCTTCATTCATAACAATCTGTCATAACTTGGCCATGTTAAGATTTTCAGGGGAAAGAGTCTTTACCCCGTCTCCCTTCCCACTGCTTTGGGCTAAATGAAAACCAAACAGAGCATAGCGGCGTGTGTGCGTGTGGGCTTGCAACTACATCCACAGTGTTACATCTCTGCATGCTTTGGAATTTCCATATGTCTCTGTGGTTACTCCTGCCATCCATCACAATTGTTCTCTAGGCAAGACAGCTGTCCTCGCCTCGGGAATATTCACAGCCCACCAGCCCATCAAATTACATCTAATTCTCTCTCAGTCAAGCCTGAGACTCCAAAGAGAAGTTCAAAACGGCCTCTGACCAGCGCTGCGAGGCAATTCGGGGGCAGAGTTGTTGTCGTCGGCTGCGGGAGCACAATGTGACTCCAGCCGCTTTGCAGCCTTTTGGGGAAGGTGAAAAAGTGTGGGAGTTAGAGGGAGTCAGTGACATTTAAGGACATTAGACCGGAATCAAATTTTCTTTGTGTCTTTTCATCTATGTATGAGAAAGTGACAGAAGAGAGAAGGTCAACAAAAGTGTGAGACATCATTAGTGCTTCGTTTTGGGAGGCACGGAAAAGGCATCAAGCAAACATCTATCTTCTTTTTCCGGGTTCTGTTTTTTCTCGCACTTTCTCGTTCTGTTTCAAAATGCAGTGAGCTGCCTTGCTGTCTATTACATACAGATGCCTTCTAAGTTAGCATTCTAACTGAAACTGATTTGGAACACTCTACTTAGTCGTTAGCATGTTTCTAACAATGTGATACTCTAACTAACATGCTTAAAAATACATAGCATACACAAATATTGTGTAAAATAGTTTACATTACATCATTTTTATCTTTATTTTTCAATATTGAATAAATTATAAGTGTACTCACAATATTTTTCCTGTTATTTCACGAGTTTGTTTCCTCATAAAATCTTTAAGCTAATAAGGTTATGCGTATTTGGCTTGCTGTCCGCTGTGGAGGGGCTCGAGGAAGCAGCTTCAACTCGAGCTTGGATATACCCCCCAGGGACTACTAGTGCATAAAAGAGGAGTACGATAGATGAGATGCTTAATTTATGTGGTGGAGTTGGGGAGGTGGAGGGATATCGAAACAACTGATGCCAGAGC
Organism: Chanodichthys erythropterus; assembly: GCF_024489055.1. Classification (NCBI taxonomy): domain Eukaryota; kingdom Metazoa; phylum Chordata; class Actinopteri; order Cypriniformes; family Xenocyprididae; genus Chanodichthys; species Chanodichthys erythropterus. The sequence goes on along the minus strand of NC_090232.1, from coordinate 39,428,977 downwards.
AGGGTGAGTAGCTGCTTATATGCTTTGGATGTAATTGAAAGATTAGGGTTCCCTCCTCTTGAGATTATGTTTGAGTTTCACTAATTTAAAGATTAGATGGGTTCACTCCTCCCGAAATTACGTTGTGAACTTCACAAAAAGTATATAGGTGTGTTCACGCCATGTCGGAATTACTGTAATTATAAGATTCTACCTTTTAAAAGTGCTCATGTCTTACGAACTTGTAATTCCAATTTGTAAACTCAGAATTTTCTCAGAGCTCCCACTTGTACCATGTGACCGCTGTACCACCTGATTACGGCAGATTAATAGAGTGCAACAGTCGGGTTCCGGAAGTAAAAACTCCATTCAATTTCTCCATAAGGAATTTGATTTTGAATGATAACTTATAAACCTTTAAAAGACAGAGCAGTGGAATTCCTGGTAAAAAAAAACCTACATTACTCATGATGTTGTACAAAAAAAAAAAAAAAGACAAATCAGAGAGTCGAAAAAAGCAATACGTTACATAATAGCTCTTTAGCTCCGCCCACTCTCATGAAGCACTGTGAATGACGTAATTGAGATCTCCCTATATGCACTCAAAATACTGAAATATTGTATTTTTTTATACATATAATCAATGAGTTGTTTCATATTTCTCCATAATTCCATGATTATGCTATTCGCAATGCTTCAAGGGATTGTAGTTCTTTCCCTCACTAAAACTGTTTAAGGGTTAGTTCATCCAAAAATGAAGATAATGTAATTTATTGCACCCTCATGCTGTTCCACACCCATAAGACCTTCGTTAATCTTCGTAACGCAAATTAAGATATATTTTTGTTGAAATCAGATGGCTCAGTGAGGCCTGCATAGGGAGCAAAGACATTTCCTCTCTCAAGATCCATAAAGGTACTAAAAACATTTAAATCAGTTCATGTGAGTACAGTGGTACGTTTTGAATTAAATCAAAGTTTGTAGTGTTGTGATTCACCTCATAGCTGATTGGCTTGGTTCATGGCTTATAACTCTCTAACAAAAATTATTTTAAAATCCCTAAGGGAAAAATTAATGAAAAAAAAAAAAAATCCGGAACCAACGCCGCTGAAAAAGGGTGCGGGGCACTGTTGCACTCTCTTTTGTCGTTGATAGAGTTGCCATAGAAATGCACAGACGTGAATAGTTCCTAGTAGAACATCACGGATTGTCATCTCATAATTACGGTAATTATGACATGACGTGAATGTAGCATATTGTCAGCATTTCTCTCCACTATCTTGGAATGAATTTAGGGGCGTTCACACTAAGTCAAAATTACCATAATTTTGAGATTCAGACTTGTTCACATAGTTGTAAACTCATGGTTTTCTTAGAACCCCGATTCCTGACAACTGCAATGTAGGTGAGTAGATATCTCGTAATATATTTCTGCTTAATAATTCCAATAATTGACTTCTGTTAATGTCTTAATGCAAAAAAACGTAGAGATATAACACAGTTGAAAGTATAGTAGCTAGCACAGAGTTAAATAATTATGTCTAATTATTATTAATAAGGCTTTTGCATTTATTAATAAGACATTTGGGTAGTTGCTGCAAAATGTTGCACTCATTTGCACAAACCTGAGCACTGCTAAACTTTGTTGCATTGCCAGTCATATATCTCCAATATTTACTGATCATAGGTGACTTTATTTGATTTGTCACTGCAATTCTCCATTAGTGTGAATGGCCCTTTAAAACGCTGCCTACACAGACGGCTCACTAGGTTTTGGAACAGAGCCGCTGTCTGCATTCTCTGTTTTTCTCTCTCTCTCTCTTCGCCTCTGCTCAGTTAACTGTCCCTTTGTAGTGACTGGCGACTTAGTTTGTACATGGCCGGTCTCCTGCATAATTGAACACAGCCAGTGTTTTGGGACGGTCTGTTTGTGAGGGAGGCTCATTCCATCCCAGCTGTTGTGGTGCGGTACTAAAACTCCCTCCTGCGGATCCATCCGCAGACCTCCTGTTCTGTCCTCAGTCGCTCTCTGTAACGTCCATCCACGTTTGGTGGGTGAAACATTGTTTACAGGGCTAATGTGCAGAGTGCAGCAGTTAAGTGTTAGAAAAAAGAAATAGTGGACAGGGTGCTTTTTGCAAATGAGCCTATGCAGCAGTTTTGTGATGCTCATTTTTGATAAAAGATGCAGACTACATCTGGCACGCTTGCGCCTGGGGCACTTTTTAAGCATGTCTGTTTTTAGCACTTTGTGTGTCCTGGCTGCTGTTATGGAATTGTGAGCCACATCATCAGAAGACAGCGAAACCGAGCACAGGCGCTAAGTGAGGAAGGGTGTGGGAGCTGCATCATATCAGTTTTCTGCCCACTTCACATACTTAGGGCTCCTGTTCCATGGGGGCTCACTTTGTTGGCTCACTTAAGGAAACTAGAGTGTAATTTATTTGATGTCGCATGGCATGTTGCCAGCCGGTCTTGATATTCCCGTCTCTTTTACTCTACATCACTCATCTCCGCTTCAACTCACAGCAAGCTAGTATAGAAGAAACAGCGGTAACACTTTAGAATACTGATCCTTCATTAATGAATAACTACATAGGAACAAATGAGTAATGCATTATTAACACTCTAGTAACTACTATTAACTAACAATAAACTCTGATGAATGAATTAGTAAGTAATAGTGTTCAGTTGTAGGTGGTAGTTCACTATTAACTAATCAGTAACTACTGTTTTTTCATTCCTCCCAGAGAACTACTAAGAACTACTATATATATAAATGTTTGTAATTAATGTGAATAATGAATAATGTATAATTAATTCTAGAGTAAAGGCTTTGGTAACCCACTAGTAATGACTGAAGTATTACCAAATACTTCAGAAGGAATTACTAATTATTTGGATCAGTATTTCTAAAGTGAAAAAAACATGATAACTCTCTAGTAACTACTGAAGTCATTGTAAACTTTTGAGGTTTTTGTAAAGTACTGGATAGTAATAACTCAAGAGTTACTATATAACTCTAAAGTAACTACTTCTGTTTTGGATCAGTATTCTAAAGTGAAGATCATAGTAACCCACTAGTAATTACTCAAGTGTTACTACATCCTTCTAAAGGAACTACTATTTATTTGGATCAGTATTCTAAAGTGAAGATCATGGTAACCCACTAGTAATTACTTAAGTGTTACCAAATATATCATAAGGAATTACTGTACAAAAACCTCAAAAGTTTAGTTACTAGAGAGTTATCATGTTTTTCACTTTAGAATACTGATCCAAATAATTAGTAATTCCTTCTTAAGTATTTGGTAATACTTCAGTCATTACTATTGGGTTACCAAGGCCTTTACTTCAGAATTAATTATACATTATGCATCATTCATGTTAATTATGAACTTGTATATAGTAGTTCTTAGTAGTTCTCTGGGAGGAATGAAAAAACAGTAGTTACTGATTAGTTAATAGTGAACTACCACCTACAACTGAGCACTATTACTTACTAATTCATTAATCAGAGTTTATTGTTAGTTAATAGTAGTTACTACAGTGTTAATACTGCATTACTTGTTTGTTCCTGTGTAGTTATTCATTAATGAAGGATCAGTATTTTAAAGTGTTACCGAAACAGCATCACTACTGAGTGTAAGTGTCGCCTTATGTTTATCAAACTCAAAATAAAATAAAATAAAATATATAAATAAAATAAAATAAACGTAGCAATGTTTGATGTTGTCAGAGACAATAAAGACAAAGACAAAAAATGATAAAGATATCACACTAATAATGTTTTTTAAAAAGAAAAATCTAGATTGTTTTAAATCCAATCATAGTCAGTAATTCGCTTGAGGTGCTTTAATAAATAAAATGTTTGAATTTTAAATGCCATTTAGTCATAGTAAGACTGACTAAAATTAAATAAATTAAATAAATAAATAAATTAAACTAAATATTAACTAAATTTAAGATATTTTCAAATTCATATGTCAAAACAATCTCACACACACACAAAACATACTACACAAAAATATTATATTATATTATATTATATTATATTATATTATATTATATTATATTATATTATATTATATTATATTATATTATTGTCACGATCATCGCCTGCTCATGTTAGTTCCCGGACTACACTTCCCACAATCCTCCCTGTCTGTCACATGTTCACGTCACACCAATCACCTGTTGCCACATCCACCCTAGCACACCACACTAATCACCACACCCAGTTGCAGCTCATTACCAGGACTATAAAGGACTGTCACACACACCACTTCACCGCAAAGTCTTGATCTTGCCCCGGCTGTCATTTCTGAGCGTTAATACCCTGTTGGATTACCTGTTACTGTCTTTGTTTGCCTAACGTTTCCTGACCCTTTGCTGCCTGCCCTTCGACCCTGTGCCTGCTCTCTGGACTGTGAACCTTGCTTGTTGCCCTGACCCTCTGCCTGTCTCTGACCACGTTTCTGCCTGTTCTACGTTGCTGTGTTTGCTGATTCTGACCCCTGCCTGTATGACTATGAGTACTTTTAATAAAGCCTGCAAAATGGATCCCATGTCGAGTATTGAATCATAACAATTATAATGTAATGTAATATAATATAATATAAATATACTGGATATACAGTATACATATATATATATATATATATAAATATATATATATATATATATATATATATATATATATATATATATATATATATATATATATATATATATATATATATATATATATATATATATATATATATATATATATATATATATATATATATATATATTTATATATATAATATATATATATATATATATATATATATATATATATATATATATATATATATATATAATATATATATATATATATATATATATATAATATATATATATATAATATATATATATTATAGCTCCTATATATATATATATATATATATATATATATATATATATATATATATATATATATATATATATATATATATATATATATAGGAGCTGTTGGAATGAGTTGGAATTTCTTATTTTTCATCTATTCAATATATGACTCCGTTTCAATCAAGACTTAAGCATTGACAACTTGTTGGAAACATTTATAATTGGGTTTTTGCTTTTAAGAACAATTCAATAAAAATAAAATGCCAATAAAACAATAGACATTTAAGGTAGAAGCAAAAACAAGAGATGAGCAGAATTTATTTGCATTTGTAATTGAGAAAGAGAAGAGAAGAGAAGAGAAGAGAAGAGAAGAGAAGAGAAGAGAAGAGAAGAGAAGAGAAGAGAAGAGAAGAGAAGAGAAGAGAAGAGAAGAGAAGAGAAGAGAAGAGAAGAGAAGAGAAGAGAAGAGAAGGGATGGAATAAAAACAATTTGCAATTTATTTGCATTTGTAAAATAAAATAAAATAAAATAAATAAAATAAAATAAAATAAAATAAAATAAAATAAAATAAAATAAAATAAAATAAAATAAAATAAAATAAAATAAAATAAAATAAAATAAAATAAAATAAAATTGAGGAAACAGATCTTTTTTTAAGTATGAAACCAGACCATCTATACGGAAAAAGACTTTATGCACAAAATAATAATCTTTTACATTGTAATCCTTTTATTCTTAATATTTGGCATGTTTGTGTGCTACTGTGCATCGCTGTGTGTGTAATAAGCAGAGTGTATATGCATTGTACACCCGCATATAGGCGCATAATACTAACACGCTCTTTAAATAACAAAACAAATATTGTGCATTTGACTTTAGACCAGTTTTCAGTTGGTCAATGGCTCAGTCTCAGTTGCCTCAATATAGTAAAATGGCAACATTGCGCCTGAACACACCTTGTTTTCAGACCAGCACGCCCATGGGTGCACAAATGGGCGCAAATGCATTTGCTATTTAACAATGTGGCACAGGATGCGTCAGGCTGAAACTAGCAAAAAACACTTGTGTCCCGCCTGGCGCCGCATTGCACCGGGTGTATGATAGGGCCCATAGTGTGCATATAGTCGTCAAAAAAATGCACTTTGAAAGGCTAGAACTCCTGACCTTGTAACGGCGGGCGGAAAAGTAAGGAATGCCAAAGACTTTAGGTTCTGGACACAGCCTAGATCAAGCTATCTGTCTGTAAAGTAAGCATAAATTTCACCTCTGGTGCAAATAGTGCTGTACATTCCCTGTAGCCTATATGTGCCAATCAGTCCCACCTCTTCATTACTGTAAGTCTCGACACCATAGAGGTTTGTGTTCTGCTGTGACTGTTTCCAAACCTTAGCGGTCAAATGATGTCCCTTGGCAATTGGATTTCTCTTTCTTATCAGCTATCATTCTTTAAAGTGCCTGCAGCCTCATTATCAGCCCAGTGTTTGGTAACCGGTGTCATTGTAACCCGCCATCGTGCATTCGCTGTGTTTGTAAAGGTCAGCATCAGACTTTGGCCCCAGACCGAGGCACACAACAAATCATAATAAATAAAACAGTCGTGAGAGCTTAACTTAGTTATAATGATGACTAAAGGTCAGGAGTTCTTTACCTGGTCAGGAGACCTGGTTAGCTGTAGAATCTAGAAACTTTATTATTTAAATTATTCTTAATATAACTAGAGAGAAAACTTTCCTTGGGTAAATGCAATGTTATGTGACATTTTGTTCACAAGCTGTTTTATTGAAGTCTTTCCACAGTTGAAACACTGATTGAGCAATTACATGAGACATCATGATACATTTCAGTAAGTTGTACTGTCTTTCAACATACCTTTTAATGTTCATGCATGTTTTTTCATGTTGTTTTAAAATGAACTGAACTGAGGCGCTACATCAATCTGTCACTCCACTCTTAAAGGGAGAGTTCACCCAAAAATGAAAATGATCCCATGATTTACTCACCCTCATGCCATCCTAGGTGTATATGACTATTAATTTCAGACGAACACAATCAGAGATATATTTAAAAATGTCCTTAGTCCTGCAAGGTTTATAAAGGTTGTGAATGGGGGCCTGTGTTATGAAGCCAAAAATAATGCATCCATCCATAAAAAAATGTATCCATACGACTCCAGGGGGTTAATAAAGGCCTTCTTAAGCGAAAGGATGGGTTTTTGTAAAAGAAAAAAAAAAAATCAAAACTTCACTTCAGAAGGCCTTTATTAACCCCCTGAAGTCCATTTTTGGTAAATGGATGCATTCACAACCATTATAAACCTTGGAGGACTAAGGATATTTTTAAATATATCTCCGATTGTGTTCATATGAAAGAAGATAGTCATATACACCTAGGATGGCTTGAGGGTGAGTAAATCATGGGATAATTTTCATTTTTGAGAAGTGTCAAAAATGCCATTTATTGTTTGAATTTTGTGATAAAATGGACAGAATTTGAAAGCTAAGACTGTGTTTCTTATCAGAAGCAACAAAGCACAAAAGTCTTTGCAATTATTGGATGGGAAGCATGCTACAAATACTGTTTAGTGTAGGGAAAAACCACCAACCTGGCAACCCGCTTGAACTAAAGGTGATTCATAAAGCCTGCTTTGACATCGCTATTTTTAATTTTTTTCTGTTAATGCATTATTTTCTCATTCACTTAGACCACCCTAAATTCAACACAAGAGAGATTTTTTTCACACACAGTATGAGTTCAAAAGTCTGACATGTTTTTACACCCCCTTTTGATTGACAGGATATAATCTGCCCTGATGATCGGCGGTTTTTAAACAATCGGCTGACGGCCGATAGTAAATATAATTGCTTTTATCAGCCGATACCAATACATATGTGTATCTATAAATATAACCACTAATCCACACCTCCAAAAACACCCTGTGGCCTACAAGAAAGATGATTCAATGTGCAATTGTGTACGCAAATACAAAACACACTAACAGGCGGTGCAGTTAGCAAAGAACAGTCTTGTAAAACCATTTCCATTATATCAACATATCAAGTATCTATTGCTCTTTTCATCTGCATTTATTTGCAGTCTAGTGACACTGATTTAGAAATCCAGACTGACCACTGAGCAACAGCCAAACCATTCAAATGCATGATGTTACATTGAAAAACAATATTAAATTGTAGGGATGCTCCGATCGATCGGCCCGAGATCGGAATCGGCCGATAATCATATTTTATGACTCGATCGGTACTCACTAACTTGGCCGATCTCACGAACCGATCGCAATTTGATGACGTCAGCGCGTGAGTGTGAGGACCCGCGGGAACATAGCGCTGCAGACATGTCGTCACCTGTGTGGAATTTCTATGACGTTGCGAGAAACAATGAAAAATTCGCGATTTGCCGTGTATGTTCTGAAGAAATCTCTTGTGGAGGAGTATTGTCCAAAACGTTCAATACGACGAACCTGATTCGGCACCTGAGAACAAGCCACCGCGAGACTTATGCTGAATATGAAAAACTGGCAACTGCAAAAAAGGCAACGGTAACAACTAGTAATACGACTCTCACTCAGCCATCCATTACAGACATTCTGAAAAGTTTTTAAGTTAATTCAGACTACTCCATTTTAGGAGATTAAATGTTTATTTTGTCCTCAACATTTTACTATGGGACAGTTTTTAAGTAAACCTAATGAGCTGCATCACACTTATCCGATTTGTTGTTTTAGGACTTTAAATGTATTTTTCTTGGTTATGTTGTCCTGCTAGGACTGGTATTGGACAATGTTTAAGTTAATTCAGACTTCTCCATTTTAGGAGATTAAATGTTTATTTTGTCATCAACATTTTACTATTGTACAATTTTTAAATAAACCTTGTGGGCTGCATAAGACTGCTTCATTTTGTTTGTTTGTTTTTTTCTGTGCAGGAACACCATTTTAAAGGCATATTAAAATATTCACTGTATAATGAATAATTGTTGTGATTTAGTGCATTGTTAAAACTATAGTTGCATTACATACATTACCATAAAAATGGAACAAAAATCAAATAAAGGCAACATCTATAGTATTTTTTTATCTGGAGAAAAGGTGATCAAAGAGCTTACAAATCAGTGAAGCATTGAAATCGGTACTCGGTATCGGCTGATCACCATGACAAGAAATCGGTACTCGGTATCGGCTGCCAAAATCCTGATCGGAGCATCCCTATTAAATTGTTATAGTAAACAGATTATACAGAAACAATATTAAAACTAAGACTATACTGGAAGTCAACTGCACATCTTTAAGATCATATGAAGAGGTTGCAAGTGTCAGTTTAGTCAGAGCGTTCAGTCAAAAACTTCAAAAAGTTATGCGATTCAGAATCATCGGCATATTTTCACTTTTGAGCCTAGTGGATTCAGAATGTTTGAACTCCGAGGAGGAAAAACAGAAAACAAAACAAAGTGAAAAACAAAAAACAAAACAGAAGCAAAACAAAAAGCAGAAAAACAAAAGCAAACAAAAGCAAAACAAGGCAAAACAAAATTCCTATGTCACAGTTGGGTCAGGATTTGAAGCAACACTTATATTCCCTACTTAAAGTAGTGAGAAAGAATGGTAAGAAATAATAAATAATAAATAAATAATAAATAAATAATAAGCTGTATGAAATAAACCCTAGTATAAAAAGAAGTACCTTTTTATAATTTCAAATCAAGACATGATCAAGTTGTCTTCACTAGGTGTAGACTGGGGCACTCAAGACTTACCCATGGGTTTTTATTAATTGGAGAAGTTCCTCCTTTATGTCTTTCATGTAATGTTCCTTTGACTATTAAGCATATTCTGTTGAATTGATACTGCTAGAAAACGCTTATATTCAGAAACATGCTTGCATGGAATATTTGAAAATGTACCACCTGAATGTATTTTAGATCTTCTATCTGATGTTAAGTTGAAATGCTTTATATAATGTACATTTTATGGATGATATTGACCTTTTTTGCCATGTAAATAGCCATGATGCTAACATGGTGTAAAAACTTAATAAACAAACAAACAAACAAACTTAAAGTAGTGAACTAATAGTTGTTTTTGATGTTTGTTTGTTTTTTTATTTAGTCTTCAAATGAATGAAAAAGAAATAACAATAAAAAAATTGCAAATGTTCAAAATATGTTAACATTGTTTGCTATTTATTAGATAAAGACAATTGATCAATGAGAACATTTCTTAAATTTCTTAAAAAAAAAAAAAATATCCATGACCAGCCCCAGAGAACATGGAGATTCTCACACCAATATTTTTCCTTTTCTTCCCTAAAGTTTCTCCATTGACATTTTCTTTACACATTCCTTCTAATATCACATATAAAACAAGAACTAAGATGTTTAAAGCAAGACACAACTGATGGGACACAATTGCTCCCAGATGCCATTTACTAGGGTAATCTTTTATTAACAGAAATCTAGAAAGATATTGGAATGCATGGCATCTGTGGCTTTATGAAATGATTCTCATTAACAACACCATCTCATCAGCACTCCAGCAGATCTCCTTAATGTTTTATTAATGCCGTAATTTTCTAGAAGGTGGAATGTTTGAGCTATTCCAAACACACATACAGAAACTTGGATATCTACAAACTAACATGCAATTATGTAATCAGTGTTACATCAATTCAATCTCATGTCTTGATGTCTTCAGTTCAGTAGAAATGGTTATTATGTATTTATTGATATGGTAAGGTGACATTAAAATATAATTAGCATTGAAGTGTGAAATTTCACCAGCTTGTGTTGTTGATTTTGTTCTTTCACAAAAACAAAAACTGTTTAAAAATGCCTATATTCCCTTATACAATTGATACTACATCATTTTTCTATTTATTTCTAGTTTTCTAATCTTCATAAACCCCCAATACTCTGCAATTAAATTTCCGCTCATGGAAACATAAGCCCACTGGTCGTTGGCACAATTCTATCCCATTGGATTATTGCCATCAGATCACTGCAGGGATGTTCGGAAAATCTTCCTCCATGCACGTGCCATTCATTGGAGTTCAGTTTACTGAGATGGGCAAGGAAATCAAAACCAAGGCCAGGACCTTGTACTCTGACCTTTTGGCCAGCCAAGAAATCCAGCCTGCAGGTACAAGAACTCTGGTTGCTAACTCTGAAAGATAATTCAAAGGTACCTCAGCTGAAACCCTGACCTTGGTGTTTGCAAAACCCTCTTCTCTGATAAGTCTCTGCATATATCATAAAAAAATAAATCTATTTCTCCATGTTTATCTTGTTTGTTTGCGCCTTATTTGCTCTCTCGCTTTATGTAACCTAACCCAATCCATCATCCACGGTTGGCTTTTCTGGCTTTCTTCTCACCTGTGTTAGGTACACCATATGGCGCAGACAAGTAAATGAGTACAAATCTGCATTTGTCTTCATTGCACATATTCCTAGCTGGCAACGCAGTGAAAACAGCATTCTGCTCCAACAAATTGAGATGGCTTTTTCACTCTTCCTCCCAAAAACAATTTATTTAGCAAATCCAATAATCACCTGAGGCGCTTTTTCAAAATGACTGTTTTTATATTGCCTTACAGTGTCTTTATTTGTGAAAATTGCTAAGGATGTCTTTGTAGCATGAATACAAAGAAATCTGCGAAGGGCCATAATAAATTCACATGGCTAAAAATGCTGCAAAGTTAGTTGGGCACGATAAATAGCCATATGTTTTCTTCTACCAAGAGACTCTCCACTGAGCGACAGCTTGTCCGTCAGCATATGTTAATGTTTAAAGTGGAGGTTGATGGCCATCTGAGTTATTTTCATTGATATGTTGATATCTAAAAGTCCAACAACAAAATCTGTAAATGAAAGACACTATGAAATGGCATTCACAACAAACTAAACTTCATGTATTTCCAAGTGAAAGAATATTCAGAGGGAAATAATGTAGGCCAGGACTTGATTTCATCCACTGGGATTGGATTAGATTTGAGGAGAAGGCTATGATATTAAAGGGTAATATTATTTTATGAGTTCACGTTTAAATAATCCTTTAATGCCGGTTATGGGCGGCAACAAGAATGGGCTTCTGGGGATTAGGTGGTTCATGACTATTAACTATTTTCTTAAAACACAATGCCAGCATTACATTATTTGTTTTTGTTTTTTTTTCCCTTCACATGCAAGAATGCATTTTAACAGCCTTCTAACTTCTAAACACACTTTTAAACAACCAGCAAGCCAAAGACAAAAAAACTGTTATTAGCGAACAATGGAGTACAGCAAGCTGAAAGAAACTACTTTTCAATGTGTGGTTTTTTTTTTGTTTTTTTTAAAGCGTATGCGGTTTAAAAAAAAAAACAAACAAACAAAAAAACCCACTGGCATGAGTGAGGATGAGAATAAGGTTAATTTGGCCTTTTCTTAATTTAATTCCAGTATCATTTAATGATTTGCTTACCAAAAGTGATCCCACAAAGATGTAAGACTGCAACATTTATTATCAAGTGCATCATAAAGCATATTTAATCAAATGATGCCCTTTTATTTTCACAGAGGACTATGCTAAGCCTCAAATATCTACAAACCCTACAATCTCTTCTGACCGTGATTACATAAACAGAAGAGAAATTATTCTAAATATAAATAATAACATGCACTGAAAAATATTACACAATAAGGCAATGGATGGATGGATGGATATATTTATCTTTTATTCTTTCACAATTAGCCTCTGGGCTACTGAACTTCTTAGAAAATCTAAATTTCTCTGTTAATTTACCTCAAATTCAATGTAACTGAATGACAATTACAACAAAGGAAGGTATCACTGATAAATAGTTTTTTTTTCATCAACACTGTAAATGTCAGCGAGTTCAGGCCATTTAATTATGAACAGATACACAAAGAGCATATTTGTTTGCACTGCTGTGATATTTCAGAAGGCCCGTGTTCCGTATCTGCACCGTAGCCTAGAAAGATTACTGGGAGCATGTAGGACAAAATTTAAAATGCCACTTAATTCAAAGTCCCATCTGGGGGATACGGCACACATGCAGACAAGCATCGTTTCACCTCTATTGAAACACACCAAAGTCGGCTGCGATGCTCTTCGCGCACTAGTCCCGGGAGCTAAATGGGATTAGTTACGCTGCAGTTAATCCATAATTGTTTTTTTGTCTTCTTCAAACAGAGATCTTTTGTGTTGCAAACAGGCTTTTGTTTCTTCCAGAAAATGTAATTGCATATCTCTGATCACCTAATTTATGAACAGTGTTGACTTTGGCATTGACGATGTCCTTACTTGTACAAACTAAAAGATGGAATTAATCGTAGAACCTGATAAAACTCACAGCTAGAATACATTTCTCCCACATATTTTATTCCTTTCGGTGTTTTGTTTACCTTAATTCAATAGATAATAGTATGTAAATCAGTGGTTCTCAACTGGCTTTGCTTCTTTATACTTTGAGTCTATCACTTGAATGTCACCTGAATGTCACTTGAATTTAGATACTTTGAGCCAATAATTCAGTGCACTATATATGCTGCAGAGCAATTACAGGAACTTGCTACTGCCAATACGTTTATTCATTTGGCAGACGCTTTTGACATTCGTTGATGCACTGCTGCGAATAAGACATAGTGCTGCCGCACAAATAGCATATATCAATAACCCACAGCAGATCATACAGGTGGTGCTGGGGAAGGTGGAGGGATTTAGAGGAACTCTGAAGTGCGCTGCAAACTGCCATAGTTAATGTAACCAGCCATTTAAATGTGTGAGCAACAAGCTCATTAGCTGCAGAGTGACAATCAGCTTGTGCTAAGTAGTTAATGCTGTAATTATCATCAGCTTGTGTTAAGGTTTTTGATGAAAACATTCCAGGATTATGTAACTGGCGCTGCGTTCGTTCCGTAAGTAGAACAGGGAAGGCATAGGAGATACAACATAAACTTTTTGGAGAATAGGGAAATGTGGTTTTGGTGGAAGCACTTACACACTGTAAAAATTACCGTGATTTTAACAGTAAAAGACTGTTAAAATGCTGCGGTGAAAAACTGTCAATTGGTTTACAGAAAGTTTCCGTACTATATACGGTGAATAACTGTAATAGATCTAACGGTACATTTAATGTAATTTTACGGTAAAATACCGTTAAAGTCACAGTTTTTGGAAGTGAAAAATAACAATTCATTGTAAAATTTACAGTGAAAAAGCGTAAATTGACATTCCCACAATTCCCTGCGTGACACTTCACATTTGATATATTTTCATTGAAATAACTCTGTTTCTTCTTAGTTTTTCTCATTTTTTTCTAATCAGTTATGTACATTAGGGTTTTATGTTACGTCTAATGTTGTTAAATTAATGTTTATTGCATTTTTTAAATGTCATGCATGTTACCATGATGGTGTTAAGTGTGTGTGTGAATGACACTGTGTGCTCCTTCTATATATTAGTGTTGTCCTTCTCAGCTTGTGGAGAATCTGCTTGTGATGAACTTTGTTTGGTGACTGTCAGTGTATTATAAAGGTACAAAACAGATATTAGTACTTCATTAGGTTGGTAAATTAACATTATATCAGTTAATGAAATACGGTATTTTACCGTAAATTCAACAGATTTTTTTTTACGTTGCTACTGTATTTTTTACAGTAAAGTTCTGGCAACCACAGCTGCTGTTTTTTTACCGTAAATTTTACTGGGATTTTTTTTACAATGTATAAAGCATTTAACATTTATATAAAGCATATAAATGTAATTTTTTTTTTTTTTTCGAAAATGACCAATCGTTTCACTAGATATTCCTCGTCTGGTATCGTTACATATATATACATATAATTTCAGAAATATCAGCACAAATCTTGTCCAAACACACTTCACTGCAAGTGAAACTGTATTTCATGTAGTCTTTGAGTAATTTAGTTCATGGTGCTAAAGGATGAAAAGCCATTAAGCAGCATGTCCATGTCATCATCGGCCTAATTTAGTTCGGTTCTATCATGTGATGGATGAAATACCAAAATATCAAAAGTGCATGGACATAGCGCCTTTGACATCATCAACAAAATAGTGTTTACTCCTCCCTTTAAAAATTAAAATTACTCTATGAACACTACAATATAGACAGTGCGTTTTAAAATTTGCATTTGGCCTTGTTTCTCTGTGCTGTCCGCAGCCCTATTAAAACAGACCTATGACCCATTTTTGCATTGTAACCCACCAGTTGAGAACCATTGATATAAAGCATTAGTGTGAGAGGAATTTAGTTTACCACTCATAAAGTCAAATGAAGGACAAAATGTTCTTATGCAGCTCATTAAAACAAGGATGTTTCATTAAGACAGGGATGTGTCACATGCCTTTGTCATCTACTGGAAAACAGGAAGAAGAAAAATATTGTATCAGATAGCTTCTTATACTGTCTTTTTAGAGGGCATGAAAACCTTCCTTCCAGACGTCTGCACTCAAAACAAGACACTCTGAAATAACAAACAACTGAATACTACTGCAGACACACTGAAAACAAAGGTTGAATCTTTCCTTTGGCAAAACTGGTCCTTTTTTATCATACTTCAGGCATTCATTAACAACTAGGCCTAGTTTTTGGAAACCATAAACAATGACATCTATGTGCTATCTGCACAGTTTTTTTTATATGTGTGGATCATGTCTCTGATATTTGGTTTTTCTAAGGTGCAGGATGTTCTTGGCCATGATTCCTTGTCTAATTTGTCTTCTGGTTTGCATTGCATTGTTACCATTCCATTCATCTCAATGGCAGTTACTCAGGTGGCATATACAGCCCCGTAAGCAGCCTCACCTGACGAGCAACTGTCATTGACATGAACAAAATGTTACTTAAGAAGCAGCACTGCATATAATATTAACACTTGTTTTCAGAGAAAGTATCATAAAACAAGAGTGTATTTTGTCATTGTGTAATGGCATATTTTGTCACTTTTTTTAGTATAAATGAATAAATCTGAAAAAGAAAACAAAATGTGCTTAGATATAATCTAAGAAAACCAGTCTTAATATATTATGCAGTGTTGCTTTTTAAGTAAATTTATCTTGTTTCTGTACTGTAAAAAATATTTGTAATTTTTTGAGAAAAATACTACATTAAAAACCTCTTAACTGGTTAACTGTTAAACAGTAAAAGCTATGAATTACCATATAATTTTCACATCTTCTGGCAAGCACATCCTTTGAGAGAGATATGATAAAGACGACACCTGACCATATGCTGTAAAAGAGCTTGTAATATTCTCATAATTATTTCTAATACCTTTATGGTGAATATTATTCCCCCTCCCCCCTCCCCTCCCCTCATAGACTGAAAAGACTTGCAGCCATAATTAATGTTAAAATTGAAGATTCAGAAAATGTAAACACTGTTAGAAGGAAAGCAACAACTATGTAAAACTCTCTAGTGTGCACGTCCACAGCTCCCATCATCCCCTCACAGCCCACCTCTATCCCACCCCCAACCCTACATTTATTCTTCCATTGATGAATTTCACTGTGGCTCACGGAGCAGGTTTTCCATCCTCATTAACCTCTCAGTGCTGGTGTACCTCAGGGCTATGTTCGGGGCCCTATATCTTTCAGTCAATACACCCACTCAATGGTACATCTCCACATTTCTCTCTCCTCCACCTACCCAAATGACCTTTACTTACCACAGGCAAACCACAGATGGTCCTAACTACAGGCTGTCAATTAGACATAGTCCTTCCTCTGAGTCTCAGTATGCTGAATTAACAGTTTCTAGCCTTTTTTCTTCCACACATTCTGAACCTGATGTTGGAGTGTCCAACATTTTTTATTTTTTTTCATCTCATCAACCAACATTGATTTGAATTGTGTGTATTCCTGTGTATATAACTAATAATTAACAATGAATGATGGTAGACGTTCTCTCAGGAATAACTTTTCTCAGCCAATTTTATGATGACTTTCAACCAGCCAAAAAGTAAACGTTTGACTTAAGTGTGCACATAATTTGTGGGACTACTGTAGTCCATAGGAAGTTGGTTAAATAATAGTAAATCTTTTTTTTAAACCACATGAAGCATAAATTGCTCTCTAAACCCTAAAAAAAAGCATTAAACATGCAATCTTAATGTGCTTTGATTTGATTTCTAGCATAAAGCAACAAGCTTTATATGCATTAAAATGTAAGCTACATTTATGCTTTCAGAAACTTAACAAGATCAACAGAATTAGAGGCTATTGCATGTCTAGCCGTGCATTCAAGATAATGCCAAACGTCTGTCCTATAGTCTTTGAGTCAATCTCCCTGGGAGAAAATCTGTAAAACTGTTCATATGCAAACTGCGATGCTTTGGATTTAGAACTCCAAGCTGGCTTTCTGTAACCAGCTTCCTCCAATCCATGCCAGGAATATGAGGAGGGAAAGCAATGGAAACTGCAGCCCAGAGCAGATGGAAGTGACAGCATTACACCATGCATTTCTTCAAAGGTAAAGTAACTGGATTTGGGGACAGACGGTGGGAGGCCAAACCAATGTTTGAGAATGTCACTCAACCTTGGGTCTCCAAATTAAAGAATTAAGTGATTAGTGAATAAAAAATTATTTCTGAACATCAACATTTCTTTCCACATGCTATGATTTATTTAAAAAAAAAAAAAAAAAAAGGGGAAATTTTGTGATTTCTGCTGGTGTATCTGAACTTTTTTGCCTGGATTGACCCAGATCAGATGTCTAGGAGCATTGATTGCTGCCGTCACTTTCCACCACTAATAACAACCGCAATGACCACTCAGTAAAATCAACAATTTTCAACGCCTGATTGCCACTTAATACAACTCACTAATGAAATGAAAACCCCTATTCAACCTCAATTCTGTCATAATTTACTCACCCTCATGTTGTTCTAAAGCATTATGAAAAAATGTAATTTTGTTAAGGATTTTTTTTTTTTTTGTGTCCGTACTATGAAAGTCAGTGTGGTTCGATATTGCTTTGGACCCCATTTACTTTTATTGTATCGATAAATACAGCTATTTAACTAATTTCTCAAAACTGCTTCCTGCTAAAAAAAGCAGATCATATATATAGTTTTATTGAAGGTCTTGCCTTTGACTAAATCAAAGTTTAAAATTTTGAGTTGGCCAATCAAATTTGATGCACCCATCTTAATATCCCCCTTTCCTCCACACATTATTATTAGTAGTAGTATATACATTAGGCATTTACTGTAAGGTATAAAATATGAACGCTTAAGGTTGTGTGGGTACCATGTTCTCAGACTCAGAAATTATAGAGGCATCCATTTGTATCCCATTTTAATGAAGTGACTAAACATGGCCTCGGGCTTGGATCTGAAGAGAACAGTAATGAATCCATTACTTGAAAAAAACACTTTACACAGAGCTACGAGACCTAGTGCCTTTTCATGCCTAAATGCACATCAGGTCCTGCTTGCACAAAGTAGATAAGGAGTCCATAAGCAGTGTTTTCTATGGAAATAAGTTCTTGCTACATGATGCATAATTGTTATATTCCAAATGGTTCATGCAAGGGCTTGTTAAAATTAAATATAACACCAGCAAAAAATGTAAATCACTTCAAAGATGGTTTATGTGTTGTATGCTGCATGCAACAATAATAGCCTACTGTGATATAAAAATGTAAAGTATTTTTCATCAAAACTGATGCCACCTATTCACTGTATGCCAACATAAACGGAAACCATCAACTGCAATCCAGGGTAATTTCTGATAAGCTTTTGGTATTTTATATCCATATCATTACAAACTAACCATTCCTAAACCATGGTGCTAATGGTCTTATTGCATTCTCATTTCTCAATCCCCAAAATAACAGTATTTCAAATTCTCCTAAAGATGTTAATTAAATGTTTTCCTTCCCATTCATCAAAAATGCAAAAATGATTTTCTCTGCCTTATTCTACCCAGAGGAAAAGTGTATCACTCAGAATTGTCATTTAATGTTCATGCTGATAGCCTTGTGGGCAGCACGCCAACATATAACATTGTTGCGTTTCGGGTGACCCCAGATCGAGTCCCGGCTCGCAAACCTTTCCCGATCCCGTCCCCCTCTCTCTCTCTCCCACTTCGCTTCCTATCTGTTTACTGTTCTATCATTATAAAGGCAAAAATGGCAAAAAATAAATCTTTTAAAAAAAGATGTCATTTAGTGTAGATTGAGTTTTATTCAAGCATCTTACTATTTAACAATGTACTTTTTAACTTTGTCTGATGTTTGACCGCAAAACAAAACTTGTCAAATCTTTTCAACAAAACATTAAACAGCATTTCTACAGGGCAATGAACCACAACACTAGCGATAAATTCTAAGCAATACTGAGAATATTTTGAAAGGGAAATATTCTGGCCACTTAAAAAAAAAAAAGGAAATGTTACAGGAACATTTTTATTATCCTAGCCTCATTAGAGAGCGCTCAGGGAGTTTTCCACTAAAACGAAACACAGATGCCTTTAGAAATTGATGTGCTTACAAACAAATGGGCCATGAATATTGTGGTCTCAAAGAATGGTATATATCCCTAATGCTGAGAAAGATGGTGTATAAAAACATACCACAACAACCCATACAACAAATAGGCTAACACATAAGATATTATATTCTTATATGTATATTATATTCATTCATTACACACAGACTGATATATTTCAAATGTTTATTTCTTTTAAGTTCAACGATTACAGCTGACAACTAAGGAAAATCCCAAATTCAGTATCTCAGAAAATGTGAATATTACTTAAGACCAATCAGAGAAAGGATTTTTAGAAATCTTGGCCAACTGAAAACTATGAACATGAAAAGTATGAGCATGTACAGCACTCAATACTTAGTCGAGGCTCCTTTTGCTTGAATTACTGCAGCAATGAGGCGTGGCATGGAGTCGATCAGTCTGTGGCACTGCTCAGGTGTTATGAGAGCCCAGGTTGCTCTGATAGTCGCCTTCAGCTCTTCTGCATTGTTGGGTCTGGCATATCGCATCTTCCTCTTCACAATGCCCCATAGATTTTCTATGGGGTTAAGGTCAGGCGAGTTTGCTGGCCAATTAAGAACAGGGATACCATGGTCCTTAAACCAGGTACTGCTAGCTTTGGCACTGTGTGCAGGTGCCAAGTTCTGTTGGAAAATGAAATCTGCATCTCCATAAATTTGGTCAGCAGCAGGAAGCATGAAGTGCTCTAACACTTCCTGGTATACGGCTGCGTTGACCTTGGACCTCAGAAAACACAGTGGACCAACACCAGCAGATGACATGGCACCCCAAACCATCACTGACTGTGGAAACTTTACACTGGACCTCAAGCAACGTGGATTGTGTGCCACTCCTCTCTTCCTCAAGACTCTGGGACCCTGATTTCCAAAGGAAATGCAAAATTTACTTTCATCAGAGAACATAACTTTGGACCACTCAGCAGCAGTCCAGTCCTTTTTGCAGATGCTTCTGACACTGTCTGTTGTTCAAGAGTGGCTTGACACAAGGAATGCGACAGCTGAAACCCATATCTTGCATACGTCTGTGCGTAGTGGTTCTTGAAGCACTGACTCCAGCTGCAGTCCACTCTTTGTGAATCTCCCCCATCTCCCCTATTGCTTGTACACTTTTTTTCTACCACATATTTTCCTTCCCTTCACCTCTCTATTAATGTGCTTGGACAGAGACACAGCCAGCCTCTTTTGCAATGACCTTTTGTGTCTTGCCCTCCTTGTGCAAGGTGTCAATGGTCGTCTTTTGGACAACTGTCAAGCCAGCAGTCTTCCCCATGATTGTGTAGCCTACAGAACTAGTCTGAGAAAGGCCTTTGCAAGTGTTTTGAGTTAATTAGCTGATTAGAGTGTGGCACCAGGTATCTTCAATATTGAAACTTTTCACAATATTCTAATTTTCTGAGATACTGAATTTGGGATTTTAATCATCAAAATTAAAAGAAATAAACATTTGAAATATATCAGTCTGTGTGTAATGAATGAATATAATATACAAGTTTCACTTTTTGAATGGAATTAGTGAAATAAATCACCTTTTTGATGATATTCTAATTATATGACCAGCACCTGTATTTTCATGCATTTAAAAGCGTTCAAAGCATTGAAAAAAACAGCAACATAAATGTCTGTGCAGGCGTAGATTGGCTTTTGCAGCGTAGTGCTGGTTGGGTGCCAAGGACTCATTAGTTTCCATCCACCTATTTTTATGCACATTTTGGATATCTAAAAAAAAAAACGTATATTCTAAAAATGTGTAATCATAAATTTCTGTGCTCAACTGAGGTGGATACTTTTTTTTTTTTATCCGATAAGAAGACATGCATTTGAACTACAATGGAAACCCCTTTTCCTAATAAATAACTCGATGCCCAACAAAAAAACTTGTGTGACTTTGCCTCAGCAGTGGATGTGATTGGATAACTGGATTAACCAGTGGACCAATTTCATCGCACAGCATCTCAAAGGTTGGTTTGATCATTCTGAAATGCCTGAGCCAAAGTCTGTCATCAAAATGATTTGGTTTAACACATGATTGTGTTCCCAAACACCAGACATGCATGACAGTATTTATTGCCTTTCGTCTGCGTGCTCTGAGACACAAGTGATTTATGATGTAGGAAAAAAGAGCCACAGTGGTTTTCCAGATTGCAGCTACTTCCATTATTATTATTATTAGATATTTTGCGGCCATTTTCCAGGAAGTGACGATTTTGTTCTATTGAACACATGGGATGGATGGTGCTTTATTCGCAAATATTCTATGCAATATTCCAATTTTGCGCACAAGTTAAATTTGCAACTTTGGATGGAAGCATAGCTATTCATAAAACAATGTACAATCTTTAGGTTTTAGGATTCGATTTTTATCAAAAAGTCAAAAAGAGGAATAAATCTGGATTAATAAAGGCAGAAGCTGACATGAAAATGTTCCTATGCGTCCATCAACTAAAGAGCATGTGCACAAACTTCCTGCTGCTCATATACCAGTAATTCAATTAATTCAACATAATTTACAGTATGAAAATGAAAAGATAAAGAGGCAATCACAAAATATATTACTATAAATGAGCTTTGTGTTAATTACATCATGAAATGACTTAATGTTAATGATTTCCTGAAAATAATAATAATATACACCAATCAGACATAACATTATGACCACTGACAGGTCAAGTGAATAACACTGATTATCTCTTCATCACGACACCTGTTAGAGGGTGGGGTGTATTAGGCAGCAAGTGAACATTTTGTCCTCAAAGTTGATGTGTTAGAAGCAGGAAAAATGGGCAAGCGTAAGGATTTGAGCGAGTGGGGCCAAATTGTGTTGGCTAGATGACTGGGTCAGAGCATCTCCAAAACTGCAGCTCTTGTGGGATGTTCCCAGTCTGCAGTGGACAGCATCTATCAAAAGTGGTCTAAGGAAGGAACAATGGTGAACCGGCGACAGGGTTCAAGGCTCATTGATGCACGTGGGGAGCGAAGGCTGGCCCGTGTGGTCCGATCCAACAGAAGAGCTACTGTAGCTCAAATTGCTGAAGAAGGTAATGCTGGTTCTGATAGAAAGGTGTCAGAATGCACAGTGCATCACAGTTTGTTGCGTATGGAGCTGCATAGCCGCAGACCAGTCAGGGTGCCCATGCTGACCCCTGTCCACTGCCTGAAGCAGTGTTTTGAAATCGGCCATCACTAAATAAGTCGTTATTTTGTTTTTTTTGGCGCACCAAAAATATTCTTGTCGCTTTATAATATTAATATTGAACCACTGTACTCACATGAACCGATTTAAATATGTTTTTAGTACCTTTATGGATCTTGAGAGAGGAAGTGTCATTGCTCCCTATGAAGGCCTCACTGAGCCATCGGATTTCAACTAAAATATCTTAATTTGTGTTCCGAAGATTAACGAAGGTCTTACGGGTGTGGAACAGCATGAGGGTGAGTAATTAATGACAGAATTTTCATTTTTTGGTGAACTAACCCTAGGATCTGCTGCTAACATCTTGGTGTCAGATACCACAGCACACCTTCAGGGCTCTAGTGGAGTCCATGCCTCGACGGGTCAGGGATGGTTTGGCAGTAAAAGGGGGACCAACACAATGGGAAGGTGGTCATAATGTTATGCCTGATTGGTGTATATGCCTACACACATGTTGTACAGAAACCTATCACACATTTTTAAATTGTTCATGAACATTTTGTAAACTGATGCATGTTTACATTTAGGATCATTATACGCATGTCTTTATAAATGAGGGCCCTGGTCTTTTTCAACAAAGTAAACAAAATCTTTAAAAGTCACTTTTTTAAATTACTTTCACAATTTTGGACCCTTGGAAAATGTGTAGAAACTAATGAGTTTTCAGAGAAGTAATGCTGGTTGGTGCTAGTGGTGAAAACCGCCTTGTCAGCTGACACAACTCTTATCTACCCCAACTGGCACTCACAACCATTAATTTTCACAGGGTTCCTCATTAAAGTTATGAAGAAGAGGAGAAAATGGAACTGAGAATATGACTTTGCATGTGTAATGCTAACCAAATCTGGCTTGATACATACAATAGTAGCAACACTGAAAATGAACTACTCCTCTTTATTGCTCTAATATTAATGGCAAATACGTATGCATGCATACATAAACGTATTAATAATAGCCTTCACTATCATTGCGTCAATGCACCTTGTGTTCTAATTTTCAGTGAATACATATTTGATAAGGAAGACGGTTTGAATAAACTCAATTAGCATGAAATGCTAGCCCCTAATGATCACAGGGACATGCAGTGGATTCACTGCGGCACCCGGCTCGATTGGCGCATTATTGCAAGCGGAAAGGGAACATAAAGTTCACTCACCGCTAATCAACTGTCTTGATGCATTGGGTTGAAGTGGCATGATAATTAGCATAATTTGTCACAGTGCCGACTAGATTGCTCTACACAGGTTGTAAGCCATGTGGAAAGGCACCATGAGTAGTTGTTCATTCTGAGTTCAAATCTTCCTGTTTGTATATGTCTTTATTGTGTTTTTACAATTATGGTTGTGGGCAGTTGAAGATAAAGAGATGCTGAATGGGTTTATAAAAGCAAAAAATGAATCCCAGGTGATTTGAAAAGGGCATATACTGTCAAGTGATGCTTAGCAAGCTGAAAAACAAATATTATTGTACTGACAACATCAC
This sequence comes from Chanodichthys erythropterus, assembly GCF_024489055.1. Taxonomy (NCBI): domain Eukaryota; kingdom Metazoa; phylum Chordata; class Actinopteri; order Cypriniformes; family Xenocyprididae; genus Chanodichthys; species Chanodichthys erythropterus. The sequence goes on along the minus strand of NC_090232.1, from coordinate 39,404,892 downwards.
AAACACCCACCCCCCATCTCTCTAACAAGTCTACCTGCTAATAAAAGCCTCTATAAAACTGAATCTCTTTCAATGATCCAAAGCCATAAACCTGCAAATCTTGCAAACTCAAATTTCCTCAAGTTCTTCCTCAAGCATTTGTAATATAAATCAATATGTGTTGTGTGTGTGTGTGTGTGTGTGTGTGTGTGTGTGTGTGTGTGTGTGTGTGTGTGTGTGTGTGTGTGTGTGTGTGTGTGTGTGTGTGTGTGTGTGTGTGTGTGTGTGTGTGTGTGTGTGTGTGTGTGTGTTAGTCTCGGAAGACTGACTCCAACTCCCAAAAGTTGTGCTGCAGTTTTCTATTTTCACATGTGCTTTCTAGTTTTGTTTGCAATACACATCAGATGGTCAGTCAAAGTACTGTGGATACTCGTTGGCTGTGCCATCTGAGGCCAAGACTGAAGCTGGATGCAGACTGTGCATTTTTTTCTGTCCTTTGTTGACAGAAGTATTGCTTGTCAGGTTGTATGGGACATAAACTGTCATTCAAGTCAGACTGCACTATGCATGATTGACAACATCACCAGTCCTTATCCATTCGAAAAGACTCAATTACTTGCTAAATTGAAATGATACTGTCTGCAATTTTATATATATATATATATATATATATATATATATATATATATATATATATATATATATATTATATTATATATATATATATATATTATATTATATATATATATATATATATATATCATATAAATATATACATATTATAAATTTTATATATATATATATATATATATATATATATATATATATATATATATATATATATATATATATATATATATATATATATATATATATATATAGCGTATTATAAAATTAAAAATTTTTAATAAAATTATTCAGACATTTTTGATATTTTGATATATTTTTTTTTACCAGTGGGTGCAGGACACTATAGTTAATTTATGTAAGTGAGGATAGAAAAATAAAGTAAACTGTGACATATTATACCCAAAAATTCTTCATACAGTGGACTACCAGTAAAAATGATAAAAATTTGAATCCAAAAATTATTCAGACACTTTGACCTGACTATGTTTTGCTTAAGTGCTATCTGACTTAGTTAAGAATATTTTTTCTGACACAGTTTAACTCTGAGATTGTGTCATATTTTATTTAAAAAAATGTAAAATATAGTGAATAAACTGTATTATTTTTTTATCAACAGTACATTGTTGCAAAAATTGCTGCAGTGGTATTTCTGCCCTAGCAATTAAATTGTTTTGGGGTCTGTTTGGCACAAAACAATCTCTAGTGTGTTCTGTCAGTCTCTACCTCTGTCACTGTTTCTGTCCTGAACAGAACACTGGGTTTCTCTCTCTCTCTCTCTCGCTATCTCTGTACTGCTCTTTGTCACCGCTCCCTCTGCAAGTATCTCAAGAAACAGTCCTGAATGAATAAAGTCTTGTCCTTCAATGTGTCAGTCATGCAAACACACTCACATATACAGATACACAAAGAACACTACCCCTAGGAGGATACCATTTTAAAAAAAATATATCTGAAATACAAGCTCTAAGGTCAAAGTCTATATAATTCAAGAGGAGAGTCTGTCTGCACTAGAAACTTGAAAACAAAATAAAAACATGATGGCACAATGTTTCATAATAAAAAAAATAAAAAATAAAAAAAATCAAATAAACCAAATTACTAAAATACTAATACTAAAAATTTCTTCATTATAGAAACAAAATACCCTAATAACACTTTTAACTCCCAACAAATCACAAAAAAAAAAAAAAAAAAGAAAAGAAAAAGTGATACCGTGTCTTTAAATTTGCCCAGGAACTTGACTTAGTTATAAGCTAGATTGAGACATACATTACAACGGTTAATCAGAGAAAAAAAAAAAAAAAAAAAAGGTTCCACCTGCTCTCACACACTACTGTTGAAGCTTCCTGTGCAGTGAATTGGTAAGTTTTACATTTTTTTATAGGTTCACTCCAAGGGCAAGTGTCAGTAAAGTGAAGCATGGCACATGGTATCGTGTTTTGGGGTAAATGATCCATGTAATAGCTGAGAGGGATGAAAGAGTCTGTTCTGAAACTCAGGTTTAGGGCGGCTTTATACATCCTGAGGTGTCCATACATTTAAAAATACTTAATGCACACAGATATGATCTTCATAAGAAATTATCACAAGTCACATAAGCTATTTTTAACACATTTTCCGATGCAGAATTGAGATGCACTGATGTGACAGCAAAGAAATTTTAACCATTAACACGACTTGTAGTGAACTCATGCGTTTTAATACTTATATTTATTTTATAGCCCACACAACACCTGTTAAAATAAAGTGTTGATTTTTGCTTTCTAAGCATCTTCCTCTGGTGAAGGTTGAGGCCTAAAGAATTGGGTTGACATGTTGCTAAAAATACCAACTCAGCCACAAACAGGTTGATCTGAATGGCTTATGAAGCCAAAAGCTATACAGGAGACAAGAGTTAGAGACAGTATAACGCCAAATGTGATAGTTGAAGACAATAAGAAAGCAGGCATAGGTACAGGTAGGTACGATGGATGGATGGATAGATAGATTAGATAGATAGATTAGATAGATTAGATAGATTAGATAGATTAGATAGATTAGATAGATTAGATAGATTAGATAGATTAGATAGATTAGATAGATTAGATTGATTAGATAGATTGATTAGATAGATTGATTAGATAGATTGATTAGATAGATTGATTAGATAGATTAGATAGATTAGATAGATAGATTAGATAGATTAGATAGATTAGATAGATTAGATAGATTGGATGGATGGATGGATGGATGGATGGATGGATGGATGGATGGATGGATGGATGGATGGATGGATGGATGGATGGATGGATGGATGGATGGATGGATGGATGGATGGATGGATGGATGGATGGATGGATGGATGGATGGATGGATGGATAGATAGATAGATAGATAGATAGATAGATAGATAGATAGATAGATAGATAGATAGATAGATAGATAGATAGATAGATGACTGAATGATTGGATGGATGGATGGATGGATGGATAAAGTGTGATTGTATCCAAACTATTTGACCTTGTTACCATTTTAAGAAATGTTTAAATATATACCAAACCATAAAATATATTCCAAAAATATAAAAATATATTCCAAATAGTTTGTTTCAAATCATTAAGATTTTTTAGTCTTTTCTGCCCACCAAGGCTGCATTTATTTGATAAAAAATACAGTAAAAACACTAAAACTGTGAAACATTATTACAATTTAAAAGAACTGCTTTCTATTTTAATATATTTTAAAATATAATTTATTCCTGTGATGTCAAAGCTGAATTTTCAGTATCATCACTCCAGTCTTCAGTGTCACATGATTCTTCAAAAATCATTCTAATATGATGATTTCCCTCTAATACCAACAAACTCCCAAATTAGCCCCTTTAGACAAGTGTATAGGTAAAATCTTTGATTTAATATTTTAATAATTTATTATTTAATGGCATTTAATATCAGATTTATAATAATAATAATAATAATAACAATAACAATAATTATGCATGAAACAGGGTTTTAAAATGTATCCAGACCCAAACAGAGAGTTGAAAATCATTAAAACAAACATTTTTTTTTTTTTAAGATTAAGCATATGAACTCTAGTTTTGAACCCTTCTCACTGAAAGTGCAGTGCATATCTTTTTTTACAAGGACTTTTAAAAAAGTCAATCCGATCACAAATTAAAAATCCATTCTATAAAGTAGTTTTGACTGATTATGGCCTATCAGTTGCCCTCAATCGCAGAGTTCAAAATGACCCACGGGACTAAAGCTGCTGAAAAGAGATAAAACAAAAGCCCAAATCCCTCTCTATCCTCTGAAAGCTCCAGCTGTTGAGCTGTCCCCGCTATGTGGGGTAGACCTTATCCGAACTGCCAATTAAGCAGCAGCGCTCAGAAATTTGTGCGCACAGAGCTCTGAAACTCTCAACACTTTTGACAGAGTGCATCAGAAGCCTTGTGTGAGAATTGGTGGAACACAAAAACAGCTCCTCCACTTGTCTCTCACTTTTCGTCTATATTTGATAGGTGATGTTGGAACACGACTTTCCCATCAGTTTCTCTTGACTGCAGTCACCTTGCAAAAGGGTCTTTGAACGTTTTCTGTGACAATGTATAGGTGCCAGATTTTAAGGGCTTGAGGTACAAGCTTGCATCTTAAGTGACATTTTGGAAGAGGAAAAAGTTTGCTAATAGCGAATGCATATGGATAGCTTTAAACAATCCAGAAATAAGTCATCTAAGAGAGGAAAGTTTGAAAATAACCGCTTAAGTTGTCTAAATATTCCAGTACAATCATTTCAGTTGCAAGAAAACTGTAATTTGGAACACATGAACATAGTTCCCACAGGAGAATTTCCTTAGAGCAAAATCACATTTAACAATGGTCTTTTATCAACATTGTGCTTCAGAATCAGGTTTTCTTTTCAAGGGACAATGTCTCAAGGAACACATTAAATGAAACCAGCAGCACAATTTAGATTCAGAATCAGACAAGACCTACTTTGGCGTAGTCAAATCCTCAGTTTGTTATTTAATGAGGGGTCTTGTCAGAGACGATCTAACAAAGCTCCAGCTCTGTTAAATATTTAGGTTTAGCCTATTTAAATGCCACCACTGATTCTGCTCCTCTAGCATTTGGACTTTAGAGAGACAAGGCTATGAAAGTTTGACATTAGCAGTCGACTATGATCTGACACTAGCTAGATGAAAAGGGCCAAAGAAAAAGATATGAAACTTGAGAGATTGCTGTGATTTTAACCTGTATTCAGCATGTCCTGCAGCCCTGATTCACATTTTAATAAGAGAAAGACAAGAAAGAGAGTTAAGGGGAATATTATCTTCTGAGTTTCCCTCCCTTGTTCATTATTACTGTATTTGGTCCTCATGAAAACAGCCACTAGGAAGTAATTGTTGGAAATAAGGATGCATACGCAGAAGCAGACAGAGAATATGCCCTCGAAACACATAATCAAAGGTTTTGCACAAATTGAGGAGACATTGATGTTCAGCTGCGGGCAGATATAATATACTTTGCTCGAGACTGGTGAAGAAATTAAAGGCTGGGGGAAAACAGAGAATCCGAAATGCCCCCGTTCAGGGGGCAGGTCACTTAATAAAAAAGGGGGGGCTGAAAAGTGCAAAAGAATTAGAGGACACAAAGTTCAGAAAGGCTCACGGCAATGTGACATTTTCCGTGAAATCTAGTCATTGATTTTCCGCACACGTTTAGTGCCCGTATTTCTCAGGTTTACTGTACATCAAATATTGGTTGTTGATAATAATACACATTTATGATGAACAAAAGAATGTTTGCATTAGCAGCAGTGCAGACTAAGTTGTGTGTTTCTATTTTCTAAGTAGTAACAAGAGGACAGTATTATTTTAGTATCATATGCTGTTAAGATTTTCTGTTTTCACTTTAAATTGCTACTAAATTTAGTAAATGAGAAATGTTGCCTTAGTAACAAGCTGAAATAAGTTGATTACTTTTTATTAAAATACTTGTACGTTTTTGTGTGCTTCACAGCCTCATAACAAAGTTACATTTTCCTGTGAGATCAGGTTGGTTCTGATTGTGTCCAAGTTTCCTGTATATGTAAATCAAGCTGGCTTATAGTTAACAGTGGAGATGTCTGATTCTCAATCCAGCATATTGTCCACTGGCACAGAAGAAATCATCTCATTGCTGGCCAACACTGCTAGAGATCTGTAGAATCATTGTTAGTAATAGAGATTATTGAGGGAGAAAAAATAAAAAATTCTTAATGAGTAACTGTGTCTAATTTTCCTTTTAAAGTATCTAAAACTCCTTGAAGAAAGATACTGCACATTTACTTGAGAAGCAACTTCACATAAGATATTAAAACTATTTTTAAAATATGTGTATTTTGTCTTACTAGCAGATTTTTTTTTTTAAAACAAGTCTTAATAAAACTTTTTTTTATGAAACTTACCCACATTCAAGTTTTTTTCAAGAGGCTCTGTTCTTTCTTTTGAAATATTTTATGATCAAATATTCATACAACAAAATATTCATGAATAGTTTGTGAAAATGATAAAAAATGCAGGTACTGGTTGGCAACTTTTAAAAAAAATGCTGGAGGGGAAAGAGTTAATAGAAATAAAAAAAAAGCACTGTGGGGAAAAAAATGAACAAAAATAAATAATAGACTATGCTGTGAAATTTATTTTTTAATTTTAACTTTTTAGAAAACTCTTTGCTATATCAAAAACTACACCGAACGGAAAAGACTAATTGAAAATATAATATAAAAAAGCTAAATTACAAATTCAAACCTATGATGACCCTGAGTCCATATTTACACTTTATTTACCAGAAACAGATGTTTAAGAGAGCCTTAAAGGATTAGTTCACTTTCAAATGAAAATTAACCCAAGCTTTACTCACCCTCAAGCCATGACTTTCTTCCTTCTGATGAACACAATCAGAGTTATATTAATAAATATCCTGATGCATCCGAGCTTTATAATGGCAGTGAACAGGGATCACAACTCGAATATGAGCTGAAGAAAGTGCTTCTATCCACATCCATCATAAATGTACTCCACACGGCTCCCGAAGGTTAATAAAGGCCTTCTGAAGTGAAGCGATGCGTTTGTGTAAGAAAAATATCCATATTTAACAAGTTATGAAGTAAAATATTTAGCTTCCACCAGACTTCCGTATTCAAATTAAGAAGAAAGTGTAAACTGGCGTCGCATCAGTTACACTTTTTCCGTAAGTTGAATAGGGAAGGCGTAGGACGTAGCATAAGCTTTTTTAACTGCAAGAGTTTTACACTTTCTTCGTACGTTGAATACGGAAGGCGGTCTGATGGAAGCTACATATTTTACTTCATAAAATATGGATTTTTTTTTTTTACACAAATGCATTGCTTCGCTTCAGAAGGCCTTTATTAATTACATGTTTATGATGGATGGATGGATGTGGATGGAAGCTCGGATGTGTCGGGATATTTATTAATATATCTCCAATTGTGTTCATCAGAAAGAAGAAAGTCAAATACACCTAGGATGGCTTGAGGTTGAGTAAGCTTGGGGTAATTTTCATTTAAAAGTGAACTAATCCTTTAAAGGTCCAGTATGTAATATTGACAGCTTGTGGTTGAAATGGGTACTGCAGCCCAAATTCATAATATCGGATGCACATTAATAATAACTGGCTGTAGCATTGTTTTTTGGAGAAGCAAGTATGTGAACTTATGTTTCCTAAATATCTGCAAACACATTATGGTATTTTTATGCTTTAGTACAGAAAAAAAAAATACATACAGCACCTTTAAAAGGACTTACAGATGGGCAAAACAGTCACACTGTCGTGGAGCGGAGGAAGGTGGAGGCTTTGTTTGAGGAACGTTAATAAATCATCTGATGGATTGCAGTTTGCCATGCCCAAGCAACTGTAAATTGTGACTGTCATGCAGGATAATATTGCTGTGCAAAGGCTACTGGAAGGCCTCCTGGACATGCCTTGGGAGGAAGACAAAGCTGCCAAGGAAGATGAAGAACGAGATGATGCTCACCAGGCAGAATTAAAGAGCACATATTTGCTTCAATCTCCGCAAAAAAAAAAAATAAAATAAATAAATAAATAAATAAATAAATAAATAAATAAATAAATAAATAATAATTTAAATAATTGTGTTTGGAACAAATAAAGACTTTTCTCTACCCCATATATTTATTAATTCATATTGAAATTGATGTAGGAATGGCATGATAGTTGCAAATTTATTTTTTATGAGATGGAATTGGGGAAGATCTATTTACGTTGCATTTTACAGTCTAAGGAGTGCTCTGGGGGTCTTGTAGGAGGTATCAGCATGTAGCAGAACTGCTGATCTCTGGTTTAGCATTTCATTACATCTTTTGAATACACTTTTACAATTCAATCTTCCTAACTTATGGGGATTCCAATAGCCATACACTGTGGTTCCAAAATCTGTATGTAGAACATCAACCATGTAAAGTCACAACCATGTAAAGTCTTTATACTTTTGTGAAAACAAACAAATATGATGTTTCTGAGGTTATTCTCAAAAATGACTTTGCGTACCATGAAATCAGAATCCTGCAGCCTCCCCAGGTCACATATTACATTCAATACTTCATCGCACAGTCTGCCCTCTATGATCAATCGCAACTGGACACCTTGCCCCCTTGTCTTCACATGAGGAGTTAGCGCTTGTGCAGTTTCTCAATATTTACTTCTCAGAGGTAGAAGCAACAGGAAAACCTGTGACTTCAGATAGAACCAGTCAAATTCAGAATACCATGAGGATTATCTGGGCTTCTTCAAAATTCACTAGTCTAGACCTCTTACAGATACATGTATCTAGTGAACTGCAGCATTTTAAGGCATCATTGGCATCCTCCCAATGTGAAGGCTGTTCCAAGCAGTAAGGAATTTAACTGTTCAAAGATTTAAAAGACTCTTTCATATCCTTCACAGAGAAGACAATTGTAGAATGAACTGCAACTCAGTGCATCAATAAATCCAAGATGGCAGATAAGGTAATGTTGATGGAATTGAAATGTGAATTATTAGCAAATCAATCAATCACAATCAGAATCAATTTAAACTGAATCTGACTGTAGTACATTTTGACAGTCACTAGCTGACTATACATTCTTCATTGCTAATAATCAACATTTATCTTATCTTCTAAGACAAATTCATGCACTGAGCTTGTGTGTATAGCTTGTGTAGTCTCACGCAACATGCTAATGTCAAACTCTATTAAAAATCAATTGCCAGTTGAGTCTCCTGTTCCAAAACACTCTAATGGTAATTTGTAACTATTTTATTACAAATAGGAGGCTAATTCTTATGAATTTGTATGATCTAATTTTCATACAATCTGATTATGCCCCACAGAGGGTTTAGGGGTGGGAATAAAAAAAAAAAAAAAAGCTTTTTTTCTGTATAAATCACATCTTTCTAAGTGTTTTTTTTTTTTTTTTTTTTTTTTTCATGATATTGGGTTGCCTTCTCCTCTATTCTAGAAGAGTTTCCTTAAAGGTGCCCTAGAACTTATTTTTAAAAGATGTAATATAAGTCTAAGGCAGGGATGGACAACTCTAGTCCTGGAGGGCCAGTGTCCAGCAGAGTTTAGCTCCAACCCTAATCAAACACACCTGAACCAGCTAATCAAGGTCTTTAGGATTAGTAGAAAGTTATAGGCAATTAGTTTTTATCAGGGATGGAGATAAACTCTGCAGGACACTGGCCCTCCAGGACCGGAGTTGTCCATCCCTGGTCTAAGGTGTCCCCTGAATGTGTCTATGAAGTTTCAGCTCAAAATACCAATTAGACAATTCACAAATATCACTAAAAATATCATGATATCATGGATCATGTCAGTTATCGCTCCATCTGCCATTTTTCACTATTGTTCTTGCTTGCTCAGATTTTCTGCCCTTGTGTAATGCCTCGATCATGGGCTAGCATATGCAAATTTTGGGGGCGTACATATTAATGATCCCGACTGTTACGCAACAGTCAGTGTTATGTTGAGATTCGCCTGTTCTTCTGAGGTCTTTTAAACAAATTAAATTTATATAAGGAGGAGGAAACAATGGGAGTTTGAAACTCAGTGTATGTCTTTTCCATGTACTGAACTCTTGATATTCAACTATGCCAATATAAATTCAATATTTAATTCTAGGGCACCTTTAACATCCTAAAAGTATTAAAGGGGTCATGAATTGAGAAATCAACTTTTCCTTGAGCTTTTGATATATATAAGAGGTCATCGTACTATAAAAAATGTCCAATAAAACCTTTTATTGATACTAGGCCCAATGATTGACTGATCCTCGAATGTGCCTATCTATGGTGAAATGCCTCCACCGCAGAAGAAATCAAGACTACTTCATTATTGGGCCCACTGATGTGTTAGTGAGATGATGAGAGAAGAACGATACAGGACAAAAATAACATTATCTTTCAAAGCATCGTAATGCTAGGAATATGCTTATTAATTTTTTAACAATGTTAAAGGTGCCCTAGAACCAGTTTTTACAAGATGTAATATAAGTCTAAGGTGTCCCCTGAATGTGTCTGTGAAGTTTCAGCTCAAAATACCCCACAGATTTTTTTTTTTTAAATAAATTTTTTTAACTGCCTATTTTGGGGCATCTTTAACTATGCACCGATTCAGGCTGTGGCCCCTTTAAATCGCACGCTCCCTGCCTCCCGAGCTCTCGACTATAATACAGTGTATTTACAAAGTTCACACAGCTAATATAACTCTCAAATGGATCTTTACAAGATGTTCGTCATGCATACTTCATGCATTCGTCGGATCATGCGAGTATAGTATTTATTTGGATGTTTACATTTGAAGAGTTCATTTGCAAAAACCGATAAACGCCATTTTTTTTAAAAATTAGTGCTGTGCATTATTCTCCATATATAGCACGTTCTGTACCCTAAATCAATTTTGTCAGAAGAGCCGGTTTTGCCCACTTTCAGGCATCGCAAGTTCACGGCTGCGTCCGAAAACCTAGGTAGCTGTCTTGGTGCCTTGCGGTCTTATAAGAGAATGACTTGTATGGCAGCGTTTGTGCATGAAGGTTCCTCACGAAATTGATTTCGGACAGACTTCTGAGGCAGCGTAACAGTTTAATGATCTACAGCAATATAGCGCGAGCTTTGGTGAGAACTAAACAAATATTTAATTAGTACAGTAGTAATTTCTCGATAGAAATGATATCAAAATTGAAATATGTTGATCAAAATCGTACATTTATACACAAACTGAGCAGCAAACGCAAACTTCGGACGCCATCTTTATTTTTCTAGCTCAACTGTCACAGAATGGAAAGCACAGGATTATGGAATATATCAAAGGGAGCTAAGGATACATCTATGCTTCCTTCAAAAATCGATCTGAGGAAGGTATCTCATGAGAGAGGAAGTGAAGCTAACATTGGATTCGGACGTGCCTTGATGCCTTCTTACCTTGAAATGTGTCCTCGGAAGGCAGCATTTCTCAGTTTTCGGACGCAGCCCACGTTTTACAGCAGAAGCCGACAAGCGCCCTTGTTTGTGTACAGACAGAAACCGATAAGTCCGTTTTAGCAAATCAGCGCGCAGTATTCAGGTCAGGTGACAAGGCTTCTAGTCACTTCAAAAAGACGCGCTAGCTGAGGGAAGTTTTATCAAAGCTCACTAAAAGTGATCGAGGATTTATGATTTCGACTCCTGTAAGTCCTTGTACACCATACACGACTTACATGCTGAAAAATTGGTTGTCCTTTTGCTTGTGTGCCGATCTGTGTGTGTGTGTGTGTGTGTGTGTGTGTGTGTGTGTGTGTGTGTGTGTGTGTGTGTGTGTGTGTGTGTGCGTGTGTGTTTGTGTTTGAGAGAGAGAGAGAGAGCGTGCGTGCGTGTGTGTGTGTGTATGTGTGTGTGTGTGTGTATGTGTATGTGTGTGTGTGTGTGTGTGTGTGTGCGTTTGTGTGCACATGTGTGTTTGAGAGTGTTTGCAATTACTTGGGTTTTGTTTAACTATGAAACATGAAATGTGGAGTTATCTGCTTTTGCCAAAAAACGACTGTTGGAGTTAGCTTTTGCTAAAAAACAAACTTTTAATATATATATATATAAAACATACTTTCAATGAATTTTAATTTTTTTAATTTACCTGTATTTTTTAGAGTTATCATTACTTAATCAAAACAAACGCGCTGCAAATGCAGTTTGACAACACACGCGCTGCAAACTCAACAACACTTACAAATAGTGAAACGCGCTGCAAATAAAGAAAATATCTTCATCAGTTTGACAACACATATGCGCTGCAAACTCAACAACACTTACAAATAGTGAAACGCGCTGCAAATAAAGAAAATATCTTCATCAGTTTGACAACACATATGCGCTGCAAACTCAACAACACTTACAAATAGTGAAACGCGCTGCAAATAAAGAAAATATCTTCATCAGTTTGACAACACATATGCGCTGCAAACTCCACAACACTTACAAATAGTGAAACGCGCTGCAAATAAAGAAAACATGTGGAGTTTGCAGCGCGTGTGTTGTCAAACTGATGAAGATGTTTTCTTTATTTGCAGCGCGTTTGTCTATTTGTAAGTGTTGTTGAGTTTGCAGCGCGTGTGTTGTCAAACTGATGAAGATGTTTTCTTTATTTGCAGCGCGTTTCACTATTTGTAAGTGTTGTGGAGTTTGCAGCGCATATGTGTTGTCAAACTGATGAAGATGTTTTCTTTATTTGCAGCGCGTTTCACTATTTGTAAGTGTTGTTGAGTTTGCAGCGCGTGTGTTGTCAAACTGATGAAGATGTTTTCTTTATTTGCAGCGCGTTTCACTATTTGTAAGTGTTGTGGAGTTTGCAGCGCATATGTGTTGTCAAACTGATGAAGATGTTTTCTTTATTTGCAGCGCGTTTGTCTATTTGTAAGTGTTGTTGAGTTTGCAGCGCATATGTGTTGTCAAACTGATGAAGATGTTTTCTTTATTTGCAGCGCGTTTCACTATTTGTAAGTGTTGTGGAGTTTGCAGCGCATGTGTTGTCAAACTGATGAAGATGTTTTCTTTATTTGCAGCGCGTTTCACTATTTGTAAGTGTTGTGGAGTTTGCAGCGCATGTGTTGTCAAACTGATGAAGATGTTTTCTCATTTGCAGCGCGTTGAGCTCTCTCGGCCACCGTAGTTATTACTTGGAATGCACAATAAGAAAAAAACATGATTTGTGAGAATTCATAAAAATGGAGTTATCTGTTTTTGCAAATAAACTCTTCATTTGATTCTGAATGAGTTTGATGGTGCTTCATGGCTAATGGGCTAAAGCTAACATTACACACTGTTGGAGAGATTTATAAAGAATGAAGTTGTGTTTATGCATTATACAGACTGCAAGTGTTTAAAAATGAAAATAGCGACAGCTCTCTTGTCTCTGTGAATACAGTATGAAACGATGGTAACTTTAACCACATTTAACAGTACATTAGCAACATGCTAACAAAACATTTAGAAAGGCAATTTACAAATATCACTAAAAATATCATGTTATCATGGATCATGTCAGTTATTATCGCTTCATCTGCCATTTTTCGCTATTGTTCTTGTTTGCTTACCTAGTCTGATTATTCAGCTGTGCACATCCAGACGTTAATACTGGCTTGTCTAATACCTTAAACATGGACTGGCATATGCAAATATTGGGGGCGTACATATTAATGATCCCGGCTGTTACGTAACAGTCGGTGTTATGTTGACATTCACCTGTTTTCTGGAGGTCTTTTAAACAAATGAGATTTACATATGAAGGAGGAAATAATGGAGTTTGAGACTTACTGTTTGTCATTTCCATGTACTGAACTCTTGTTATTCAACTATGCCAAGATAAATTCAAGTTTTGATTCTAGGGCACCTTTAATGTCTCAGTTGAGCTTTATTTAGAGCTGGACGATTATGACCTAAAATCAAAACCTCGATTAACATTTTACCTCGAATACGATTAATGAACGATTATTTTGTTTCTGTTTTTTGTTTGTTTGTTTTTCACTCTCATAGTTTACTGACAAGGTTTGTACTGTAAATTTGCTTGACTATTAAAGGTGGAATATTTTTTTTCATTTTGAAAGAGTGATCTGACATAACAGCTCACTTTCAGCAGTTATTTTATCAATGGTTCGTAACATTTCTTACAGATTTCTGCTCGTTGAAAATCAGATATAGATAAAATAGCACAGTACCAGTAGCTATGTAATGAGAGTGTGTGAATTAGTCATACCATCTCTCTATTAATTGTGAAGCTGTGGGTTGTAAATAGTTACTTCAAAAGTAGAAAAATATATGCTATAATAACTTTGGTGTTTCTAAGCTATTTTAGTAATAAATCACAGGACAGCGCTGACAACTAATTTTTGCTCCTCCGTGCGCGCGATCTTCGCGTTTTGCGTAGCTACTGTTTGTATGAGTGTTCGTGCCACAGTGCAGCTGTGCGAGCACGGTAGCTCTATATAATACACATCCGATCGTCTTAATCGCTTGAATTTCCAAACAAATCGTAAAACGTATACAACTGACAAAGGCTCACCGCTCGCGCACCGTCTGTGTGTTGTCTCTGCATTCACCTGCATGTTGACTGGACGGGGCAGAGTCATGTGGCTACATACGCGGTAGTATGTTTTTAAGTGGGAAGTATTAACAGGATTAAAAATTCGAAATAACCGCATTGGGAAAATTACATCGGTTAGAGGTTCTGAATTTCGGTTTCGATTACTTTTTGATTAATTGTCCAGCCCTAGCTTTATTTATTTGTTTTTGCAATTTTACTGTGGATTCTTTAGTAAATCAAACACATTTTGGCGCAGGCTTTGCAAGCAGACTTTAATATGGACTTGACGGTAATGCAACAACATGTAAGTAACTGTGTTAATTCTAATGCCTAATCTGGTATATATAATGATTCGTGTACAGTCAGATGTTCTTTGTCTATGTGTCAGTAAATCAAACAAGTGACTAACGGTCAACTTCACATTGTATAGTAGGATGAAAATCTGTTATTTAAACGGTGATTAAATTATACAAAGAAAGTGATCAAAGAACGCTTCCTTTACAATCGCTAGAGCTGTCAATCAAACAGCGTAAATTTATCAGAGACTGAGTTCTGGACATGCGCCAAAACTGCTGTTTTATTCACAAATGACTTTTGCACTGTTAGTGACGATGAAAGCATTCATTTGTGTGCAGAAATTGATTTGTAATGACAAGATCACTGCTTTCATGCACTCAACAACATGTCTGTGACCGGCTACATGCTCATCTCTGCAACCTTTCATGCCACCATATAAATATAATGCCATAAATCTAACTGTAATGCACCACTTTTTCACGATTAGTTAACCTTGAGAGCTGTAATAGTAAAAACATGCTAAACATTTTCAAGAGAGTAGCTAATACTTAGCTGTTGCAAATTAAAAGATGTTAGCCAATCACAGCAGAGGGCGTTTACACAGCAGACACGCCCCTTAAAACAGAGCGTTCAAATAACAGGGCTAAAATCCGTTTTATTTCTAAATTTTGACAATTTTGGATGTAAAAAGCATACTAACATTATAACTGCACCCCAGGAAACATTATAAAACAATGCAGTTCATGACCCCTTTAATGTAAATGTAAAATGCTCAGAATCAACTCACTAGTACATGCTGTAAATAAGTTTGACATTTATCTTATATTTTGACTGGTTATATGCTATATTTCAGCTCAGCGATAATTATACAAGGCAATTAAAATGCGAATGGCTTGCCTTGTTATAAAATTAAGTTATTAAATAATTTTATGATGATGTTTTGGCCTTGTTCAGTCACCAGCAGACGCACATTTATGAAATCACCCCTCACGCATATGCTTCTAGCTTTATTAGTAGCCATAACTGAAGTGATGCTAACATGATTTTGGTACACCTGCAAGTCATGGGCCTTTAACAGCCACTGACATTAATAAAACGGCACATTTGTTTATATATAAACATGACACAGAAAGGAAAATGTGGCCATTAGGAGGTTTAAACTGCACAATACCATCCAGGGTGGAGAGTAAACAGCATAGATGAGAAACGCGGCATGTGGGTGGATGCTTTGAAAGAGAAAAAAATAGAGGTTTTCTTTCACCATAATATTTGCTGTGTTGCATCCCTTCAGCAACAGCTTCAAACACGTTCAGTTTCACTAGCGTTCACTTTGTAGCCCTCCCTCGATCCCTTATGTGGGCTGTGAGAATAATTTAGCCAATACATTAGTGCCACAGCTATCCGGCCCTACGCATAAGGTCCTGTTGAAGCCGTGAGCGATATTAGCCAATATCGATGCAGCCCAGCACTCTTCGGAGAGCCAGAGTTAATGACCAATAACCTGCAGGTGGTCTTACACCACTTTTTTTCTATTCATTTTTTTCCCTAGTTTTCAAGGTGTATTGAATTTCCTTAAAAGGACCGATTTAATTAACTAGACAAATTAACTTTCCTCTTTAAATCGCATGCAGAGGACTGTGATATTCAAAAAATCACATCATATGCTAAAAGTTATATAAAAATAATTTACTTACAGTTACTTCTGATATAATTGCATTAAATAACGTATAAACTAGAATTCTATAGAAAACAATAGCACGATTTAACATCAAAATTGGACGTCTAATGTTAAAATGTGTGTTTTTAATGTAACCTTCTCCTTTTAAATACTTTGGTGAGTTCAAGAATAATTTATGCCATTTTTTAACTCATTTATTAGAAAGAATTAAATGAGCAGTTTCATATCTATTCTTGCATTGTTAAACTGTCAAGGTTGATTTAGAAAGTAGTAATAAAGTAATGCAAAACTGGTTAGAAAGTGAGAGAGTAACGTAAGCGATGCGTTACCCCTCACATGGAAAGTTAAAGGAACACTCCACTTTTTTTGAAAATAGGCTCATTTTCCAACTCCCCTAGAGTTAAACAGTTGAGTTTTACCGTTTTCGAATCCATTCAGCCGATCTCCGGTTCTGGCGGTACCACTTTTAGCATAGCTTAGCATAGTTCATTGAATCTGATTAGACCGTTAGCATCGCGCTTAAAAATGACCAAAGAGTTTTGATATTTTTCCTATTTAAAACGTGGCTGCAGCAGTGCAATGATATTACGCAGCGTCTCTCACAAACGTCTCCATGGTTGCAAGGCACGTTCCCTGTGCAAGCAGGGGCTCACGGGCGCTGCGTAATATCATTGCACTGCTGCAGCCATGATACGGCAGCAAAGTTCCTTGATTATTACGCCTGAATGAGAGTATAGTTCCTAGCCATATCAGCCTAGAAAATCGCAACTTTTCATTTTCTGTCGGTCTTAGTACACGATTTAACTACAGAAGAGTCAAGTTTTAAATAGGAAAAATATCAAAACTCTTTGGTCATTTTTAAGCGCGATGCTAATGGTCTAATCAGATTCAATGAACTATGCTAAGCTATGCTAAAAGTGGTACCGCCAGAACCGGAGATTCGCTGAATGGATTCGAAAACGGTAAAACTCAACTGTTTAACTCTAGGGGAGTTGGAAAATGAGCCTATTTTCAAAAAAAGTGGAGTGTTCCTTTAACACAATTTTTGTATATGATCAATTCTCATAAGATTAGGAAAAGCCACAAAATGGTTCTGCAAATGAAAGCGCTTCAGGGCCTCTTACATCTCAAACAGAGCATGAGGGTTAAGGCTAAATGTTTAAGGATACTAAACTAATATCTTTAAATATCAGAGTGGATACGAACCTTCGCTGATATACGTGAGCTGAAAGTTACATATGGCGAAATTGAAAACGCTTGATGCTGCCTGTGTATTGATCCTCAGTACAGCTTCCCACAGTCATCCTGAGGATGGGCCTGAAATGAAAGACTTTAGACACTCGGTCAGATCCAGTGCCAAGTGTTCCCAGCCTTGTCCTGTTTCAAGCCAGGAATACTAATTGGTCTCTTTTTCCGCTAATAGAAAGAGGGAACGTCTAGGCGCTGAGATCACTGATTAGTTTGACTCGGGGCTTCACACTTTGTCTGATGTTGTTCCTAACTACACTTTGCTCTTCATAAGACACATAATGAATGCTTAACAATACTTCAGACACAGAATATGCACCGAAAACCTGAAAGCGTTCAATAAAGTCTGCATAAGCGTCATGAAATCTGACAGCTAAACGGTTCATAGAATTTGTGATATGGTGAATTATTGAACTTTCTGCATTCTGGATTCACTCATTATTTCTTCATTCCTGACAGGAATATTAGCTATAATGCTTGTTCTTATATTACATATTCACACTTGTGAAAGTGTATTATATCAACATATCTCGCTGACTGATGGCTGTCTCACACTCACACACACGGGAGCAAAGTAATATTTGATTGCCACCTTTGTTATGTAAAAAAATATCATCAGACACAAAACACAATTTCCAGAACCTGCAGTGCCTATACCGTACTGGTGAATCTTGAGCTAAATGAATCATAGCACAGCGAGAAGAGAGGATGATGGAGCCGCAGAGGCGGGCTTCATCTCTGTGGGGTCTCTGGTGCAATTAATGATGTGCTGATATATTTATTTAGGTCTCATTAGAATGCAACCCCTGAGGGGCACATCCTGTCTCTGAAACCCTCCCACTGGAGAGTTCATTTTGTTTGGGCAACATAACAAAGGATAAATTAAGCATAACCAACACGCGCTCGAAGTGCCGAGCTTGCTTTGTTCTGTAAATATGAGTTATAACACATGTATAAAAAAAAATAATAATGTGAAATGTTATTTCCCCAAACCCACATGCATTTCCATTTTATAAGATACTGTTTTATGTTCATGCTGACTCAATAAAAGATGTTCAATTCTCTGAAGTCAACCAATCTGAACTAAAATTAAAACAGAAATTACTCTTCAGTGTAGTTTTTGATTCAGATTTAATGACTTCAGATTAAATGAAGCCACATTTCTTTAATCAAACTCAGTAAGATAAACAATTATATTTAGGGCCTGAGCACCGATGGTGTGAGGACCCTATTGTAATTGCTCGGTCTATTATTCTTCTACTCCAAAATGAATCACATTTTTGAGGGCCTAAATTAGGTGTGGCAAAATGGCTCGATAGCGGCAACTACAAAATTTCAATTAAGCACCCTTCACGCTACATTATACGTATAAGCATGAAATTCTGTAGACACATTTAACAGCCAAATACCTACAAAAAAAGTCCCTGGGAGCAAAATCTGAAAACCCAACAGGAAGTGAGATATTTTGAATTTTCTCTGCAAAATTTTTGCCATTTACTGTATAGACGTTGTAATTTAACAAACTCCTTCTAGAGCTGTAATCAGATCAACATCATATTTGGTCAGTTTAATCTAAAGGCCTTGATGATGTTAAAGGAACACTCCACTTTTTTTGAAAATAGGCTCATTTTCCAACTCCCCTAGAGTTAAACAGTTGAGTTTTATCGTTTTTGAATCCATTCAGCCGATCTCCCGTTCTGGCGGTACCACTTTTAGCATAGCTTAGCATAGTTCATTGAATCTGATTAGACCGTTAGCATCTCGCTCAAAAATGACCAAAGAGTTTCAATATTTTTCCTATTTAAAACTTGACTCTTCTGTAGTTACATCGTGTACTAAGACCGACGGAAAATGAAAAGTTGCGATTTTCTAGGCCGATATGGCTAGGAACTATACTCTCATTCTGGCGTAATAATCAAGGAACTTTGCTGCCGTACCATGAGTGCAGCAGGTGCAATGATATTACGCAGGGCCTGTGACCCCCTGCTTGCACAGGGAGCGTGCCTTGCAACCATGGAGACATTTGTGAGAAACGCTGCCTAATATCATTGTGCCTGCTGCACCCATGGTATGCTAAGCTATGCTAAAAGTGGTACCGCCAGACCCAAAGATCAGCTGAATGGATTCGAAAACAGTAAAATTCAACTGTTTTACTCTAGGGGAGTTGGAATATGAGCCTATTTTCAAAAAAAAGTGGAGTGTTCCTTTAAATTGCGAAGATCTAGAGTTCTCGCTGAAGGGCGTGTCCGTGGCGGCCTCACAAAGTTTGAAGTTTTGCTATGAAACAGGAAGCTGTTGTAAGTCAGGCATACAATGTCTGATCTGCCCCAAACTCTCATGTGTGATAAGAGTCCTGGCCTGAAGATATCTACATGCAAATATTCAGTTAGTCATAGCGCCACCTATTGGCAACAGGAAATGTAATTCACTCCCTGAAACACATTTAAATATGCCATGAAGTACCAAACATGCTAGAAACATGCAAATCATGCAACACTTACAAGTGCTAATGTATGCGATTAACGGCACAAAACAGGACATATTTGTAATTCAGGCATACAATGGCCAATCTGCCCCAAACTTCACATGTTTGAGAAGAGTCCTGCCCTAAACACATCTACATGACAATATTCAGTTATAGTAATAGCTCTTTAATTGATGATTATTATTTGGTATCCAAATGAGTGGGCATCCAAAACTTGAACATTCTGTGGCTTTTCAGCACTGGCATTTGTTTTATAATTTAGATATTTACATAAATTTTTTTTTAAAAAATCTGATATATTTGGTGATTTCTTTCTCAGCATTTAGACAACACCCAGATTAAATGCATACATTCAGGGGGGGAGGGGAAGGGGTATTCATTATACTCTATTAGAAATCACAGCCACTGCAGAAAAATAAAACGTCAATGCTACACCATAGTGGTACTAAAGTGAGCTGTTATTGAATACCTATATATAATGGCCTGCCCTGTCCAATCAGTAAGTGTAACCATTCTGAGAGCCACAGTGCTAGTCAGATCATTTCTAGCAGAAGAAGATTAAACACACTGGCATTGTTATTTATACTCAATACCTTTTGAGTCAACCTTATGCATTATAAAACAAAGAAAACAACAATCATGAAGCTTTTCAAAGTGTAAGGGGGAAATTGTGTGCAGATGCCCAACAGTGAAATAATGTTGTTGAAGCCCTTCTCATCCAAAGAAAATGCATTTATACACTCAAAAAAAAAACAAAAAAAAAACCTTTGTTCATCTTCAGAACACAAATTAAGATTTTTTTGATGAAATCCGAGAGGTGTATGACTCGTCCAGACAGCAATTTAATCAACACCTTCAAGGTCCAGAGAAGTACTCAAGACATTGTTAAAACAGTCGACGTGACTGCAGTGGATCAACCTGACTGTTATCAAGAGACGAGAATACTTTTTGTGCGCAAAAATCAAAACAAAAATAACAGCTTTATTCAACAATCTCTTCTCTTCCCTGTCACTATCCTTACGTAGGTGATGCACAGTGAAGGCTTCCATGTTTACATCCGAATGCCGGCTCAGTATTGGCCAAAGCTGATCACGTGAGCAGCACGATGCATGTGTGCGATGCTGACGCGGGTCAATAATGAGTCAGTGTTCTGACGTAGAACCTTGAAGCACTGGACGTAAACAACATATGAGAATGACACAGAGGTGAAGATATTGTTGAATAAAGTTGTAAACACAAAATGTATTCTCGTCACTTCATAAAATTAATGTTGAACCACTGCAGTCATGTCGACTGTTTTAACGATGTCTGTACCACCTTTCTGGACCTTGAAAGTGTTGATTATATTGGTCTATGGATGAGTCATATACTTCTCAGATTTCATCAAAAATATCTTAATTTGTGTTCCGAAGATGAACGAAAGGTGAGTAATTAATGATAGAATTTTCATTTTTGGGTGAACTAACACTTTAAAATATTTAATCTCACTTTATTAACCAATCCCTTTGCTGCTGACCTTTGATGATCAAATTCAAACATAGGAATAAGCTAAATAACTTTAAACAAACACAATATTTATTTATTTATTTCTGAAGAGTGTTAGAGATTTTTTTGTTATTAAAAAATAAATAAATAAAATTAAAATAAAAAAAAGAAATCCCAGCAAAGGTGAGAAACGGTAACGCAAAAGTAACATAACGCATTACTTTCCATAAAAAGTAACACATGTAGTCATTTTTTTTATGGATTAATGCAATATTGTAATGCACTACTTTTAAAAATAATGTTCCCCAACACTACAAGAAAATTAAACTAAAATAGAAGAACTAAATTAGTATTTTCTGGTAATTTTTGAACTTTGAATCATCATTTTTTAGTGTGTATGAGCCTAAAATGTTTAACTGATATATCATATTACAAATGAAGTATAATACTGTAGAAAGCTAATGGTGATCTTACACATTAGAATTTGTAATACACACTTTCATGCCTTTGAATATTATGTCAATATGTTTAATTCAATAGAATTTGATTGAAAGGATTCACCACTTTTTGTTTGTTTCCATAAAGGCATCATCACAGAGTCATTACAGTTGTCCCTAACATAATAAGTCAGCCATTAACAAGAACTCAAATTTATGAGCATGAATAATTTCTCCCAAAATCATCATAATGAGTTTAAAATTTCCTGTTATGAGAAATGCCTCCAGAGAAGATTCTTCAAAAGAAAAGTGCTGTGAATTACATTTACAGTAATTAGTACATTTTGCTTTACTGGTTTTTGTGACCTCCATTGTAATCATGCCTGGGAGACTAAAGAATGATTTCGACCGAGCAAGCGACTGACAGACAGACAAATAGACAATCGACAGACAGACAAAAATGACCAATTCTGAATCACTTATTTTGTGCTTTGATGCAATGGTAACAACTAATGATGCATTATGCAACATATACAGTACATTGGGGTCTAAAAGTCTGAGACCACAAGTGAAAATGCTTCTATTTTGCATTTTTATAATATATATTTTTAACATATAATATAAATGTACTGATATTGGTTTAAAATTGGGGTAACACTTTATTTTACAGTGTCTTTGTTACATATGTTACATGTACTTACTGTAGTAATAACAGTTCTGCATAATTACATGCAACTAACCCCAAAACAAACCCTATTCCTTACCCTAACCCTATGTTGTTAATTAACATTAATCAGTACTTAAATGTATAATAACACTGTAACAAGGAGACCTTAAAATAAAGTGTAACCAAAATTGGTTTAAAATGCCTGTGGAACAACTCATCAAGTTGAATGAAGATCAATTATTTTAGATTTCACAACAGATTTTCACTGATCAATGATCTTTCAGATGGAGAAATGCACACAAGCGCAAACACTTGAACAACAGCCATTTTACGCTTCTTTAGCCGCTGGTGTGATATGTTTGTGCTCTCTTTGAAAACCACAGGACCTTTATCTAGAGAGGTGGAGTGCCTTCACAGTTTCATCTTCGTCATCACTCCAGGGACACCCTGGCCTTTTTATCACCCACAGTGACCTCCGAGAGTCAACAGATAAGCATATCATCAAAGCCCTGCTAACACGGCCCAGCCGCGAGGATCTTAGTGCAGCTATCCGCTTGATCACGTTCAGAGAACTAATGCCTGCCTATCAGCAGCAGAGCAAAGAAACCTACCATTTTAAAGAGCTAAGCACTTCAGATAAGAGAATTCGACCTACAGAGTCAAAGCAAAGATTCTAATTCAAAGCAATCGCAACAACAAAAGTGCACATGCTTTTGAAGGATTTCTGTTCTGCTTGTTGGTACACTTGACCACTGCGCAGGTCTGCAAAACAAAGAGGTTTTTTATTATTAATAGTATTTTTTAAATGATAAATGCATCTAAAAACCTCTCCTTTCCCCATGCTGGGAAACACAGTGGTATACTTACGGTGCACACGCACTTATCTGTGATTTACAAAGAGGGTTAGCCCATACGATAATTATGATAATTAAAAAGATATTTTATTATATCCTAAATACAACTAATCCACATTAAAAAGTACCTTTTCATAATATAGGCTTTATTTCACCACATACAAACTACCTTGAGGGCATAAACAGTTGTCCAATAAAAAACATCTGCTTGCCAAGCAAACTCTGGAGGAGAGAGAGCCTCAGTCTCAGTCCTCAGCTGATGAGGATCTTTTAGCTTTGTAGTGCTTAAATCAAAATGGACAATTCTTATTTTTTATTGAATATTGTAGTATTTATTATAAATGATTTATCTGTGCACATCATTTTGTTAAATGTATATGCACACGTAATCTTTAATCAAAATAACTTCCCCTCCCTACTGCAGGAACATCTCTTCTCTAATGACATGTTGGCTGGCGTGAGGGCGGGGCAACCTGTCACTCACATGAGATCGACCAATAGCAAACCACAACTATTATCCAGTCAAGTCCTGCCCTAACTTTGTTGAAAGCTGTTTTACTCAGATATATGTCACAATAGGGAACAAAACAAGCTGGCTTTTACCTTAAGGTTGAAAATTGTGTTTTTAGATACTATTATTGACTATTTTTTATATATATTTTTTGGAATTAATGTTTTTTTTATTTTGCATTTTCAGTTTATTTAAATTTTAAAGTTTAGTACTTGGTGTGTGTGTGTGTGTGTGTGTGTGTGTGTGTGTGTGTGTGTGTATATATATATATATATATATATATATATATATATATATATATATATATATAGGCATAACATTATGACCACGGACAGGTGAAGTAAATAACACTGATTCTAGGCACCTGTTAGTGGGTGGGATATATAAGGCAACAAGTGAACATTTTGTCCTCAAAATTGATGTGTCAGAAGCAGGAAAAATGGGCAAGCGTAAGGATTTGGCAGAGTCTGACAAGGGCTACTTGTGTTGGCTAGATGACTGGATCAGAGCATCTCCAAAACTGCTGCTCTTGTGGGATGTTCCCGGTCTGCAGTGAACAACGAGTTTGAGGTGTTGACTTGGCCTTCAAATTCTCCAGATCTCAATCCAATTGAGCATCTGTGGGATATGCTGAACAAAGAAGTCAGATCCATGGAGGCTCCACCTAGCAACTTACAGGACTCAGGATCTGCTGCTGGATGGATGGATGGATGGATGGATGGATGGATGGATGGATGGATGGATGGATGGATGGATGGATGGATGGATGGATAGATAGATAGATAGATCCTGCTTTACTCTTCCCACTTAATGCCCCAAACCGTCCTCGTTCATTTCTCATCCTGTTAGCTTTCTCTCTTGTGTGTCCTCATCCTATTCTACATTTCCCAGAATCTCCCCTCTTACCATGTGCTCTGTTATCTCTCATAAGGGAAAACTTTCCTTCTTTTGACCCATTTCAAGGAACATTTTTGCGTTCTTCCTCACTCTGATTGGATCAGTGCCTGGGGAGGATTTCGGAGTGACCGGTCAGTCTCTAAGATGGTGTGTATGGCATGACTAACTTTTAATGCAGCATTATAATTGATGTGAGCATATCTCTCTAAAGGACTGGATGGGGTTTGGCAGGAGAGAGTGAAGTTATGTGGCAATGATTCTCAATTCTCTCTATGAAATGCACGACAGAATATCATACATTCACGTTAATTCCACTGACTCCAAATGTCTGTCTCGTTTTAATTAAAGCCTGAAATCTGAATTAAATGAGTTATTTGAATTCTCATTTTGGTCTTAATGAAAACACGTCTAAAGGCTCAAACGGTTCAGTGGATCATCTTTGCTCACTTAAATGAAGCAAAAGAGGGAATCATGCTTGTAATCATAAAATCCTGATTGAGACATAAAATATTAAAAATATTTTTGATAAGGTGCACAAGAGTGGCATGTGTTCCAGGTGTGGTTGTAAAGCAGTGTTAATTTCGTTGACGAATAATTTTCGTCATAATTTTCGTCAACAACATTTTTTCACGGACGAAAACGAGACGATGACTAAATAAAAATGCGTTTTGAATGACTAAGACTATGACTAAAATCTACTCTAATTTTCGTCAACGAATAAAAACGAGACGAAAATGAAAGTGAGGGACGATTTGGGAAGATATCCAGTCAGAACTGCTGTCCTGTGTGGAAGATGCGCACATTTGAACTGTAATGTGCTGATCTAACCGCGGGAACGCGGTGCTGTTGCGCGCTCTACAGGCATTTATGCCGAGCGATTGCTTATAAGCTAATGTTGATGAATTATGACAATGTTTACTACACAATGTTTATATGGTAGCATGTTTTAGACGGTTGTAAGAATGCATCTCCCTCATGAGCAGCCTGCTACAGTGCAGACTGCAGACATTTCAGAATAAGAGTCACGGTGTATTTCGGGATGGTTTATAATTATTATTTTTTTCCTGGTCATTATTGTTATTTTGTTTAAACAATAAACTGTATTTAATTTAATTTCTGTTTAATTCATAGTAAACTACTGTATCTTCTGTCACAGGAAGGAAAGACTAAGAACATTATTTGACACATTATTCAATATATTTTACAAGTATAAGGGTTATTATTGTTAACTAAACCTAAAACCAAAGAAATCTTCATTACTTGAAATAAACATTAATTGAAATAAAAGATAATAAATATATAAAAATGTAAACTTATAAAAATGTAAACTTAATAGTTTCTAAGCTTTAGCTTAACCTTAGGTATTAAAATAAACAGAAATAAAAACGTATATAGACATTTAAAAGCAAAAACTAAAAGACATAAACACAAAAAAATTACTAAAACTTTTAACTAAAATTACAATGAAAGCAGGAACAACAACAACAAAAATCAAATCTAATAATTTTTTTTTAAATGTAATCTATAATAGTAGCCTACCTCAATGATAAGTGTGTCAATCCCTGAAAAGTACAGAATTTTGCTCTTTCATGTGTCTTTGCACTTGAACGATCAAAAACCGTCCGCTTTGGTGAGCAAAGTACAGTTGGGTGAACATAAACAGTTTGGGGAATATCAGATGTGCCTATATCAGTGTATTGGATCTGTGGAAGCATTTTTATTGGAAATGTTTAATGCTTACAATTTAACTAAATTAGATTTTAGTCGACTAATTCTACTGTAGATTTAGTCGACTAAAATCTTATGATATTTAGTCGACTAAAACTAGACTAAAACTAAAACAATTTCCGATGACTAAAATATGACAAAAACTAAATGGCATTTTAGTCAAAAGACTATGACTAAAACTAAATCAAAATTTGCTGTCAAAATTAACACTGTTGTAAAGTAAGTGGGGGGAAAATCCTTGCAAGAGTGATAGAATTTATTATCATTCTCGTAGAAGGATGAGACATCTGCAAATCTGAGAACTAGAACCTGCCAAGGTTTAGTGGGGTGTATGAACGTTTCATCCAGCCTGTTATGGAGGATAGAAGACGAGATGTTCCTTCTCAAGGTCACAGACAGAATAGAAATAATCTGATGTTTAGAACAGGAGATTTTAAAGTCATCATACAATCAAGATCAGCCCAATTTTCTTAATAGACATTTCCTGTCTTTTTGTGAATGACTGGTGCTCGTTATTCCAAAGAAATAAGGAAATAATCAAACTTGCTCTGCCTCTAAAACAACTTTCCTCTTCAGCTGATATAACCAAGTCTAAACACCTGTTGAGACCACTTTTCACTATACATGTAAAGTCTGTTACTGCTGAAAAAAAAAAAAAAAAAAAAAAAATCAAGTCTGCCCTACATTTTTTTTTTTCTATTTCTCTCAGAACCACATAGAAAAATGCTAAATTTAGGTTGACTTGAGAAAACACAACTTGTGGTCTATTAATACCCTAAAAAAACTGCTTAGCTTAATTTGAGACTGCTTCAGGCTTAGTAAAGATGATGTTTTGAAGGGATGTGCACACACACATACACACACAGAAAGATTTCCAATAAGAACAATGATTTTCACTAACAAAAACTCAATCAGCTGTCCCTCTAAGCCGTGTTTCCACCAAAATTACGAGGTACAATTTATCCAAGGAACTTTTCCGCCCAAAACCTGTTGCTGTTTGCATTTCCATTGCAGTCTAAAGTATCGTGAAGTTTAGGCAAATTAGTCCAGTGACGTAGGACTGCACGCAACTCTCTAGTTCCCTCTGGATTTTGTCCTCTGCATATAAACTTAATTAAGCCTGAACCTCGTTGTCTGTCCATCAGTTGTATTTTATAAACTCCACTGTTGATTCAAATAGCAAACAAGTCTTACTTTACTGTGGTTAAAATAAATGCTATGTGGAGTCAACCAATCAAAATGCTGCAAGAACTCAACCAATCAGCATGTTCAGCGCCCAAGTCCCACCACCGAAAGTTCCTGAACTTTGATAAAATACTACCTCATGAGCAGGGACTTTCTGAGGGGGAAATTTTTACCTGGAACTTCATTTAGACCCTGGTCCCTGCGGTCGAAACACACCAAGTACCACTCCAAAGTCCCTAGTTCCTGGGTAAAGTTCCTGTAGTGGAAATGTGGCTTACTAATGATGTAATTGCAAGTAGATCAGCCTGCACCATCTAGATTTTCATGACATAAGTCTTAATAAATAAATAGTCTGAGTGATCTGCATAACTGAGATTTACTATTTTACATTCTATCTATCACAAATCCTCAGAAATAACAATCTTTGGAAGATTTGGGTGAACTTTTCAAGAGCATCTCCAGGTCATATTTCAGCACAAAATTAAAAGAGAAATAAGATATTATATTTTGCACAAAGAAAGTCTATTTTATGACAATAATATATATATATATATATATATATATAATATATATATAATATATATATATATATAATATATATATATATATATATATATATAATATATATATAATATTTTTTTTTTTTTTTTTTTGCAACGTGACACTCATGACAGTTCTCATGTAAATAATATTATTTAAATTGCATCATGGTTTGTTGTGCTAACATTAATTGATGCATATTTTTATTTTTTTATTCCTTTAAGGAAATCCAAATATGTGAACATCCTGCCAATTTTGGGGAATTTACTCTTAAAATGTTAGGATGCATTAAGGCAATGAGAATTTGCGGGAAATTGTTCTTAATAGGTTTCATTTTCTTTACTTTCTTATTTTAACATTTTGAATTTGGGGTGAAATGTGACCTGGACATGTTTTTGTGAGAATCACCTTTACAACATGAACAGCCAGAAAAGAGGAGTGAAGCTTCCTGACAAGCTCCATAGGTCAAGGGTGACATATTCCAACTAAAGCAGAAAAAAAGGAAATTGTAAAATCTTCTATGTATGTGTAATTACAGATAGATCAGATGTGCAGATAGTGCACGGGAGCACTGCACAGATTAGCAGGATAAAAAATATTGATTTTCCACCTGAGTTGCATCTAGAGGCAAAAAGGAACTTATTATCTAGATGTTGGAACAAACACAGAAGCCTGAGAGTCAGAAGAGAGAGGTAAGTCCATGTGAGTGGTCACTTCTGCAGTTACATGCATGTTGAACACACTAAACACAGACTCGCACACGTGCACAAACACAGAGCATGCAGATCGGAGCATTTTCGGTTGGCTGCATCAGCTCTCCCATGCTGCCTGTGTGCATTGATGCTGGAAATGATAGCTCCATTGCTCCTGTGTATTTGTAAAGTCTCCATATGTTCGTCAGGATCTTTCCTGCACAGCCCAGCACAGCCGTTCACTTCCCTTCGGATACAGATCACATTATCAGCCTGCAGATCTGTCCAATGGGCTGATGTTACAGGAGATTTTGGGAGATATATGTTTGTCCTTGAGATGCTACAAACAAATGGTGCTTACACCACATAGTGTAAAGGATAAAAAAATTTTATTTACTTTTTTTTTTTTCCCTACCCATTAAGCTGCAAAAAAAGAAATAAATTGATGTCACCAACAATGCCTGAATATTGTAGATGTATCTAATGGAACAAGTCCAGGTAATTTTTAACCCTGAAAACTAAACTAAAATTGTGGAATGTCCTCACTTTAAAAGCAAAACAAACCTGTGTGTGTGTGTGTGTGTGTGTGTGTGTGTGTGTGTGTGTGTGTGTGTGTGTGTGTGTGTGTGTGTGTGTGTGTGTGTGTGTGTGTGTGTGTGAGTGAGTGAGTGAGTGAGTGAGTGAGTGAGTGAGTGAGTGAGTGAGTGAGTGAGTGAGTGAGTGAGTGAGTGAGTGAGTGAGTGAGTGAGTGAGTGAGTGAGTGAGTGAGTGAGTGAGTGTGTGTGTGTGTGTGTGTTGAGACTGGGTATAAAAAAGTACATAACCCATGACCTTGGCAATGTTAGAGCTCTGCTCTGTTTGAGTTACTGTAGCAATATGACACAAACATAATTGCAATTTTTAAGCAGGACATGTTCTTGATATGAGATTCACTCCTGGGCTAACCACTAGGTCACTGCTCAAAAGAAAAGTCAAACTGTTGCTTTGCGCTATCAGAGGCGCAACAGTGTTCTCTTGGCACTTGTGCACACTGAGCAGTGTTCACACGGACAAGCGCTTCAATTTATCACTCTGTTGTAGAGACCCTCTATTTGTTAGGTTGAAATCACAAAAAATAAAATACACATAAACGTGTCCCTGCTCTTTATATAGAATCACTGATGAACATCTTTGGTTTTAATGAGAAAACAAATCATACATGGTTGGATTAGAACCCAGAACCTCTTGCACGATAAACGAAAATGCTACCACTAGTCCATCAGGACAAACTATTAACAAAGGTGGATCCACGTATTTATTAACTAATGTACATACTATTGAGACTAACGATATATTGTATTATAGCAGATGTATGGAAGAAAAATATTCATTTTAATATCATATTATTATTATTGTAATAATATGATATTACACACACACATCCCTGTCGCACCCACTTTTAAAAACAAATTTATGCCACTGTTTGTATATATTTTATATGGATATAATTTTATAAGATTTGCTGTTTATAAGGATTGCTATGGGACTGACCAAATTCATAATTACTGTGATGCTTGGGATGGCCCTGGACGTTCAATTAGATCCATTACAGTTTTTCAGCATTAGGAAACTTACAGTCAACCCATTAGCAGGTTTTTAGAATTTTTACAGTCTTTTACAGTTTCAAATTAGAATAATTTTATAGTAGATCCCTGTTAAAAAGACCAGCATAGCTGGAAACCAGCATATGTTGTTTTGGATGCTGTTATCCCCAGGATCATCAGCACAAAACCAGCAATAACATGGAGATTCACCCTGGATTTAAGCTATTTTTTTATTTATTTATTTTTTTCTCCAGCAGGGATTGCAGTTTCTCTCAAAAGAGAGTGATACCAGTCAGTTTTGTTGCTGAAGCATTTTCTGAGGGTCAGGAATTGGTTAACCTGCCTTTCTCTAGCCCTTAAGTCTGTCATATCCCACGCCGTGGGAGGGAGGGAGGGGGATCAAACAGCCCAGTGGCCTTTGAGCCCATGTTGACAACTCAGGACTCTTCGAGTGCCAGGGAAGCTCATGAATATTGCATTTGTTGCATCAGAGCCGACAGTGACACGGAAGAACTGACATTTCTGAAACAAACGTCTCGCTCTGTCTTGTCTAGGTTGGATTTTTTGTTAAGCCACTCCTGTCGACATGAATTAGAGCTGCTGTGGAAAAACACAGTGAAGTCTAAGACAATTGTGCGTCAAATCCTAATGAAGCATATTACAAACATACCAATTGAAGGCAGCGAAAGAACCACAAGCCACGAGCGCCACCGCTAAAGAGCGGAAATTGCCATCCGCTCCCAGAATGCTTTGCTGTGGTTATTGTTTTGTTGCTGTTTCTGGTGTATGTGGTGCTAGACGTGAAAGCTTTGAACTCGACTAAATCTGTAGTAGTTGTCTGCATTCTAAATCTTGCCACATGCTGCTTCTTCCCCTCTCCATTTCCTATAAACCTTGTGATTATGGGGAGCTCAGCTAAATGTCTTTCTTCTCGTGAAAGCAGGCACAGAACTCAAACTTTCACTTCACCAGCATTGACTTTTACTTGCCTTGAAAACTGGTCTCAGGAGCATGTGAGAGAAAAGCAGCCTGAGCGAAGCCATCAAAAAAGGAGCCATTTTAACAGCTCAGCGGGTGTAGAAAATGGGACGCCTGCAAAAAAGGACCGTCACAACTCTTAATGAGATATGAGCACACAGACACCGCCGCACAATGCATTCGGCTGTTCAGCTTCAAGCTGCACACTCCCCCTAGTGAGCATGTGAGCTAATGCCTCAGGATGTGTCTGTGTGAGCGGAGAGTGTGTTTGTGAGAGCATGAGCCACGGGAAGCGTTCTGAATAGGTCGAGATATAATGACTCCCTATGACATTGTAATTTTAACAAACGCATTGCGAGGAACAATTTGTAGAGTCTCACTCTTACGGTCTTGCTCTTTGTGAATGTGAGAAAAGTTCGGCAAATAATATAAGAATTATATAATATTATGACATTAAGTAAAAGACACAAAATCACTGAAATACAGAAGAATGCTGTACTCCAACCATGAAAAAGTTATATCATGGGCATTATCCTCTTATTATCATCAACATGATACATTATATTTTAGCTGTGAGCACAAATCACTTATGTATATATACAGAAAAAAAAAACTCTTCACTGACAGAAATTCTTTCCAGTATTCAGTGCTTGCCAAACACAAGTTACTTATGTAACAGATTATTGTTTGTCAACTCTGTTACATACTATCAACATTGTTATTCTACTTTGGTAACAGAGTTTGACAGATTTTACATTTTGATCGGAAGTGATTTTAAACTTTTTAGCCAAAAACTCCACTTGCTAGCATACGTGCTAAGATCACATGGCACATCATGAAATCATGATTTTAAAGACTTTTGAACAACCCACTGTGTGATCAGTGATAAATTCTGTTTTCCTTTTGATACTGTGGCAACAATTTTGATGTTTTACAAAATATCTCTTGGTGTTAGAACTTTTTAGATTAAAATATTTCTCAGAGAGAGCACACGCACACACCTTTTCAACATGTCCTGTTTCTTACATAGTTGCGGGAGATAATTCCACAAATTTAGAGGCAAAGTAACAGAATTGATGATTTATGGACACACATTTTTATAAGATAAAAGTTATTTTTAAACAATTTAATTTTGTAGAATCAGGAACATTACTATTTAGGACTTTTATAAATAAAATAAATGAAATGTTACCAAAAGAAAAGTAAAATAAAATATTTTGATTACACGATACATGATACATGAATAATACACTGAATAAGACACTTTTTACAGAAAATTTTATATTGTTATGGCCTGTAACATCTTGTGATCCATGACAATGAGTAACAAATTATTTATAAAAAAAATAAATAAAAAAAAGCAGACAATTAATAACTTTGGATGGATGGATGGATGGATGGATGGATGGATGGATGGATGGATGGATGGATGGATGGATGGATGGATGGATGGATGGATGGATGGAAGGAAGGAATATTCAAAAGTCAATACAATGTTTGTATCTTTTTGAAAGAATTATCTTATGCTCACCAAAGCTATATTTACATAATCAAAAATACTGTTATATAAACAGAATAAATCATGAATAGCTGTAACGATGACTGACTCGGTTGAGTATTTGAAAGGGTAAACTGGCAATACTTCGCAACATTAGCTGCGTTCGAAAACTGGAAAATGCTGCCTTCCGAGGACACATTTCAAGGAAAGTAAGGCATCAAGGCACGTCCGAATCCAATGTTAGCTTCACTTCCTGTCTCATGAGATACCTTCCTTAGATTGATTTTTGAAGGAAGCATAGATGTATCCTTAGCTGCCTTTGATATCCCACAATCCTGTGCTTTCCATTCTGTGACAGTTGAGCTAGAAAAACAAAGATGGTGTCCGAAAGTTGCATTTGCTGCTCATTTTGTGTATAAATGTACGATTTTGACCAACATATTTCAATTTTGATATCATTTCTATCGAGAAATTACTACTGTAATAATTAAATATTTGTTTAGTTCTCACCAAAGCTCGCGCTATATTGCTGTAGATCATTAAACTGTTACGCTGCCTCAGAAGTCTTTCCGAAATCAGTTTCGTGAGGAACCTTCATGCACAAACGCTGCCATACAAGTCATTCTCTTATAAGACAGTGAGGCAGCAAGACAGCTACTTAGGTTTTCGGATGCAGCCGTGATGTACAAACAACATGGTTTATAACAGGTAGGAAGTAAAGAGAGAAGAACCAGCAGTGTTCAGTATTCGGGAGATGGCTCCCTCTTGCGGTTGGAGGAATGGATGGCGAATACAGATGTTACAATAGCTGTATTTTAAAATATTTTAAAATGTAATTTATACCTGATGGCAAAGCTGAATTTCCAGCATCATTACTCCAGTCTTCAGTGTCACATGATCCTTCAGAAATCATTCTAACATGATGATTTGATGCTCAAGAAACATTTCTTATTATCAATGTTAAAAACAGTTGTGCTACTTAATATTTTATGGAAACAACATTTTTTTTTTCCCTGGGCTTCTTTAATAAAGATGAAGGAGAAAAGCATTTATTTAAATAAATATTTTGTATTATAAATGTATTTACTGTCACTTTTGAATAATTTAATGCACCCTGAATAAAAAAAAAAAAAAATGAATTTCTTTCAAAAATTAAATCTTACAGACCCCAAACTTCGGAACGGTAGTGTAAATAAAATGAAATAAAGGTGTATGAGAGAGTGCAAGTATAAAAAGCTTGAAGTGAAGAAATGCCTATGTGTGTTATTCGTGTATCTGTGTTGTGTGCACGCCAATGAAACACAAGAGCAAAAGAGGTCATCTTTTGGCTCATTGGCGTGTACATAACACAGAAGCACACACAAATGTCCATACAGAATAGAACAGCTCTTACCTCTTGTGCCGGTCACGCTCACATAATATGAACTCTCCATTGGTGGAGATACAGAGAAGCTGCATTTCTGCTCAGCTCACGCTCACCCTTTGCTTAAAAGTAAAACACACAGGTCTAGGCCATTTCTCATATAATACTTTACCAAAGGCTAGGAAAGTCCTGGTTCACTTGGTACCCTAGACAAGATAAGACATGACTATGAGCAATACGCATTTTAAATTTATGGACAAGAGCAGTTTGAACTAAACTGATATCTCCTTTTGGGTTCCTATAGAGAAAAAGTTATACAAGGGTGGGTAAATGACCATTTTCAGTGTAAAAATGTATGAAATGTTCAACCTGATTGGTCTGACAAAGCAAACAGCTGTTTATATATCATTACTACTATGATTGCAGAGATTATGTAAACATGCTCATGTGAAACAAATTCCACAAACATTAGCTCAGAACTCATTCTAATGCTTCCCAAATGAAGTCACATACACTGTGAACAGCAAAAATGGCCCATTGTTCTGTAATGTGCTCAAAT
This sequence comes from Chanodichthys erythropterus, assembly GCF_024489055.1. Lineage (NCBI taxonomy): Eukaryota > Metazoa > Chordata > Actinopteri > Cypriniformes > Xenocyprididae > Chanodichthys > Chanodichthys erythropterus. The sequence continues at coordinate 39,370,007 of NC_090232.1, read as the reverse complement.
TAAAATGAATAAGAAGGGAGGGTGAAAAATTACAAATTTAATGGTTTTCAATGAAATCAAAGGAAGTATCCTCAGCACTGAATAATAAGTGGTAATATGAACTTTAAACTGAAAAAGCGGAACATTATGCACTTTAAAAGATTTATAAAGCTGGCTATTTGCATACTTGCACACTTTCATTGTATGCTAATAAGACGGGCCATCTAGGTATTACAATATATTAAATCTCAACCAGAAGAGGTCAGGTCCTGCTATACCCCTTGCATAAGCTGTAAATATTAATCGACCTCTAACCTTGATAATACACACTATATGAATATGTATTTAAAGGGATGATTTATCCAAAAATTTATATTTGTCATTAAAACTTGCTGTCATTGTTCAAAACTTGTATGACTTTCTTTCTTCTATGGACCATAAAGGAAGATATTTTTCATACAATGAAATAAAAAAACTGTTTGGTTACATAAATTCTATGTTCCACAGAAGAAAGAAAGTCATGCAGGTTTGGAATGACATGAGGGTGAGTAAAATGATGACAGAATTTAAATTGTAGAGTGAAATTTTTATTTAAAATGATAGAAACTGTCATCAAAACTCACTCTTCATGTTGTTAAAAGCTGTATGAATTTGAACAACAACAACAACAAAGAGTTTATCTGAAGATCTGAGTTGCTCTTTTCATATCAAGCTCCAAAGATGGCATAACAAGCACCATAAAAGTAGTCAATTTGTCTTATGCACTACAGTCTTCTGAAGTCATATGGTATATTTCTTTGAGGAAAGAATGAACTGGAACTAATGCATGCTACTGAATAATTCCCACTTCTGAAGTCATGATTACAACATTGTTGAATTCTAGTGCTTTGTTGTTAGAAAGAACAGGAATAATGAAGGACACCAGGTTTATTCTTACCTATTTATTGGGAAAATCTTATAAAAGCCAAATTGATATTTAGCGTTCCATTCATTGACAACCATATAAACATTCACCGTGCTATCTATATAGTCAGCTTGCTGATGATTTGGGAATTTTGGTGAAATACAGATTATTTTGTGTATAAAGCATACATTATGCTTCAAATGATTATTTATACATGTAAATATGCACTACTTTAACGACAAGACAAGGTGATGTAGCTGTTGTGGAAAAATAATAAAGAATACCAGTCACAGCAGCAATCATAGTGCCCTCCGCTATGTTTAAGGGCAGTTTGTTAAATGTTTGTTAAAGGTGCCGTAGAACGTCTTTTTAAAAGATGTAATATTAGTCTAAGGTGTCCCCTGAATGTGTCTGTGAAGTTTCAGCTCAAAATTCCCCATAGATTTTTTTTATTAATTTTTTTAACTGCCTATTTTGGGGCATCATTAAATATGAGCCGATTTAGGCTGCGGCCCCTTTAAATGATCACGCTCCCCCCACGGAGCTCGCGCTTGCCTTTAACAGCATAAACAAAGTTCACACAGCTAATATAACCCTCAAAATGGATCTTTAGAAAGTGTTCGTCATGCAGTATGTCTAATCGCGTAAGTACAGTGTTTATTTGGATGTTTACATTTGATTCTGAATGAGTTTGATAGTGCTCTGTGGCTAAAGCTAACATTACACACTGTTGGAGAGATTTATAAAGAATGAAGTTGTGTTTATGCATTACACAGACTGAAAGTGTTTAAAAAATGAAAATAGCGACGGCTCTCTTGTCTCCGTGAATACAGTAATGAACGATGGTAACTTTAATCACATTTAACAGTACATTAGCAACATGCTAACGAAACATTTAGAAAGACAATTTACAAATATCACTAAAAATATCATGATATCATGGATCATGTCAGTTATTATTGCTCCATCTGCCATTTTTCGCTGTTGTCTTTCGCCCTTGTGCTTGAACATGAGTAGGCATATACAAATATTGGGGGCGTACATATTAATGATCCCGACTGTTATGTAACAGTCAGTGTTATGTTGAGATTTGCCTGTTCTTCTGAGGTCTTTTAAACAAATGAGATTTATATAAGGAGGAGGAAACAATGGAGTTTGAGACTCACTGTATGTCATTTCCATGTACTGAACTCTTGTTATTCAACTATGCCAAGATAAATTCAATTTTTAATTCTAGGGCACCTTTAAAGTGAAAGTTTTTGAAAACGATATCATTATTGTTTGATATCAGTATAGTTTACTGTGTAAACTACAAAAACACAGAAATGGTGAGGTCATGCACATGCATATTACGTGTTCCGTCTGTAGGCCGTAGTATTTCTTTACAAAGTGACATTGCCAACTACTGGCCTGGCAGCATAATACAGCAGTTTTAGTTGTTTCGCAGATCCGTGTGAATTGGAAACGCTTTGACAACGTTGTCATCTGTACACGAAAAACGCAAAGGAAAAACTTTTCAGTTTTTAGTACATCGTTGTCATGTAAATGTACTGTACCCTAACTTAATGGCATACCCAACTCAGGAACTTGGGTATCAAAATTATCCCCAAGCTTCCCAGTGGTAAATATGACTTGAGAGTGTGTCCATGTGCAATTTTTAACTAGGAAACTCATAATTTACGATAATTCTGACTGCATGTAAGGGCAAGAAAAATCAATATTCACTTTAACTGTATGGAAAAGAGCTTGGACTTTCTGCTCTCAATAACTCCTTTTGTACTCCATAGAAGAAAGTCATGAGTAAAGGATGACAAAATTCCTATATCCTTTTAATTCACAGCTGAAAAATACTGTAAATCAACTCAACTCTAAAAAAATCTATCTAATCGTGGCCTTGGCAGGGTAACGATGAGGTAAGGCTCAAATAAAACACGCTCTTAAGATAATTAATATCGCCGCGGTTCCAAGCATGCATCAAAAATGTAAATGGGCCAATGTGTGTTTTAATGAACCACTCTTCTTCCACCTTTTAACTTGAAATCTTGTTCATAACTGAACAATATCTGAAGTGTATCTCGCAAATTGAACCGCCCTGCTGTGTCTTTTAGGCATGATTGTTAGATATCATGGGAACCGCAATCTCTCTTCAAGCCACAGTAGCCATCTCATTTGTACAAGATGACACACATGGAAGCAGGCAAGGGGGATTCAAAGGATTAGGCACATATCAAATGTATTTTAAATGCTTTTTTATGAACTTTTAATGAAATTCTGAGAGGGCTGAACTCAAATGACTGAGTGCAGAGAACTAGAGAACTGAGACAGTTCCAACAGTGTGATGGTAAAGATACAAAAGTGTGTTAAACATCCAAGGAATATCGCAGCATACTACAGCCAGATACATTTATATATATATATATATATATATATATATAAGCTCTCACTGTTAACCAACCAAATCACATGTTGCACCACAATGTGTTTTTGGACAGAGCTCAGTAAATAAGGATCAGACACTTTTAATTCACTCTTTCACAGTCTTCCCTTTGGCAAACACGCTCAGGATCGTCATAGCAACAACCATGGTGAACAATTATAGCGCTATTCAGTGACTGTGTTAAACAGGCAGAACAATCAAGCACACATACACATGTATCTAAACACGCTCGTGCTGTGCTATCCTTGGCCTTTTGAGTTCCATTGTTCTTGCCATCTCATGCTTCCATCTTTGTTTTGGCACCTCTTTCATTCATCTCTATATTCCTCTTTCACCCTCTCTCACCATATCACTCTCTTTCTGTCGCTCTTCTTTGAATTCTGAGTCTGAGAGTTTAGATGAGATTGGAAACTTCCAGGTGCACATAGACAGTCAGACAAGTAATACGGGCTGAAAGCAATTTCCTCCCTCCTTTATCAAACTCTGAGAGATGGGCAATAACCACATATAGTAAGCCCTGACTCACTTGTTTATTATTTATATCAGGTTGATTAGGATCCGAGAGTCACACATACACACACACACACACACACACACACACACGAGTGTCAGCGAGGCGCCGTTGTTCACACACTCTAAAAACTGCTGGGTTAAATATGGACAAAACTAGGGATTGGGTTGTTTTCACCCAGCCATTTTTTCCAACCAATTTTGGATTTATTTTTTTAGCCAGCAATATATTAATATAGTAAAAGGCATGTTTTTACTCACCCCCAAATAGGGGCAAATTTGTGGGGTATTTTAAGCTAAACTTGACCAGACCAGAGACTTATATTACATCTTGTGAAAGAGGGCATAATAGGTGCCCTTTAACCCAACCTGCTGGGTTTGTCCATATTTTACCCAGCTTGGGTTTTTTTAACCCAGCATTTTTTAGAGAGCAGGGAGAAACATTCACTTTGTGTGCAAGGACTTGATTTACTTATGCATCTGCTTGCATTCTAAATTGTTTAAATGGAGACCTGACTGGTTACATAATGTCCACCAGTTACTAGGAATGTCATTGAAATGAAGCCCAAAAGATGATGAAAATAAGGCCAATGAGTTGATATATGAACCCTCACACACGGAGTCAAGATAAAATAAAACTACTGACAAATGTATTGTGTCAGCAACATAATGGGACATTTGTCCACCGTTTTTCTTCTGCAATGTCACATTTGGTGAATGTGATTTTACCAAGTAAAACATGTTCCTGGATCAACATCCTTGTTGATCCTGGAACAACATTCTAATCAACCAATCAGATTTGAGGGATTTACAGTTAATGTCAAGTTTAGGTTTACAGCAATGGTTATGGGCTTCTACTTTCTTACTCACCTCTCACTTCCCACTGATTTTAGGGATAAGTTATGGGTAGGGTTAGGTTTAGGGGTAGGGATAGGGTTAGGACTATGTTTTTAGACAGGAATGTTGATATAGGTACATGTCTTCCTTGGCACCGAAACAGGATATCGAGGACAACAAGAAATAAATGTGGCCAATAATGAGTCAGCGTTCGGACGTAAACACCAAAGCTCTGCAACAAAAATAGTGTAGCAGTATGACAGGGGACAGGCAAATTTGTTGAATAAAGTTGTTATTTTTTGTTTTGTTTTCGCGCACAAAAAGTATTTCGCTGCTTCATAATATTAAGGTTAAACCACTGTAGTCGCGTTGCCGGTTTTAACGATGTCTTTAGTTCTTTTCTGGACCTCAAAAGGTGCAATGATGTTGCTGCCTATGTGTGGATCAGATACCCTCGGATTTCATCAAAAAATATCTTAATTTGACAAACGAAGGTCTTACGAGTTTGGGACGACATGAGGGTGAGTAATTAATGACAGAAATTTCATTTTTGGGTGAACTAACCCTTTAAGAGCAAAAACTCGGTCTGTTTGATCATCCCCTTATGCCTGTCACTCAGACGTCAAAAATGTTGTCAGATTAAACAGTGAAACTAAAGCGCTTCTCCTCATGCGGACAAATGAAAACAACAGCATTGCCTTGAAAGATCATTTCCGATGACTGACATCCCAGAATTTACCAGTATTTTGGTGCTGCTGTGTGAATGGTCTCTTACCGGTTAAAAAAACAAAAAAAACAATTTCTGTTGCTTGAACAGCTTACTTTTGTTTTTACCAATGAAGTCATTCTGGTAATTTTACGGTGATTTACTGTGAAAGGGGCTATAATAGATATGAGGTTGTAGAAATGAATAGATCTGAGGTTGATGGCTCTGAAGCCCATGGCATGTGAATTACATGTTGAAGTGTTAGATAAGTGGCAGATGGGCTTTTTAATCAAGGTGGAGAGTATATTGTCATTTTAAAAAGCATTCAATTGGGTAAAAATTCTGCAAAAGCTACGCAATCAGTATTTTTGTCTTTTCCAGGAAGAGCATTTTCTCATGCATTTAACTGTGTATTTAAACTGCATTTTGAAGGACACTAGAATAGTGATGGTCGCAAAGCTAACAGACCTGGACTAAATACCAAAATTTCATAGGTTCCTAAATATTAACATGAAATCAAAATTTGTCACTTTAACATTTTTTTACATTCCTTAGCTTATTGTGAACAGTTCATTGGTAAACTTTATTTTAAAAAAAGATTCTGAAGAGATTTTTTAAATTTTATTTTTAGATTTTTTTAACCCCTTCCTTACAAGACAATTTTCGTAATCGAATCAATTCCCAATGGACCAAAAATAGCGTAGCAGACTATGATATTTTTCAAGGCTGAGAAGTAAACTGAAGGCACCCAAACTTCCTCTTTCAGAAGAAAATACATCAATATAGCAAAGAAAAGTTATTCGGCATATTCATTTATGTGTCAGTGCAATCATGAGGGGTTTTTGTTGCACATCAATGACCTAGAGTTGTTTAAACTGTGAATTTTTCATAAAAGGGTTAGATAAAAGTTGTGTGATTACTGTAGTCTTATTATTTAGTAAGACTAAAACTGAGGCTAAATAAGCCAGAGTGGGCAGCACCATAAACACAAGCATATAGACAAGTTAATTGGGTGTACAGTATAGGTCAAAGACGGAATAAAATTAATTAAGAGAAATCGATTCTTGGTTGCAAAATCTACAGAGGCCAGTGTTGCCATAGTGATAGCACCACTCAGCAATCTTTTGACACAGTTCTAGAACCTTTACCAAATGCATTTTACAAACTACAGAAAGACTACACTACAGTACTCTTCTTTTAGACCCTGACACGGCTCAAAACACAGATAAGTGCCTGAACCCCGGCGCAAGATTCTGCACTGCTGAACTCTTAAACTCAGCCTATTTTCTCTGGCATCTGCAGACACCTAAGCCCACATACACAGAGACTCTTAAAAACAGAAATCTTTAAAAATTCATCTGCATTTTCTGTTCAGTTCCTCTTCAGTTTCCATTAGGCCTTCCAAATCGGTTACAAAAGCATTAAATGTTAAAATGCAGTTCAACACCAAGGAATATTGACAGATAAACACTTTCTCTCACAGTCTTGTTTCAGCAAGAGCAAATGGGTCATTCTATGAAACGAGTGGCTTTTACACTTTGACAACCTTTTGTATCTTAAGCTAACTTTTTTATGTGAGGATATAGAGGAAAAAAGCTTATAGGGAAAATATTATGGTGACAAGGTTGAAATATTCTTTACAACTAGGGATGCACCGATGTATCAGCTGCCGATATTTATATATTTATCGGCCGATACAACCAATTTACAAATCAATTTGGCTGTATAAGAGGAAAAAGGCTGATATAACAATGGTTAATTAACTGCGTGAAGGCGCTGAGCTTTATAATGACTGTTGTGCGTTTTAATGTTAATCAAATGACAAAAGATAACACACTATTCTTGACTAAATAACTTTTGTAACTTTCATAAGTGTAGCGGACCCCATCCGAATGATGACCAAAAAACTTTACTGATAAGTTTATTTGCGACCGATTTCACTCCAAAGAAATCACCACAAAAGCTAAACAATACAGAGCACAAGAAGTGCGCATTAATCTCTCTCAGTTGCATTATCATCCACATACAGCGAATTACTCAAAACACTTATTACAACTAATAGTAAACAAATACATACAGATCTTATACCTTTTCGGGGATGCTTAATAAACTGACAAACTTTAAATCTGCAAAATATCTCTGAAGAAGTGCGTGCTCTCCATTACCCTTATACCCTTGACATTTGATATTCAGCAGTGCTTTGATCTGCCTGCATTGACACCATTTTCTTTAAGAGCTGCTGTGCAGCCAAAATTATATACCAGTTATCACAGTAAATCTGCTTTGACACAACCTGCATTGTAAAAAGCGCTATATAAATAAAGGTGACTTGACTTGACTATAGCTCCATAGATGAGAAAACCCGTCAAAATAAGAGTCCTGACTTAGTAAAGGAGATGTGCAGATCTCATACATATTTAAACTTACAAAAAATATTATACAAAAACAAATTAGAAGATTAATCACAATAAGTCTGTTACAATAAAGGATTAATATGTACATCATTTATACAGTGAAACATATGCAGTGTTATTTACATTTGTTAACTTTATTTCTTTACCTCAACCTACCTAAAAAGCAGTTTATTTCATATGTATCTTTGTTCTGTTGTCTTTATGTAGGCCTACTAAATGTTAAATGGATCTTTATCATGTTCATTAAAAAATATTTGATGGTGCAGTAATAAACCTGCTAGTATATTTTAATTCAGGTGTTTTTGAACTTTGCTTATTTAAAACATGATCAAAATACTATCTATTTTGATGACTAAATTTCACATAAGAGAGGAAGTGACAAATATTGGTATCAGTATCGGTATCGACCAATAAATGTTTGTTAAAATCGGTATCGGCCCCAAAAATTCATATCGTTGCATCCCTAGTTACAACTATAATTGTTATTTTAATAATACATGATGTAAAAAAAAAAAATGACAGTATAGTACACTACTGTCATTTTTCGCTATTGTTCTTGCTTGCTTATCTAGTCTGATGATTCAGCTGTGCACAGATCCAGACGTTAATACTGGCTGCTCTTGTGTAATGCCTTGAACATGGGCTGGCATATGCAAATATTGGGGTCATACATATTAATGATCCCGACTGTTACGTAACAGTCGGTGTTATGTTGAGATTCGCCTGTTCTTTGGAGGTCTTTTAAACAAATGAGATTTATATAAGAAGGAGGAAATAATGGAGTTTGAGACTCAATGTATGTCATTTCCATGAACTGAACTCTTGTTAATTAACTATGCCAAGATAAATTCAATTTTTAATTCTAGGGCACCTTTAAAAGTTTGGGATGAGATGTTTTGCTTTAAACTGATCTCAAATGACAGTACAGACAAAATATTTCTATTTCAAATAAATGATGTTCTTTTGAACTTTCTATTCATCAAAGAATCCTGAATAAATACTTTCCATAAAAAAAAAATAATAAGAAATGTTTTTTGAACACCAAATCACCATATTAGAATGATTTCTGAAGGGTCATGTGACACTGAAGACTGGAGTAATGATGCTGAAAAATTAGCTTTTCATCACAGGAATAAATTACATTTTATAATAGAAAATATTTATTTTTAACTATAAAAATATTTCACTATATTACTGTGTTTAATTTTTGATTAAATAAATACAGGCTTGGTAAGCATAAGATACGTCTTTATGCACAATAAAAGTCAGCACTGGCTATTCATTGTTCATTAAATGTCATTTTACATATGCGTATGCGTGGCAAAGATGCCACTTGTTTTGTAGAATGACCCAATTGTTGCACTAGCCAAAGTACCTTAGTTTGAGTATAATTTATTTAAAAGGCAGAATTCAATATTGCCTGGCTAAGCATCTCCTTTTTTCTCAGTCTATGTATACAAAGAAAACATGGGCCAGGTCCAGCAAACTATCACATTAGCAAATGATACACAGTATCCTTCTGAAAAAGGGAAACTGAACACTCAACTTGTTTTGTGTGCAGTGTTTTGGGCCAGAAAAGCAAAAGACTTGCCAGAGAGCAAACAGTGAAGCTGTCAGAAACAGTAATAATGTTAATGCAGCATATTTTGATTTTAGCCAGCAGTGAAGATAAGCTAGGAGATTAGTTTTAATTAGACAGTGTGTGGATAGACTGCTGGTTCTAGGGAGGAATCTGTCAGCATTAGTCTACATCACAAGAAGCTGCAAATGAACATGAATCACACTCATGAAGTCTCCATCTACCAAACACACATGAACGTACAGAGTGTCTTGAGCTGACCGTGAGCGTGTAGCCGGTCTACGGTCATGTCTTATTCATCCATCTTTTCCCCTGATTAAAGTGTGTGGGAGAGACACTTTCAGGGCACATGTACGCTCACTCTGAGAGAGGACATGACCATGGCCCGGATGAACTCTGTGGCTGCATATACACACTACAGCCGACCACTTTTTAAAGGGGACCTATTATGCCTATTTTTACAAGATGTAATTTAAGTCTTAGGTGTCCCCAGAATGTGTCTGTGAAGTTTCAGCTTAAAATACCTCACAGATTACATTTATAAATCCATGTTGTAAATACCCATTTATGACTACAGTCAAGAACAGACCGTTTTTGTGCATGTAATCAAAAACAATTCTTATCTTAATCTGGGATTTTTCCATCATTGTTACATGACAGACGGACTCGAACTAAATCCCGTAGCAGATCTAGACAGGTGGAGCTGGGGGAGGTGGAGGGGTTTCTCTGATAGCGCACTGCAGTACTAGAGTAAACACTGAACCAGACCATTTAAATGTTGAGCAAGTAATCTCATTGGCTGCAGGATCAGCAGAAACCAATCAGCAATGATGAGATTGCTTGCTGACTGCATCAGCCTGCACCCTCTAGAGCTTCATGAATGAACTAGATATACATACAATATAAATTTCCCTGAATCCTAACACATCTTCCAGAGCACCATTTCCTTCTGCAAGTATCTGATAGCACCACATTTTAAAGTGATTTCAACAAGATATGTATTTGATATCATAGCAGAGTTTTTTAATCTACCTCAGAGCGTAGATTGTCACACAGCCTGTCTATGTGAGAGAGAGAGAGAGAGAGAGTGCTGAGCGGCCCAGTGGGGAAAAAAGTGTTTAACGCAACAGAGATGAAACCAAATCACATCTGACACTCTGTTATATCAGTGTAATTAACATAGGGGGACAGATAGATGCAGAGACACCCTTGTTGCTTGCTCTGGTTCAGCGGCCAAGCGTGTGATTATGCCGGAGTGTTCTCGTCTCTAGTGGCTCCAGCACTTTCACTACGTCTCCCCACCAATGGATATAATGGCTACATTTAAGCAGCTTGTAAACTGACTCTTCCCGATTCTCATCCAGTAGATGATGCTTTTTGTGATGAATGAGGATTTGTCGGATATGTTAATGTAGTATGCTCTCTGCACACAAAGCTTGGAGTGTTGAATATTAGGGAGATAAATGGCATATAAATGAAAAGGTAAATGAAAGGAAATGAAATTTTTGCAGTTCTGAATACAAAAGATGGTGACACTGAGTGTGTTGACGTATTCATGCATTCCATAATTGTTGATTTCGCCAAAAATAAACAGCTTTGAAGATATTTAAAGGTGAACTGAAAAATGTATGTGCCACTTGCATCACCTAATCTAATTTTATAAAAATATAGAATAATACAAATAAATATAAATACATACATTTGAGAGATGGGGAAATCAATGCACAAATGGTTTACTTATTTGGTCTAGCAAAAAAAAAAAAAAAAAACTCCACCTTTAGAATTTTTCCACTTTTTTTTAATTGTGTATCCTAAAACAAATGAGTCTACTTTACTTGGAGGAAGCCAAGTGTAATTTTGTTCACAAATCATGGAAAGTCAGCCAAAACCAGGTCTCCAAAGACAATCCTGGAGATAAATCCCCTGACTGTACCACCAGTTCTCACTAAGAGGACCTCAGCTGCAGAAAAAATGGTCCGGGAAACTAATGTGTAAACACTAATTGGCGGTTGGGGGCATATACTACATTAGGATAGCTAAATTATTTATGACATTCCATAGCCTCCTTTACTAGTAATTAACATCCATGCTAAATAAACAAACCTCTTTACAATGCATTAGTGGCATTAAATCATATTCAGGAGTGCACAAGGTTGTTGAAGATCTATCTTGCCATTCATGAGTTGTTGGGAAATGAATGAGTTTGGCTGGCTAAGAGGGCTTAAAATATTAAAATGTTTTTGAAAGTCAAGTGTTGAGGTAATAAACAATTGAGTAGTCACTGTATGTCCATCTATCCATCTTTATAAATACTATATATATTAATAATATATTATACAATCGTATATACACTACTGTTCGAAAGTTTGGGGTTAGAAAGATTTTATAATTCTGAAAGAATTTATTTTCTGATTACATTTATTTGATTAAAAATACAGTAAAAATAGTAATATTGTGAAATATTATTACATTTTAAAATAACTGTTTTCTGTTTTAATACATTTTAAAATGTAACTTATTCTTGAATTTACTCCAGTCTTCAGTGTCACATGATCCTTCAGAAATAATTCTAATATGCTGATTTAGTTGCACTTTATTTTAGAGTATGTGCACTTACATGTAATTACAGTGTACTTACCTAAGAAAGTACTGGGTAAGAAAAGGTAACTACATGGGTTAAGGTTAGGTTTAGGGGTAGGTTTAGGGTTAGTACCTAGTTATTACCTATTTATTGCAGTTGTTATAATAAGTACAAACTATGTACATGGAGAACAGGACTGTAAAAGTGTCATTGACGAATAAGGTTTTTAAAAAGTGAAAAAAAAAAAAAAAAACCCCAATGGAGATATAATTAATTTTGAAGTTTTATTAAGTATTAATAATGAGATTATGTGATTTTTATAATCAATTAGCACTGCTTTTGTCATTTACTGACAAAATGTCACCAAAAAAGTAGTTCGGTTTAACCAAACGACACTTTTGGTTATACCGAATGACGATATATTCAAACAATGCTAACAGGTTGATATCTAGCTAGCTAGCAAAATGACAATCAAACATTTTATATGTAGTAAAAGTTTTTAAAATATTACAACATTTTCCATGTTTTATAGTAGTTGTACTGAATGACCTGATGTTTTGGGACATGCGTATGATCAAGTGAAAACATGAATTTTTCAAATAGTTAACAGAGAGTTAGTTACTTTGCTTCACACAATATACATTTATAAATTTTAAGATATTTTAACCACAAATGAAATGGCTGTATTGGCCTTTGGACGGTTAAACCGAATGACCTTTTGACACTTCAAAATCTTTAAAATACCTTTATATGTAGCAAAATATAATTAAAACTTTTTGGATTCAATAAAAAGAGATCTAGTTGTACTACCTTACATACTTTGGATGTCATATCTTTGTTTTTTATTATTATTAAGGCCTTTGGACAAAAAAAATGACCCAAAATAAAGTGCTACCAAAATTTCTTCTTATTATGATCACATTAAAAACAGTTGTACTGCTTAATATTTTTGTGGAAATCGTGATCATTTTTTCAGGATTTTTGATTAATAGAAAGTTCAAAAGAGCAGTATTTATTATGTCTTTACAGCAATTGAATACTATATTAAAACTGTCAAAACAAAACAAGCAATATTAACTGTGAACAAGGATGAACAAGAAAACAAATTACTTTTCTTGTAATTTCAAGTAATTTCTGTGCTACCGAACACAATATATATGCAGAATATATTAATTTAAAAAATATCATCGTTCAAACAACCAAACCTCATGCTATTAGTTGAGCAAATGGAATGGCAGGCCTAGTCGGGCTGCTCAAAGAGACAACACTTTTGTTCTGTCACTAGTGGGACCATTTCAACTTTAAAGAAGGCGCAGTTTTTGATATTAAAGTTGACAATAGTGCAGTGGATTTAGCAACTGCCACTGAAAGAGCCATCAAAGACAAGCAGACAATAGTATTCATGCCCAACAAGTGTTTTCACCAAACACCCCCTGATACATGTCAAGCCTCCCAACAAACTAAGACAGAAACCAAAAGGATGTGTCTCCCAAATGTACTGTAAATAACCCTATTATGAGCCAACATCATTCAACACAAAAGGACAAATACCTCCAGGCAGGACTTCTGGAGCATGGTGCGTTATATAAAGACTGTATAAGGAGAACAGATGGTTTGAAAGAGGAGTGAAGGAGGTCTTAGATGTGAAACGTTGCAATGCTGTTTTCCCAATTCACACAGCAATCGAGATTCACACCAGGAGAGAAGCAATTCCATATCAGAGAACCGCCACTGTCCTTCAAACCGATGAAGCCATTCGGATTTAAAAACACAACCAGATGGTCCAAAATAAATTGTAATCAGATATAGTGATTTTTAAACCAACAAACCAATGCCAAGTTCTTGCCGTTGACCCCCATGTTTAGTGAATCTCATGAAGGTGCAAATATAACAGCACCCCTCTTCAGGGAAACACTATTTGACAAACCTCATTTACTGCTTGTATTTTATACTTAGACTTTCAGTGAGCTGTTTCAAAGAGATCCTTGGTGCATATGACAATAGGGTCTATAAGAATGACCCAATCTCAGTGAAGCAGGACTACATCAAAATCCATTCGTGCATGCCAGGCTTACAAGTTGGATCTTATGCAAATCAGATGCTTTATTTTCCTTCTGAATGCATGACATCAAAAGCATGATGGGACATGTGAATCATAAAATAAATAAATTACATTTAGCCTAAGCCTCAAAACACCAGTGATACACTTCAGTGGAGTGGATCCATTTCTCCACCTAGTCAGTACTTCTCTAGAAGGTGAAATATCTCTTAAAATGGTGAGACACACTAACAGTCAAAGGTGTAGACAAGACTTTTTTTGTATTATTACTTTTCCCTAATTTTAGAACAATAGTAAATGTTGAATTAAAATTAGCGTGACCAAAAGTTGTAAAAAAGAAAAAGAAAAAAAAACAAGTGAATTTTAGCTTCTGAATTCTTTCAGCCGACTTCATATTGGGATGATATTTAAACAGTATTGAAAGAAATTCACATGTTAGCTGGGGACTTGTTGGCTGTAAACTGGTGTAATTCATCCATATAAAATAATAAAATAAAATATCAAATAAAGTATAATATAATAATAATATTTCTGATTTGTAAAGGAATGTATATGTAGGGACAATTAATACTTGTCTACAAAAGTAATTTTAAGTATTTATTTAAGTATAAACCTACTGTATAGCTCAAAAGGTTATGGTAATAAGAAGCTAATTTAGTCATGTGCATCCAAACTTTTGACTAGAAGTGCCTCCTGAAGAACACAGTGAGGAATATCCAACATAAGAGCAGTGATTGAGACCAGTGAGCTGCAAATATTGCATAAAAGCCTTTGTATAAATAACATTATGCAAAATATATTTACTTTACATGTACCTGCTAGGAAAAAACAATCAAATCACACATTCTGCCCTTGCACTCTTCATTCATCTCTCATAAAACCTCCAGCCAATGAAGACAAAGCTCTCCAGCAGGCATTCAAGCAGGGAAATCACGCTTGAGTAGGCAATCCCAGAACAGGACAAAATCTTTCAAAATGGCCGCCTCAGTCCTGAAAATAATTATAGTAGATTTACAGCTGCGGGGATGAGGGACGGGACCTGCCGGGCAGTAACCCCGGCTTAAAATCGCTTTGGCTGTTTCACTGACAGCTACTAAACAAGTTAATAAAGCTGGATGTAATATTTCTAGACAAGGCCTGAAAATAAAGGACTATCTGTTTTGATCTATTGTACTTTTTTTGTGCAAACAGGCACAAAGAAAGACAATAATGGATGAGGTGGTTCCTGATTTGATAAGGGTGAGCCATTAACCCCCAGTTTCACAGACAAGTCTTAAGCCTAGTCCCAGACTAAAATGCATTTTTGAGCTGTTTTAACTGAAAGCAACTTGTACTGCCATATCTTAAAATATGTCAGTGCCATTGTTTTGTCTCAAGATGCACATCAGTAATGGTTTTTTGTTGTTGTTTTTGTTTCTAAGGCATGTTTTAAAAAGCTACTTACATGCCCTTATTGAACTAAGGCCTAATCCTGGCTTAATCTAAACCCTGTCTGTGAAACCAGGTCTTAATTTTTAACTGAGTCTGATTCATATAATTTCACTTCATACCACTGGAGAGATTACTTCACATATACAGTCTGGGCTTAAATGAGAAAGCAAAGAGAACCTGTGGTAGAAATATCCTCTGCCTGTTGCTTCAAATTATCACCCTGGGATGATTCTGACTAAATCACTGGTCTTTAATCAGTTTCCCAAAGCCAAATACAATCCTTAACTACACTATATATATATATATATAAAAAAGAGAGAATTGTTGGTTTAACTTAAAAAAAAAAGGAGTTACCTGGTTGCCTTAAAATTTTGAGCTCACTGAAATTAAAAAATTGAGTTAATACAATGAAGGTGATTGGTTTAATCAACAGAAACTCACAATATTATGCTATCTGAACCACATTATTTATCTAAGTTGATTTGACAAAAGAACAAATGTTGTGATAAATCATGAACATAATTGTTTACAGTGTGAGCGAAAGGTGAAAGCTGATTCTTGATCAGTAGCTGCAGACTTTATAGATCTTGTACTGAAAATACATTATATTCTACATTGTAAAAACATTCTTAAGTATAAGAAAGTAGTATATTTTTAAGTCCCAATAATGCTTCTTATTTAAAATTATATATCCACATTTAAATTAAGTCAAGAAAACCTTGCCCTTCTCCATAAAATCTCTTTGCTGTCTCATCCTGCTGATATCTTCTATAAATAATATAATATAATATAATATAATATAATATAATATAATTAATATAATATAATATAATATAATATAATATAATATAATATAATATAATATAATATAATATAATATAATATAATATAATATAATATAATATAATTAAAGTACAGACATGAAAATATCTTTCAAAAAAAATCACCAAAAATCTCCCCTTTTTTTCTCCCCTCTATCTCTCTCGCTCATATCTCTCTTTGTTTCACTATCATCAAACACCACCTGTCTGTAACAAAATCCAAACATTCAGGCAATACTCTGCAGACTTGCTTAAGTTCCCAGTTCTGTTTAACTTTTAGCATTTAAAGACAAGGTTATTGTTTGCCCATGTGCCTCAGTCTATAAAATCGACTAGATGGATCTCTGAATTATTGAGATGTGAAGTATTATAAAGTCTCCTATCTTGCCAATCCAGAAATCTCCAATCCAAAAACACAGACAGTATGGCAGCCAGGAGGCTCTAGCCAACAACCTGCTCTACAAGCAAATCGTTTTACTCACAAAAAATATACCAACAGTGCAGAAAGATCCTGCATTTGCAGACTTTACTCCAGCAGATTTAACTGAATGTTATTTCAAAATAAACTCCCAAAGATGAATTATCATTTCCAGTGAACATAATCTTAGTAATACATTCCAGCTCTTCGCAAGAGGTCTTATTGTGCTTGATCTCTTTCATGCTTCACAAACAGGTGGTTAACACTGTGAACAGGCATTTTCTGTAAACATTTAGATTATCTCTGCTGAAAAGACTAAGCTGGTTTGCTGTTCTTAGCTGATTTAAGAGGGTCTCCCAGCCTAGCCAAGCTGAAAAGTGCCAAAATCCCTGTAATAACAGCCTAATCAGATAGCTTAGATTGGATGAATATGGTCTTTTCAGTAGGGATGTTTGAGTGGGGAGCATTTCAGGACAAGCTGAGCAAATGCTCATTATAAATGTCACTATGGAGTGACATTCAGCGAAGTTGTCAAGAACCCATGGCAGCAAAACAAGACAGCATGGACTAGACAGCTGAATAGCAAGAGTACTGCACAGAAGTACTGGATGTTGCGGACTTACACTGCTGTTTTTTCCAGACCAGTACACGACTGCGTGGTTGTGCGCGGAGTCTCCAGCCAGAGCAAAAGTGCTGCTGGCCAGTTTGGGTTCGTCTGGTCTGGAATCCGATACTCTGGCATCATGCTCATCATCCTTGTTCCAGCGAACTTCGGCGCGTTTACTCTGTCCGTCCACCCGCAGACCTGAGGTCTTTCTCTGCTCCTCCGAGCGGGCATCAACGCTCCGCGCGCTCTCCACAAACTCGGGCACGCTTCTTTTGACTCTCTCTGATGTCTCGGGTTCCAATTCGGAAACACTTTCCACATATTCATCCGAAAACAATTCTTCATCTAAAGCGGACTCGGTGAAGTTCCCTAAAGGCGCACGGGAGTTTATCCCCTCAGCGTTTCTTTCCAGTTTCGGCGCAATCCTTGGAAAACCATCCGCCTCTCGTCCAGTGGGTACTCCAATATTAGGGTAAAGAACTGTGATCAGCTTGGCTTTCTTTTGATCCTGTCTCGGATATTTCCCAGAATCAGGCGGGTCACGCAGATGCTCATCCCCTGCGTAATTCACTTGCATTGGCGACATACATGGCGCGCAACTTATATCTGCCTTTGCGTTTGGAAAAACATACACGGAGGAAAGAATAAGCCAGGTAGAAAGAGTAAAGTGAGCGCCAGGGAATACACCCAGACCGGTCTCCATCGTTAAGAGAGATTTTGGGGAATGCTTCTCCCCTCCCTCCGACTCTCAGACGCGCAGGGAAGCAACTCCAGCGAAGTGTCGGGTTTTAAAGAAGTGCTCCTCAGCTACACCGCTCACGTTCAGGGATGTGATGATGGAGTAAGGCAGCACATAGGGGAGGTACTGAATCCAATCCAAGCCGCTGCTGCGTCTAGGGAGAGTGAGAGAGAGAGAGAGAGAGAGAGAGAAGCGAGTTGGGCATAACGACATCGTGCATATTACGGTTGAAAGTCATTATTTTTATATAGCGAATTGCATTAAAATTTAGATCTACTCAAAAAGTATTTTGCTTATCCACAAATAAATATAGGCTACTGGATTACCGGTTTACTACTTCAGCATTTCTAATGTAGCCTAACCTACATAAATATGCAAAATGTATTATCTATCTATCTATCTATCTATCTATCTATCTATCTATCTATCTATCTATCTATCTATCTATCTATCTATCTATCTATCTATCTATCTATCTATCTATCTATCTATCTATCTATCTATCTATCTATCTATCTATCTATCTATCTATCTATATGAATATATATGATAAATTATTATTACATATATTATATATTTATATATATTATATACATATATGAATAAATTAAATTATGTGTGTGTGTGTGTGTGTGTGTGTGTGTGTGTATATATATATATATATATATATATATATATATATATATATATATATATATATATATATATATATATATATATATATATATATATATATATATATATATATATATATATATATATATATATATATATATATATATATATATATATATATATATATATATATATATATATATATATATATATATATATATATATACATATATATATATATATACATACATACAATGTATGTATGTATGTATGTGTAGCCTGTATATAAAGATAGGCTATATATATATATATATATATATATATATATATATATATATATATATATATATATATATATATATATATATATATATATATAGCCTAAATATTATGCTAGACTATGGAAAATGTTATAATTTAAAAATAAATAAATAGGCAACACAAATAATGCTGCCTTCACCTGCCTTCGGAATTATCGTAAATACGAGTTTCCTAGTTAAAAATTGCACATGAACGCCCTCCCTTTTCGAAACTTGAATGCGATGAGCTCGTAATCACGACTTCAGAAGTGAGAATTATCAAATTTCCGATAGCACGTGAAGGCAGCATTATTGTAGTTCATGTGAACTGATCCAGTTCTCAAGTTCAACTCACTAATTTAATGATTCAGTCGCAGCGGTTAGAACTCACTTGAGTGGAGGACTAGACAATTATTTGCTATTGTATGACTTCTGAAGACTTGAGACTTGACACCTACCCTACCACAGTCATGTGGACCACCTTTATGGCGAGTGTGCATCCTTTTGGAGGCTTAACTATAATTCATTGTCGAAAAGACCGGCAGGACTGAATTCAACATTCTTCTGAGGAACACAAAACAATTAATACGGATTTGGAACGTGTAAATGACGACAGAATTTTAATGTTAGGTTGAATTTTTCCTTTAAGGCTACCTGTTTGCAAAGCCCTTGAGTGACGCTAACTCGTTTCACATTGTATACAATTCTATTGCATTATACCTAATAACAGTTTCTGAAAACGTGTTGTTTCTTGTGTGTATCACTAAGAAAGAAGAGGAGGCAGATCTTAGGTTTGGCACGTGCACGCGCGCAGCAGTGACATTTATTCTCCTGTCATCCACGCGTGCGAGGATGCTGTGACTAGACAAGGCGCTCTATGTTGACAGGGACAAAACTGCAGGAGCTCAGCGTGGATAACCAACAGTCCTCACACATCAGCGCACATGGGCTGCAACAGCAGGACACCTTTCTTCGGCAGAGATAGGAGTTTTATGTTGTGTGTGTGTGTTGGGGTCAGCTTTTGCATATATTGTGGAGACCAAGATCGTTCCAAGTGTAGTGAAACACCTAGATCAGCGGACTGTACTAAATACTAAAATACTAAATAATTTTGTGAGGGTTAGATTGCAGAGGTAAAGTTAGATGAGATAGTAAAGATGAGATATAAAATATTACTAGCTTATAAAAACATTAATAATAAAAATTCTCACCATCGTAAAAGCAGTTGGTTTGCAATTGCAATTTGGCCCCAGTAGTTTACTAAATTTGACACAATCCCTCTTTTGCGATGTTGATTCATTATAAAGAGAATTCATAAAGCATTTTTGTTGTTGTTGTTGTTGTTGTTTTAAAAATGCAAAAAGTCTAATAACAGTAGAGGATCTCATTTGGACAGCATGTTAAATGTGTGTGCAGTTGTGTGAATGAATTGCAATAATTTGGCATGGCCAGTCAGAAAAACCCTAAAATACAGTGAATTTCTCTGCTCTTCTGCAGCCCTGGGGAACAGAGAAAATTGTATTGATAACAGCTAAGCGCTTAGCATATGATACACATTCACTCAAATTAGAAGGAAGATGGATTTTTGCCCTCTCCTGCTGTCTCGACACTAACCCCTACTGGTTACATTATGCTGCAGATTACAGCTGGGCTGAGGTGACAGAGTATCTGCAGGCAGGTGTCGGAAAAGGCTTTTAATACAGATCTGAAATGATATTTAAGCAGATAAGATTTTAATCTGGGGTAATTAAGATAGTACCAGATAATCATATGAGAGCATATTCTGAAAATGACTGTATATGCTTAAATGCATCCTTATTTGCATAATGATTTTAAATGGAAAAGTTGGAAAACTTCATGCACATTGCACATTTTAAAACAACGTCCACATTGCAATGATGAAAAATGGCATAACCCAGATGCATTTATCACTTACAAGGAAGAAATGACACATTTATATAAGACAGTAGTCAGCTAACTGCTAGGTAAACCCCAAGCAACTGACCTTTGCACATGATCTAGACTTCCCAATATAAAAGACTTACAGCCCGAGCTATTGATGTGGATGATACCTCTAGTAAACTGGCAGTTTACGGTCTTCACACAAGAAATCATAGTTTTTCAACACAGCTGTTCTCATCATGATTACAAGCTGCAAAGGTCCCATTTTTAAAATATACTGCGCTCAGGCTGATCAATATCTTCCTCTAGTATGTTGGATTATTCCCTGTAAATAAAGCCTTTCCTGTCTCCAAACGGCTATCTAGACCTCTTCAGAACATTCAGCTGGCCTTGTATGCTCCAAGCTCAGGTGGCTGTTGAATTGTGTATTCTGTCACCCAAGGCTGCTTTAAAGGTTTGTTTAAGTGTAGTTACAAGACACATTAACCCTTAAATGCATACCTCTGGTCTTTAGTGACCCGGGACGCCATTCACTACCCTCCTCCTCGTTCATTTTTAAAGTTAGACATCAACCTTCTTGGTATTCCTCAATCCATTCATTATAAAGAATATAACAAGAAAAAAATCATAAATTATAAAAGAATGCCTATTTTTGTATTCATTTTTTGTAAAAATTGTATAGGGTCACAAACGACCCGAGGTGTGTATGAGTGTACGTATATTTTTTCTGCACAACAATAATTAAATCTTAGATGACGGAATAAGTGCATTTCACCTTTATTCCACAAGGTGGCAATGTCTGATACACAATGCTGAAGTGACGACTCCTTCAGACAGAAAACTAAATAATAAGAACGCAATCAAATATGACTGTAACTGTTACTGGATGAATCTGGTGAAGCTGTTAGCGATCCAAATATTGATTTTGAAGATGTTGAAAATTATATAGTTTTGAGAATATGTTTGAGATCGTGAATGGGCTCATATTCGTGACCTCAAACATAAAACTAGCCCATTATTTGCTGAATTTACTGGGAAATGAGCTCTGACGAGGACAGTGGTGATGGCATAAAACATCTGCTCAAACTGAGCCCTTTCAAGCTCCAAAAGGTAACAAAATATGCTTTATTTTATTCTTCTGTAATTGTTCCTCTAATATCAGAGGAGTTTTATATTATCGCGACAGGTAGAGATCCTTCAGTGTTAGATATTGATCCGGGTCAATAAAGACCCGAATAAGTAAGAATGATTGGCCAAACAGTCATGCATTTAAGGGTTAAAGGGATAGTTCACCCAAAAATGAAAATTTGCTGTTAATTTACTCACCCTCAGGCAATCCAAGATGTGGGTGACTTCTTTTTTCTTCAGTAGAACAGTAAATATTTTTTTAGCTGAAACCGCGGTCCTTGGTGATTCATGTAATGGAAGTCAATGGGTGCCATAACTTTAAGATTCAAAAATCATATGCAGATGAAACAAAATTAATAACCACGGCTACTGATGATACATTGAGGTCTTAAAGGCCCACTGAAGAGTGTTGGAACGCGCAGCATTATTCAATGTGTTAATGTAATTTCAACTGAAACAAGAAGACAGGGCGACATATCGAACAGCCCCGCCCCTTTAAAAAAAAAGCGTTAACCAATAGCGTTTCGTTTATGTTACAGCTCATCAGAGCTGTAACATAACTCTCTTTGCTCTCATGTCTCTGGGCCAGAGCAGACAGTGTGCGCATTGCGGCGGTTCATGTGACACTAACACGAAAACGGACTTCGTTCGCGTCAAAGGAAAGCATATTTACACTGTCTGGATCATTCCCTATCCCCTATATACTGCACTATGAGCCATTCATCATGTAGAAACTAGTAAATGTCTGAACAAATGACCAATTTCAGCCGAGGCTTCAGCGTCTGTAAGAGTGTAGGAGGAGGCGGGACTTCAGATTCTACAGAGCATTTGATTGGACAGAAGTTTTGATGTGAAGCTGAAGTGATGTCATGAAAATCTGTGATCCATTTTAGCGGAAATGGAGACTGTAAGTTTGAATGCTTATATCTCCAAAATGCGAATTTTGTCATTGCTTTGGAACACACCAGCTTATAACCTTAAAGGGGCTCTATTTAGGAATGGCAAATGTCCAAAATATTCAAAAAGATTCAAAATATTGTTTGCCCCGCCCCCTCCTTCAAAGACACAGGTTGCCAGCTTGAGGACACGCAACAAGAGGGTGTCACGGTGCACACAAGAACAAGATGGTAGGATCCAGTTGCCGCATTTATTAAAGGGTAATCCAAGGTCAAAATCCAGAGAACAGGCAAGGGTCAAAATCCATGAAACAGTCCACAAAAAACAGATAGCCAGAGGTAACAAAAAGTGCTCGTAACAATACAACAAACCACAACTGAGGACAGAAACAACTGAGATTAAATAGACAGACTCTAATGAACAAACACAAAACAGCTGAGTGCAATGATGAATAGTGATAAGTCCAGGGAGTGTGTATGGAAATGTAGTCCATGAAATGGGTGAACAGAGTCCAGGATGGAGTGCCCTCTAGTGGCTGAAAGGGCACTCACACTGGTGATCATGACATTACCCCCCCCTCAAAGGAGCGGCTACCAGACGCTCCACCAGACAAAACACAAACACACAAAAAACTCAGGAGGGAGGTGGACAGGAGGAGGATCAGGGGGAGGGATGGTGGGCCAGATCCAGGGTGCCCAACTGATAGCCAGGGCGGTGCTGGAGGAACTGACCAGGCTGGTTCCAGTTGTTCTGGAGTCCTGGCTGAGTGCGAGGGTGGCGCTGGAGGAACTGACCAGGCTGGTTCTAGCGGGTCTGGAATCCTGGCTGAGTGCCAGGGTGGCGCTGGAGGAACTGACCAGGCTGGTTCCAGAGGGTCTGGAATCCTGGCTGATTGCCAGGGTGGCGCCGGAGGAACTGACCAGGCTGGTTCCAGCGGGTCTGGAATCCTGGCTGATTGCCAGGGTGGTGCCGGAGGAACTGACCAGGCTGGTTCCAACGGTTCAGACGGCCTGGGCAGTGGCGGCAGGGCAGAAAGCCTGGGCGGCGGCGGCAGGGCAGAAGGCTTGGATGATGGCGGCAGGACAGAAGATCTGGGCGGTGGCGGCAGGGCAGAAGGCTTGGACGGCGACAGGGCAGTAGGCCAAGGGTGCTTTATGGCCATATCAGGGAGAGCGGGCAGCTCGGTGACGACCTCCGTGGCCGTATCAGGGCGAGCGGGCAGCTCGGTGGTGGCCTCCATGGCCGTATCAGGGGGCTGGGGCTGCTCTGGGACGGCCGTGGGCTCGGGCTGCTCTGGGAAGGCAGCGGGCTCGGGCTGCCCTGAGTCCATCGCAGGACTGACAGGGAAAGCATGCGGGGCTGGAGCGGACTCACTGGCTGGAGCGGACTCACTGGCTGGAGCGGACTCACTGGCTGGAGCGGACTCACTGGCTGGAGCGGACTCACTGGCTGGAGCGGACTCACGGGCTCTGGAGCGGACTCACGGGCTCTGGAGCGGACTCACGGGCTCTGGAGCGGACTCACGGGCTCTGGAGCGGACTCACGGGCTCTGGAGCGGACTCACGGGCTCTGGAGCGGACTCACGGGCTCTGGAGCGGACTCACGGGCTCTGGAGCGGACTCACGGGCTCTGGAGCGGACTCACGGGCTCTGGAGCGGACTCACGGGCTCTGGAGCGGACTCACGGGCTCTGGAGCGGACTCACGGGCTCTGGAGCGGACTCAATGGCTGGAGCGGACTCACTGACTGGAGCGGGCGCTGGAGCGGACTCACTGGCAGGAGCGGGCGCTGGAGCGGACTCACTGGCAGGAGCGGACTCACTGACTGGAGCGGACTCACTGACTGGAGCGGGCGCTGGAGCGGACTCACTGGCAGGAGCGGACTCACTGACTGGAGCGGGCGCTGGAGCGGACTCACTGAATGGAGCGGACTCACTGGCTGGAGCGGGCTCTGGAGTGGACTCACTGGCTGGAGCGGAGTCACTGGCTGGAGCGGCCTCTGGAGTGGACTCGCTGGCTGGAGCGGGCTCGGGCTGTTCTGAGTGCATCCTCCAGGCACGCAAGACCGCCAGAACATAAAAAGTGAAGACAGTCCTCTTGGCCATCATAGGACTAACAGGGAGAGCATGCGGGACTGGAGTGGACTCACTGGCTAGAGCGAACTCTGGAGTGGACTCACTGGATGGAGTGGACTCCCTGACTGGAGTGGGCTCTGGAATGGACTTACTGCCTGGAGCGGGCTCACAGGCTGGAGCGGACTCCGGGAAAGCCCCCAGGCCTTGAAGGATGACTGAAGCCTTCCTCCTCCTCTTCCTCCTTTTACGTGAGTGAGGCACTGAACCTGTGCCCACCTCCTCTGTAGACTCTGGAGCGAATTCACAGGCTGGAGCGGGCTCTGGAGCAGACTCACTGGCTGGAGCGGACCTTGGAGTGGACACACTGGCTGGAGCGGGCTCTGGAGTGGACTCACTGGCTGGAGCGGGCTCTGGAGTGGACTCACTGGCTGGAGCGGGCTCTGGAGTGGGCTCTGGAGTGGACTCACTGGCTGGAGCGGGCTCTGGAGTGGGCTCTGGAGTGGACTCACTGGCTGGAGCGGGCTCACTGGCTGGAGCGGGCTCACTGGCTGGAGCGGACTCACTGGCTGGAGCAGGCTCTGGAGTGGACTCACTGGCTGGAGCATACTCACTGGCTGGAGCGGATCTTGGAGTGGACACACAGGGTGGAGAGGGTTCTGGAGCAGACACACGGGCTGGAGCGGGAACAGGAGGTCTCCGAATCGGCTTATTCTTACGTAGGTATAGGTAATTGGCAAAGTTCCAAAAATTCAACCTCCCCACCAGCTCCATCTCCCACTGCGTTAGAGGGTCGTTCAGACAGCCGTTGCAAGTCTCCTTGAGGACCGCATCAGGGAGGCTAAACTTCTCTGCCCGTGACCAGAACCTCTGGATAAATGGCCGTATCCTCATACCCTTCTGCCGCAGCGCCGCCAAATCCTGGGGACTGCCCCAAGCACCCTGTGCCTTGGCCGGGGACCAGACTCCCTCGCTGCTGGATCCTTGCATTGTGGTGTTGTTGTCACGGTGCACACAAGAACAAGATGGTAGGATCCAGTTGCCGCATTTATTAAAGGGTAATCCAAGGTCAAAATCCAGAGAACAGGCAAGGGTCAAAATCCATGAAACAGTCCACAAAAAACAGAAAGCCAGAGGTAACAAAAAGTGCTCGTAACAATACAACAAACCACAACTGAGGACAGAAACAACTGAGATTAAATAGACAGACTCTAATGAACAAACACAAAACAGCTGAGTGCAATGATGAATAGTGATAAGTCCAGGGAGTGTGTATGGAAATGTAGTCCATGAAATGGGTGAACAGAGTCCAGGATGGAGTGCCCTCTAGTGGCTGAAAGGGCACTCACACTGGTGATCATGACAGAGGGAGCGCATATGACAATGAAAGCTGAGGAGACTTACACACTGTAAGCTGATGAGTTGATTTATCTGTTTTAATATGCTGTCATTCATAGAGATGTTTAGATAGATGCAGAGGCTTTTTAGGTCAGGTAGAATCTGCGATTCTCTGACCCAGTTTGTTTGCTGGTTTCCATGGCTACAATACACAGTGTTTTCCGCCAACTGGCAACCTGTGATGTCGAAATACTATGGGATAAACTGGCAGCACACGGTTTAGCACAGACCAAAACAAAGACAGACATTCCGACACGGAATGCATATTTCAAAGTAGAATATCTGGCTGTAGCATTGTGTTTCTGAGGAACAAGTAGGTGAATTTAGCATGTTTCCTAAATATTTGCAAACATATTGGGGTATTTCTATGCTTTATTAAAGTGAAAATCTTACATATAGCCCCTTTAAGGCTAACATATACATACTAAAGCTATAAAACTTAAATTTTGATTTTAAAATGGGACTTTAAGAAGTGAAACGATCGATCTATGCTAGAAACTGAACATTATTTTACCTGTAATCCACAGCCTTGGCAAATGGTCCTGATTCCCAATGTTTAAACCAGATTGACTGTAGTTATGGTAGCTTGCTCTTCGAACGGATGTCAGTTTCAGCAAAAAATCTTCTTTGCTGTTCTACTGAAGGAAAAAAAGTCACCAACATCTTCAGGATGGCCTGAGGGTGAGTAAATTAACAGCAATTTTTTTTTATGGGGTGAACTATCCCTTTAAGTCATGATTCTCATTGTATAATGGTAGCATTGTGCATTAGCAGTGGCAGCATTGATAGGTGAGATTTAACTATGTGTTCAGAACTGCAAAAGCTCAGTAGAGTCAATGGCAATTATTCACTTATTTAGGATTTATATAATTGGAATTTGATCAGTATTTACCTTGATTCATATAAAAAATAAATAAATAAATAAATAAAATAAAGTCAGATCTCATCTTAGCTCATGCTGGCTAATAATGCTGAGGATCTAAATGGATATAAATCTTCCATTCATCGGACTTTCGTATTTTACATGGAGCCGTCGTTTTTATGAGGGAGTGTGCAGAATTTTAATAACCAAGATGTCTTTAAGAAAGAAAGAAGAAGAAGAAAAAAAAAAAACACCTTTGGAAAGAGTCACACCCCTTTGGTCCTTCTCAGCCTAGATGCCCAAACATTTTCATGAATCTTCTGAACGTCATTAAGCAGTGATGTGAGAATCTTATTCTTCCACTTTCTGTGCCATTGATTAATTTTATGCAAAACTTTTCACATTTAAAGTCCCAAATCGTGCATGGATTTAATGCCAGCTTTGGATACTCACACTTTCAAGCAATTTGGTGGACCTTTTTTTATATAAATTTGTGTTATATTACATTATATAAGCCTGAAGCGATTTCTGTTTGTAATGATCTTACAGATCTTTATCATATAGCAAATAGCACATACCAAAGACTGAAACATGCAAAGCACACAACCATCTATGCATGAATGATGTGTGCTAATGTGTTTTTAAAGTACACTGTAAAATGTCTTGCACCTAGAAAAGGCAAAGCTTAAAATCCACTAATAAATTCTCAATGGAATCCTTTATGCTCCTCACAGATTTTTACTAATGATTTATGCCAACTTCAGTTACAATGTGGTTTATGGATTGAATATTTTCAATAAAAGAAGGCGGCAATTTTCTGCTGAACACATAAAATATGCATGCCATTAGGTTATTCACAGTTTTATAAATTCAACTCATGAGGACTAATGAGTAGTTTGTTGAAACTGCACTTTTAGAACTGATATGAGACTAGTTTCAATTTTTTATTTTTATTTATTTTTATTTTTTTTAAGTCAGTGGTTCTCAGTTGACCCAAAACTGCATCACAGCTCCGGACAGCAGAGCAAAACATAAAGGCTCATTTAACAGACAGGGCTTAGATTCATTTAATTAGGAAATTTAAATAGCTTTTATAAATGTGCCTTAGAAAATACATAACTGGTGTGCATCTTGAGAAAAAGAAAAAAAAAACAATGGCAGTGACATATTTTAAGATATGTCAGTACAAGTTGCTTTGAGTTAAGACAGCTTAAACATTTTAGTCTGGGACTAGACTAAAGGGTTAGTTCACCCAAAAATGAAAATTCTGTCATTAATTACTCATGTCGTTCCACAACCGTAAGACCTTCGTTCATCTTCAGAACACAAATTAAGATATTTTTGATTAAATCCGAGAGGTATATGTGGTATATGAATAAAGTTGTTATTTTTGTTTTGTTTTGGCACACAAAATGTATTCTCATCGCTTCATAAAATTAAGGTTGAACCACTGCAGTCACGTTGACCATTTTAACAATGTATATAGTTCCTTTCTGGACCTTAAAACTGTTGATTATATTGCTGTCTATGGATGAGTCATATACCTCTCGGATTACATCAAAAATATCTTAATTTGTGTTCCGAAGATGAACAACATAAGGGTGAGTAATAAATGACAGAATTTTTGGGTGAACTAACCCTAAAACTTGGTCTTTTTTGTGAAACCGAGCAAAAATTAATCTAATCTAATTTAGCAAAGTAATAGGCTAATCAGTTTATAAGAGGAGGAAACGTTTTCCATATCTTTTGTTGCCAAAGGCCATTTGTCCAATCAAACTATAGGGTTCTCTGGCACAAATTCATCCACTTGGTGCCAGCAGAATGTGGTAGATGACAACACGAACAGGCCACATGTCGCACATACTGATTTTGCAGAGTTAGCTTTCCTGGGTCAACATATTTTGTTGATCCTGGAACAACATTCCTGTCTGAAAATTTTGTTCTAACCCTAAACCTAACCCATAACTTGACATAAACTGTAAACTCGTCCCTCAAATCTGATTGGTTGAATGTAATGCTGTTCTAGGATCAACATCTTTGTGTAATTGTGTACGTGTACTTGGTGAAATCAGGTTCAGGAAAAAAACACTTTTCAATGTTTGGCTAAAGACACTTTTGGAAAAATAAATAAGTAAATAAATAGGCTAACACTAACATTAAGTTCTTGAGCTAAAACACAACATTGGATAAAACAAGTTTTAGTGTAATGCGACAGACTTTTCTATAATCTTCAACAAGTGATTTCTTTAAATGATCTTCAAAATGAAATATTTCGACTCCCTCTGCAATAGTTTTCAAAAGAAGCACCATTTTATTTCATTGTAAAGAGCACGCCTTTAAATCAATGTATATCTAAGCTCTGTTTGCCTGGGGGACACAGCTGGTGGGCTCCCCGGGGTTGCATTCACCAGGGCCATTTTGGAAGCATTGGTATGTCAAAATGTATCTCCATCCAGTCAATGTAGCCTGAGGGAACAAAGCCTGATCGAGAGCTCTGATCAGAACACAGCTGGAGAAAAAGAATAACAAACTGGAGACTTTCCTTTCAAAAAACCCATCCTGGGTAAGACCAAGGAGGGGGGGGGGGGGGGGGGGTTAAAAATTACAGAAAGTAGTAAACAAGATCAAAATCAAAGCTTGACTCTGTGAAACAGAGTTTTGAAGGAATTTCTGGAGAGAGAATAAAAAATTGCAACGAACATAGGTTTGACATTTTGATGGTATGGATGTATTCATACTTCATTTTTCAAAAGTCAAGGTGAATACTCACAGTCGGCTGAAACTGGATAAGAAACAAACTTTCAGACAAAACTCTGATGACTATCATTTGGGGATTACATATCATACAGTTAAGACATATTCTTTATGCCCTTTACTTTCATAATAAGACCTTACCTTGAGTAATGTGTAGATAAATAAACATACTCAAGGGAAACTTATATGTCGTAATATTTTATTTATTTCCTTATGCTCACCAAGGCTGCATTTATTTGATAAATATACAGCAAATTATTAAAAATAATATTGCAATTGTAAATAACTATCCTCTGATGGCAAAGCTGAATTTTCAGGATCATTACTCTTCAGTGTCTTCAGTGTCACATGATCCTTCAGAAATCATTCTAATATACTGATTTGCTGCTCAAGAAACATTTCTTATTATTAATGTTGAAAACAGTGGTGCTGCAATATTTTTGTGGAAACGGTGATACTTTTTTTTCAGGAAAAATTTATTTAAAATAGAAATCATTTGTAACATTTGTCACTTTTTATCAATTTAATGCCTGCTGAATAAATAAAAGTATTGATTTATTTATATATATATAAAAAAAAAAGTAAACGCACACACTGTAGATGAAGAGTGTGCATCTCAATTATTATTAAGAGGGTCTCATGTGAAGTAAAGTATTACTGTAAAATCATTTTTATAATGTAACATCATTACACATTTTAAACATTCAACATTTCAATATTAAACACTGATGACAAGATTCTGAAGTCCAGTTAGATAAAAGATATTAAAAAATGCACAAATTGTTAAAGGTTTATCCTCATTCTAAGCCATTTTTGAAACCTTCTTCACTTGTATAGAGCTGTCAGTTGAGCCGTCAATACAAATCTACAACTGCCCATTTGTTTGTTAATGGAATCGACAGCTCAATCAAGGCATTATTGGGCATTGCCAACCCAACCTTGACAGGGAACGTCTCTCATTTTCATTTAAGTAGGCCTTAAATGGGGAAAGAGTGTAAATGTTCGAATGTGCTTTACAAAAGCCCAGGCAGAAGTCACTTTGCTCTAATCTTCGACCAGACGTCCTTCTAACACAATTCTAACTTTAACGATCGTAAGGTAAACCGTGTAACTGCCCTTAAATCAGCACTATAGGCTAACTCCTAACTACAGCTTTTAACCGAGCTTTCTTCCTCTGTTTGGAAAGTTATTCCATTACTTTGTGGATTTGGAGGATGCTTTCTACCCTCTGGCGAGGATGTGTGGGTTGTTTTGAGTCCCTGTCTTAATTTCCCTCTGCGTTTGAAAGAAGAGTTTCGTACTTGACGTATCTGAGTTTCTTCTGTTTGTTAGGAAATGCAGTTTTACCCAAGAATACATTACTGACAATACATATACATAACTAACAAAGAGTGATTCACTAGTTAGGCCTATTTACAAAATCCTTGAGGCCAAAATAATATTATCTGATAACAGTAATAGTCAATGGAACTACTATTCACACATTTTTAGCTGCATGATAGTTCTCATACAAAATCTGTCAAAATGACATTATGATTACACAGCAACATGGACAAGGGGAAAAAGCCAATGATTACTATATTATTTCTCGGTTTTGGCTAGATCCTTTGCCGTGTGACTCAGCATTGCTGTGTTGCTAACAGGTTTATTTGCTAGTAGTAAGCTGGGGAATACACATTCTGAAAAGGATATCCCCCAACTTCCCCCTAGGGCCCTCTCGATGTAATGCGGAACTTATTTGATCAGCCTGTCTGAATCTGGATGAGCCATTCTGCAGTAGCATTTAGCTTCATGCAAAGCGCTCCCTTAATACACAGAAACGGTGCTGAAATAGACGCGCAGCGGTGGAAAATAGCCCCCATTACACTTATGATGTGGAGCCAACCCAATTCACAGAACCCAAGATGCACCTTGACGTCACTGAAAACATTCTTGCAATCTGTTTTCAGAGACAAGTTTTCAACTGAAAAGATGGCAAGCAAATTCAGCTTATTAATTTTTAATTGAGCAGCGACCATATTTCAGTTTGCTGAAGGCCCTAACATGAATATTGAAAGCAATACAAGCATTGCACTACTGTAGTATTTCTCAAAAAGGCATTTTATTATAAAATTATGTCATGCGTTTGAAAGAGGTTAAGAAGTGGGTCACATTCTAACCTAAATGTAATATACAGGTAAGTGATGTGTACATCAGTGACATCCAGAAATAATTCATACCTATTCTATCAAAAGCCATCATTTTTTTGTCAAACCATGTAATAATATTAAGAATTGTATTAGATGCTCTTCTATTTTTTTTTATCTTCAGCAGTTTGATTGTAGCTATTTATTTACTTAAAGGATTAATTCACTTTAAAATGAAAATTACCCCAAGCTTTACTCACCCTCAAGCCATCCTATGACTTTCTTCTTTCTGATGAACACAATCTGAGAAATATTAATAAATATCCTGACGCATCCAAGCTTTATAATGGCAGTGAACAGGACCAACGAGTTTGAAGCTCAAGAAAGTGCATCCATCCACATCTATCCATCATAAACGTACTCCACACGGCTCCAGAGGGTTAATAAAGGCCTTCTGAAGCAAAGTGAAGCATTTGTGTAAGAAAAATATCCATATTTAACAAGATATTAAGTAAAATATATGGCTTCTGCCCAACCACCTTCCATATTCAACTTAAGAAGAAAGTGTAACGCCTCTCGCAGTTCAAAACGTTTAAGCAACGTTCTACGCATTACGTATTCAAATTACGAAAGGTCAGTTATGCTTTTTCCACCAGCTGAATACAGAAGGTGGTCTGGTGTAAGCTAGTTATTTTACTTTATAACTTTATATCGCTTCACTTAAGATGGGCTTTATAAACCCCCTGGAGCCGTGTGGAGTATGATGGATGGATGCACTTTCTTGAGCTTCATACCTGTTGGTCCCGTTCACTGCCATTATTAAGCTTGGATGCGTCAGGATATTTATAAATATAACACAGATTGTGTTCATCAGAAAGAAGAATTGGCTTGAGTGTGAGTAAAGGCTGGAACACACCAAGCCGACGCTGATGAACTAGTGGTGAGGGTCTGGGTCCAAAGTTGGCCTGACACACCAAACCGACGCTCGACAGCCGACGGCCAAGTAGCATGTCCGTTCTGTGCTGAGTAAGATGAAATGCCTTTCCGAAATTCCGAACCAGCAGGTGGCAGTAGCTGAACAGTCAATCAGAATGATCAGATGGCCCGACAGACCAACGAGCTCCGACACCCGGTGCGTTCCAAACGGGATATATCGCCCTCCGAAGGGCACTTCGGAGTGAAAATAATCATGTCCGCCATATTGAAGGGTCGTTCCAAACCAAAGTGCTCAAAACTGTCCACTTCAAAGGGCCCTTCGGAATGAAGGATTTCGAAGGGAACAACTGATGGACACTTCGGGCCCCCATGATCCTTTGCACAGGGAAGTTGTTTGACGTCACAGAATGGGTACAGGAGGTTAGGAGTTCGGATTTTAACTATACAGGTAGGCCTATGTATAATATTTTTCTGTACTTCTGTAATATTTATACGAGTTAGATTTGGTACATTATTATGGTCAAAATGACATTGTACTTAAAAAAAAATACTTTACAGCTCATTTATCAGTCCATTCAAATGTTTCAAATACATAGATACAATATAGGCTACATGCGGTAAACCTAAAACAAATAAATAAATAAATAAATAATAACGTACAAAAGGCGCAGCTTGCACAATTTATCCTCTTTGATTGTCTCGTTAAGATGACGCTGAAGTGCGTTCCAAAAGAACAGTTTTTTTTACCCCTACACCCTTCATCCCTTCGAAGCTCTCACTCCGGAGGGTAAACCCTCTGAAGGGATTAGAGCATAGGGATGAGCCTTTCCGAATGGAACGCAGGGACCAATTCAACATTTCGAATCGGCCAAAAGAAAGCCGACAAGGACCAACTTAAGTCGACTGAGCGGAACATACTGAGAAAACGTAGTCAGTATGACGAACAAAAACTGCCTGATGGCTGACCGTCGGCTTGGTGTTTTCCTGGCTTAAAGCTTCGGGTAATTTTCATTTTAAATTTTAAACTAATCCTTCAAATTCTTGTTAAGTATTTAAGTTCAAATACTGGAAACGTTAGCTATGTTTGCATTCACCTATTTCCATGCAAATTTTGGGATATCACATAAAAAAAAAAAAAAAAAAAAGCTGGATGGAAACGCCAATATGCGCATAAATTCTAAAAATGTGCATAATGCGTTCAACTCAAAAAAACAAAAACAACAACAACAACAAAAAACACAAGAATTTACCTCCACAGTGGATGTGATTGGATAGCTGAACTAACCAGCGGACCTTTCCCATTGCACAGCATCTCAAATGTTTTGGTCATTTGGTCATCCAAAGTCTGTCATCAGAATGATTTGGTATAATTATCTCTAAAAATAACTGTCTCACATAATTGCATTCCCTAGCAACAGGCATCAGTGGCTTCCCCGATTGCAGCAACTTAAATTTTATCAAAAATAAGACAAAAATGATAATTATCATTCTTGGATAAAATATACCTTAAACTCAATCAAACACATTATGCAATCATGGTCTCTGTGAACATAGTTTTCAGTAAATGACGTTTTATTTTTTGAAAAATTACTTTACTGTCATCGTTAGCATAACTTTACAGCACCACAAATCATACTGGCCTAAAACTAGAGCATCCCAGTCCCCATTTTTTTCATCACAAGGTGTGAGATAAATGTAACAATGTAACATCTAACAGGTGTCCGACAATATCTCCTATAATAATAATTGGATATAGATGTCACTATGAAAAGCCTCCACAGAAAACTTAACCATTAAAAATGGTTGATGAAAACTGACTGGTAAAAGAAAGAATAAAACTGAATAACGCTGTCTGTGAGCACCTGACCATCCTTGTCTCTAATTGCAGAAATAGCAGAACTTGATTCATCATTCTTCAATCGCAGAGCCTTTCCTTGCCTTTCTCTATCACATAATAATGCCTCCCAGTACTGTTCAAAATAAATGCAACTCTAGACATCGAGAGGGAATGCTATTTGTCTTTCAATGCAATAAGCAAGGTAGCTATTTCCTCTGAGAGATCAACAATGCGCCTGCTATATTCAAGCGACTTTATTTTACTCTCAAGATCAGAGTCTCTTATTCTTTGTGATATAGAGAGATGGAACAAAATGCAATACAATTCACCCTATAAAGCACTTTGCAGTTTCCCATAATGCTTCTGGGCATTATGATCTCCATGCAGTTCTAAGTAATCATTGTCTTCTTGGAGAGCAAAGGAGTGTTAAACCTGCACTTAACAGATGTCATTAAGACATAGGCCCTAGGTAAAAAAAAAAAGAGAGAAATTAATTGAAATGAAAGTAATATGGGCATAATCTCTGCCTGAACACTAGGGAATAGTAGGATGGGTGATAGAAATATGTAATCAGTCCTGGATTGAGATTTATGATGAGCAGGATAAAAGCTGTTCCACCTGACACTGAGGCTTTAGCATAAGCATAAGTCTCATATGTTCAAGTCATTAATAAAAGACATCAGCAAGTCAAGTGACTCCTCAGAATCATCTCAGACTGTGTTACTGAATTTGTCCATTGCTACATGAAACTCTGGAATTGTACTGATTTCTACCGGTGACAGTGATTTTTGATCACGTGTCACTTAAAGGTGCAATAGGTGATTCTCTACAGAAACATTTTTTCTTATGTTGGTTGAAAGTCTCCTCATATCCTGATAGCAATCACTATGTTAAGCAGTCTAAATGTATTTTTAGAAATATATATCGTCTGTGGAAGTCGTAGGACTGTAAAATGTTCGTTCAGTCATTGCATTCGGTCCGAATGAAATGATAGCATGTTCCCCCTGTTGGTCAATGTGTGTTTGCACACCACTGCGCAGCCTGTTCACTCAGATATCATACGTCATCATCAGCGCATTTCTTGTATGCTGTGCAGACAGAGCGAGAATGGCAGGCAAACAGCAACAACCTAACTTTCCTTTATGAATTAGCTCAACGACAGCAGCACTTAGCGTCTAATCGGAAACTATTTTTATTGAAGTTTTCTCACCAGGGAATGACACATGATGTAATCCAATAACATTGTTTCTGGTCCTCGCTTCTGGTCTGTGCGCGTTCATGTGTTTTGGAGGAGGCGTGGCTTTGGATGGCGATTTCCAGGAAGGGTGGGATTGTACGCTTTTAATGCTAGCAGGATAAAGTTACAATTTCCCAGATCACTATACTGCACCTTTAAGGTGTGTTTATGAGTCTATCAGATGACTCCTCCCCCCTTTGCAATACGGGGCACCAGTTAAGAAAATTATCTTAAAGGGATAGTTCACCCAAAATGAAAATTTGATGTTTATCTGCTTACCCCCAGGGCATCCAAGATGTTGGTGACTTTGTTTCTTCAGTAGAACACAAATTATGATTTTTTAACTCCAACCGTTGTGGTCTGTCCGCCGTATAATCCGTGTCAATGGGAACTCCATCTATAAGAGTCAAAAAACATGCACAGACAAATCCAATTAAACCCTGCGGCTCGTGACGACACGTTGATGTCCTAAGACACGAAACGATCAGTTTGTGCGAGAAACAGAACAGTGTTTTTATAAGTTTTTACCTCGGAAGTGATGTCTCGCACTCATTAAAGCAAAGCGTGAGACATCACTTCCGTCATCAGAACGCGTTTTTTGACCTCATTAACCGGATGCTGAACGCAGTTGGACATAGTGGTGTTTTAGAGGTAAAAAATTATATACAGTGGGTACAGAAAGTATTCAGACCCCCTTAAATTGTTCACTCTTTGTTATATTGAAGCCATTTGCTAAAATCATTTAAGTTCATTTTTTTTTCCTCATTAATGTACACACAGCACCCCATAT
The DNA here is from genome assembly GCF_024489055.1 of Chanodichthys erythropterus. Classification (NCBI taxonomy): domain Eukaryota; kingdom Metazoa; phylum Chordata; class Actinopteri; order Cypriniformes; family Xenocyprididae; genus Chanodichthys; species Chanodichthys erythropterus. The sequence goes on along the minus strand of NC_090232.1, from coordinate 39,333,134 downwards.
TGACAGAAAAACACAGAATTGTTGACATTTTTGCAGATTTATTAAAAAAGAAAAACTGAAATATCACATGGTCCTAAGTATTCAGACCCTTCGCTCAGTATTTAGTAGAAGCACCCTTTTGATCTAATACAGCCATGAGTCTAATACAGCCAAGTTTTTCACACCTGGATTTGGGGATCCTCTGCCATTCCTCCTTGCAGATCCTCTCCAGTTCTGTCAGGTTGGATGGTAAACGTTGGTGGACAGCCATTTTTAGGTCTAGGAAGGGTTCTGGTCGTCCCAAACTTCTTCCATTTAAGGATTATGGAGGCCACTGTGCTCTTAGGAACCTTAAGTGCAGCAGAATTTTTTTTGTAACCTTGGCCAGATCTGTTCCTTGCCACAATTCTGTCTCTGAGCTCTTCAGGCAGTTCCTTTGACCTCATGATTCTCATTTGCTCTGACATGCACTATGAGCTGTAAGGTCTTATATAGACAGGTGTGTGGCTTTCCTAATCAAGTCCAATCAGTATAATCAAACACAGCTGGACTCAAATGAAGGTGTAGAACCATCTCAAGGATGATCAGAAGAAATGGACAGCACCTGAGTTAAATATATGAGTGTCACAGCAAAGGGTCTGAATACTTAGGACCATGTGATATTTCAGTTTTTCTTTTTTAATAAATCTGCAAAAATGTCAACAATTCTGTGTTTTTCTGTCAATATGGGGCGCTGTGTGTACATTAATGAGGAAAAAAATGAACTTAAATGATTTTAGCAAACGGCTGCAATATAACAAAGAGTGAAAAATTTAAGGGGGTCTGAATACTTTCCGTACCCACTGTAAATACTGTTCGGTTTCTCGCACAAAACGATTGTTTCGTGTCTTAGGACATCAATTTGGATTTGTCTGTGCATGTTTTTTTTACTCTTATAGATGAAGTTCCCATTGACACGCATTATACGACTGACAGACGGCAACGGTTGGAGTTAAAAATCATCATTTGTGTTCTACTGGAGAAACAAAGTCACCTACATCTTGGATGCCCTGGGGGTAAACAGATAAACATCAAATTTTCATTTTTGGGTGAACTATCCCTTTAACAAATTAAGAACACTCCCAACAGAGCTGTTCAATAATTTTGAATTAATGTTAACTGGAGGGAGTCGGTCAACTAATTTATCTGAAAGATTTGTGAGAGTCTGGCCAACTAGTCTTTGATCATCAATATAAGGAAGACACAGTTGTAATAAAATTCATGAAATTTATTAACAATAGATGTGCAAGAGTAAATACCACCATGATTAATAATGCATATAATAATAAATATACACTGCTAAAAGATAATAAGCTAATAACCAAAAGGAAAAGACTGAATTAGATCATAGAAACAAATAAATGAAGTGAACACATAATGGGTAAATGCAATACATTTGAACTGAATGTAGAATGCAAGAGAATTGCATGGGAATGTTTCTTATGGGAAACCACCTAATGGCTCTGGTAAAATGATGATAAATAATTGTAACAAACTGACCCCAAGTAACTGTTATATAAGCAGGTTAGAAAAACATATGCTGCAGGTATAAACTAATGCCAGGGTCTCTAGAAAGAAGTTTGGTAAGTTTTTTATTTACGTTCCACACAGTCGGGTTATCAGTCCAGCAGAAGAGACTTCCATTGGTGATGGGGGTAGCGTGCAGTGGGAAGGGAGCAGAGTTGCTATCCAGTAGTCATTGCCAAGCTGGGCTGGAGTATGCTGAACTTCAGTGAACTTTCTTAAAGGATGGATTGGGCAGCTGGGTCAGATGAAACTTCACAGGTTCCTTTGCAGGCTGGCTGTGTCGCTGAGGACCTGTGTATATCAGGCAATGTTTGCCAATGCAGAGGTTTTGTGGACTGGGAGTCGTAAGGGTCAGATGAAGTCCCTCACTTCTGGGGCCCTTTTGCAGCTAGAGTGCAGCTGAAAGAAACATAAAAGGTTTTTCTTGCAAAAACGTAATCTTAACTGTCTTGTAGTCTCTTTCCTCATCAGGTCAGAAGCTCAGGACATGGTGTGTCTGTCAATGTCTCATTCCACGTCGAGTTGGAAACGCAGAACAAGGGTTTGTCTACTTAGGGGACATATTTATCCATTTCTGATGAGGAGAAGAGTGTGGAGTGTGATTAGCCACTGGTGTCAGAAGTAGCCACGGTGTTGCCCACCCTAGTGTGGAACTCATTTGCATAGCATTAAGTACAGTATTAAAACAGTGTCTTTAAAATTTTACCCATTCATTATTTCTCTATTAAAGGCATAGCATGGAACAGACCAAACATGATGAGACACTGTTAAGTCATCGCCCATGCACTTGTTAATAGATCCGTCCCATGAACTGTTGTGTTAACAGTCAATAACCATTAAAATAAACTGTGTTTGCATGAAGATGAAGTGGATGTGTTCACTGTAAAACATTTCCAGCTTGTTAAACTTAGAAATGAAAGTTCACCTGCTGCCTAAGAAATCTGCGTGAACTCAACAAAACATAAGTTAACTCAACTCAACTTGAAGATAACCTTTGTTTCAACTCACAAATATTCAAGACAATGGATTACTTTGAATTTAACTTTTTAAAACTTGAGTTCAAAACCCAATATTCTTATGACAATTGGAGAAGAAATAAGTTAACCCTTAAATGCATGACTGTTTCACCAATTGTTCTTACATATTCGGGTCTTTATCGACCCGGATCTATATCTATCACGGAAGGATCTCTACCTGTCACGATAACATAAAACTCCTTTGATATTAGAGTAACAATTGCAGAAGAATAAAATAAAGCATATTTTGTTACCTTTTGGAGCTTGAAAGGGCTCTGTTTGAGCAGATGTTTTATGCCATCACCACTGTCCTCATCAGAGCTCATTTCCCAGTAAATTCAGCAAATAATGGGCTAGTTTTATGTTTGATGTCACGAATATGAGCCCAATACGATCTCAAACGTATTCTTAAAACTATATAATTTTCAACATCTTCAAAATCAATATTTCGATCGCTAACAGCTTCACCAGATCCATCCAGTAACAGTTACAGTCATATTTGACTGCGTTCAGTACTTGCTCTGCAGTAAATCGCTGAGCCATTTCATGTTTTCCTTATTTCGTTTTCTGTCTGAACGAGTCGTTTCTTCAGCATTGTTTCAGACATTGTCACCTTGGGGAATAAAGGTGAATTGCACTTATTCTGTCATCTAAGATTCAATTATTGTTGTGAAGAAAAAATATAAGTACACTCATACACAGCTCGATAGCGACCCTATACAATTTTTACAAAAAATGAATACAAAAATAGGCATTCTTTTATAATTTTATGATTTTTTTCTTGTTATATTCTTTATAATGAATTGATTGAGGAATACCAAGAAGGTTGATGTCTAACTTTAAAACATTAATGAGGAGGAGGGTAGTGAATGATGTCCCAGGTCACTAAAGACCCGAGGTATGCATTTAAGGGTTAAAATAACTTGGTCCCCCTTCCGACCCTGGAAGAGGTGTCTGGCAGTTGTCTTAGCATCTTATCTGATGTTGATGAACATTTGTTCCACACTGGCAGTTAGAGAGGGACTCTGCCATAAACTAGTCCCTGGAATGCCATCATGGTGTTGTCCACCACAAAATTCAAATCAGTATACAAGGGTGTAAAGTTTTGGATTAAGTTTTGTGCCATATATATATATATATATATAATATATATATATATATATATATATATATATATATATATATATATATATATATATATATATATATATATATATATATATATATAAACAAGTTATCATTAATTATGTTATTCAGATCTTTCAACAGAAATAAAACAGCTAGCATATAATGAAATACTACTTTCTATTTTCCAAAATGCCATTTTTTTTCTTTAATACTTGTTTTCTCTGCACTCTTCATATGCCTCATGTTGAGAAAAGGGGAAAATAGAGAAAAATAAAAAACTAAGACTACAGTAAAGCATGACTGATTTATCATATGTTATTGCATTTTTGTGTTAATAGCGTCACACCATATGACTCGGGATTCTTCAGAGGCACTTAGCGCAAGGAAGTTTGTTTCCATCAGTGTTTAAATTACAGTGGCTGTTACTTTTTCATTCCTGCGATTTTAACTTAGAGAACCCCATTTGGCAGAGTGAATGTCAAGCTACTGCTTTTACTGTCTTATAAAAACAAGTACCAAACTGTCATCAGAACACATGATGTGCACCAGCGTTCACAAGCACTTAAAGGCAACTTCTTTATCGCTCTGAAAGAAATATTCATCATCGCAGCCTTTCATTCTTCATTTGTCTTAGTTTTACTTACAAGCACAAGCAAAAGAAAAAAGAGGGAGTGTTATTTTGCTATTTTGAATTATTTATGACACATTTTCCTTTGTCTCTGAGAGAGCGGCAATGACAGAGTGCTCCTTTTTGCTTAACAAGGAAAAGATGCGTCTTAAAAACCTGCCCTCTTCTCAATACAAACACAGTAAAAATCTACTAAAGCTAAAGCTAAAGGAATGCACAAACAACATTTATCAGACACCCCACAGCTTCCCCACCATCTTCATCCCCAAGGTCCCTAACAGATGCTTCAGGAAATAATAACAAAACTAAAACCAATCCAACTGTGCTACAGATGTCTTTTTCACAGCTTTCAAAAAGACAGTGCTACCTAAACCCAGACACCTCTGGAAGCTAAACCTCCCTAATACAGTACATGATACAGACGTGGACAAAATTGTTGGTACACTTGATAAATATGATCAAATATAAAATAAATCTGCATTGTTTATCCTTTTGATCTTTAATTCATAAAGTTAGCACAAATCTAACCTTTCATTGAAGGAAAAGAATTGAAAGTGGGGGGAAAATCACATTATGAAATACATGTTTTTCTCCATAACACGTTGGCCACAGTTATTGGCACCCTTTTATTCAATACTTTTTGCAGCCTCCTTTTGCCAAGATAACAGCTCTTCTAAAATGCCTGATGAGTTTGGAGAACACCTGACAAGAGATCAGAGACCATTCCCTCATACAGAATCTCTCCAGATCCTTCAGATTCCCAGCTCCATGTTGGTGCTTCTTCTCTTCAGTTCACTCCACTCATTTTCTTTAGTGTTCAGGTCAGGGGACTGAGATCGTCATGGCAGAAGCTTCATTTTGTACTCAGTGACACATTTTTGTGTTGGTTTTGATGTTTGTTTTGGATCATTGTCCTGATGGATGATCCAACCACAGTCCATTATTGGATTTCTAGCAGAAGTGGTCAGGTTTTGATTTTTTATCTGTTGGTATTTGATAGAATCCATGATACCATGTATATGAACAAGATGTCCAGGATCTCCAGCAGAAAAAAACAGGCCCACAACATTAAAGATCCAGCAGTATATTTAGCTGTGGGCATGGGGTACTTTTTATCCATGTGTGCACCAAACCCATCTGGTGGGTTTGCTGCCAAAAAGCGTTTTTTTTAGGTTCATCTGACCATAGAACCAGTCGATTTAGACACACGTCCTCTTCCAGGCATATTTGTAACATCTTTAGTTGATTGGAACTTCTTAATTATTGCCCTGATGGTGGAAATGGGGATTTTCAATGCTTTAGCTGTTTTCTTAGAGCCACTTTCTATTTTGTGAAGCTCAACAATCTTTTGCTGCACATCAGAACTATATTCTTTGGTTTTACTCATTGTGATGAATGATTATGGGAATTTGGCCTTTGTGTTTCCTCATGTTTATACTCCTGTGGAACAGGAAATCATGGCTGGACAATTTCTTGTTCATGATCACTCCTGGTGTGCAAAATAAATGTAAATATGAATGGGAATGGGAATATTTAATTCATGCTAATTTTATGAATTAAAGATCAAAAGAATAAACAATGCAGATTTATTTTTACAGTCATCTTTGATCATATTTATCAAGGGTACCAACAATGTTGTCCATGTCTGTACACAAGCTGCTGATCCATAGTAGAAGAGCCTCGTAATATTTAGGAGGTTTGTGACTAATGGCCCATTCGCATCAAGAACGATAATTATAATGATAACTATATTAGCATCAACACCAGCAGACAATAGGTGCACATTTACGCACATTTAAATGCTCTAGCTCTTTAAAGTCAAAGTGGAGAGGATTCCCATTGGCTTTCAATGATTTTATGGTTCATTGGCTGAAGAAAAAAGAAAACATTCTGAAAGTGATTGAATCAATATTGTTCCTCTGTGTTGTTATCGTTATAGCTGCGACGTGGACTTCCCATAGAATTAGAATGATTATTAAAGATTTTACTATAAGTTAACTATAACAATAGCTATATTAGCATCCACATCAGCGGACAATAACATTCTGCTTTTTATAAGCATGTGCTGCAGTTTTATCTGCTACTTTGCACTCTTTAAAGTTGGCTGGATACTGATTCCCTGTCAGTGTTTTTTATTGTACATCATCTGGAAAAGAACAAAAATCACTCTGAAAGTGATTCAAATAATATCATTCCTCTGTGTTGTCATCTCTATAGCTGTGGTGTGGACTTCCCTATTCTTAGAAGTAAGGTTGTTCACACTAATAGTGCATTCAGTTTGTCCTTGGAAGTGGGAACGTCCTAGTTCCCAGTAGGAATTTTTAAGTGGAACGATCCCTCAAGTGAGAGTTGTGACTGCAATTCTCAGAATCCTTCAAAATCTAATATGGCTGCTCAGTGCATCAACCATAGTGAAACTGTAGTGATGTATCGTTTGTTAGCACTTCTGTTTGTCTGTAACTCATGAAGCTTGTGGACATTATACTTCCAAAATACCACTTTTATATGTGTTTTTATTTCAAAAGAGCAAGCACAACAAATGTTTGCCAGGACATGTCTATAGTTTTCTGACCTGTGTACTGAAATGTGGTTAACTTGTCATTCCCAGCTATGACATCACTCCTCTGAGGAAAATGGAATGCAGCAAAATGATAATGATAAAAAAGCTGCTTTAAGGCAAGCTTCCAAGGTTTTTGTGAGGAAACAGCTTATCACTTAATGAATTGACAGCCTGTCGGCTAATCTTCAACATGTTTGCCTTTAAAAATTAGTTTTGGATTGATTTATTTTTAGAGTTTACACACACAAAAAAAAAAATGGCTGCTTTATAAGAGAAGTCACATACAGTTTTGCAACAGGTAGGATTCAGTTTGCGCCACTACTGAATTTCTATGGTATCCACAAAAAGTAATTGAATATCAACTCTGACAGAATTTCAACGATGTGATTCGTTATCAAGTCCCATCCATGTGGTCCAAGTTGGCCAATATGTTTGGCTGTTGATGTTTTTATCGTTTATCAGCTGAAAGAAAAAAAAAATCATTCTGAAAGTTAAAGAGTGATAATTAAAGGGTTAGTATAGCCAAAAAATTAAAATTATCCCATGATTTACTCAGCCTCAAGCCATCCTAGGTGTATATTCTTTCAAACGAACACAATCAAAGAAATATGAATAAGAAAAAATATGGCTCTTCCAAGCTTTATAATGGTAGTGAATAGGGGGCCACGATTTTGAAGCCCCAAAAAATGCATCCATCTATCCATCCATCATAAAAGTAATCCATACAGCTCTAGGGGGTTAATAAAGGCCTTCTAAAATTAAATGATGGATTTTTGTAAGAAAAATGTCCATATTTAAAACTTTACAAACTAAAATAACTAGCTTCCAGCAGACGATTGTATGCATACTGCGCAAGTCGACTTGCACCACAAGAGTTACCCATGCCGCGTTGTATGATGTAAGCTTAGACGCCTCTAGCGGTTCAAAAAAATAGGGCTGTACAATAAACTCAAGCTCCTCTTTTCTTATATCGAAATCCTCCGACATTTACATCCAAAATTTCTCCTTTTAGACTTTTAATTCATGACCGGTGTTTTGTTTTGCTCTATCCTCTGCGCTTACGCGTTCTTCATACATGCGATGCGTCATACATCGGGTCAGAAGTATTAAATATGTATATTTTTCTTACAAAACCCCATCGCTTCACTTCCGGAGGCCTTTATTAACTCCCTTGGTGCTGTATGGATAATTATTTTTTTGATGGATGCATTTTTTTGGGCTTCAAAATCACGCCCCCCATTCGCTACCATTATAAAGCTTGGAAGAGCCAGGATATTTTTAATTATATCTCCGATTGTGTTCATCTGAAAGAAGTCATATACACCTAGGATGGCTTGAGGGTGAGTAACTCATGGGATCATTTTTGGGTGAACTAATCCTTTAAAGCTTTATTGTCATTATCATCCTCCTTGGTGTGAACGTGCCCTAAGAATATTCATGCATGACAAAAAACATCATTACCTTTAGGTAGAAAGATTTAAACTCTGATATTACCAGCATAGCATCCTGGGTTGGGCATTTTGGAGGGAGAAGAGAACCAGAGCTGAGCATTTATGAAATTCACTGATATTCCAGCATAAATATTAATGTCACTGTATATGCAGGACTCCTTCGACTCTGAACTGTTTTCATTGACCTCTGCCTCATGCCTTAAATTATACTTTCATTTTCTGCTTATTTCAAGCGGGGACTTAATCAATGAGAATGGGTTTAGTAAAAATGTCCACATGTCTCTGAAACCATATATTCCCTCTGGCGCTATTCAGATCTAGTGCTCTGGAATAAGTGGCGTGCCAATTGCATTTGTAATTATTCAATCCCATCTTTGACACCATATATTTAATTACAGTTTAAACATTCTAACGAGTAATTTGCTTAACCTTACAGTATTGGCTTACACTAAGTGACCAAGCAGACTTAACAGAGCAGTTGTTTGAGAAGACTTAATGCATGGTTACTTACAGCACTAGCACATCCTCAAGGTTTGCTTGATTTGATTCATTACAGTAACTTCCACATGACCAAACAAACACTGACACTTAAGATAGGAAATGAGCATTTCTTTAAGATATAATAAACTGAGGAAATAAGCATTTCTTTTCTTATCTGTGATAGGCAATTCACTACTGTGGTATCAGGCTTCCTTTAAGCAATTCTCTGGTGCCTTTTAGCCTTTGTGACCATGTGGAGTCTCTATTTGTTATTTCCACGCCAAGTTCTAAGCTTTTGTCAGTGTGATAGATCCATTCGTGTTGTTTGGGGAAGTGTGGCACGTCTGAACCCAGGCTACTTTAAATTCATCACCGTTTTGACCAGCGGGAGAAATGCACTCAAATCATGTCTCAAGAATGCACTCTCAGCCACTCTAGGCATGTTTGTAGGGGAAAGGAATATCAAAAAAGTGCCTCAAGCCTGTCTGCAAAGTAAGCTTACAATACTGAGAAAATTGTTTTTCCAGATCTGTGTTTGTCGTGAACTTCTATCTTTATAGAAACAGCATCACAGATCATTCACTGAAAATACTGTTGTGTAATATGCATAAGAATACAACTGATGTAATGGCAATGATGTAACTGTTACATAGGTATTTTATTTATAATACAATTAAAGGGTTAGTTCACCAAAAAATGAAATCTCTGTCATTAATTACTCATCCTTATGTCGTTCCAAATCCTTAAAACCTTTGTTCATTTTCAGAACACAAATTAAGATCTTTTAAATGAAATCCGAGAGCTTCTGACCTCCCTATACACAGCAATGGCATAACAAATTTCAAAGCCCAAAAAAGACATCGTTACAATAGTCCATGTGACTACAGTGGTTCAACCTTGATGTTATGAAGTGACGAGAACTTTTTGTGCGCACGACATTGCTGTGTAAAGTAAATTCAGAAGCTCTCAGATTTCATTTAAAATATCTTAATTTGTATTCCGAAGATGAACGAAGGTCATATAGGTCATATAGGAAAGGTCATAAATAGGAACGTTCCCAGTCTGGATGACCTCATTTGGGGAGGTCACTAATTTGTCTTTAAATATCCGTGAAGATGACAGTGACATCAAATGCTGCTTCGTGACCACCTGAAGAGCTTCTCTGGCACCAGAACCATCACTGATATCGTTAACTTAGTTGTAGAATACTTATACTGTTAGAGAGACTAATTGTAATCAATAAATGGACTTCTATTTTTAGAACAAAGTCTGCCTCCCGGGGCATTGATTAATGTCGTTGAGCAGACCATTGAGAAGTTTTCAGTCCAGTTGTAAGTGTTTTAAAGTGGTTATAATTTAGGTCAAATTCTACTTACTTAAGCTGAGGATAATAAAAATAAGGTGTGAAGTTACACACCATAAAACAACACTAACAGTGGCACAGATTGACAAAAAAAACATTCTTAAGTCAAGATATATTTACAGTAAGTCAAGATGAATTTACTTACAATACTTATTAATGTAATAAATTCAAAATTATGTGATTTTTATGCTTGAAACAAGAAAAATATCTTCCAATTAGATAAGAAAAAATAAACAAACGTATTATTGTTATTTTATTTGGCTTTTTTTTTTTTTTTTACTTGATTCAAACAAAGTCTTTTTTATTTTGCTAAGTTCAGAAACAAAACATTTATTTTGCTTTCATTTTTTCTAAGTATGTTTAGATATTTATACTTGAGAAAACAAAACAAAAATTCTGAGTTTAAAAAGAAATCATGATTTTAAATGTTGAAATTGATCAACTGAATTGACAGTATTGTTTTTTGTTAGTTCATGTTAACTAATGTAATTATTTAATGTTAAAAAACAAAATTGGTAACACTTAATAATAAGTATACAGTAATTAAATATTTACAAATAGTAAGCAAACTATTAGTTTATAGTTAATTCTTAGTTTATAGTCTCAGTTTTGTTAATATATTAATGCGCTATATACTAATGGTGAGTTCTTCATTCACTGTAATTAACTAAATGAGTATTGTTTAATTAGCTCATAAAGAGATGGGCAATGCATTTTTATGCTTTCTTTTAACAACTTGTAGTGATGTAGAATTTTTTAAACCAGTAGTAAAAGAGTTGTTAATGGTTATTTGGAATAAATATTTCTCATTTAGATTATAAGCACAACCATTTGTATTTATTTATTTATTTTTTATTAAATAATGTGTCAAAATTGACTGTCAATATGTCAAATGTCAGTATATGTATGTGTGGTACAAAAAATACATACAAAAACTCATGAGATCACATTGTTAAAACACATCATATACAAAACATTATCTAACGCTTTACACCTGATATTATTAAACAACAGTGAAAATGAATAATGGAGAACTTATTAGTGTATATAGGCTATTAATATATTAACAATGTAGAGACTACAGTATATAAACTATGAATTAACTATAAACTAAATGTTTTGCGACTGTATACTTATCATAAAGTGTTACCATGAAATCTTATTTTACCAAATAATCAAGTGGTTCTACTTACTTGAAATGTCAATGGTATTAGAATTTTAACTCCGATATCTCCATTCTTCTTTAACTTCAACATTTATAATTTAATTATGAATAATTCAGAATGATCAAGTACAGAATTGTGGCTATGGAGAATACCCATAAGCCCCTGAATAATTTATATATTCTCAGTCAAAGCATGGGAATTTATGGGGATATTTGATAGGTGTTCTTAATGTTTGAGCTCTTCTGAGTAAGTAAAACCAATACTTATACTACCAAAAACAAATACTGACTAGTTAACGTATCTGCAGGTAAATGATTAAGCTAGAGTACATTAGGATAACAGAAGTCTATGGAGAAAGACATGCAATTCCTAACCCACTTAGCTGAGTAAAATTGCATTAGTTAGCATCCCTTGCATTAGATCAATTATATTTCACAGTTATATTTCAAAAAATTCATTTCTACAAAAATACGTATTTACTGTGTTCGTGTTGGTCTAATAAATGACTGAATAATTGTGAAATTTAACTAAAAACACCTAGTTTCATGACTGCCAATTAAATATGCCCCTTTATCCACGAAATAACATGACTGTTTCAGCACCTGGTAAAATACACATCTGAATCTTTACTTAATTGCAAATAGAAGCTGAAAAACATAATCGGGGAATAATAAACAGCATGACAATAATAAATAGAGGTTAATGGCTATATTTGTTGGCTAATGAGACTTTTTACAATCACTTAGAAATGTGCTGTAAGGCAGCATAAGCTGTTCTTCTCTTCTTCTGCAGATATTTCACTCCAGAACTGTCTCCTTAAAAGAGATTCATTTTGACCAGCAGGCACAAAATTAGGCTGGAACTGTCCAAGGTGCTGGCCTTTCATCTGCAGTCCTCACCTCATCTGTCTCAAGACACCCAATTTAAAGAGAATAATTTGGAGGAAAAAATAGGATCATGGAACACTTTTGTTAAGGTGAGTCTCTTTAGGCAGAAATTCTTAATTTGTAGCCAAAAAAATGATGCAGTGAGATCAATTAGCATGTGGGAGTATAAGACCATATAAAGTAAAGAGCAGAATGGGCTGAATACAAAATAGGCTACTATGAAAAAATGGTATCAACATGCATTTGTTTGAGAAACAATTTTTTTTAATTTAATCTTCATATTTAAAATATGTAAAATGCACTATGACCATAGCATTTTAAGAATTATATATATAAACAAACACATTCACTCCTTGCATGATGCATTTTTTCTTATTAAGACTTTTCACCACTCATCTGGAAAAAAAATAGCCATTTAGACAAAAAAATATATATCTACTTAGTGTACTTTAATGTAAAACACTATATTTGGGAGAAAAAAAAAAGTGCAGATCCGAGACAAATTACTTAGACGAAATGCTGATCAAGGCATTATAGGAATTTGCATTGGAAATAGCTGGAAGCACAGTGAAATACATCATTAACAAGTACAGGAAGTGAGGAACAACTATAAATCTGGCTGTAATCATATCTGGGCATCAATGGCAGCCTATTACACCTCATCTGAAGTAGCTAAGGAATATCCTTGGACATTTAGAAGAGTGATTGTATAGTTTGATGAAATCAAAACTGAACTTTGGGCTTTACTGGTGATTTGGTGGTGATAGCATCAGGTTAGAGGGTTAGAAACACAGATTCAGCTACCGTATGTACAAAACAAGTACAACAGAAGAGACCTGGAACAATTAGAATCACTTTTTGTTTAAAGGACACATAAAAAAAAAGTTAGTTTCATAAAGGTTACAACTATCCGTTAATATTTAAAAAAGGGTTTTAAAGAGATATAATTTTAACCAAACCAACGCTCGACAGCCGACGGCCATCCGTTCTGCACCTGCGTAAGATGAAATACCTTTCCAAACCAGTAGGTGGCAGTAGATGAATAGCCAATCAGAATAATCAGATGGCCCGACGACATGTTGAATCGGCTGAAAAAAGGCTGACGAGGACCAACTTCATCCGACGGTGCAGAACACACTGGGAAAACTTAGTCGGCCGACGAACAAAAACTGCCTGATGGCCGACTGTCGACTTGGTGTGTTCCTGCCTTAAGGCATCTAAGGCTGAATTTACATGGCAGGTCTTCATGCCCAGTTAAAAGTGACACATATCCAATATCTTCATTTACATTAGACACTTGGAGAAACAACCTAAGGTAGATATACTGATCCGGAAAAGCTTAGGCCGAAAAGGAAGTAAAAACAGTGTGATTTGCAATGGAAGCAGATTAAATGACAATACAAGGTCAGCATAATGGGTTGTCCTCCATTGCGTCATTGAAAAGAGTCGTGATCACAGTTTGTGTTCGCCTGACTTGACGTCATTCGCCATTGACGCTTTTTCAATGTTGTACAACTCACATTGACAAGAGAATATTCTATCTGTCCTTAAATTAAAGACGCAAATGCATGTATCTGATTCATATCAGATTTATTTCCACATATTAATAAGGCCTGGAACCGATCTGAGAATATAGGAATCCATGTGGCTTTTTCCTACTTACATGTTCGTGGGTCATATCCGATCTGTACCACATGGGAGGAAAAAATCAGAATTGGGTCACTTGAACCATGCGGCCTAATATTCTCACATATAATCATGGCTCTATGCCAGTGGTATTCAAATTGCGGACCTCCATCCGGTTCCAGTCCTTGGCGTGGTTCCATCCAGACACAGGATGTAATTGCGCCATTTTACAATTTCTACAGTTTAAAGTGAGCAGCGCGTCAAACTAACGGAGCATTTCACACCACATGTGTTCAGGGTCGTTTACGGTAATGATCTGTAGGTGCTACATCCTCTAATATTTGTATCTAGAGCCAAATGCTTCATTCAAGCCCTTTCCGTTCCTTGCACGTTGACTCTCTCTCTCTCTCTCTCTCTTGCTAAAGACGCCACATTAAGAGCTGCAGAAAATGAGAATGCAACAAATACAATTATTACGGCTGCCCCAATGAAAATGTATAACTGTTCCAAAAAAGTATAGTCCGGACCTCTGCTGGGAAGGAAATATAGAGACCGGACCTTCAGTTGGATACCTCTGCTCTATGCTGTAATACATAATAAAGTCAAAGCGGAGGAGAACATGTTTTCCTGGCCCTAGATACAGGAAATGGTTACATAAAATTATTTACATGTCAAACAATGTCAATGTTTATAGTGGCCTCTATAAAACAGAAACCATAGTCCAGGGGTGTCAAACTCAGTTCCTGGAGGGCCAAAGCATTAAAGCACCTGATCCAGCTAAACAAGTCCTTTAGGCTTATTGAAAACTGCAGTGTGTTGGAGCAGTTGGAATTAAACTCTTGGAGCTGAGTTTGACACCCCTGCCTTAGGGGCCGTTTACACAACACTAAAAACTGAAAACTTTTTATGCGTTTTTATGCTTTAATTTACACAACAGCTGCGTTTTGGGGTCCTGAAAACGCAAACAGTCTATAGGCGCGTTTTTGCGGATCTGTGTGAACAGGGCATCAGTACGTGAAAAACACAAAGGAAAAAACTTTAAGTATATTGTTGTCGTGTAAACATACCCTTAGAGTCTCGAAAACCAGAGGAGTTTAAGCTATCACAAAGTATAATGTCTACACCAAAAATATTAAATGAAATAAAATAAAGAAAAATTATCGTCTCCCGACAAGTTTCCCAAACAGCGTCATTCGTCAAGCAAGCAGATAGTAATGCCTAAAAGTCTCATCATTGGTTAAGCCGGTGCTGCTATGTTGGCCTGGTTGGAGGGCTCACTAGCAACAACCTACTAATGGCTTACTTATAGTTGTCTCTGCATATTAAGCTGTACTTTAAACATCGAAAATAATTACACACTTCCACTTTAAAGCTCATTCAACTTTGTAAAAGGATCTAGAAAAGAGCAAACTATTACATAAGTAGCTGCATTTCCTGTTCTTTAGACATGGAACTTTTGACCTTTTTATTTCTTGGATATAATTAGGCTAACCTTTTAGATACTATATTTGGACCCCAACAGACTTATTAACTCCCCAGCATCAGACTGGAGACTTTCCCTCTCCTGCTCTCTCACAGATCTGGGCCGAGTAGCCAATCTCCCGTCCAGTCAAGGAATTCATTACAGGTCAAAACAACCTAGCGCTCTTTGAAGCAGTGCCCATTACTCTTTGCTAGACATTTTAGGAGGTCTTACTTGCATGAAAGAACACAACCGCTCTTGGGAATCTCGGCAGATCTAGGTCCAGCAGAGTGGGCTTTGCCCCTTTGAACCGCCGCCGAATCAGCTTCCCTTACCCAATATTTCATGTTAACCACATAAATAGAAACAGTCAAATTGAACTGGGGTCCGGTGATAAATTCTCAAAGACCTACTTGTCTAAATCCAGTTGTTGGCATTTGGTCAGACGAAGGCGTTAAAACGGGACTTTACAAATATCTTTGTTTGATTCGAGAGCCAAATATGCTAATGGTTTGAGCATCTAAAAACAGGCCATTCAACTTCAGTCTCTGCATATTCACAGTTTAGATTAATACTGAATATAGAGGAGCACTTATTTTGCACTCGTTACGTCTCTCAAGCTAAACAGCTTTTGACTGCCGTTTATATTCTGACTCAGCTTGTTCCAATTGTTCACGACAGGCTCTTTCAAAACAATGAAACCCCAAAGCTAAAGTTAGCGAAGCAAACAAGCCAACCAGGGGGACCTAATTTCTATTCTAATACTGGTAAGAGATTATCAAGGTCGCACAAGCTAAGCGAAAAGCTTCCCGCTCTCCCACACTCTGGCGTTTAACCATATGTAGTGAGTCATAGGTGTCCATTCTCACAGTACTCCGAAGCACAGCCCGTTTGTGTTGGTGTGCAGCCAGCCATTCTTGTTTTTTGATAACCCTTTCAAACGGATAGCGTCGTATTAATAGGCACCCAGCAGTGTGGCAGCTCCGGCGTTTATATATTTATATCTGCGCACAAAAGCAAGCCACCGTCTGTCCCTATTGATTTATAGCATTATGGGCAAAAATGGCTTTGTTTGAACCTTGTCTGACCTCCTGGCCATTCTGTGATGCATCTTTAAACGCTTGCTTCCTCTGTTCACGACCTGCCGCTTATACGTTCCGCTGTCAAATCACAGTTGTTTAGCTTATCTCAACCCCTCTCCGGTAAGAGGGGCCCGTTTGGAAATAAACCGAGACTTTGTGGCTACAATAACACAAAAGAGAACACGACTGCAATGCTAATGCAGCGATAAGAGGGGATGTTCAGATTTACAGAGGAGAGGCAGATGCTGGATTTGGATGTCCTTGCATATCAATGGAAATGCCGCGAGCGGAGCGTTTAAAATATGCCGCTAATGGCAGTCCTCCAATTAGGTATCAAGCCCAAAATCAATGGCACTGGATTGAGATAATTACAAAAAGTATGCAAATACCAACGCTATGGATCGAGGATCCTGTGGGAATCGGTCATCCTCTCCGTTTGGATGGGAAACAGTCTGTGTTCATTATGATTAACCTTTTAGGGTCATTCCATGTTAAAAGCGCAGTCAGTTATGGCCTGTCTAATGTAAGGTAACAGGGCAGATGTACAACAACCTCCATTATCATTGAAAAAGTCTGTTCTATATTTAAGCAGTAATGTATTTAAGCAGTAACAGCATAGCCATGAGGGCCTTATTGCTTTCATAAAAAGGATTGTGTGTGTGTGTGTGTGTGGTGTGTGAGTGTGCGTGCATGCGTGAGTGAGTGAATGATATTAAACTTATTCACCCAAAAACAAAAATTCTGTTATATACTCACCCTTATGTCATTCCAAATATGACTTTCTTTTGAGAGTGCTGTCCAAAACTCTAACAATATATTTATATTGAAGTTATACTCTAATGTCATATCATTTGAGTGAAAAGTTTAGTATGTCCTTCTTTTGTTTTACTGTCAGCTGCATTCAAGCTGGACAAAGTCCACAACTGCAAAACTTCCATAAATTCCAAAGAGCAAGAACATCTGACATTTTGTACAAAGTATTTCACATGATTAGATATTATATAAAAATATTGGTAACACTTTATTTTAGGGTCATTTAACTAGTTTCTTATTAGCATGCATATTACTAGAATATTGGCTGTTTATTAGTACTTATTAAGCACATATTAATGCCTTATTCTTCATGACTTTATTCTACATTCTTAATCCTACCCAATATCTAAACTTAACAACTACCTTACTAACTATTAATAGGCAGTAAATTAGAGTTTATTGAGGGAAAAGTCGTAGTTAATAGTTTATATGTGTTCCCTATACTAAAGTGTTACCAAAATATTGCATATTTTACATCTTAATTTTTCTTGTATTAGTTCATTCATATTCATATTATTATTAAATTTTCAGTGTGGTTTCAAGTTTTTGGGCCACGCTATACTGTAGCTAGATGAAGATGTTGTTTCACATCAAAGCTGTTACTTTGTGTATTTTATCATATTGGAATATTGAACAATCTGCATCCATGAACTATAATCATATTAATTTAATTAACCACATTCATATACTCATAAATCATTACCATTGATTTAGGTGGAAAAAATCATTAAGGTTTTTTTTTTTTTTCCCACTGATAACAGTTTAGCAACCAATTCATTAAAGCAATTATGCAAATCAGGTAACAGTGAATCTGTATCCTCTAGAGTGTTAGGTTGTGGATGATTGCGTAGACAACTGTGATTTGGCATACTGTACTATGACTGTATGTAGCCCCTCCTGTTCGAACCGCCTGCGCTAAGTGGGACTCAAACCCGGGTCCGCCGGCATGGGAGGCGGGCACTCTAATGCTGCATTCACACCGAACGTCGTCAGACGTCAGATTTACATGTTAAGTCAATGTAAACGCGTGTCTAGGTGTCCTGTGGTGCGAATCAAGCATCTAGCGCGGCGCAAATCGGCCGTTGAGCGATCACGCGGCTGACGCGCGAATTGAGCGTCTGACACCCAAACGCCCGAGTTGAAAAATCTGAACTTTGGCGTAAATTCACGGCGCGTTAACCAATCAGGGACTCTGCTTTGGTAGTAACGTGTTTATGATGAAATTTTACGCTCGTCTGAAGCGTCTGACTTCAAAATGTTCAAGCGTCCAACTAGACGCGTCTGACGAGAATTTGACACCCCAGACGCGTTCGGTGTGAACGCAGCATAACAAGGAGGCTTAAGACTGTAGTCTCTATCATCAGTCACTAGAGCGCCTCTTGAGATCAGGGGAATGAGATTTACATGCACAGCTCTTATCAACCTACGTCCGTTACACTCACTAAACCTCACTCCCATCCGGGTCACAGCACCAATGTAACTCCTCCTGTTTGAACCGCCTGCTCTAAGTGGGACTTGAACCCGGGTCCGCCGTCATGGGAGGCATGCACTCTAACAAGGAGGCTTAAGACCGTAGTCTCTATCATCAGTCGCTAGAGCGCCTCTTGAGATTAGGGGAATGAGGTTTACATGCACAGCTCTTACCAGCCTACGTTCGTTACACTCACCCCCCTAAACCTCACTCCTATACGGGTCACGGCACCAATGTTACCCCTCCTGTTTGAACCGCCTGCTCTAAGTGGGACTCAAACCTGGGTCCGCCGTCATGGAAGGCATGCACTCTAACAAGGAGGCTTAAGACCGTAGTCTCTCTCATCAGTTGCTAGAGTGCCTCTTGAGATTAGGGGAATGAGGTTTACATGCGCAGCTCTTACCAGCCTACGTTCGTTACACTCACCCCTCTAAACCATCCGGGTCACGGCACCAATGTTACCCCTCCTGTTTGAACCGCCTGCTCTAAGTGGGACTCGAACCCAGGTCTGCCGTCATAGGAGGCGGGCACCCTAACAAGGAGGCTTAAGACCGTAGTCTCTATCATCAGTCGCTAGAGCGCCTCTTGAGATTAGGGGAACGGGTTACATGCACAGCTCTTACCAGCCTACGTTCGTTACACTCACCCCCCTAAACCTCACTCCTATCCGGGTCACGGAACCAATGTTACCCCTCCTGTTTGAACCGCCTGCTCTAAGTGGGACTCGAACCCAGGTCCGCCATCATGGGAGGCGGGCACCCTAACAAGGAGGCTTAAGACCGTAGTCTCTATCATCAGTCGCTAGAGTGCCTCTTGAGATTAGGGGAATGAGGTTTACATGCACAGCTCTTACCAGCCTACGTTCGTTACACTCTCCCCCCTAAACCTCACTCCTATCCGGGTCACGGCACCAATGTAACCCCTCCTGTTTGAACCGTCTGCTCTAAGTGGGACTCGAACCCAGGTCTGCCGTCATGGGAGGCGGGCACCCTAACAAGGAGGCTTAAGACCGTAGTCAATATCATCAGTCGCTAGAGCGCCTCTTGAGATTAGGGGAACGGGTTACATGCACAGCTCTTACCAGCCTACGTTCGTTACACTCACCCCCCTAAACCTCACTCCTATCCGGGTCACGGAACCAATGTTACCCCTCCTGTTTGAACCGCCTGCTCTAAGTGGGACTTGAACCCGGGTCCGCCGTCATGGGAGGCAGGCACTCTAACAAGGAGGCTTAAGACCGTAGTCTCTATCATCAGTCGCTAGAGCGCCTCTTGAGATTAGGGGAATTAGGTTTACATGCACAGCTCTTACCAGCCTACGTTCGTTACACTCACCCCCCTAAACCTCACTCCTATCCGGGTCACGGCACCAATGTAACCCCTCCTGTTTGAACCGCCTGCTCTAAGTGGGACTCGAACCCAGGTCTGCCGTCATGGGAGGCGGGCACCCTAACAAGGAGGCTTAAGACCGTAGTCTCTATCATCAGTCGCTAGAGCGCCTTTTGAGATTAGGGGAATGAGGTTTACATGCACAGCTCTTACCAACCTACGTTCGTTACACTCTCCCCCCTAAACCTCACTCCTATCCGGGTCACGGCACCAATGTAACCCCTCCTGTTTGAACTGCCTGCTCTAAGTGGGACTCGAACCCTCGAACACCACCTGCTTTCCACGGGTGGTAATAGCATTAACTGCACCAAGCAAAAGGTCTCTATTACAAAGGAATTCATGAATAAGGCTCAAACTACAGTATAAGCCCAATTTAAAAGAGGCGTGTTAGTGCTGAAGTGAAAAACAGTAAATATGGGTGGTCAAAATGCAGGCTCATGCCAAAATTGCTCTGTTAAATTGCACCAAAAACCCAGTTTTCAAAATGTTTATTATACATATGGCATTTGTAATGCCAGGTGGAATGTAAAAGGACCATCATCATCTCCAATGACGAGCGAAATGTCTTTTCAGACGAACCACTCGACCAGAGGAGGGAAATAATTTGACTCTGAATGTGGATGTGATTCAGCAGTGAGTCAGTAACATGCAAACACAAACCACAGCTAATCCCCAGCTAGACCTATTTTAAGTGATATCTGTGAGAGACACAAGTCTTCCTCTTGTTTAATGATGTGGTTTTGAGCAGGAGGCTTTTGGAGTCATGCAACATACCAAAGACCGTTTTCAGGACCAAAAAGGAGTGAATAGTGGAAATTTCCAAAGAAGTCAAAAAATGATTTCCAGTGGAAAATACAATTTATTTATTCAGTTTATTTTTTCATAATTTTGTGACTCATGTCTTTCCAAACCTGTAAGACATTTGTTCATCTTCGGAACACAAATGAAGATCTTTTAATGAAATCTGAGAGCTTTCAATCCCTCCATTGACAGCTACGCAACTACCACTTTTTAAGACCCAGAAAGGTAGCAAAGACATCATTAAAATAATCCTTGTGACTCCAGTGGTTTAACCTCAATTTTATGAAGAGATGCGAGTACTTTGTTTGCGCATGACAAAATTTACCAATTTATTTACCAAATATTAATCTCCAACGTGCATTCACGAGAGCACCACAATGCATGCACGTTGTGTTGATGCAAGAGCAGACGTTGTATATTTTGTAAATAAAGTGGTATTTTTTCTTGTAAAAATGCCTCTGACTGTTCATTTTTAACTCAATAAATGTTTTAAAATGTTACAGTTTGACACATTTTCAATAATTTTGATTTACTAAAACTGTCATTTCAGAGAGAGTTCCATCAGCAAAATGAATAATGTATTGAACATGAAAAAGTATTGAACATGTTCATCAAAAGACAAAAACTGTAACTGAGCAATTTCTGAGAAACAGCATCTGTTGCTATGCAGGCTGATCTTTGTTTGTTAAATAGCATGATCATAGTTTCTCACATCTGTGGTATCAAATACTCTGCAATATAGCTTATTTAATTTGTGATTTATGTGCATTATGACTCTGAGAATGTTGTGACATTTGAATCAGTGGATCTGTTGTAATTTCCTCTCTCGCCCGGCAGCATTTATAATGGCCCAGCCCAGTAATTTAACCTCCAGAAGCTAACTTACAGGAGCTTAGAGAGTGTTTTTAACTGCACTTACACAATTTTTTAATGCCTCTAAAATCACATAGTAACTTCCTGCTAGCAGTCAGAGGTCAGAGTTAGAGAAACACTCACTAACCACTGCAGCATAAACAACACAAATGTGCGCCAAGGCAAGCGTATGCTTCAAGAACCGCAGATTTATCTAGATATTGACGACACATTTGTGTTTGACAGATACTATAAATCTGCAGAACTGAACTCATTTATCTAAACATGCCAAAGAGGAAATGGACTGATACTGATCAGCAAGCGTCAAGTGTAGTATTGCTTCGCTTACTAAGCCAAGTAATTACCAAATGCCATGATGTTGTCAGCTTTTTTTTTTTTTTTTTTTTTTTTTGGGTTCAAACATCATAGCATGATCATTTTTAATATTTACAGTAAGAAATTAAAATTAAATTAGAAAATTAATTAAAAAATTAAAGTTAAAATTTTAAAATTAAATCAATGTAAAAAGATATTATAAAATAATATAAAAAGGTTTAATTTTGTTAATAATGAACCCAAAATTTTTAAGGCAACCAACTTACTTTCTTTAAGTTAAACCAACAATAATGCCAAGTAGTCAGATAGGAGTTAAAAAAAAAACTATCAGACGAAAAAGGAAAATCAATTTAGAGGCAGACACTGATAAATGATTTTGATAAATCAAGCACATTAAGTCCAAGAAAAGGCATTAAGAAAGAAAGTGTGCCAATTTTGAGCACCTTATTGACTTTAAGCATCCATTATCTTTATGCAAATTAAGAGTTCTTGGTTTCAACTAGATTTACATTTGCTTTTACAGAAGAATACCTTTGTACAAGACAGCAAAAGAACAGGTGTTAAAGTTTTGGCAAGCTTGTTTTAGATGATGGTTTTGCATAAATGAAATGCTGCATCTGAGCCTCAAACGCTGCTGTTGTCATGACAGTCAGTGCACATTTTGTTTTCTGTCAGAGCTCAAAAAAAATCAACAGCTTCTGTGCTGCCTGTGCAGAAGACCAGATCTATCACAGTTCAGTATGCAAAAGAATGCAACAAAGAAGGCCAGTCGCAAACTGAGCATGCAGATGTTACGGTTTTAAATGCCAAGTCAAAGGGAGACTTATCTTAAATTTCTTAAAAAGCATGACGATTACCAAAACCAACACAGGCAGCATACCCAAGACTGAACTTATTTACTGTTTTAAAGGAGCTTTATTATGCAGAATTCAGAAACCCTTGTTATTAGCGACACCAGTGGTTGTTAAGAGAACTGCAGTACGTAACTAATTGCTAGTGCTTGTGCACACTAGTGATGGGAATCATTTCGGATAATTTTACCGACTTGGATCTTTGAGTCTCGTTCAGCAAAACGAAGGAATCTTTTTTCAAGTCATTTCGTTCACTTCAGTAAAATATAATTGAAATGTTAGAGGTTAATAGCCAAATTCCCTGGCACATCAGCTTATGTAAATGCTGGTCATGTTTAGAATAAAAAAATTATAATGCAGCCAAGGCCAAATTATGAGAAACAGAATCTTCAGGCTATGCAGTCTGTTCACCTCGGCACCCGATCCGAGTCGTTTGTTCTGTTCTGTTCTCATCAAATCCCCATAGGCTGAAGCTAAACAGTCTGTACCGGAAACAGAAATGATTAGTTCACCTCCTGAGTCTGAGTGGTTCATTCATCACGAGTTATGGAAAAGAACCATCATGACAGAAATTTACAAATTGTAAGAAATTTTCAATCAGATCTCACAGCAATTCGTACGCATTTTACGAGGTGGCTAATTCATATGTCCTTACTTGTATGAATTCATGTTTTATTTTTATTTTTTTTTTGCTAAATTGTACGTATTTTACAAGTTGCCAAATTCGTATGAATTCATATGAATGACCTACACCTAACCCCGCCACTAAAAATACAGTCACTGGGGTTTAGATAAATCGCATGAATTCGTACGAGTGACGTCATACGAATTCGTACGAATTAGCCACCTCATAAAATACGTACTGTATGAATGGGTCGTGAGATAGTGTTGGAAATTTGGTAACACTTTATAATAACTCATGCTATGAAGCATTAGTTAAGCATTAGTTAAGCACTAGTAAATAGTCAATTCATCATTTATAAAACATTAATAGACATTAGTAATCCATTTATAAATACAGCTATAAATGCTTTGTTTTTGATTTATAAGCATATCTATAATGAGTTTAATAATTGTATTTACATACTTTATTAATGATCAATTTATAATTTCTAAATTATGTATTACATTATTCACAAACCAGTTATTTAGGAGTTGTCAGTGGTTCATAAGATCATTTAGGAATCGTAAGTAAATGACTAAAAACATAGATAGGACACATAATTTAATACACAAGCATTATCTGTAAAACTTTTAACAAAAGTTTTCACCCTTTTTAAAGGGTGAAATTTAAATATTACTGAATTAGAACTCTATTCTTATTTAAAATAAAAAGCACTCTAAAGTACAGTGGTTCAATATAAATATTATAAAGCAACGAGAATATTTTTGGTGCGCCAAATAAATAAATAAATAAATAAATAACGACTTATTTAGTGATGGCCAATTTCAAAACATTGCTTCAGGAAGATTCGGAGCACAAATGAATCAGCATATCGAATCATGATTCGGATCGCGTGTCAAACTGCCAACGGCTGAAATCACGTGACTTTGGCGCTCCGAACAGTTGATTCGACACACTGATTCATTTATGATCCGATGCTTCATGAAGCAGTGATTTGAAATTGGCCATCACTTTATAAGTCGTTATTTTGTTTTTTCTTTGGCACACCAAAAATATTCTCGTCACTTTATAATATTAATATTGAACCACTGTACTCACATGAACTGTTTTAAATATGTTTTATGGATCTTGAGAGAGGAAATGTCATCGCTCCCTATGAAGGCCTCACGGAGCCATTGGATTTCAACTAAAATATCTTAATTTGCATTGTGAAGATGAACGAAGGTCTTACAGTTTCATTTTTGGGTGAACTAACCATTTAACATCACATTCAACCTGTCATGTGTCCACGACATGTTGACAAAGAGGAGATGAATGTCAAGAACATATACGTTCAGGTACATCTCAAAACCTTCAGTGAAAAAAAAAAAAAAACGGGGAGTCAATGGCTTCTGAAAAAGCCGTTTAGAAGCTAATTGAAACAATTTTCCTTTGCTGCAGGGGAGGCCAAATTACATCTTCTTTGAACTGCAAGGCTGGGAAAAGGAAATTCTTTGAGCAAACTTAGTGCAATTGCTCAGAGACTGCGAGAGAAAAGGCAATTGTGAAAGCGACAGCTGTAAAGCAAATGGCCATTTCTCTGTCATTATTATGCTTTACTTTACACTTTCATCATATATAACACCATGCCTACCGCTGCCTTTTGCATATCTCAGATGGAACAAGAACAATAGCAACAACATAAAATAAATATTGAAGTCATACAGTGACTCTATATGTAGCTATGTAAAGTGATATTAGTGGAATTCAATTAGGGCACAAGGCATCACGTAGACAAGGTGCGCATCCCATTAACAACGCTGAAGGCTACTCAAAAGTTAATGGGGAAACGAAGGTACTGACTGGACAGAGAACGAGGGAAGACATTTGCATTTAAATTGGAACAACTTCCAAAATCCTATCGACCCACAGGAGTCGAGTGGTGGAGAGGATGGAGTGATTGTAGAGACACCATCAATGTGAATCCACTCTGAGGCAGGAAAGAAAGACATTCATCCATAGATCCTCTCTGGAGAGCAACGGATATACGGATATACTAAAGATTTGTGTCCACTTGTGTACTACTTAAATTACACATTATTTCACCATCATGGCCCCACTGTTGTCACTACAGTCACAGACACTTATCATGCCATTTTTTCTTGTAGAATGATTTAGGTATTTTGAAAATTCAAATTATGAGCTAACATTTATCATATATAAAAATAATACACAATATACAAATTATTATTTGAAATATATAGATTGGAACAGTAAATATATATTTTGCTATAATAATTTGACTTCAATATATATGATAAAATATATTTTATATATAAAAGTTATAATAAACAAATTATTATATTAAATATTTGGTCTGAAAGAGTAAATTAATTGAAAACCAGTATTGCAGTGCTAAAATAAATCTAAAATAAAATTGAATTATAAAGATGTAATATCGATAAATATTGATACATTCAAATTACTATCTATAATATTATATATAAAAACAATTTAACATAAAGTAATTGTATATTAAAATAATAAAGGGGACAAATCTGGACTGGGACAGTAAATTGACTTTGAAAACCAGTAAAATATTTTGTAAAATAAAATACTAATTTTTTGAATTTTAAAAATTCAAATTATATTATAAAATCTATTATTGTTTTTTTTTGATAAATATAAATTAATAATTGTTAATTAAATAAATAAATTGATCCATATAAATAAAATATAGTGTATTATATATTTCATAAATATATAAATAATATACAATATGACTTTATTCCTGGATTAGTGTTGTTGTTGTTTTTGAATTGAAAATATAAAGTCAATTCTGGACATATGGTTGTGCAATTCTTTTTTTTTTTTTTTAAATCTAAGTTTTGGAATTGAGAATACATTATTGATCTGTTGATTCTGATTTGTACACTCTAAAAAATGCTGGGTTAAAAACAACCCAAGTTGGGTTGAAAATGGACAAACCCAGCAATTGGGTTGTTTTAACCCAGCGGTTGGGTTAAATGTTTGCCCAACCTGCTGGGTAGTTTTATTTAACTCAACTATTGTTTAAAAATTACTGTATTGCTTAATTAAAATGAACCCAAAGTATGTTGGAAATTAACATTTATTAATGTTAAATGAATAATTATTAAACAATAAACATTTATTAAATTGCTTATTAATACATTTATATTAATAAACAATTAAATTTATATTAATAAAATATTAAATCTTAATAATAAACATTCACCTTTTGTCTATTATTGTTGCCTCAAATTGCATCTGGTTTTTAATTTCCCAACTATTTTAGGTTCATTTTAAGCTAGCCATATAGCAATTTTTAAATAATAGTTGGTTTAAATAAAACTACCCAGCAGGTTGGGCAACATTTAACCCAACCGCTGGGTTAAAACAACCCAATCGCTGGGTTTGTCCATTTTCAACCCAACTTGGGTTGTTTTTAACCCAGCATTTTTTAGAGTGTATACTTCATTTCATTTATGATATTGTATTTGCAACTATATTATTTGGTGAGATATGTTCTCTTTATTTCATATAAACGTTCTCTCTCGTGCATATCCTACATAATCAGATGATTGTCACATGACTAATTAATTAGTGTTTAAAAGAACCCTGATTGTGTTTGTTGCTCACACCCTGATCAAGGCTCATTAGCCACAACGCGTCGGTGTGCGTTTACATGTCATCTGATTTTAAAAACCTAAGCCATGATTAAATAAAGGCTTATTATATTTTTCCTAAATACTTGAGTGCCTTGGATTGATATTTATTACGAGTTGAACTATCCCTACTTGGTACTTTGAATATGGTTACCCATATTCTTCAAAATATTCATATTGAGGGTGAGTAAATGATGACAGAATTTTCCTTTTTGGGTGAACTGTCCCTTTAATGTTGGCTAACACTTTATTTTGATGGTCCCCAACAGACATTGTACTGACTATAAGTAGCTTTGCAATTGCATGTCAAATTATTCTACTAACCCGGTTCGGTCTACCTAACAATCTACTAATACTCTAATGAGAATTAGAAAGTCCTGCTTCTTGCCACATATTGACCTTTTCTGGCCAGACTTAGTGTCTTCCTCCTTGGAAAAGAATCCACTAGTTCATCAAAATAGTCTGACAAGGTCTGATTCTATCGACATATACATAAAAAAGGCCCCTGGCAGTCCAAGGCCTTGGAGCACTAGCACCAATGGTCCCCAAAAATCCATCCCCTATTCTTCCTTCACCCGAGACAACTTTTTTTTTCTTTCTTCAGCCTTCCTTCTTTCCTCATTTATATCAGAAGTCTTCCAAGCCACCTTTTTCTCCCTCAAGTTGCTTTCATATCTAATTCACTGGAAGGCACAATCATACAGACCTGCAGATGGTGTGCTAAAGAGCAGCAGTGATTTCTCTTATCTCTATCGCTCCTGCAGTTTTGCGGGGACACCCGTCACCAATGAGACAGTCGGCCGCTTTGACCCAACTTTATCTTGCCCCCACTGGAACCTTCTCCCCATAGCCAGCTGTTTGCTATACTCTCTTGAAGGCAAATAGTGGCTTCCTGCTTAGAAATGGACAGATATACCGTAGGAGCTCGTCTGTATTGAAGGGCAGGCTGAGAAAACCAGATGATTTGATGTGTGAGATGGCCATTAGCATATTATAATGAAGTGAGTTGTTGCACTTATGACAGATTATTGCAATGTGGGGGGAAATACATTGCTGTGTACTGCTCTGGGACGTTAATCAGATTTAGATTAAAAGAATATTTCACCTTCATGTCATTAAAAGCATTTGTTACTTTTTTAAAGGACAAAAAGCTTCAGCATCATTTACTTTCTATAACATGTGGACAGTCCAGTTTTCTTTAGAAAGGTGCACCATTTTAAGGCGGGATGGATGCAGACAAACCGAGAGCAGAGTGACCCAGAGAAAAATAGACAAATAATTTATCTGTTGCCGTCTGTCTGTCTGTCTATGGGCTTGTCAGCTTTCTCTCTTTCTTGTTTTCTGTCCCCCACTCTTTCAGTCCGGTCAAACCTGCTGAGTGGCCGATGAGCCCTTACAGACAAAAGTCACGCTCAGTAAACACTGCAGACTGCACATTCAACAGCCAGGATTATTGAATTGCAACAAACTTTAGGGTTTGTAAAAACATCTATATAATAATAATGGTTTTGTTGCTTGCATAAGCAGTCTAGCATGTTAGCGAGCTGTACTAATATTGAAAAAAATATATATAATTAAAAATAACTGGAAGATGAATCCATTAAATGGCACCAACACAGTAGACTTTTTATTTATTCTGACAACTATAGCTCCCCATACATGTATATTTATATGTGTGTACAGTGCATAATGTAACATCATATAATACATAATGCTGAAATAATAATATAATATTTATAATATTTTGATCTATTTTGGAAAATACTCAAGAAAAAATAAAAATAAATAATAAAATGGTAAATAACTATTACATAATATAAAATATAATGCATAAAATAAAACAATGTAATACATAATGCCAGTGTCATAAAAATAAATATAGTTAAGCTATTGAGGAAAATGCCAACTATACAAATGATAATAATATAAAATAAGGCATATATATATATATATATATATATATATATATATATATATATATATATATATATATATATATATATATATATATATATATATATTGAACCAACAAAAAATACTCAAACTATAAAGTAATAATTAGCTATATAATATAACAAATTAACAACACAACAAAACACAACACAACACAACACCAACATATCAGAACAGCATAACATAAAATACATAAAATAACATAAACAACCTAACATAACGTAGCGTAACGTAACGTAGCGTAGCGTAACGTAACTTAACGTGACGTAATGTTACATAACATATTTTTAATAGTTTGAACTATTTTGGAAATGCAAACTATAAAAAATGAATAATAATATAAAATAATACACATTTTAAAATAAAACAATACATGATGCCAGTATAATAACATATATAATATAATATAAATATTTATAATATTTGGAACCAACAAAAAAAAAAATACTCAAACTATAAAAGTAATAATTAGCTATAAAATATAAATATAGCTATAGCTATATTTATAATATAGCTATATAGCTATATAAAATAACATAACATAACAAGTAGATCAAAAAAAAAAAAACCTGTGCTTACAGGAAGCAACCCCTCAGAACACATTAGTAACCGTACAGCAATGCCTTGGCAACAACTCACAACAACACCCATAGCATAAAAGTTTTGTTTTGCACAGTCAAGCATTCATAATCATGTTCAGAACTATATAGAACTCTTACAGATTTTTAATATTGCCCGTCACATACGTCTCTTGTATGATCCATAACCAGGTATACAGGCTTATATGATTGCTATTGACCCATACAGTATTTTATGTGTTCAAATGCAGCAGTCCTCTGGGGTCTAGTTTCAAATCACAAACATTTGACATCAACACTTTTGGACAGATGTCATTTTCACTTGAGATAGGACATGACACTCCTGTCCAAAGAAACCAGTTTGGTCCAATGCACCACAGCCTCAAAATTACATCTGGGAGGGAAATCATTACACAAGTAGATAGACGATCGAATCCTCTGGGGCCTTCTTACCCTCCCAGAGTCCCAGCTGAAATTTGTTTATTTGTATTCTAATGGCCAGCCTGTCACATGCCATCTATGCTACTTCACTGGTTCCCATTTGTGTCTACCTGATGCCACTCAGTATTTAAACAGCATTACAGAAGGTGCAGAAAACTCTCATGTGCTGGTGTTACGACCCTTCTGCTCACTATCACACACGACATAAGACCCGCTGATAGCTGACAGATGTGTGTACTGCTCTGATGCCCTTGTGGAGTTGTAATGAGGCACAATCTTTTTTTTTCCCCCCTTATCAAAATGATCGTGATAGGATTTCATGATGGAATATATTCCTTACGTAAATTACTGGAAAAGCCAGATGTCTCAGTAATGTTGCAACATTTTTTTGCAACAGTGATAACATACAAACGAAAAGGCCATTGACATATCATTCAGCAACAAATTGTTCATGTACATTCTGATTGGATGCACCACATTCTAAGCTGTTGTAAAATATCTGATATAACATGAATTAAATTGCCTATGATTGGAAAACATATCTGGCTAATGAACTAGATTACCTGAACAAATCATGATCTGTTTTGACTTTATTCATCAGTAATGCTCAAGGACCCTTCATCGGCATCAACACTACTCAGAGGGGAAGAAAAAAAGGTACAAATGCTGGGGAAGTACCCTTTTAAAATGTACTATTATGTGCCATTTAATCGGCACCAATAGATAATATACAGGGCTGCATTTCCCAAAAGCATCGTAAGCCTATGTTGATCGTAGAGATCATTGGTGGCAATTGTGGCAAACTTAGGCTTTTGGGAAACTCAGCCCAGGTAAATAAGGTACAAAAGTGTAACTTTTGAAAAGGTACCACCCCAGCTAATGTACTTTTCTTTCTGAGAGTTTAGATATGTGTGCCTTTTAATACATTACACATTATACTGGGAATCATTCAGCAAAATTATTATTACAAAGGGTGAAAAACGACTTAATCTCCCTGTAATAAAACACTTGAGATTGTTTGTCTATAATCACATGCTTTGACAATTCTGGGTGCAATCATAGTTGAAACTAACCTTGAGAAAGCAGATTTAATAATAACTGAAATCCAGATGAAAGGCTTTTACCAAAGTAAAAAGTTATTTGAAGCTCAACAATTATGAAATATCACCCACAGGTCGATACACAGGTCGAATACAATACCCATCCATACAAATGAACATCCTCAGCTTATTTTGTTGTCTTTCTTTAAAAATAAAGAGAGGAAAGTCATATTAATTATTACTAAATTTGTTACTTTAATTGTTCTTTATTGGCATTGATGGGGCCATGAAGAACCTGTAACATCCATGGAACAGTTCAGTTGCACAAAATGTTCTTTATAGTGGAAAAAGATTCTTCAATATCTCAATTGTGAGATATTAGGTCAGAATTGTGAGATATAAAGACAGAATTGCTTGATGTAAAGTCAGAATTGCGAGACATACAGTCAGAATTGTGAGATTTAAAGTCAGAATTGCTAGATGTAAAGTCAGAATTGCGAGATACAAAAATCAGAATTGCAAGACAAAGTCAGAATTGCGAGATATAAAGTCAGAATTATGATATAAAGTCAGAGGCGATAAAGTCAGAATTATGAGATATTAAGTCAGAATTGTGTGATATAAAGTCAGAATTATGAGATAAAGTCAGAATTATGAGATATTAAGTCAGAATTGTGTGATATAAAGTCAGAATTGCGTGATATAAATTTAGAATAATGATATAAAGTCAGAATTATGATATAGTCAGAATTGTGTGATGTAAACTCAGAATTGTGTGATATAAAGTCAGAATTGTGTGATATAAACTCAGAATTGCGTGATATAAAGTCAGAATTGCGCGGTATAAAGTCAGAATTGTGTGATATAAAGTCAGAAATGTGTGATGTAAAGTCCGAATTATGAGATAAAGTCAGAATTATGAGATATTAAGTCAGAATTGTGTGATATAAAGTCAGAATTGCGTGATATAAATTTAGAATAATGATATAAAGTCAGAATTATGATATAGTCAGAATTGTGTGATGTAAACTCAGAATTGCGTGATATAAAGTCAGAATTGCGCGGTATAAAGTCAGAATTGTGATGTAAAGTCAGAATTATAAAGTCAGAATTATGAGATATTAAGTCAGAATTGTGTGATATAAAGTCAGAATTGCGTGATGTAAAGTCAGAATTATGATATAGTCAGAATTGCGTGATATAAAGTCAGAATTGAGTGATATAAATTTAGAATTATGATATAAAGTCAGAATTGCATGATATAAAGTCAGAATTGTGACACAAAGTCAGAATTGAGTGATATAAAGTCAGAATTGCCTGACGTAAAGTTAGAATTATGATATAAAGTCAGAATTATGATATAGTCAGAATGGCGTGATATAAATTTAGAATTATGATATAAAGTCAGAATTGAGTGGTATAAAGTCAGAATTGTGACACAAAGTCAGAATTGTGAGATGTAAAGTCAGAATTGAGTGATATAAAGTCAGAATTATGAGATAAAGTCAGAATTGTGAGTTATAAACTTGCAGTTCTGACTTTTTCCTCAGAATTGCAAGTTTATATCTCAGAATTCTGGCTTTATAACTCGCAATTCAGACTTTATAACTTAAAATTGTGAGTTTAT
The DNA here is from genome assembly GCF_024489055.1 of Chanodichthys erythropterus. Lineage (NCBI taxonomy): Eukaryota > Metazoa > Chordata > Actinopteri > Cypriniformes > Xenocyprididae > Chanodichthys > Chanodichthys erythropterus. Next base: position 39,300,299 of record NC_090232.1, on the reverse strand, counting down.
TTCTCTATTATATGTTTAAGAGTGTAGGTTTAACAAAGCAAAAACAATAGCAAAATTTGGAATAGCATACTAATATTAGGCCTACGATTTCTGCTAGATCTATATAGTGGCTCCATACATTCCAAAGTCTTACTATATTTTGTTGCATGTTATTTGCACCTGACACACTTTACCCCACAACTATCATTTTGGGAAAATGTATAATTTTTCTGAAAAATACCATATAGAAAATGTGCTTTTACAAGAATAAAAGTTTTATCATCTTTTTTTTTTTTTTCATGTGAATCTCTCATTCACAGATGTGATATAGTCATGACAAAAACTATGCACAGTTTGACAGATCAAGTGAGCAACACAACGTATTCACAACACATCTTACCACATCTCAACATTCCCTACTTTTGCACATTTTAACCCTTTCAACAGATGATTTTCCCACTAAACCAGTGCAGAAAATGCAAAACAAGGATTCCATTCCTGCTCATTACTTATTTAAATGAAAGTTAGTTCTTAACACATTCTTCATGTTAAGAATTAACAGAGATATTCACAGAAGCACATTCTCCTATCAAAGAGAATACACTATGGAATAAGCAGTATTATGCATTTGCTTGCAGATATGCAGTGTGTGTGTGTGTGTGTGTGTGTGTGTGTGTGTGTGTGTGTGTGTGTGTTTGCATCTGGCCTCAAGTCAATCTGTGCATTGATTGCGGTTCTTGATGAGATGAGGTCTTTAGGGAGGTCTTTTAACTGGCTCACTACTTCTCTATCATTGGTGCATGTTTGCATCCATGCATATGTGCTTATTTACCACACCTATTCACTCTGTAACCACTCATCCTTTCTCTTCTCTTTCATTCCCTTGTTCCTCTTTCTCGCTTTCTCATTATCATTCCAGCCGCTCCACAGCAGGAGTAATTGGTCCGATCAAACTTTCTCCCAATAATGCAAACAGAATCATTACCCCTAATGCAGTGAACACTTTAAAAAAAAAAAGAAGCCTGGAGAACGCTTTCCTCCAGCTTAATTTTTGAGGAATAAAGTGCTCTTGATAAATCAGATTGATACAAACGCTGCGTTTTTTCCTTGTACCGTCTGATGAGAACACAACTGGACTGAAGCTCCTAATCTGACTTCAGAGACACAGAACCTGCTGTTCTGAAATGTGTCTGAGTCAACCAGAGCCCTGCATGTCCCATAAATGCACACACCTCCATTTGTACAATACACTGTGTCTGTGAGCACAGCTTGTTAACTTCACTTCACTAAGCACCCTGTAGAGACAGCATGAGAGGGTGGAAGGGAGAGAGAGAGAGAGAGAGATAGAGAGAGAGAAAAGAATACAGCAGCAGCACCAGTTGCATTTAACGACCCTCTCAGCAGACAGAGGCAGCCAGCATGGGACAGTTCCATTTCACTGGCAGCTCATTGTCATTAGAATGCCTCTCTTCCACCATCATCCCTGGCCTGTTTTGAGCTCCTTCTTTGATTCGGCTTTGCGAGCAGGTTCTATAAGCAGAGCAGTAAAAAGGCTTCTAAAAGCTGCTGGAATAGTTGCAAATTATCTATCAAAGTTTTCTTTAAAGGAACTAGTGAAGTCTACCGTACATCACAACGCTTACTAATTATAAATATGAGCAATATCACACGTGCCGTGCGATATGGCTGTAAATTAGCATGGCTGTGATTCAATCACAGCGTGCTGATATACAGCCATATCGCATGGCTACAAGTGTGATATTGCTATATATATATATATATATATATATATATGTATGTGTGAGCAATATCACAAGTATTAATGATTAATGTAACTTTCACTGAAGTCACTGAAGACTCTTTTTCAATACCAAAAAATGTTATTTATATAAAATGCTATTTATTGAACAATACTATTTAAATTAACAACAATTGCCATTATAACAGTATAAGAAGTAAAATAGGAAATAAACACAAGCAAACAGTTCAGTCAAACATACAAAAGCAGTGCTCTAGTTAGTACAGGATTTAATTTCAATGTAAATATAAAGTTATGAAACTTAATATAGGCCTTAAGCCAAATCTGTTTGCTCTGTAACAAGTAATAGATTAATAAGACAAAAGATTGCCTGTTTGATATATCCAAAATTAATTATACCTCATGTTTAAACACTATCTACATAAGAGTCAGCGGCAAATTCCAGAAGGACTGGCTGAGATGAAGCTGTTCTCTATGGGTACATGAGCGCTGAACGGTCGCTGACGGCCTGGAGCTCGCATCTCCAAAATCGGCTAAACACATTTTCAAATAGGTGTTATCTGAGGTCTAAACAACTATATTATCGCCTAAAAACTCTTAAAAGTACATCCCGTTACAAAACAGCACGTAGTGATAGAATTCTTTTACAATTTTTGGGGGGTGGAATTTAGGTGAAACCAGCTGAACTTTTTACTGGTGGTTTGATGAAGACTTTAGAACAGGTTTCATACAATCCTACTACTAAGAGTTTTTAACGAGAGCCGAAACGTTCTGCATCAACAGAAAAACAAATTTATGCAGCTGTCAACTGAATTCTATCCGACATGCGACAATCACCTGGGTGAACGGAAAAAAAGCACCGAAGTTTCACAGTGTGCTGTACAACTGAGTGATTAGAGCAAGTTTTAAATGTTGTTCAAGCCATGATCTTGAAACAAACAACAGAAAGAGAGACTTTCTCTGAAGTTCCTTTCTCATGAGCAAAAGTTTCTCTCTCAGCATCAAAGATAAACTGTTTTGAATGCAAAGTGAATTTGATTATAGACACTACACAATGCTTGATTCTTTGGTCCTGTGACTTCTACTACACCGAGAAAGTACTAGAGTCAGTATGTTATGACAACACTGCAGGTAGAGAAGATAAATGTAGACATTGAAGGAAACCATGTACGGTAAATATCTTAATTATTTCTAAAGAGTACAGGTATACAGAAACATTGATTTATCACTAGATACTGTGCAACTAAGATTGGAAATTTTGTCAAGGCAAATTCTGGATGCTTTCTGAAAAGCTATCTGAAAATCTAAAGGATATAAAAGGGTTTACCATATAATTCTGAAGTTTGGGGTCAGTAGATTTAATTATTATTATTTTAAACATTTAATACCTATATTCAACAAAGGTGCATTATATTGATCAAACAGTTCATATGAACCCCCCATACCTGTAATATATAATATTCCTGTTTTATTGTATTTATACAAATAAATGTAGCCTTGGTGAGCATAATAAACATTTAAAAATTTTACTAACCCCAAACTTTTGATTGGAAGTATATGTAGTTTAAAACTTTTACAGTAATAGAACAGCGAGGGATTCCAAATTTGAATACATGCACAGTTAAAAAGGTCGAAGGACATGGTTGCTACAGGGCATTATTATTAGGTTGTTGCTAAGATGTTCTGGGTGGTTTCTAGAGCATAAGGGGTCTTCAGAAAATGTCAATGGAAATGGATTTTTGGGGGATTTTGATCTTTTGTCTTCCATGGGGAAAAGTGTATGGTGCAATTTTACCCACTTACAAGGTGAATGGATTGAACGTTATCCAGCAATACTTGACTATGACTACAAGCGATGCTCTTCAGCACTTCATCAGGGTAAAAATAAATGCTTCTTAATCACTAGTCTAATCAGTTAAAACAAGACATGGCAATTCAAATTAGAACAGGCTGAAGGTCTATGCCAAATTTGGTGGAAAAGTTACAACTTCATTGAGATCTACAATATCTATACCAAATAACTTATCCACACTGTATGCTGCAAACATATCGTCCTAACTCTCCAAATCCACAGCGACCTAACATGATCACTGAATGGTTGCCATCTTTTGATCTAAAAAGTAACATCACCAAGGTTTTTGACTATGCCACAATTGACAGGATCTCATCATTGAAAAATTTAATTTTTACCAGTGCCTACAATACCAAAACACATAGCAGGAGCAAAAGCCTTCTTGTATGGGTCCACAAGTTCAGAAAAGCGTTCCTATCGACGCTAAGCATTCGACACACCCTCCCAAGTCTAGACTAAAGACCTACCTGCTCAATCAAGCATGCAATGATCCATCATGCAGTGCCTTCATTCTACTCTGCAGTCCTCTACATCCTTCCATAAGAGGTCTGAATAGCCATCTTTTGCACTGTAAATCTCTCTTTTGCAATTTTTGTAATCATTTGTTGTCAGTGTTTACTGACTACCTTCCTATCTTCATATACTCCTCTTTGGGATCAGTAATTTGATTTGGACAAGGCAAGGGCAAGATTGTATAGGAACATCTCAGAGCTACAGATTGAAAGATCAAAGCAATGGTGGGTTAAATGAATTCAAAACAATGGCTGATGGCTCCTGAGAAATTATAATAGAAAATGAACAAAAGATGGAGAGAAGACCACAAATATAATTCAACTTCCTGGGGAGAAGAGGATCATTATTCACAGGGCATACAAACAAAATAAAAATGGTGTCAAAGAGATAAAAACATCCATTATAATGGGCACAGGGAAACTCAGCATCTATTAAAACTTGTGCTGTTCACCTCTATTTGTCTCAATATTATTGTGTGAAATGGTTTGCTATCATTTTAGAACTATTATAGTGGATTGACTGTACTGACAGACTGTAAATATTAAGAATGTATGATATAGAGAGTGTGTTTGTTGTAAGGGAAGGAGAAAGAAGGACAGCGAGTGGTTTTCCCATAGCAGATAATCAAAATGCCCCCAAAGTCCAGTTCAATTGTAATTTCCTGACAACCCCCTAGCAATGCCCTAGAAACCACCAAGAACATCTTAGCAACTACCTAGCAACCACTTAGAAAATCTTTGCATCATATATATTTATTAGGGGTGTAACGGTTCATGTATTTATCCCGAATCATCACGATACAGACGTCACGGTTCAGTCAGACGACGGATACAGTCATTCAGTGTCCACAGCATGTTAGTTCAAAAATGAACTCTGGAGGGGAGCATTTCACTAAATATATGCACTATATTAGCATAAATATTAATTATATTTACTTTAACTGTTAGTAATGTCTTAATATATTTAATAAATGTTTAAATAAATTTGTCATTAAAACAAGTTGTGACAGAAAGTGTGTAAATAATTATTTTTAAATATGAATTATGAAATAATAAATATCTGCCTTGTGTACAATTTTTTTTTTTTTTTTGAGTGTTGATGATTATATCATATATATATATATATATATATATATATATATATATATATATATATATATATTTATATATATCCGCATTTCTGGTGGGATTCCCCTGTTAAAATTTGCATTCCAGAGGCTAAATATCATGTTATTTGAGGTTGCTTCACCCCGCGGACATGAAAAACAACCCGCTGCAATTTATTACAAGTATACTCCAAAAATCATAGTCCATACCAGGCAGAGGGTCAAAACACTTGTATCAGTTCATACACATAACATCCACAGAGATAAACTTAGAACTCCATGAAACAAAAGAGATGGCTCAAGAATGCTGACTGCAAACCAAAACAAACGAACAAGACTGAGTACATGGCAAAAGGCGTTTAAATAGATAGGGTGATGACATGATAAATGAGACACAGCTGAAACCAGTAAACTAATAACGAGCAGTGGGTTCTGGGAAATGGAGTCTGCAATAACAGTCTATAGAGAGAGGCTGTCATCTGCTGGTACATGCTGGTACATTAGATAGCATCAGCAGCTGACAGGTGTAACATAGCTCCTCCTCAACACAGAAGAACCGGTGGGAGGTGAAGCGGAGGCGGATCTGGGGGCAGGAAGGTGGGCCAGGACCATGGAGCAGAAACAGACACAGGAGGAGAAGCAGGGCCGAGAGCCAGAGAACAGCAAGCCGGATGTGGGGAGATCGTAAAGCCGGAAATGGCCAAGGTGGAGCAGACGACCACCACAGCAGCGCAGACATTTTAATTTTAAGTGTATCAAAATAAATTACGAAATACAGCAGCCACACCATGTATCAAAATAACCTACAGTATTTTTGTATTTTAAAAATACTAAAAAATATTTTTACAAGGGAGCAAGACATTTCTTCGCAAACCTTGCATCAATTGGCCTATGTGATCGATTCCTTCACCATTACACCGACTCAGTTGATTAAGTACACAATGTTTGATAGCAACCCGAGTCATGCAATAAATCAGACATATGCAACCAGTTAAAGGCACAATGTGTAGGATTTTTAGATTAAAATATCCAAAAACCACTAGAACAATGCTATATATTTTGTTGACTTGTGTACTTACGTTATCCCAAATATTTTCAAGAATGAAAAAAAAAGCAATTTTACCGAGGACACAGACAGTGTCTGTGCGTCACCTATCAATGACATCATATCCGCATTACCTTCGATTTCAGGTTTTATTTTGTCTAAACTATGGAAACATCAAAGACGCTTTAATATATTACGTGTTTTATTAGACGGGAGTAACTGTTTGGATACATTCATCGACAAAAAACGAATTGTTATATAGCTCAACACGTTTAGTCTTATTTTTAAATCTCGTCTTGATTTACAGTGTGTACCATGTTTTACCATGCCTAATATCAATCTAGCTTACTGCAGTGTGCAACAAGTGTCTCATAGCAGCCGCTGAGTGAACGTACAAAGTAGCACTATAACAACTTTCAGCACTCAAATGAATTTAATATGATAAACAGTGCTGCTTTACCCCACTGTGGCATAATAAACGTTCCAATGCTGTTGAGACGTGTGTCGCACTCGTCTATTATTAGCAATTGCTCCAGCAGCCTCGTTACTGCTCTCACAGCCATGCTCTGCTTACAGTAACGTTAATAATCTCATCCATGAACATGATTTCTGCCTAAATCCCATCCTGATTCTTTTCCACAGGCTGTAGACGTGAAGACAACACCTCCCATGATTCCGTGAAATCAAGGTGCATCAAGCTACGCCTTTGTTTTGAATGAGTGACCTCTAGTGGCGAAAATGTACATATTGTGGCTTTAACAGATCAAATATTCACATATCCCTGTGATCTCCCAGACGAAGTTTAGATTTAAAGTAACCAACAGTTTAATGTTTGCGAATGATTGTATATCGTATCCTAATTTAGTAACTTGGTGTTTGGTAATGCAGGGCCTACTTTGAATCAGCAACCCTGACTCAATGACAAACAAGTCATTCATAAGAAGACATCTGATGGCACATGTATTCATAGCAACTAGATTCTAACTAAATAATCAATTGATTGTTAATCATAAATATAGGGAGCTGCTGCTCAGTACACTCTAAAAAAAAGTGATTGGGTTATTTTAACCCAGCAGTTGGGTTAAAAGTTTGCCCAACCTGCTGGGTAGTTTTACTTAACTCAACTATTGTTTAAAAATTACAGTATTGCTTACTTAAAATGAACCCAAAATATCTTGAAAATTAACATTTATTAATATGTTTAATAAATGAACATTTTAATTTCATTTTAAATTCATTTTAAGTCAGCCATATAGTCATTTTCAAACAATAGTTGGGTTATATAAAACTACCCAGCAGGTTGGGCAAAAAATTTAACCCAACAGTTGGGTTAAAACAACCAAATTGCTGGGTTTGTCCATTTTCAACCCAACTTGGGTTTTTAACCCAGCATTTTTTAGAGTGTATAATAGTTTTCAAGAACATTATGTAAATTGGTAAACTATTTAGTCTAGGCTTCTAAAACGAACACCAAAACTTAACATGAACTTTTAAAAAATTATAGCAATTTACACACACAAAAAAAACTGCTGGAAAGCTGACAGCCTGCATGTTTCTTACCTTCCATATAGATCAATTTTCTGTTCTGATCTCAACAAGTCTCTGCAAACTATAGAGTAGGAGCACCAATCAGAGGGCGCAATTTTATGATGTCATCGTGTAGACTTCTTACAAAGTATTTTACAGTATTTTAAAAATACAAAAATACAAAACACTAAAGTATTTTGATACAAAATACGAAGCTATTTTCATCAACCCTAGCAAATACAAATGACAAAATACTATTTTGTATTTCAAATAGGTATTTGAAATACATGTATCATAAATACTGCCCATCCCTGGGCACAACCAAAGCAAAACTTAAACGGGCCCTAAGAAACTGTTCAAAGTAATTCTGTATTTATAACATATATTTACGCATACCGTAATAACCATTAAAACAACTCCAAATCCCTTTAGTCTAGTAGTTAAAATTCTGGGCTAGAAATCAAAGGTTGAAGGTTCAAAGGCCGATTCTTCAGCTAGCCCGGCCTTGATCAACCCACTTAACCTCAGGCTACTCCAGGGGGACCGTCCTTGTGTCATAACATGACATTGCTCTATGGCGATTGCTGCCTGGAAGAACATGAAGTGAGTTCCACTGGCCCCAGTTGTGTGGTGATAAATAATGAGTCTCAATTTTATTCCCCTGGGCTCCAGAGTGGCTTTACGGTTCCTTTCTCTCCCAGCTATCCTACACATCACAAAGCCCAAAACAGATCTAGGCAAAACAGTCATAATGAAGCACAAAGAGATGAATGCTGCAATCATCAGCCACTGATAGATGACGGGCATTGAGCCTACTTTAGATGGCAGCCACTGCGCTTTAACAAAATATAACATTTGATATTGACTTGGCAATAGCAGTAACTGTTTTATGGCACATCTAGTCTCTTTAAAAGGTTTCAACACTTCAAAAGCGATTCCGGCTTCAAATGAGAAGAAATTTCAAATGTTAAAAATGCTAATACATCACAACATTAAAATACATTGAAGACAGCTATTTAGACTGAAGCACTCTATAACCATGCTTTTTAAGCCAAAAAACAAACAAACAAAAAAAAAAACAGCAGGAATCAGAGAATTGGATGTTCTATGCTTTCCTTCCATCAACTTGCTCATGTTACATCAGTCATTAATAAACATCTATAATAAAAGCATGATTAGTTTCATCTGATCTTTCAGTCATGCAATGCATATTAAAACCTGAAACTCTCAAATAACACACTTGACATTTCATACTGTTTAAATGACTCATCAGTCTGTAATCTCCAAGACAGAATTGAGCAGCCTTGTCAACAATGGCTCTTTTTTCAAAACCTAGTGAGCTATCTATGTAGGCAGCGTTTTAAGGCTTCAAAGGTGCACTTCCAAAACGAAGACGGTTCAAAAGGTAGGCAGCATGATTGTGTTTCTTTCTGTAACAAAAGCTCAGTGAGAGTAATGTTAAAGAACCCAACTGCAAGTGTTTGAAATGAACAGTACAAAGCAAAAAAAGTCAAAAATATCAAACAAGCAACCAGAATAACCCAAAGAATACACAATGATTCACCAAAGGGCCTACAATACAAGCACATACTTGAACATCTAAGTACAACACTAGACAAAGAGCAATGGCAACAAACAGTAGAGATAGATAGATAGATAGATAGATAGATAGATAGATAGATAGATAGATAGATAGATAGATAGATAGATAGATAGATAGATAGATAGATAGATAGATAGATAGATAGATAGATAGATAGATAGATAGATAGATAGATAGACACGGAGGTCTATATTACCTGGACACAGCTATCCTTTAGTATTCCCATTTGTCTCAATGGTAGATCTTCAACTAATAGATGCCATCTCTGACGCACATGGCACTCATGCTGCCATCTTTGTTCACAGACGCTCTGTTACTCCAGAAACATCAAGTGACTAATTATTTTAGAGGAGGAAAATGACATCATGACAATGCTGATTGGCTGATGATACCACAAGAACATGAAAAGGCCTTTACTAGCATCAATTATGAAATTGTTTAATGCAGCATTCTATATGTATATAGGTGTGTTTTAGTGGTGGAGTTGTAGTGTCAAAATCATGTTGCATTTGGTAAATGGAGCTGCCTGAAGTGTACATATGAAGTAGACTCGCTCCCTCAGTCAAAATTAAGCGTTCGAGGGTCTGCCAACTGTCCTCGTCCACTTCACAAAGTGGAATACACTTCAAAATGGCGGCAGGGGTTCCCCCGAGGGGAAGTGCTTAGGGAAGTTCTAGAGCGTGTGTCTAAAAGTGGAGTGGAACCAGCCAAGGTCACACAACAACACACTTTCAAAATAAGAGCATGCAGTACAGAACATAAAACACCAGGAGAACTAGCGACCCCTACTGGCTGCTTCAGAAAGGCCTCTGAAGACATTATTAATAACAAGCTTAAAAAAACAGGATGATGGATAAAACTAGTGATGGGAGAAACAAAGCTTTTCCAGGCTTTGAATCAGTTTAACCAATTGCTTCGCTAAATGATTTACTGTTTTGATGCGTTTGAAATGCTACAAGCCAGTCAAAACAGTGCAAATGCTACAAAGAATCAGGCCAAACATGCTTTTAAAAACCCATTTCAAGTGTTTTATTGAAAGTATAATCTATCAAATACAATGAACTAATCATCTAATATCATTAAATAAAAAGTGTCTGTGTAATATGTGTTATTTTATCAATTTTTTAGGGCTTGTTTTATTTGTTCTATGGATGGCTCAGCTAAACAGGCCAATAAGAGACTATTAACTACTCTTGTTCCTTTTAATTATAGAAATGTCTACAAGTGCATAAAACTGATCAGAGATCAGGTAAAAACCATAGAACCGCACTTGTTCAGGGGTTCACCGCTTGGGGGGTGCCTTGTTGTTACTGTCACATGACCTACCAGTCAGTTGCATCCCTTCAACTCCATTCATAAATCCTCTCCCGTGGCCTCATGGGATAGTAAAGTTTCCATCCTATGCGCACTTCAGAATCTCACCAGAAGTAGTAAGTCATCCGGGTACTTTTCGCCTACTGTTTTTCGCATACTATATAGAGAAGTGTTCGATTTCAGACGCAGAAGGATCCATCTGTTGTACCATGCATTGCCTGGGAAACGAAGGATACATTTGGAGGCTACATCTGAAGGAGCCTTTGAATGCAGCCTCTTAATTGAGAAACAGCAGTGGTGTAATGAAACGAAGTAATAATACTTGAGTATTTTTTGGGAGAATCTGTACTTTACTTGAGCTTTTATATTTCTGTCTTTTTTTACTTTTACTCCACTACATTTCCTAAATAAAATGTATACTTTTACACCGATACATTTTCCCAAAGAATTTTCGTTACTTACTACAAAATAAAGTCAGAAGAACAGACTGCAAGCAAGCATGTGCAAACAAGTGCTCGCACAACCACGGTTGATTTAATTTTCCGGGTTGCGTTCGTCGCTGGAGTGGCTGAAAAGAGTGCGAGTCATTAATTATACAGTACGAGAGCGGCCTCTAGAGGCGAAATAACACTGATGCCTCAAAGAATTTAGACACGTGATGTGAGGCTGTACGCTGCACCGAGCAGGACACTTCAAAAACGAATTTCAAACACAGACAACAAAACGGTATGTTATACAGTGTACACTACAGTACATGTTTTCATGTCATTATAAAGTAATTAGTTTGTTGACTTGATGCTGCATTAGTGGGGAACAGTAGTATGTTTGCCATCGAGGCTGAAAGGATGCTAACATTAGTAGCACCTCAAGCGGTTAAAATAATGTGACAAAAACACCAACTGTTTAATGTCACGATTGTTACTATTCATTTATATCCATTTGTTCGCCGTTATGCATTCATTATCCAGAGAAGTTGCATATTTAAACTGTATCTCATCATGCAGCGACAGAAACAAATCAGAAATGTGTTCGATTTCACTTCTTTTTTTTAATCAGGACTGTAACACATATTTTAATCATATAGATAGATAATATAGATAATCATCACATATAGATAATCATCAAGTTTTCTAATACAGGCAAATAATGTGTGAAAGTATACGTATAATAGACCCATGCCTTTGTGTGTAAAGATGGAATCAAAAATTGAATCAAAAATTGAATTTATATTGGCATAGTTGAATAACAAGAGTTCAGTACATGGAAAAGACATACATTGAGTTTCAAACTCCATTGTTTCCTCCTTCTTATATAAATCTCATTTGTTTAAAAGACCTCAGAAGAACAGGCGAATCTCAACATAACACCGACTGTTATGTAACAGTCGGGATCATTAATATGTATGCCCCCAATATTTTCATATGCCAGCCCATGATCGAGGCATTAGACAAGGGCAGGACGTATTAACGTCTGGATCTGTGCACAGCTGAATCATCAGACTAGGTAAGCAAGCAAGGACAACAGCGAAAAATGGCAGATGGAGCAATAATAACTGACATGATCCATGATATCATGATATTTTTAGTGATATTTTTAAATTGTCTTTATAAATGTTTCATTAGCATGTTGCTGTTATTTTCATTTTTAAACACTTGCAGTCTGTATAATTCATAAACAGAACTTCATTCTTTATAAATCTCTCCAACAGTGTGTAATGTTAGCTTTAGCCACGGAGCACTATCAAACTCATTCAGAATCAAATGTAAACATCCAAATAAATACTATACTCACATGATCCAACGCAGGGAGCGTGCTATTTAAAGGGGCCGCAGCCTGAATCGGTGCATAGTTAATGATGCCCCAAAATAGGCAGTTAAAAAAATGTATTAAAAAAAAATCTATGTGGTATTTTGAGTTGAAACTTCACAGACACATTCAGGGGACACCTTAGACTTATATTACATCTTGTAAAGACTGGATCTAGGGCACCTTTAAGCATGACTGTTTGGATTTATATGAATTGTTAACGCTACAATAAGAGTCCATTTGTAACATTAAATAAGGTTAATAAAAGTATTGTTCATTTTTAATTTTAAAGTTGCCTCTTCCATTAGTTATAATGCACTATGAATTAACATGAATGGTCAATGTATAATTAATATATTAGTATATTTTATGTTCAAAAATTTAAATATAAACATTTAGCCATTTTTTTTAATTCAAAGAAACAAAATGTGAGAAAGAGTTCAAACTGAACACAATCTTGCTGCCCAAACTGTGTGTAGAACAAGTGGTCTTAAGTATTGAAAGTAAAAGTACATTTAATATAACATACTTTATAATGTTTAATATTTTTATACATAAGTACAAAAAAAAAAAAAAAAAAAAATATATCACATACTTTAAAACTTTTACTCAAGTAACATTCTAAACAATGACTTCTACCAAAGTCATTATCTGGTAAGATATCTATACTTTTACTTTTAATTATGGTTTTCGAGTACTTTATACACCACTGGGAAACAGCTATATAATGTTTCTTCCCATCTCATATTTATCACCATGTCGCGTTTAGGGCACTGTAGTATACCCAATATTTGTGTGCGCTGTGTATTTTTTTTATACCCATTAGAACATACTGTCATTAGCTTAGTAACATGCTAATGATAAACTCCATTAAAATCAAAAATAGTCTTATTTAAAAAAACAAAACAAAACACTGTTTACCCAATATTTGTGTGCGCTGTGTATTTTTTTTTATACCCATTAGAACATACTGACATTAGCTTAGCAACATGCTAATGATAAACTCCATTAAAATAAATAATAGTCTTATTTTAAAAAAAACAAAAATAACAACAACAACAACAAAAAACTGTTTACCCAATATTTGTGTGCGATGTGTATTTTTATGCTTATTAGAACATCCTGTCATTAGCTAACCAACATGCAAAACTGTGCACAATATGCGAGGATGTAAAGATTACTATTTATATGATGCAAAGAGCTGCTGCTTATGCAGAGCGTTCCAAATCGGTTACTGAGGTTTCGTTTCAGTTAGAATGCTGCTTATGTAGGAAGTTGACAGCAAGTGAGCTCACTAGGTTTTGGAATAGAGTCAATGTGGATGTATGTCAAAAATGGCTTAGAAACAATTACAGTATCATAGACCCACCAGAATAAAATTCTTTGCACATACTCACAAATCCACAAAAAGCCCACATTCCTAAAAAAAAAAAAAATGTAACAGGATGTTGAGGACAGCGACAAGTACACATAGTGTCATATTATACACAGCAGCCAACAGCACCTGCACACTAGAAAACAAGAGAGCACTACATCTGAGAGCGACAGAGGACTAGAGAGGCAAATAGAGATTGTGTTTGTGTGTGGATTTGTGCGAGTGTTTAGTGCAGAATGAAACAGAAACTTTTCAGTGAAAATAACAGACTTTATTTTATTCCAGAAGCGCATTGCTTACAGCAGCTGACTGAGTAGCTGGCCAGCACCAATCGAGCTGAATAAATACGAGAAAACACGTTCTATCAAGAGGCGATGATGGGTGATCGCATCAGGATGGGCATCAGGACTGCTGTTCCAGGGCTTGAAGTGTCATCCTGTTGTGCTGCTTAAAACTGAAGCCCCCTCCAGTGAATCTGGGGCCATCCGGACGCTGAGGCTGAATCACAGGCTGTCCAGCCGCGGCGAGACTTCGCTCCTTCTCCCTGCAGAGATGACAGAGAGCAAGACACTCAGTTAGGGTTCATACAGGAAGTGTTCTTGAGTTCTGTCTGAATTTATCCATTTACGCATGCATCAGATGGTCATCAGTGTCTCGCTCAGTTAGGGTCGTATTTTAACACTAGCTACGCATAGCTAAAATGTGAAACATTTATTTTGAAATAACATACTTTTAGATAAATACATAAGTAAATAAATATTTTTTTTAGTGCTTCAATGTTCGTTTTAATCATGAATGAACCAGTCAAAAGAAGCAAGTGGTGGAACAAGCATCTTGAGTGTAAGAAGCTACTCTAACATTTATGTCTTAATTTAGGATAACCAGTGACAAGTTGTTAAAACGAATCTCAAGACCTTGAGACGTTCCATTCTACTGCACTCCATCTAACAGCAGTTAAACGCAAGAAAGCATCCGACCCCTTAAAGTGCAGAAAGATGCACGGCTTGTTACGTTTTTATATTACAATCCCGCAGATAAACATCCACTGAGAGGTGAAGTAGCACACATCTAAACAAATCACAAATATATCAAGCAACGCACACAAGCTCACATTTAGGCACACTTTCTCTGTCCTTTTCTAGCTTACGCTCCTGTCTAACAACTACACACCAGACGAAAAGATCCACACACTCTTACTATTTCCCAGGAGAGAACATCTGTTACTATCCAGCTCGCTTTCAACTGTGCTCCAGTGATCATGGATCTCTTGTTCAAAACACTGTTATTCCAGGACCTCTCTAACACACACGCAGAGAGAGAGAGAGAGAGAGAGAGAGACATCACTCACTTACTTTGTTTGTCCTATACCAAATGCCATCAATTAATATTCACTGACTGTGTAATGCAATTTCACAGTGGGGCCGATGAAGACATTTGGCAACAAGCTTTAAACACAAGCAAACACACAGCTCATCCAACATTTGGTAAACAAAAAGAGCAAAATAAATGTTGCGAGTACGATGAAATATGTTGATTCTTGGATGTGGCTCTCGACATCTGTCAACAAGCTTTGACTGAAACTCTGTGGTTGACAAGTAGTGTCATTGTCATCTGGAACAAACGGCTTCTGACAACCCAAGGATCGCCATGATGATTAACAACCCAGATCTCCGACCAGTCTTAGGGAAGGGATTTGCTCTGTGAAGTCATTATGAGGTTTTATTTGAATAAAACACTGCTCTGAATCATTAAGGCCCAATGAATTGACATATATATATATATAAATATTGTATATATATATATGTATATAGACAAACTATGCCTTTAAATGGTGCCTAATAGCAGTTTGTAGATAAAGAGCTGTTTTTTATCTTGCTGAAACCCTGTTTTTATCTTGCTGAAACCCTGCTTTTATCGATGATCTTCATCTTTTATATTACAAGCAGACTTGTTGACAGACGCTTGAGCTCACAGGTCTTCCTCGGTGTCAGAGCTGCACACTGACTCAACAATATTTCAAGTTCTGAGTGCGGCGTACTTGAACTAGTTTGCTGATATCAGAGCGTCACAGCTGTGCAGCAGGTTAACCGTACGTGTCCACTGGTGCGGAGTCGAGCGTGCGTTTCCAATGCATTCTCTATTGGAGCTGACTCACGCAGGGGATTATGGGATTGACAGCGGGGAAAAGGTGAGGATGTTAGGAAGTTGAGAAATGCTAGATGGTGGGTGTCAGCCAGTTGCTGTGAGATGAAGGCTGTGAATTCTGTCATGAGCATTTCAAAATCAGTTTCTTGAGAGTTTAAAGCTTAAATCATATCGAAACATAATATTGCACTACCTTTCAAAAGTTTGGGGTTGGTAACCCTTTTTTTTAAGGTTCCATTTTTGAAACATAATTAAATTTGAACAAAATTAAAAATTCTAAAGCATGTATTAATCATGGTTAATATTAATCTTAGCATTTACCAATACATTAGTCAAATCAAAAGTTGAGCTAACATGAACTAACAATGAACAGTTGTATTTTATTAGTTAACATTAAGACAGATTAATAAATATATTATTATCGCAATATTAACAGTCTACTAAGTTAATGAGTTAGTAATAGTGCTTGTTCAAATGTGGTAGTTCACTATTAGCTAATCCATAACTACTATTTTTTTCATTCCTCCCAGAGAACTACTAAGAACTACAGGTTCATAATTAACATAAATAATGCATAATGTATATTTAATTCTAAAGTGAAGATAATGGCAACCCATTACTAATAACTCAATCCTTCAGAAGGATTTACTAATTATTTAGATCAGTATTCTAAAGTGAAAAGCACGATAATGACTGAAGTTATTGTAAGCTTTTGTGTCTTTGTAAGGTTTTGGATAGTTATGACGCAAGTGTTAATACAGCCTTTCTTTGGATCAGTATTCTAAAATGAAAAGCATGATAAGCTTTCAAGGATTTTGTAAGGTTTTGGATAGTAATTCTTTACGATGGATTTGGTACCACTTGAGGCATTACAGGCATTAAGTGGGTTACCATGATCTTCACTTTAGAATACTGATCCAAATACTTAGTAGGCTACTTCCTTTAGAAGTATGTTGGAACAATTGAGTCATTACAATCCAAAACCTTACAAAAAAAAAAAAAAAAAAAAAAAACTTCAGTTTTGCTTTTGACTTCTTTAAAGCAAATTTGTATTACAGTCTTTCAGTGTCACATGATCCTTCAGAAATCATTCTAATATGCTGATTTGCTGTTCAAGAAACATTTATTATTATTATCAATGTTGAAAACAGTTGCGCTGCTTAATATTTTGTGGAAACTGTCACATTTTTTTCTTTGGGATTCTTTGATGAAAAGAAAGTTTCAGAGAACAGCTTTTTTTAATAGACATATTTTGTTAATATTGGAAATGTCTAAACTGTCACTCAACACACATACAAAATCTTACCCCAAACTTTTGAACGGTAGTGTATATTTAATTTAGATTTCAAATGCAGTTTCACTGTGGCTAAATTAAAAAAAGTATTAAATGAAAACTTAAATGTGTTTTTGGTTTTTTAGATTATCATCTGTAATTGTGCATATTTATGAATTATTGACCTTACACTGAATTGCATTAATGAAGCCGACAAAAGACAACCAAACTGCTGAACATTTCACAGAAGGTACCCTAAAACTGGCAGATCTTTGGCATTTTGAGTGGATTTCTTGCATGGCTGTGAGTGCGGAGGTATGAGTGAGTGATTTTCCAGTACAGGAGGAAACTGAACCACAGGTTCTCCTCTGAACCTTTGCCATTATCACAAGTGACAGAAAAGTTTCTAACTGCTTTCCAAGGGTACGTTTCCCATTCAACAACATAACTCACTGCTTCACCACCACAATGCAGAAGAAACTAACTAGCAACTCATGACTTTTTCCCAAAAACGCAGTAACTTTGTCGCACATCCGTCAATATAATGACGTCACACAAGTAGTTGAGAGTAATAACGTCTACTAATTAATATGTTCCAGATTTTATTAATGTTAGATTATTGCTGTAAATAACAAACATGGCATCTGAAGACTATTTGCTATTGTTGTTCTCCGCTGTTTTGCTTTATTTCTAGATGTTTCATTCAAACAGGGGTTGAATCAAGATTTTGGGGGGAACCCTAAAATCTAGTGTTGATTAGTGATCCTTATTGCCAAAAAAACATAAAAAATATTTGTGTGTTTTCTGATAGTATACACAAAGATAAGCTAAAAAATAAAATAAAATCTTAAGATATTCAATTAATAAACACATGCAAAACAACATCTTACAGGAAATTAAAAAGGACTGACGTAAACAGCCAGTATTTTATCCGTTTTGAATAAAACACTGCTCTGAATCAATCTGGCCCAATTTAACACCTGTTTATTTGTTTATATGGGGAAAAGGTATACTGCAGTGTTCCCGCACTCCCTGGTCTCTAATAACACGATGGCCCTCCATCAAATTACATTCATCTATTGTTTATTAAACGCATGATTAATTCATTGGCGCAAATAAATCAATCAGCATGTTTAGCAGAGCTGTAATAATAGTCTATGGAAGTTTAAAAATCAGTGAGTTAGGAATCAGGACATGACCATATTATATGGAATTATGCAGAAAGCAGTTACATTACGTGCAGAGTTTATTCAATACGTCCCCATGCCGGCAGGAATAATAAAGGTGGAAGATATGATTATTTGCCTGTCTTTCAAATCAGTCAGCTCACTCCATCTGGCTGATTATACGTCCCCTCTACCACAGTAATTCAATTATGATCTATAGTTTCACGTAGGCAGGCGGAAAGAGAGAAACAGAGAATAAAGTCAAGACAAGGAGGGAGGGAAGAATGGCCGCTCTAGAGATTCTAAATCAATAACAGATGGTGATTTGTGTGTGGTTGGAATGTGAAGGTTTCATATCTTAAAGAGTACAGCGGTGAATATTCCATCACACTTTTTACATTTCTTTTCATCAGAATAATTATATCTTCTACCAAAAACTTTTCTTTCTCCATATAGCTCAACCTGTTCATGCCCCTTTACTCACAATATTCTGTTAAATATTTAAAGACTATGAAAAGACAGGAGCACTTAAATTGTTAGCGAATATTATAGTCTTTCACACCTACATTTAATGATTAATGAATTCATTAAAAAAACTTTCTAAAATAGCTCTCTAAATTTTTGTACTGCAGAAAAACTTTTAGAAACTGGTAATGCTGGTCATTTTGAGTCATCTACAGATAAATCAACAGAACTTGTGTAGTTGGGATGGACTGAGTTCCATTTGTGCTAATGTAGTTAACATTTATGCTAAATTAAAATTTAAATAAAATTAAATGAATATGCACTTTGGTCGCACCATACATCAATATTTTTACGAAAGAATGTTAATTTAGAAATAGTTATATATATATAACTTTACTATAAAGGTTCCGTTTGTTAACATTAGTTAATGTGCACTCTATGTGCACTCTAAAAATACTGGGTTAAAACAATCCAAGTTGGGATGAAAATGGACAAACCCAGCGATTGGGTTGTTTTACCTCAATGGATGGGTTAAATGTTTGCCCAACCTGCTGGGCAGTTGTATTTAACCCAACTATTGTTTAAAAACTGCTATACTCTTGTAGTGATTTTTACTTTGTCCATCCAAGGACGCGAAGTAAAATAGGGATTGGTACTCATGTCACCGCTGACGTTGTGATTTTGGATCACACGTCTCTTAAGGTGTGGTTATGAGTACATCAGATAACCACTTTCCCCCCCTTTCCCTAGTTCAGGGCACCAGTCAGGGTCTTTCACTCCCTACAGGGGCTTTCATTCATTTAGAATTAATGTAAAGTGGTCAGCTGATTTATCTGAAAGATTGGTGAAATTGCTAACTTGTAGAGCCTTTTCTGTATTATCAGCACAAGGAAGACACAAGTGTAATAAAATAAATTTTATTAACAAAAAGATAAACAAGAATAACTAACACAACTACTAAATGAATACCATGAATGATAAAGGAATAAAGTGTATAAGATACATAGAATACAAGTGATTAAGTTGGGTGTGGCTATGGAAGAGTTACGTTATCTTAGGGAAAGATAAACTGTTTCTCTGAAAATAATAAGGTGGAGAACCTTATTATGCACCAAACAAATAAACGAACGATTATTTGTTATTAACTAAAATCAGCTATATTACATCTAATGGAAGTTAGGAAATTATATACTGATAATATACAACAATGCCAAGGTCTCTGGAAAGAGGTTTGGTTAAGTGATATTTACGTTCCACTTGGTCGAGTCTGATGATGGTGACGTCTTCCACTGTTTGTGCTGGGTGACAGTGCAGTGGGGAGAGGAGCCAGAATCTGTTTCAACAGTCTTGAACACGAAGCTCTGTGGGATGCTGATCTCCTGGAGCACCAAAGGGTCCTAAAATCTGGAACACGCAGATGAGGCCCTGGTGTAGGTGCAGAAGGTCCTTAACAATCTGGAACACGCAGACGAAGGTACCTTGAAGTGAAGGTTTGCTCTCCTGAGCTTAACCTTGTTGCAGATGTCGTCACTGTCTCGCTGGACGGAAACTTTGAACGTAGTGTTGGTTAATGTCTCTTTCCTCAAAAGCTGGAGGCTTAGAACGTGGTCGTCTCTGTTGCTGCCTCACAAGCTGTAGACTCAGATCATGGGATCTGTCGTTGTCTCTCTGGATGGACCAGAGGCTCAGAATGGTGTTGTATCTGTTAATATCTGTCCCCGTGCAGGACAGACTCAGAACGGTGTATCTGTTGTGTCTTTCCCTGTTTGAAGGGCAGACTCAGAACGATCTATCTGTTATGTCTATCCCCTTTGACGGACAGACTCAGAACGCTATATCTGTTACGTCTTCCCCCTTTCAAGGGCAGACTCAGAACAAGGAGTGTCTGTAGAAAGGGTACCTTTATCCCTTTCTGATGAGGAGGAGATTGCATTTTGGCGCTTCTCCATTCGAGTGCTGTGATTGGCTCCTGGCATCAGAGGGGACACACAGAGTGTGGCCCACCCTTCTCTCCCCTGTGGAACTCATTTGCATAAAGCACAAAGTTGGAGGTCTTTACAGTGTCTTTAAAGTTTACCAATGCATTTCTCACTTTCCAAACCACCACCAGAATACCTTTGGCAATATTCTAAACAAATAAAGACTAAACATGATGGAAAAAGATTGAACTGTCATTCAATTGTACATTAACAGCTGTATTTGTATCAGATGTTGCACTACAAATGGCTGTCACTGAGAATACTTATTTCTGTGAATAAGTGTGAAATGGATGTGTAGTTTGCATCAGTTTTAAGTTTTCAAACATAGTTTTGAATGGATTCGGATGGATCTTTGTAATCTCTCTTTGTTTCACCCATTTCTACTAAGGTCCCAAGGAATTTTTATGGCAGTCTCTGGCCAACTTAAGGAAATAATTTCTAGATGGGTGAAGGGCAGTAACTGCCTGTGGACCAATGAGAAGCCTTGTCCTTCCCAGGCTTGGTACAAGAGGTCTTCTTCTTACCCTCTAAGAAAGGTCTGGATGTTGTCCTTCCATCTTTATCTGATGGCGTTGGACAGTTTGTTTGTGTTAGGCCACCAAGATCCAATCAAAATGTAGCAAACCTTTGTCCACTGTTACAGAGAGAGAGGGGCCCAGCCGTAAACTGGGCCCTGGAATTCACTACACTCTAAAAACTAACTACACTTAAAATTAACCAAAAACAGGTTGGCAATTAAAAATCAGACACAGAATTTCTAGAGGCAATAATGATCAAAAGGTGAATATTTATGAATAAGCAATTTAATGAATGTTTGTTTTATTATTATTCGTTAAACGTTAGTAAATGTTAATTTCCAACATACTTTGTGTTCATTTTAAGCAAGCAATACAGTCATTTTTTAAACAATAGTTGATTTTAGTGATGTGTCGTTCTTGAACGATTCGTTGATTTTGAACAAATCTTTAATGTGACTCGGGAAGAACGAATCGTCTCGGGGGGTGATTCGCTCAGTCGCGCATGTGCAATATTCTACAGGTTCTGTACTGCTAGTAGTAGTTCACCTGATGATTCAATTGATTAGTTAATTTCATGAGTCTTTAGGGTTTTGAGTCGTTCCTTAATCACGTGACAGACCCATACGCTACCAATGCATTCTGAGCCGGAAAGAGAATTGATTAGTTCTTTTTATGAGTCTTTCGGGTTTTTGAGTCCTTCCTTAATCACGTGACAGACCCATACGCTATGCTGTGTGACCCAAGCACATTATATTTATTAGTAAATAACGTTAACTCTCCAGTTTTGTTTGAGTTTGTGTTACAACTGTTAAAGCTTGTTATCATAAAGTTATCATAACCTTGATGTCTTAAACTAACATTAATAATTCAAATTCAAAATGTTATTTGCTTTTAATTTATGTCATTATGTCCTTTTTGAGCAATCTTCTTATACATATATTAGACTAATATGTCAAGTCTGACTAGGAAAAGCAATTATTATAACAGCAAAATCAAAATTGGAGTAAAAATGAACAAACTAGGCTATAAATACTTTGTATTGTAGGCTTGGATTATTATATTATTAAATAGCCTAGTGTTTATTTACAGATAGACAGACAAAAAGATAAATTAATCAATACTTTATTTATTTATAATAACACCACAGATCCTCAAGAAACAGTAACAAAAACAGTGACAGAAATATCAGAAATAGCGTGGGTCTGTCACGTGATTAAGGAACGACTCAAAACCCAAAAGACTCATAAAAAGAACTAATCAATTCTCTTTCCGGCTCAGAATGCGTTGGCTTAGTGTATGGGTCTGTCACGTGTTTAAGGAACGACTCAAAAACCCGAAAGACTCATGAAGAGAACTAATCAATTCTCTTTCCGGCTCAGAATGCGTTGGTTTAGCATGGGACTGCCTGTCACGTCATTAAGGAATGACTTAAACCCGAAGACTTGTCAGACAAGAGGTGAGGTGAGCTTAATCAGCTTGTCATAAACTGAAGACCCAGGTAATGAATTAATCATTTCTGAATCTTATAGCATTGTAGTTTTGTATTGTTTGTAGTGGGTTCAACGTTTGCATAAGTAGTAGATGTGTTGGGGAAGTAACACGTAACATTTTAATTACATTTTGCTAAAATGAACGAAATGACTCGAAAAAAGATTCGTTCATTTTGTTGAACGAGACTCAAAAGTCCGAGTCAGTAAAATGATCCGAACTTCCCATCACTAGTTGAATTAAAACAACCCAATTGACCCTTCGCTGGGAGTTTGATTGACAAGCGATCTAACCAATCATGATGCTGAATCTGCCATTTTGTCCGACAAAGCAGTCAGGAGTCAGAAGATTAACCTTGGTGGACTTGAACTTGAAAACTGGTGTGTACTGACTCCCAGAGAACTACTAAGAACTACTATATACAGGTTCATATTTAACATAAATAATGCATAATGTATATTTAATTTTAAAGTGAAGGTCATGGCAACCCATTACTAATAACTCCCGTCCTTCAGAAAGAAGTGAAAAGCACGATAATTCTCTAGTAATGACTGAAGTTATTGTAAGCTTTTGTGTCTTTGTAAGGTTTTGGATACAAAAGTACTGGTGTGTACTGAAACAACTTTCCTTCTGATGTTCATTCATGTTTATTTGATGCTATAAAACTAGTAAGAAGAAATGATCGGTTCACGAGCCACTTGAGCTGAGGCGCTACAGCAATCTGTCACGACACAATAAAGAGCCACAAAACGTTTTTTATTGTTCGAATTTCTTAAAAAATTACACACTTTTTTAAAGCTGGGGCTTTGTTTAATATCATAAGTAACCTGCTTTGTCTTGTCTGTCGGCGTGTTGTCAGTGTCCTCTTTGCTCCGCAATGTATTTTTCACTGCGTGTGGATTGACAGCGCCATGGCTTGTCTGACAAAGCAACAGTAACTAAGGGGGGCGAGTCTTTGTGAAGGGTCAATTGCTGTGTTTGTCCATTTTCAACCCAGCATTTTTTAGTGTATATTAATTTCAACATTTTACTAATACATTATTAGAATCAAAAGATGTATCTGTTAATATTTAATGTAATATTTAATGGACCTGAGCTAACATTAACTAACAATGAACAGCTGCATTTTTATTAACTAAGGTAAACAAATATTAAAAAAAAAAAAATGCTATAACAAATGCATTGGTCACCGTCTTTGTTAGTTATTGCACTAAATAGCATTAATTAATGGGAACTAGTTACAAAGTGTTACCAAATATTTTAAACGGTAACACTTTAGAATACTGTTCCGTCATTAATGAATAACTGCACAGAACAAATGAGTAACACATTAGTAACACTCTAGTAACTACTATTAACTAACAAGAAACATGAATAATGCATAATATAAAATTTATTCTAAAGTGAAGGTCATGGTAACACTTTAGTAATGACTGAAATATTACCAAATCCTTCAGAAGGAATTACTAATTATTTGGATCAGTATTCTAAAGTGAGAAACATGATAACTACTGGATTCATTGTAATTTTTTGAGGTTATTGTAAGGTTTTGGGATAGTAATAACTCAAGTGTTACTACATCATTCTAAAGGAACTATTAATTATTTGGATCAGTATTCTAAAGTGAAGGTCATAGTAACCCACTAGTAATTAATTAAGTGTTACCAAATCCATCAGAAGGATTTACTATACCATAATGTACAAAAATGCAAAGAAATTATAACATATTTAATCACAATCAAAAACCTGAACTATTTTTTCTGTTAACACCGTTGATCTTGCTGGTTCCTTTGCTAAGACAATACAAACCTGCCATCATGAAACTCTGTGAGCCTCCTCCCAAAACTCCTTCTCATAACAAAGAAGCAACCACTCCTGTATCAAGGATGTGTCCTATTCTGTATGAGGTCAGAACAAGACCTC
The DNA here is from genome assembly GCF_024489055.1 of Chanodichthys erythropterus. NCBI lineage: Eukaryota > Metazoa > Chordata > Actinopteri > Cypriniformes > Xenocyprididae > Chanodichthys > Chanodichthys erythropterus. The sequence goes on along the minus strand of NC_090232.1, from coordinate 39,275,464 downwards.
TCATAGCTGAGAGCAATTACACAGCTCTCCACATAGCAGAGGGCTTCAATCCAGCAGACATCACAATGTGCGCCTACTTAAGGAGAGACATTTTTATACAGGTTATGGTTTTTCTGCTCCTAGAGGTCTACAACCTTCACATAATCCATTGCGGGTTTCAGTTTAATGTAGTATAGAAAGTGTTCATGTGAGCAATCTGAATCAAGTCTGCTACAATCCAACTTATTTTTTCTTCTCAACTTATTTAATGTCTTTGTGTGTGTCAATGTAAGAAAATCTCCCTTTACAAACAAAATATTTGAAACTGATCCCTCTTTAAGTGAACTTCACAGAGACGTCAAACAAATCTCTAAAGTCCAGGCAAACAGCCAAACAAATGATTCCTCTTTGAACATCATTGGGCACGTTTCCATCTACTATCAACTGAATACTAATGTAATCAATGTCAATGTCAGATAGACATTGAAAGCTGTCGTCTGTGGAAGGCAATTTCTCCACACTGCTCAACAGGGGATCATTTGCATTATGTTTTGGCACAAAAACACAGACTTAACTGGAGGTTGTTTTAGACAGATAAAAAACATCTCGCCATCTTTCACTTAATCTCCCTTTTTTCCCCTACATCTCTCCCATGAGACCATGATCTTTATTGTAATGGTGTAAAAGTGGCTACAGCCACATCCATGACTCAGCAAATCGCTAGAGCAGGGTTTAAATAAACTACTCCTTAACCACAAGACTTGGATAAATACCAAGTTTCCCTCCCTAATTAAAGTGCAAGATGCTGCTTTTCAATCTAGAGACAGTATAGTGACTGTATGGTTAGATACAGTATGACTCACTTTAATGTCATAGGAGGACAGATTCCCAAAGCTGAGCCTGGTTCTTCTCAAGGTTTTCCCGTCCATTACCTAAACACCTTATGGATTTTTTCTTTATGACATTCGCCACAGTCACTGGAGGCTTTAGGACACTAAGGCATGGTTTTCTGCTTTCGAACAACATGGACTGTAAAAAATGTGCTATACAAAAACACATGAATTGACCAGGCCTTAATGCTAGTCCAAAAAAACCTGCCACCCTAAATGACTGTAAAACTTTCAGGAAATCTACAAATACAAAATGCTCATGCCTATGGAATGGCTTCATAAGTTTTATTACCCGTTTTGCCATTTTTCCTGAAATAGAACATTTTAGGACTACACTAGCAAATCGCAAAATTCGACAAATTCCATTCCAAGATTACACCATCTCACCTGCCATGAATAAAAAATAAAAAATAAAGGCTGGTTAGCATAGTCCATAGCCAGTTAGCTACTTGTCGATGTATTAATGTATTGTAGATGATCTGATTCTAAAAATATTATTTTCCTCCACTCACAGGCATTCAAAAGTATTCTGATGAAATAAAAGGTTGGCAACCAACATCAAATCCACAACTATTTCATTAGATGTTTCACCATTGTCCATTTGGGTGATCTCACATATGTGGAATGATTGTTAAACAAGGATGATATATATTGTTGCTGTCGGGTGGAAACCTTTTTAGGAAATACTGAAAAAACACAATTTTATTTTAACCCTTAAATGCATACCTCGGGTCTTTAGTGACCCGGGACGTCATTCACTACCCTCCTCCACATTCATTTTTTAAAGTTAGACATCAACCTTCTTGGTATTCCTCAATCAATTCATTATAAAGAATATAACAAGAAAAAAATCATAAAATTATAAAAGAATGCCTATTTTTGTATTCATTTTTTGTAAAAATTGTATAGGGTCGCAAACGACCCGAGGTGTGTATGAGTGTACTTATATTTTTTCTGCAATACAATAATTGAATCTTAGATGACGGAATAAGTGCAATTCACCTTTATTCCACAAGGTGGCAATGTCTGATACACAATGCTGAAGTAACGACTCGTTCAGACAGAAAACGAAATAATAAGAAAAACATGAAATGGCTCAGCGATTTACTGCAGAGCAAGTACTGAACGCAGTCAAATATGACTGTAACTATTACTGGATGGATCTGGTGAAGCTGTTAGCGATCGAAATATTGATTTTGAAGATGTTGAAAATGAAATGGTTCTGAGAATATGTTTGAGATCGCGAATGGGCTCATATTCGTGACCTCAAACATAAACCTAGCACATTATTTGCTGAATTCACTGGGAAATGAGCTCTGACGAGGACAGTGATGATGGCAAAAAAACATTTGCTCAAACTGGGCCCTTTCAAGCTCCAAAAGGTAACAAAATACTATTTATTTTATTCATCTGTAATTGTTTCTCTAATATCAGAGGAGTTTTATATTATCACGACAGGTAAAGATCCTTCCGTGTTGGATATAGATCCGGATCGATAAACACCCGAATATGTAAGAATGTAAGAATGGCGAAACAGTCATGCATTTAAGGGTTAAAGTCATCATGAAATCAAAATTGAACCTATTTATTTTGTTAGCACATATTACTAGTCTTGTGGTGAACAATTAATCTGTGCAAGGTAATACACAGAAAAAAAATATATAGTTTGCTCTCTATTTAATATTCTGTTTCACTTGGAAATATGTCACAACACTGGAGAAAAGTTGTTTGCAACTTCCGGTTCATGGGGACTTTAAATAATTGAATACAGTGCTTTACAGTATATGTGGTCAGACACTTGCATGTTGAGTTGTCAAAAGTACTGACTTCGGTACCTATCGGTACTAAAATTTTAAAAATGTGACGCTTTGAGCGCTGTTTAGCGGATTCGTAAACACCTCTGATCAGCCATTGTATTGACGTGCTCATCAGATATGTCAGTGATTGACTACAATGATCAACGCAAGGCAGCGTTTGAAAGCACATGGAAGTGTTTGAATTTGAAAGCGTTTTGAAAGCAGGAGCGGGAGCGTTTGAGAGCAGGCGTCTATCAGCGGACCGGTCCATGATAGACGCCTGCTTTCAAACGCTCCCATGTGTATCTGTGTAAGCGCTTGGTGAATAGCGTCATTGATGATTATTTACAACATTTTTACAGCGCTGATCATTGAAGCCAATCACTGACATATCCGATGAGCCGTGAACACAATGGCCAATCAGAGGTGTTTACAAATCCGCTCAACAGCGCTCAAAGCATCACATTTTTAAAATTTCAGTACCTGACTAGACTAGTCGGTACTTTTGACAACTCTACTTGCACAAGGTTTAGTTATAAGCTCTTTAATATTTTTTTATTGGTTAGATATTAGCAAAACCCACAGATAACCATAAAGGATGACCAATAGTAATGATATATGAAAAAAAAAAAAAAATGACGAAACAAGGTTTCCACCTGACAGCGACAATATTTAAGCAATCAACATATTAAAATGCCAAGTTGATTTACACATGAACAGTTCTGTAACAATGCTATCATGGCATTATTAAGAGACCTGCTCACCTATCGCTCTATTTATAAACATAAAATTAAATATTTATGAATTAATCACAGAAGTCTAAAGAATTGAATATGTTAAAATTGTAAAATCAATGTGAAATCCAAAAAAGTGATAAAAAAGTCTCCAGTACAAAAACTAAACAAAAGCAATGCACTTGCATAACGAAAACTAACAAAACTGTGGCAGCTTAAAGTTTTACAAGGAAGAAATTATCATTAAAAAACCTCTGACTTTGCTCTCAACTAAACCTCCACAAGATATTTCCAGTCAGTAAGCGCTCACTCAACTATGAGCCAAGAAGTTATTCCTGAAGGGATGTATTTGTGTATTTGCTTATATGCACGCTGAGTGTTTCTGCACCTTGTCATGCTTGATCAACTCTCATTACTGCCTCTTGTTTGCATCAAACCTCATAAACATGGCTACCGATGCCGCCCGTCTCACTCGCTACCCAGAATGCAATAATCCACATGTCCTCATTTGCATGCAATTTATTGTGAACTTGTCAGCATTGTGGTTGCCGCCTGTCTATTCTCTCATTTCAAATGAAGGCATCAAGACACCATCGCTCATCGCACGTCATCTGAAACAGAGAATTTACAAGCCAAGCCAGCTGTGATTACATTTCTTTTGGTTCCGTACAGCAAGCAAGGGGGGAAATTTGAAAATGAATGATCTGATGACAGACAGCATTAAAGACCCCGTCAGAAAGTTGAAGATGGTTAAAATGATTTGTTTGCTTTGCAGTAGTTAGTGAAATATTGATGGGTTGTAATAAAATGCTGTCTAGGGACATAGAGCCATTAATTGACACCGCCAGTTTAATTATTCAAGTCAATTTTAGCACTCCTGTGCTCTAATTTAAAAGAAATCTTTTGGTATCATTATCTCACTGTCCCAAAACCCCAAAATATGAAAAAACAAAAACAAAAAAAAAAAACATCATATAACATTTAGAACATCAAGCAGTGCCATTAAAATAGTCTTAATTGCTATTGATTTCTTGTTTTTGTAGTTCTGACATTTAGTTTAAACGGCCTTCGTTTCTATGTTAGAGAGAGGGGGGAAAACCATTGACTTTTTCAGTGTGTGGTCTGTTAGGTTTTAATCAATCAATACATTGAAAAGATGCTTGAAGCTTATTATGCGCTTTCCCTAGGAGAGAGGAAGGAAGCAAACAGTGTTTATTTGCTTTGCTCTCAAACATGTTCTTTACGGTTCTATAAATATAGTAAAAAAATAAAATTCGGTTGACTATTAGTACCGTGTGTGGTACCGTGGTTCAATAATGAAACTTATATGAAATGAAGGCTTAGTCACTCACTCCCCTTCTGAAAATGATTAGTTATTGCAATATTTCATTTGCACTTAAATATTCAATCTAATGAGGAAAGGAAATTTGTGGTCTTCTCTGGGGGAGGGGGGAAATTGAAGGAAGTGTATGAAATAGTAGTACTAAACAGCATTATTCAAGTCTTCTCCTATATATTTGTTGTCGTTGTTGTTTTATTTAATCCTTTTATTTTGCTGTTAAGATGTTTTCTTGTAGTGTTTCTGGATGTTTGTCTTTTTGGTGCTTGTTATAATGCTTTTTTATTGTAAAGCAATTTGGGCTCCATTTCTTGTATTTGTATGCTACAGTATACAAATGAATTCCATTATTATTGTTGTTGTTTTTGTTATTTTTATTAACTCTACAATCCACATTGCAACTCCAGCTTTGCAATATAATTACATTTTCAACTTCTGAGCATGTGATACATTGGTCACCTTTATTCACCTTTATTCTTATAGCACTTTATATAGTAGAAATTATTTCAAGCAGTTTTATAGTAATAAACAGGAAAGTAACAGAATTAATGATGCAAACATCAAATATAAGTAACTCAAATTCTGCAGTAAAGCAGCTGTAGCAAGATAATAGTGTCATTATTTAGCTCAATTCAGTTCAGTCTTGACTCAATTGTCTCTTCGCCGTGAGTTTGATTGACAGACCATCTAACCAATCATAACTCAGAATCTGACATTTTGTCCGACAAAGCAGTCAGGGGAGTTAGAAGATTAACGTCGGTGGACTTGAACTTGAAAAGTCGTGTGTACATACATCTTTCCGCAGTTGAAACAACATTCCTTATGATGTTCATTCATGTTTATTTGACGTTATAAATGAACTAGTAGGAAGAGATGATCGGATCACGAGCCGCTTGAACTGAGACGCTACAGCGATCTGTCACGAAACATTAAAGAGCCACAAAATGGTATTTATTGTTTAAATTTCTTTAAAAATGTCAAAATTTTAAATTTGAGACTTTGTTTCATATCAAAAGTAACCTGCTCTGTCTTGTCTGTCAATGTGTTGTCAGTGTCCTCTTTGCTCCGCAATGTATTTTTCACTGCGTGAGAACATGATGTGTGGCGAGAGATTCGCATGGTTTGTCGGAAGTAGCAACAGTAACTAAAGGGGGCGGGTCTTTGCGAACAGTCAATTCAGTTCAATAACTGTGTAAAATTCATTCATTATGAAGGTCAATTCAGATATAAGCAGCTCTACTAAAGACAATAGTGTCATTATTCAGCTTTGTTCTCATCTAATAGTGTTAGTGCAGGCAAATCAATAATTTTGCTGAATATTAAGTGTCCGCAACTAAGCAAGCCAAAGGCGACAGCGGCAAGTTAACCTTGGGAGAAACCAGGCTCAGTCGGGGGACCAGCCCTCCTCTGGACTACTGTAGATGACCTACATTGGTCCACTGTGAAGGCATCAATTTGATAAAGTGAAAAAGATGCCTGTACATCAGATGCTAAAACCTTCTTCAAAATACAGACAAATGGGCTGTTATCCAGAGATATCAGAACTAAAAAAAGAAAAAAGGATGCCCAAGGATGCCATAAGAGTAGGTTTGTATATCATTCAAATCTGTGGGTGGCTAGCTTAGTCCTGACATGACACAAGCTCGCCAAGCCTTCATGTTTACACTTTATGCACAAAGCCAAGATGTATAAAAAACACTACTATTGTGTGGTTAAAGCAGTTAATCCAAATGTCCTGAGTGAGCCAAAATGGCTTCCGGTGTTTTGGAGCAGATGGAGCCAGTTACCACACCTCAGTGGAGCTGAACCACGCAAGCAGAGAGAACAGAAAGGGTTGGTCGAGATTAAGTTTTAAATGGTCTGTGAGCACATCTGAAAAGCGAAAGAGAGAAAATGAAAAAAAAAAGAGGGAGACAAAAGAAATTTAATGGAAAACAATAGCATGAAGCATAAAAGCCTTTAAGTGAAAGATGGAGAATAAAACCCAACAGGACAAGAAAGAATACAGAGCAGTAAACACACTTGAAAAAACATAGAAAATTTAACTTCTGCTCTGTGCTGACAGATTATTTGATAGTGTGGAAAAGGCTGGGGCAACTATTTTTAATCTAAAATTAATTAGGGGAATTTCATTTGCTCTTGAAAGCAACCATGCAGTCATTAACATTAGGGGCAAAATTACACAGCGCCAGGCTTTTGATCAGCAAGAGACTGCTATTAGCAACAAAGGGAGTGCGATTCATTTACTTCATTATGCCAGTGTTGATTCTTTGAAATGTCATTCACAATTACGCACTGAAGTTTAAATCTTTTTACATTCACCAAACTCCCCGAAACCTAAACATATAAGTGTGTAAATGCATAATTCAGAGGAGATTGATCCAATGCAACAGCATTGATGTCCTTATGGCACTGAACAGAACTTTACTTTTCACAGCGATTCCATAGAAGAACAATTTTTGCTTCCCAAAGAACCTTTCAGTGTAAAGTTTTTAAAATAACAAAAAAAGTATATTTTCTTAGCGATATATGCTATTTACACTAAGTGAAAAGAGCAATATATTCTATTTACACAAAGTGACAATAGCAGCATTTTTTTGCGAAATTCTATTTACACTAGGTGAAAATAGTGATAGATTTGATTTACACCATGTAAAATTATCAGTACTTTGCAATAAGAGTATATAGTAATTAGATGCTATGTATTGGCAGATACTATTTGCACATCAGTATTTTTGTATGTTAACAGGATGCAATTATATCATAGAGTGTTAATTATTATATTTATTAAAATTATTAAATGGATGCTGTCTGATTAGGAGAATAAAAGCTTTTCAATAAATGCAAGCTCGGCAAAAGTCGGATTCAAATCTGCGAGCTTTACTTGCTATACTGCACCACTAAAGAAGTTGAATTTCAGGTGTCTTTTTTAAAACTTGAGTGGCCCAACCAGATATTGGTGGGTGGAGCTAGTGTAAATAGTGTTTGCCAAGGGACTCTATTTGCACTTATTGTAAACAGACATTATGTTTGTTTTTGTGAGTTTTTTTTTTTTTTTTTTTTTTTCTTGGTGTAAATCCAAAGGACCATTTTTCATTCAAAAGAACATTTTGTGCAATATAAATGGTTCAATGGATGCTAAAGGTTCTTCATTGAACCATCCATGCCAGAACCTTTATTTTTAAGAGTGTATACAAACTTTCTATATACAGTCGGTTCTGAAGTCTTGAATTTACACAATTTAAATGTAAATAAAAAGAAAGTTTTAAGATTCTGTCAAATTTGAAACAAAGTAATGTTATGATGTTAAAAGAAAAAGATATTTTCAAGATTCTGCTCTATTTCTACTAGTCAGATTTATACATGTCAGCTGAAGGGCTGCATTGTTAAAACAAAATGAGGACATTCTGTACCAAATACTAAGAAAATCATGTTCATTTTTCAGTTCAACTCTGCACTCTGTTTTTATGCTGAAAATATTATTTGCTAGGTGTTAAATCAGACAAAATTATTTTGCTAACAGTCTCAGGCTTTTGAACCCCACTGTATTAGGCTTTAACAGCAATAAACTGGTCAGTTACACTTGCACACCAAGGTCCTGCATTATTTAGTCAACCTTTTAACCATCTAAATCCATCCACTGACTCATTTTGACCCATTTAAATCTATTCATTGATGTTGCTATAATTGCTACTTTAAGCATGAAAGATTTTCTGCCCATTACCAATGTAGACAGGGTGTGCTGCAACATATGCTAACCAGAAAGGTTAAAACAAGCTAGGCAAGCAGATTTCCACCCCCTTGATGCTGTGCATACGTGTTCCTCTAATCTCCTGCCTTATTTATAAAAAAAAAAAACTCAACCATCTCAGCCTCATCCAATATGCTGAAAATGCTGTCTAAAAACTCATAGCACACATCATACAGTGTTGCCAACCTACTCATTATTTTAAGTAGCTAAACTACAGTTGGGTTATCCTTTAAAAAAGTAGCTAGCTAAAAGCTACTAACAAAAGTAGATAGTTTTTTTTCATAGTGAATTTGCTTAAACCTTAAAATCAATCAATCAATAAATAACCACAATTAAATTTAGCCAAGATTTAGTTACATATCAAGGTGCTAGTCTTTCATAACAGAATGGTTTCAATTCAGCTGTCTTGTCTCCAATGGACTGCAAATCACTTAGCACTTTCCTTAAATATCTCTGTCCTTCAGCTAAATGCCTTCATCATTCTGCTGGTGTGAGGAAAACAAGACCTTCTCCATTACTTATGAGCAACTTGTTTTACTTGGTGTGAAAACACTGATGTGGGATTTGTGCAGAATTAAGCCATTGGCCTGAGCTCACGAGATGTCAGAGGGAAAAAAGGAAATCAATATACTGCCCATCAGCAAGGCTTAAGTGCAATGTTTAAACGTGCAGCCAGGAGAATTCAAAAGAGAGGAGGAAGTGATATCTGCGGTTGGCCCAGACAAAAGGTTTAAAGCTGTATATATTACAAACAAGACAAAAGATATGACTTTAGAAAATGATTTTTGCAGCGTAGTCTACTTAGTAAATATTGTTAGAGACTTTTATGAGAAACAGATCGCAAGAAAATTATATTAACTATATGACACCTTGGTAAAACGGACATGGTAATTGCATTTCATTACCTTATATGAATGTTATATCTGATAAATATGCAAACAGTTTTCCTGGATAGCAGGAGACTTCTGCAATATGAGCCAAATCTCATGGAAAGTTTATGAAGCCAAAAAGGTATCAGATTTATTTTATTTCTAAAAACACAATCAAAGCTCACATAGATAATGTCTTCTGTTTAGATTTCCCAGACCTGCTGATTTCTATGTCAAATAATGCTGTCTTTTGAACTTATATCACTGTTTTTGAGCAGCAAATCAGCATATTAGAATGATTTCTGAAGGATCATGTGACACTGAAGATTGGAGTAAGGATGCTGAAAATTCAGCTTTGCATTAAAACATATTAAAACAAAAAAAAAAAAAACATTTTTTTTTATTGTAATCATATTTCACAATATTAAATTTTTACTGTATTTTGTATTTAGATTAAAAAACGTATTTAAAAAATATTAAAACATCTTTCCGACCCCAAACTTTTTTTCAATGGTAGTGTAGTTAGTTCTACTTCATTACTTTGATTAATAGATAGATCAAACACACTGAATAAATCTACTGTGAGGACTGATAGAACTTTTATCCGACAAAAGTAAATCATTAAACTCAGCTTATATATCTCAATTAGAAATCAAGTCATTCTCTGGGATACAGTTATGAAATTGTAGATCACCAGAGATGATGGATGCTATTTAATTTTCCTCTTATTAAGACACCAAGGCAAGCTAAGACTCCTACTGGTCCACCAACAAGTCGTTAAAACACAGTGCAACATTCTGCGATGAGACAAGAAGTAAGGCGGTTGTGCTTCTAAACCAGGTGGCAGATACTGGCCAAACAAATCCATGCAATCTGTATCCCTCATCATGGATGTGTCAATCTAAACAGAAAAATGTCAGCTCACTGATTCTTGAGATAAGGGACAAAATATGTTTAAGAAGTTAGTTTTTTATTATTTAATAATACATTATTTTTAAACTGATATATTTTTTATATATATAATTCACTTTGGAACTTAATTTGTCAACTCCATCAGACGCATTAAAAAGCATGATATTTTAATTTGATCCATCCAACAACAGTGTAAAGTCTTCAATTATGTAATAATGATGTTCAGTAATGGAGCTAAGTGAAAAAATAAAATAAAAAGGTCATTATGAACAATCCAGTTCCTAAATTCCTTAATTCTCTAACCTCGTTTTTAATATTAAACAAATATAACCAATGTTCTTAGGTAAATCACACATGATATCATGTAGTTCAGGTGATGTTTTAATATTTTAACACAATAAATTGAAAAAAGAATAAGACATTTCTTTCAAAATTAACAAACAACTTTACTTGACTGTTAAATGCTGATGGAGTTGACAAAAACTGACAGAGTTGACAAATACTGACGGTCCAGCTGGGGCCAAATATACAGTATATGTAAAAAGAACAATGAAACAACATTAGAAGAATTCCCCATATGCAAAAACATTATACAGACTTGAGGGAGTTGACAAAATTTAATATTTTTTTCACCTTAACCACGTGTTGTACAGTGGAGCAATTTTGTTTTCTTTCACAGATGTAACTGCCTTAATAAACTCAAAATGCCAAGATTTATCCCACAACTATTTACAGAAACTATTACACTGGGGTGACACTGTGAGATCCACAATGAGCTGGAAAAATTAAGTGCTCCTCAGAGTTAAAGAGACCAACCCATTGCCTGATTTATTCAGAATTATAAAAAATCCTGACGGAGTTGAGACAAAGTGAGGACACAACTTTGTTAGGCTTTTTTTTTTTTTTTTTTTTTTTTAAGGAAAATATAATTCAAGACTTAGTTTTTGTATTGTTTGATATACAGATGACTTTCAAATTAAATGTATATTTTTTTATTTGTTGCATTTTTAAACATGTTTAACAATTTTACTTTGTGACCTCATGCTGAGGACAGGTTAAATTACATATATTTTCCAAGTTTTTAAATAATAATAACTAAATTATTTAAAAATAAAAGCAATGACTGTCCTGAGTATCCAGATTTCCTTTAGATGTAACTTTTTAAGTATTTTTATTTTGATGAATTTATTTATTTTTCAAAATAAAGAGGGCTTCTGTGTGTAGGACGTTTTGTCCCTTATCTCAAGAATTTGTTAGATGCATCTCATTTTGTAGGCTACACATGTCATAGAGACTGCCTCATTTTCAGTAAAGTAACCATTACATTCCAAAGTCATCAGGAAATTGCAACAATTTACACTTCACAAGGACCATAATTTTATTATAGTTACATACATGCTTGATGACATATGTGGCCAACAAATGCAACGCAGCCTTCAAAATGAGACGCAGCTATCATGTCCTCTGTTATTTTTTTTGGTAACAAATTTCTCTTTTTTATGCAATTATGAAATTTTTGCTCATGTCTAAGCCAGAAATTGCATTTATTAATGAAATGTGCAGAACTAATTTATGTTTAAATCAAAGTTCAATTCAATGGTCCATTTACATAAAAATGGCTTTACATGCATAATTCTCTATTCGTGTTTCACAAATAAGGCCCTCTGTGTGTGTGTTCTGAAAGGATGTGTGTATGCAGGAACTGAAAAAGTTCTGGATGTGACTGAGTAGTTGCGATAAGTGTGTATTTTGGTAACCGTAGTGTGTAGCAGATTGCATACATACAAATCAATGTTCTCTCAAGTAAGTGCTTTAGAAAATAAGACTCCCCAGGTTAAGCAACAGACATGCTTCCAAAATAACACATGATTAGTCATAATTTCATTAGATCGAAGGCCAATAGCAGTGGAACTTGGCAGGGTCCTACTAATCAGCGTTTTTCTCAGAGTAAAACAGACCGGCTTTGCATCACTCTATAATTTTGGGTGTCACGATTTGCTCCCAAGAACACAGAGACAAAATGAGAGAAATCTTTCCAATTCACTGGCTCATTGATTTCTCTGCAGCTCCAAATGCCTTTTTCCTTTTTCGCCGTTATTTGAGGTATCATTTTCATCCGTGTCAGAGGCTGCCGTTCATGTCTGCTTGTTGGCAATACTGAAGGTCATTTTCTGTCAGGACCATGAAATATACGGATACACAGACACTACGCACATACAAACACTATGAGCGCTTCCTGCTGGTCTGACTTATACCATGAATATAGTGTTACATTTTATGCTGATCTGGGATTAACGTCTTCCACCTGAATCAACATGCACACACACTCAAATACCGACATTATGGCTATTTTTGAATGCTTAGTTTAGCCAAATATGAAAATTCTGTCATTATTTACTCATCCTCACTAACAGTGCCTAAAGCTTTAAAAAGTTAAGTTGTTACACAAAAGAAAGTCATACAGGTTTAGAAGAACATGAGGGTAAGTAAATGACAGGATTGTAATTTTTGGGTTAACTCATTTCTTTCTCACCTGTACTCCTGGTCTTTCCGTTTCTGTGCGAGGTATTTTTTCTTGACTTCCTGGAGTTCATGTGCCAGACGTTCGATTTCATATTTATAGTCTTCTGACTGGGACTCGTGCATGTTGAGCTCAGCTGTTAGGGCCTGAGGAAGAAATAAAAAAGGTTAGAGATGAACTTAAAATGTACTGTACAATAAAACAAATTTTGTTAGTGCAATCAAAAATCTGATTGGACAAGCTATGTTTGAAACCCACGTCACGAGGCGTTAAATGTCGGCAATGATCACGAGCGATATTCGTCCCGGTGTGCATAAGCCTTAATGCTAAAATGTATGTTTTTAATGTCACCTTCTCCCTTTAAATACTTTGTTCAGAGCAGTTTCATGTCTAACTGGTCGAGGTTGATATGGAATTAAGAAAGTAATTAGTAGTAAGTAATGCAATACATTTTAGAGAGAGTAATTAGTACAGCAATCTAATTGCACCTTTGAAAAAGTAATTAGTAGTAGGTAATTACATTTTTAGAGTAACTTACCCAAAACTGAACAACACCCCATAACCTTGATAAAACACTAAAAATAGCTTATAGCGTTTATATCCACTGCTTTGCTGCACACCATCTAAATACTGCAAAGCATCTAAGAGCCCATTCGTCAATTACTTTAAAATGTTTCCCAAAGCCGCGCTCACCCTTCAGTAGGCACCTCTTTTGCTATAAATGTGTCCTAGTTGTACAGTTGTGATCTATCACTGAGGATGTGTTCGGCTTAACACGCGGTTCACCTCATCTCTCCCTCCGAGCAAGGAATGGAGTGATTTCCTCTGCGGCATCTCATTGATCTCCGTCAATCTTTGCCCATATCAGTCAAGCTCTAATTGTCATTCATCCAATGTGCTTGAAACCACCCACATAGTGCAGGTGACCCAACAGCCCAGAGCTCAGTAATCAAAGGAACAGCGAGAAGAGAGATGCTAAAGAGAAGGAGGAAGATGGACAGAAAGTGAGAGAGGAAAGAGAGCGAGAGAGCGTAATAAATGAAGAAATCCCGTATGTGCTGTGCTGCAGAACTGGTTTTGGATTGAACAATTTGGAAAGAATTTGCCATTCATAAAGTTCAAAGTTTTTTGCTTTAAATGTTTTCCATCCACAATATCGAATCAAAATAATTTGATAAACAAAAAACTTCAATAAATTAATTCCAGGTCTGTCTCGTATTAGCTTTCAGTTTTGTTTTCACTGTAAAATATCTGGCCCTATCATACACCCGGCGCAACGTGTTTTTTGCTAGTTTCAGCCCGACGCAGTTATCATTTTCACGTCCTGTGCCATATTTTTTAAATAGCAAATGCATTTGTGTGGCCATAGGCATGCTGGTCTGAAAACGAGGTGTGTTCAGGCACACTGTCGGCGCATTGCTATTTTCAGGTAACTAAAATAGACTGCGGCATCGACCAACTAAAGTCAATGGCGCACGAGCAGATCTGTTTCCTCGCTAGAGAATCGTTCAGTTTTTCTGCTTGCAAATTCCACCGTGTAAATAGCGAATCTACCATGGCGCAAACGCAACTGGCTTTTAAAGGGAATGTTAGATGAAACTGATCTGGTTTATTTCACGTTATGCCCAAAACACATCCATTACTCATTGACAACCCTTTTAGACCATTTTTCCTGTCGTTAAACTAGCAAAAGTGGATTCGGACATGGCCTAAGTGCACTTGCACCATGCGCTTTAGACCATGCGCTTAGATTGTAAAATAGGGCCCCGTGATTTTAACGGTTAAAAAACTGTAAAAATGCTACAGTAAAACAACTGTTAACTGGTTAACAAAAATTTTCCGTTCTATATATGGTGAATTACTGTAATAGATCTAATCATACATTTAATGTAATTTTACAGTAAAATACTGTTAAATTTACAGTTTGGGGAAGTGAAAAACAATGTCATTGTATAATTTACAGTAAAAAAATGTAAATTGTCATTCCCAGAATTACCTGTGTTACACTTAAGGTTTGATGTATTTTCATTTAAATAACTTTTTCTTCTTGGTTTTTCTTAGTTTTTTCTCATCAGTTATGTTCGTTAGGGATTTTTGTTACATCTAATGTTGTCAAATTAATGTTTACTGCATTTAATGTTATGTGTGTTACCATGATGGTGTTTAGTATTTGTGTGAATGACACTGTGCACCTTCTATACACCGATCAGGCATAACATTATGACCACCTTTCTAATATTGTGCTGTTCCCCCTTTTGCTGTCCTGACCTGTCGGGGCATTGACTCCACTAGACACCTGAAGGTGTGCAGTGGTATCTGGCACCAAGATGTTAGCAGGAGATCCTTTAAGTCCTGCGAGTTGCAAGATGGGGCCTCCATGGATCGGACTTGTTTGTTCAGCACATCCCACAGATGCTCGATTGCATTGAGATCTGGGGAATTTGAAGGCCAAGTCAACACCTCAAACTTGTTGTTGTGCTCCTCAAACTATTCCTGAATCATTTTTGCTTTGCTTGGCAGGATGCATTATCTTGCTGAAAGAGGCCACAGCCACCAGGGAATACCGTTTCCATGAAAGGGTGTACATGGTCTGCAACAATGCTTAGGTATATGGTATATACAGTGGGTACAGAAAGTATTCAGACCCCCTTACATTTTTCACTCTTTGTTATATTGCAGCCATTTGCTAAAATCATTTAAGTTCTTTTTTTTTTTTCTCATTAATGTACACACAGCACCCCATATTGATGGGAAAAAAAAACAGAATTGTTGACATTTTTGCAGATTTATTAAAAAAGAAAAACTGAAATATCACATGGCCCTAAGTATTCAGACCCTTTGCTGTGACACTCATATTTAACTCAGGTGCTGTCCATTTCTTCTGATCATCCTTGAGATGGTTCTTCACCTTCATTTGAGCCCAGCTGTGTTTGATAATACTGATTGGACATGATTAAGAAAGCCACACACCTGTCTATATAAGACCTTACAGCTCACAGTGCATGTCAGAGCAAATGAGAATCATGAGGTCAAAGGAACTGCCTGAAGAGCTCAGAGATAGAATTGTGGCAAGGCACAGATCTTGCCAAGGTTACAAAAAAAATTCTGCTGCACTTAAGGTTCCTAAGAGCACAGTGGCCTCCATAATCCTTAAATGGAAGACGTTTGGGACGACCAGAATCCTTCCAAGAGCTGGCCGTCCGGCCAAATTGAGCTATCGGGTGAGAAGAGCCTTGGTGAGAGAGGTAAAGAAGAACCCAAAGATCACTGTGGCTGAACTCCAGAGATGCAGTCGGGAGATGGGAGAAAGTTGTAGAAAGTCAACCATTACTGCAGCCCTCCACCAGTCGGGGCTTTATGGCAGAGTGGCCCGACGGAAGCCTCTCCTCAGTGCAAGACACATGAAAGCCCGCATGGAGTTTGCTAAAAAACACCTGAAGGACTCCAAGATGATGAGAAATAAGATTCTCTGGTCTGATGAGACCAAGATAGAACTTTTTGGCCTTAATTCTAAGCGGTATGTGTGGAGAAAACCAGGCACTGCTCATCACCTGTCCAATACAGTCCCAACAGTGAAGCATGGTGGTGGCAGCCCTGACTTAAGCCCAATCGAGCATCTCTGGAGAGACCTAAAAATGGCTGTCCACCAATGTTTACCCTCCAACCTGACAGAACTGGAGAGGATCTGCAAGGAGGAATGGCAGAGGATCCCCAAATACAGCTGTGAAAAACAACATGACATCTTTCCCAAAAAGACTCATGGCTGTATTAGATCAAAAGGGTGCTTCTACTAAATACTGAGCAAAGGGTCTGAATACTTAGGACCATGTGATATTTCAAGTTTTCTTTTTTAATAAATCTGCAAAAATGTCAACAATTCTGTGTTTTTCTGTCAATATGGGGAGCTGTGTGTACATTAATGAGGAAAAAAAATGAACTTAAATGATTTTAGCAAATGGCTGCAATATAACAAAGAGTGAAAAATTTAAGGGGGTCTGAATTCTTTCCGTACCCACTGTATACGTCTTGCCTTCTTCCCATTGTGCATCCTCGCACCATGTGTCCCAGATAAGCGACGCACACGCACCTGGCCATCTGACAACTTTAGAACCAGCATTAACTTCTTGAGCAATTTGAGCTACAGTAGCTCTTCTGTTGGATCGAACCACATGGGCCAGCCTTCACTCCCCGCATACATCAGTGAGCCTTGGCCACCCATGACCCTGTCGCAGATTCACCACTGTTCCTTTCTTGGACCACTTTTGATAGATACTGACCACTGCAGACTGGGGACATCCCACAAGAGCAGCAGTTTTGGAGATGCTCTGACCCAGTCTTCTGCTTATAACACCTCAACTTTGAGGCAAAAATTATCACTTGCTGCCTAATATATCCCACCACTAACAGGTCAGATGCCAGTAGATAATAGATAATCAGTGTTATTCACTTCACCTGTCAGTGGTCATAATGTTATGCCTGATCGGTGTATATTGGTATGCACCTTCTCAGCTGCCTGTGATGAGCTTTGATTCATCATGTGACTCTCTCATCACCACCTGTTTTTGGTGGTTGTCACCAAGGTACAAAACAGATATTAGTACTTCATTAGGTTGGTAAATTAACAATTTGTCAGTTAATGAAATTTTACTGTAAATTTAATTTAAATCTGTAAAACCTAACATGTTGCTAACCTAACATGTTGCTACCATTTTTTTTTTGCAGTAAATTTCTAGCAACCACAGTTGCCAGTTGTTTACTGTAAATTTAACGATTTATTATTATTTTTTTTTTACAATGTTGTTTTTTTCTGCAACAGCTGAAACAGGTTTGATGGAAATTCAGATTCGGGTGGTGAACTGGGCCAAAATTTGCATTGTTTAACCAACTTTCAAGCAAAAACTGCACTTCTGGCACATAACACTTTTAAATTAACAAAATACTTCATCAGCTGTGAGGTTTTCATAAAGCGTATAATAATATTCTGCCTCACATGGGTATTTTATAAAGACAAAACTCTGAAAACATTTTCCAAACAAGCATGGAGAGTCAAAAGACCGGTGTTAATTAATGTTAATTTCATAAAGGGGGGCTGGAGCGGGAGGACATGCTTCAATCAAAACAAAGAATGAGATGATTTTTCTGTTTGGCTCATTAGTAGGGCTTCTGTTCTAATGTTAATTACGCCTAGCTTTGTTTATTTAAAGCTTTGCCAGTGATGCCTGCAGTGCGTAACTCATTTTAAGCTTGGCAATAAATTATCAGAAAGTTAAACCCCCCTATGCCTACCTTCGGGCCTTTATTTTTAAGTTCAAGGGCGCCAGAGAGTTTTATACTCCGCACTGCAGATATTCTAATAGATCAGCTCCGAATTTCTGCCGAGCTAGGGAGTTTTGAGTCTTTAACGTCTGTTACATCCATTTTTTAAAAGAATGGCGAATGTAACAGAGCACCCTCTATTGTCTCAATTGCAGAGGATGGTTTGCCTCATTTTCAGATCCTGGGTTAGTTTCCTGGATCCTAATGTTAGCCATTACATGGCAAAAACCTGATCAAAACGCAGCTTAAAGATCAACGTATATCAAGGCCATATGGATATTATAAGGTCACCTAAGTCTCAGAAGAGGCTCATAACTTTTTAACTGCTTTCATCTCTGCTTCCTGCCTTTTTAATAGGACAGTACGAGGCAGCTTAAACCGAACTGACTCATTAAAAATGACATTAGTGGTCGCTGTCTCCAGATGGACCTGAACTCTTAATTAAGTGGTGAAGTAACTAATTATTCATTTTGTGTGATGGTGAGAGGGAGAGGGGGAATAAGGAGATGAGGAGGATGGGAGAGGAGGGAGAGGAGGGAGAGGAGGAATGATTTATTTGAGAAAAACCCTTTAGTGAGTGGGAAGGGGGATCCAGATAAAAGAGGGGGAAAAAAAACCTAAATAAATTAATTTAATTAGAAAATGAACTTAATTTAATTTAAATAATAGCATTAAATTAAATTATAATTTGGTAAAATTACTTTTTATTATTATTATTATCATTATTAAACACTTTTATTATGTTACTTTATCTCAGAGTAGAAGAAAGAACAGAAGAGACAAGAAAAGATCATATTTCTTAGAGGACCTTCAGTTGTTTGGTCTTCTCCCGGAGAGTTCGCTGATAAACCTGCAGTTTTTCTGCTGCCTCCGGACCGGGCTGCCGAGCAAGGATGTGTTTCAGCTCAACATAAAGTTTCTCTTTTTCCTGCAACCACAAAATACACACACACACCATATAGTTTAACACTAAGTAAAACAAATCAAATTAATTTTAAAGTGCCCCTATTATATATAATATAGATGTCCATGAATATAAAAGGTCTTCAAAGTTTCAAATATCAAAGTTATTGTCTCCCAAAAGAAAGAACCGATTCTGAACTCTCTGCAACGAGTCCTCAGTAATTCCAGCCTTAAGGTCATTGCACACTGAGTCCGAAATTCGCATGCGAAACTTTCGCACGTTAAAAAATAAATTCGACCTCACGTTATGTCAATCGCATTTGCACACTGCCTCCGAAACTTTCGTCCGTCAAAAAAATATTCGGATCAGGTTCGATTTTCTGCGTTTTTCGCATCCGTGGCACGCATTTTGAGAGACGTTTTGACAATTCAGAGCCACCGTACGCGAATGCAAAAATCCAGAATGCCATCTGACAAGTTGATCCACGTCGTCTACAGCACAAAACAGCAGCACTGAATGACTAACAACGTGAGGAATACAAAGAGACCGAATATAAAGACAGATTGTGCCAGTAGTAAAGCATCAAACAGAGCCACTGACATTCTGAAGTAAACTTTGAAACGCTCGGATAATCCCGCAGCTCCTTGATGAGGTGAATTCTCCTTTCTTTCTATGCAATCTCGGGATTGAATAGACCCAATATTTTCTCTTTCTTTTTCTCTAGGAGACAACTAATCGTGCTCACTGCTTGAAGACTTCATTTTGTATTGTTTTGCCATTTGTTTTGCGATTTTTTCGCAACGCATTCATTATTACGCATCGGACTCAGTGTGCAAGGTCTCGGTGCGTGACAAATTTTTAGGATTGCGAATACGAAAAAACGCATGCGAAAATTTCGGACTCAGTGTGCAAAGGCCTTTACTTCCTGCTCAAACCTATGTAGGTTTGTAACATATTTGCATAATGCCAGTCCATGGTCTTCATTGGCTGCCTGCGAACAATGTCTACTTTGACCCTCAAACACTGTAGTTGTAGATGAGGCATGGAAGTGTTTGGTTTGTGAGGTTGACATGTCGAGAAGACGCCGTTCTCTGCTCTGTAAAATCAAATCCACATTGCATGCATTTCCAATGGACGAGGACTCGGACTTGAACTGATCCGATCAAACCGAAGCCATCATTACTGTTCATATCACTGTGTATACAAGCGCTGAGGAAGATCCAGAGATGAGAATCAGATATGGTAATGGCCGTTTTGTTTTCGACATGCACTGTAAGCGGTAGACCAATAATAACAGACTGGGGCATCTGACCAATCAGAACAGAGTAGACTCTAAGAAATGAGGAGTTTAGAGAGACCGAATACTTAATCTAACAGTTTCAGATGCTGCAGGTGTTTTTGACCTTGGATGCAAGTAAATCTATTGTAGGAGACCTCCAAAACAAAATTAGGAACCATTAGGGGCTTTCGCACCAAAGAGTTAAAGGAAGTTACTGGCCACTAGGATAGTTTCCCGAGAACTAATTTCTCCCCCAGGCCATGTTCCTGGTTGTATTCGCACCGGGAAAAGGAACTGTGAAGTGGCCGACAGCGGCATACGCTAAAAATCAGTGGATGGAGAATGACGTGATCGGAGCTGTGTTTGTTGTGTGTCATGGGTTTTGTGATAATGAAGATGGAATGTAAACTCATAATTTTCTGAAAGAACAAAAAGTGGGGCTAAGAGATGAAATCTCCTATGAAAACTTTTAGTATTACATGTCATCGGGGTGGAGAAAAGAACACAACCCTGCAGACAACAGGTAAATGCCATTATTCACTGTTTTCCATGTTCGTGAAGTAAATATGTTTACACGGCTTTTTTAAAAATGTCGGGTGCCGGTGTTTGACCAATCATCGTACACTCACGTCACTGATAGTTCCTATAGTACTGGTTTAGACCCTACTCTGAAGTATGAGCTAATTTAGTCCCCCAAAAGGAGTTCCTAGAACTGAAATTGTTCCTAGTTCCTGTGGTGCGAACGCGGCAAAATCCGGGTTCTTCAGCCAGTAGTTCTAGGAACTATGAAAAGGTTCCTGTGGTGCAAAAGCCCCTGTAAATATAGCAAAATAGGGGCACTTTAAATGTGAATTAGTATTTAACATTTTCACAAATGTTATTTTATTTTTTATGCATATTCCAGTGCTGTTCTTCTAAATATTCTAAATATATTAAATGAATTTGAGGTCCATAATTATAATGAAACATATCCACTAAAACATTGTGATTGTTCCTTGATATTAAAAGTCTGTCACTAAATAGAAGCATTTTTTCCCCTTGAAAAGACTTTAAAAAATATTTGATAGTTCATTGTGAGTTCAGAGCATTATGGAGAGATCTCTTGTTTATTGTTAGTCATACGATCAAAAGCAATGAAAATATTTTTCAGTGTCACATCTCAGGAAAAAGATTCAGCCGGATTCAGGGGACTGACAGCTAATTCGTTTTGTAAGCTAGTGCTAATTAACCAAGTGTGTGGAGGAAAAAAGGATGTATAACTAAGACTCCATCGCAGCACTGACCAAGTAATGACACACACACACACACACACACATACAGATCATCAATGTTGCTAATTAGAGAGGGAATACAGACAAGTTTTAACTCATCAATGCCAATAAATGCAGCCTGTCTGGTGTCTAAAATGATCACTAATATAGAGGCTCTGAATTTTCCATGGAATATAAATGATGTGCCACAGGGGAAATCATGAATTCAGGGGGTTTAGGGCGCCGGAAAGAAGATCACTCATGATCAAAAAGACCAGCATTCAAAATGAAGACACACTCATGACCTCAACAACCACAACACACTTCTTTGTCTCAAAAATGTTACTCAGATGGACACACACACACACACACACACACACACACACTATAGATTTATTGCAGAGCCGAAAGCTTAACACATTATTCCCCTGGAAGCTTCCAGCATTTTTCTCAAGATATTTTCTGTCCTTTTCCTTTTTGCCGTTTCTTCACAGCCACGGTGGCCGTCTCTTCATAATTTCATCAATAGCGAAGTGAGCGTGTGTGATAGAGAGCGAGTCAGCGAATGAATGATTTATGACTGAGAGGCGTCTGGACTTTAATACACTGACTTATATAGGATCACAACAAGGCCGGGATCAAACCCAGGCTCAGACTCCACCTTTCACCAACTCTCTGTCTCGCGCAAACATCTGAACTCATGGCGCTTTATCAAAGAATATATCACTTCAGCATCCGAAAACATTTTCATGGCCCTACGTGGGCTGAGCTTTGAAAATGCTAACGCAGTTACATGTGTGCTCGACGGAAATCCAACAACCTGTCTGTTTATTTCAGTCTCTCTCTCTCTTTCATTCTGCCTGTCTTACTATATTTATCATAAATATAACACCAGGAATGACAAACATTTTGAGGCTTTATTTCTCAGAGGAAATGTTTTACAGCTCTGAGGATGGTCTTTCACAGTGCCTCTTGCATACAGATCTTTAATGGATTGTTTCAGGTTCAATAGAAGTTAAGCTCTTTTGAATTACCTTTCTCTGACTCTTGATCACAGACCTTCCTATCTGGGCAAATCTGAGCACAGTTTGTGACATTGTTAAGATCTCTTTTCAAGCTCTATAAAATACAAATGTTCAATTATTAGTCTGTCTGCTTCTTGGGAGAAAATAACTGGATTTCATTTACATAATGTAATGCTAATTTATTTTTTTAATATTGCATTAAAAATGCAGGATAGAAACTTTAAAATGCAAATAAAATTCCCCAAATGAACATAAAAACATACAAGCTATCTTAAAGTGGATTAACCTTTTATTTTCTTTGAAGATACAGTAACGTTAAAAGTTTGGAGTCAGTAAGATGTTTTTTTTAAGAAATTAATTATTTTATTCAGCAAGGATGCATTAAATTAATCAAAAACTGACATTAAAGGCATTTATATATTCTATTTTGATTAAATGCTGTTCTTTTGAAGAATACTGAAACAAGTACCACCACAAAAATATGGCAGCGGCTATTTGCACTAAGTGCAAATAGCAATAGATGCTATTTAAAGTGTTAATATCAATTAGATGCTATTTACACTAAGTGAAAATAGCATATTTTCTTAGCAATAGATGATATTTAAAGTGTTAATATCAATTAGATGCTATTTACACTAAGTGAAAATAGCATATTTTATTAGCAATAGATGATATTTACACAGTGCAAATAGCAATATATTCTATTTACACTAAGTGATACACTAAGCATTTTCTTAGTGATATGCTATTTACACTAGGTGAAAAAAGTGATCGATTCTATTCACTGTAAAACATTTTCAGCTGGTTAAACTTAGAAATTAAAGTTCACCTGCTGCCTTAAAAATCTGAGTTAACTCAACTAAACCTAAGTTAACTCAACTTGAAGATAAGTGTAAGAACTGTGGACGAACCAGACAAATGAATCATTTAGATGATTCTTTCAAAACATAATTCTAATTCAGAATTGAGGTTCCGGCTCCGAACCGTCTGCAGATAAAGCCAGGCTGATTACTTTTACGACACATGCTTCCTGATAGCAGAAGCGACATACCAAAGGGTCACCCAAGAAGACAGAGAGACAATCCAGACCCTTTTGTTTCCTTACTTCACAGGAGAGCCAAAGAGACTGTTGAACAAATAAATCTGCTTCAAAATTGTTCCAACAATTTTAACGGACTTATCAAACATCTTTTAACTACATACATTTTGCATTATGTGTCCACAAGTACTACCTGTAAACAGTTAGGCTTTAGAAACACTCACAATTCATGTAAATGTGTTAACTCTTGACTGAATGACTGAAAGTATGCCTTATTTGGACTTAATTTGATTCTTTCCCCCTTTCCTATATCCTGACTTGAATGAAATCTGTTTAAAATGTATTGTATCCCATTTAACAGCAATTATGTTAAAATGGCAATCTGCTAAAGCAGAGACAGACCGGGATGTGACACTTATGTTTTATTGGGGGCAGAGGAAGGCCCTCTTGAAACAGGACAATGTCTGATTGGCCAAGACTCCTCAGAGGTGTGACAAACAACTAAGTTTAAATGATCATATTGCAAGATAGTGAACGGAGAGAAGTTGGTTAGTAAACGAACTGGAGTTGGTTAGTTCTGGTAAGAGAAACCATGACCAGAGTACCAAGAACAATGGAGTAACAAGAAGAACAGACCAGCCGCTCATTCAAGCCATCCCACCTTCACTCACTTTTCTTTTCTTTACTTAATTTTCCTTTACCGCTGAAAGTCTCGTGTCCTACGTTTCGCCGCAAAGTTCAACCAACGACTTTTGCCGCTTCAACTCCAGCGACAAAGAGACTTCCTTCATTGTTCCACACGGACCTGATCTGGACCAATCATCGACTTGGGAAACCCCTCTCTGCACGACGAGGGAAATTCACCTTTAAGTCAACGCAAGCAAGTACCTCCAGACCAAAACTGAACTGGTGCATAAATGAATGATTCATGGTTCGTTCTGGTCCTTGAAATGCATTGATAGGAATTCGGTTAATCAGATCACTCTCTCTCTCTCTCTCTCTCTCTCTCTCTCTCTATCTTTCAAAACTCTTTCTCTCTCATTTCCTTCTTACTGCAACGCGTATGAATGTGTGTGTGTGTGTGTGCGTGCCTTTGTGTTAGATTAGTTTGTGTTAGAATAAATAAAATCTCTTGTAGATTTTAAAAGGAAAGTGTCTTGTATTATGTGCTTTATGATTTAATGTCTTAAACTGTGATCAAGTTACCGTGCTCTAATCAGTGTTTTCACGATTGTTGGATATTTATATCCGTTACAAGAGCTTATTACGGCTCGAGCAAATGAACGCTGGACGAATCAGTTGCTCGGTCGTAATCTAAACAACTCTTTATAATTCCCTATAAATATTTAATTTGAGCTAATTTTACTTCATAGGGTGTTTTCCCTACATAAGCTTTGTTTCAACTCACAAATAGTCAAGACAATGCATAACTTTAAGTTTAAATTTTAACTTAAAATAATGCATTGTCTTGACTATTTTTGAGTTGAAACAAAGCTTATCTTCAAGTTGAGTTAACTCACATTTTTAAGGCAGCAGGTGAACTTACATTTCTAAGTTTAACCAGCTAAAATGTTTTACATGTAAAAGTATAATTTCTTTGCAATAAGAGTAAATAGTAATTAGATGCTATATATTGGCAGATACTATTTGTCCCTTGATATTTTTGCACATTAACTGGATGCAGTTATATCATAGAGTGTAAATGATTATATTTATTTAAATTATTAAATGGATGCTGCCTTATTGGGAGAATAAAAACCCTCCCTACACCTTCCCCTAACCCTACCCAATAAACACTTTTAACATTTATCTAACACTCATTTGCAGTTTATTTTTACTTTTAGAACATTATTTTCATTTTTATTAAAAATATGCTCGGCAAAAGGCGGATTCGAACCAGTCAGGTCTGTGAAACTTACTCGCTACTGCTGCAAGAAGTTGAACTTTGCATGTCTTTTTTAAAACTTGAGTTGAACTTAGTGTAAATAGACACTCCGCAAAAAATATTAAGCAGCACAACTGATTTCAAAATTTATCATAATAAATTTTATTAGATATTAATAAATATTAGATATTACATTACATTAGAATGATTTCTGAAGGATCATGTGACACTGAAGAATGGAGTAATGATGCTGAAAATTCAGCTTTACTATCACTGGAATAAACTACATTTTAAAATATATTCAAAAATTATTTTAAGGTATAATAATATTTAATTATATTACTATTTTTATTCTGTATTTAAACAAATAAATGCAGCCTTGATGAGCATAAGTAACTTCTTTCAAAAACATTTTAAAAATCTCATGACCCCAAACTTTCCTGCAGACACTACGATGAAAAAACCTTTATAAAATATGTTACTTCTAATAATTTCTATATTGCACACATGGAATTAATTAGTATTTTGTTCTTATTTGCAGACTACTTTCACAATATTCAGTTTGATTGTTTTTTTGCAACTCAATTTACGATTTGGAAATATAGTTAATACCTCTAGTTTTCTAAGTGAATCTTTGAAGATACAAAGGGTTAGTTCACCCAAAAATTATTCGGAGGAAGATTCGGAGCATAAATGAATCAGTGTATCGAATCTGCTGTTCGGAGCGCCAAAGTCACGTGATTTCAGCCGTTGGCAGTTTGACACGCGATCTGAATCATGATTCGATACACTGATTCATTTATGCTCCGAAGCTTCATGAAGCAGTGTTTTGAAATCGGCCATCACTAAATAAGTCGTTATTTTGTTTGTTTTTTTGGCACACCAAAAATATTCTCGTCGCTTTATAATATTAATATTGAACCACTGTACTCACATGAACTGTTTTAAATCAGAGAGGAAGAGGAAGAGGAAGTGTCATTGCTCCCTATGGAGGCCTCACGGAGCCATCGGATTTCAACTAAAATATTTTAACTTATGTTCCGAAGATTAACAATCGTCTTACGGGTGTGGAACGGCATGAGGGTAAGTAATAAATGACCATATTTTCATTTTTGGATGAACTAACCCTTTAAGATCGAGGGCGAGAGCGCATATCAGCCACAAAAGGGGGGCGCCCACGAGCACCCTTCTAAAACCTAAAACGGGACACTCTATGGTCTCGTGGACTTCACAATTACGTGCAAACGTAAGGGTAGTGCCATTTGGGACGGGGCCTGAAATTCGTAGTAACCTGAGTTTTGCAAACACCTCTATTCTTAGACATAGGTAAAAAATGTATAGATCAAATGATCTAATCATTTGATTTGATCTGATCAAATCCAATGTCACCTGTTTCCACATAATGCTAGTTATTAAAATGTGCTTTTGCCTGCTGAATAGAAAAGCATCACTTATAAATACTATGATCTGAGTTTCTACATCCTCCCCGATTCTGAGGAAATGACAAAGAATAGCTGCCTCTCATCCAATCACCACATCATAGGTCCTTCAAATCATCATCTCTTGATATTCTCACTCACTTTCTTTCTCTTTCACTCCATTTCCATCTCTCTCTCACCCAATCTCATTTTTAACAGCATGTCTACAGTCACCCTCTTACATAAGAAGTATTTTTACATATTGCTAACAAACAAACTGGAACAAACAGGAAGTTGTTGCTTAGCTTCATTCTGACTTCATTTCCTCTGTATCAGACTGAATAATAAGAGAGGCCAATGTGACATGGAGAACAACTGAAGCCTCAGCGTGATCAGGGAAATGAGCACAATTTAAAAGCAAACAGATGTTCTGTGTGTCACTCCATTCAGAGATGAAGGCATGCTGTGACTGACAGTGACGGGAACATGCGCTCAATTTTCACACCCCCGCAACAGTTTTCTCTGCCAAAGATTTTGGACGACAATTGCACGTCTACCGGCTTCCGACCTGTCGTGTCTTACGGCAGAGACATCCTCCCTTGACAGCTAAAGAAGATTTTGACAATCACAGTGGTTTTATTTTGTTCTTGTTGCTGTCATGGCAAAAGTTCTGTCACAAAGGAGTGGAGGCAAGCCTTCGTGACTTTGAGTGGGTCTCAAATGGTGGGTCACAGGTCTGATAAGGTGAAGGAAAAAACAATAAATGTAAAAGTAATACATTTAGCAAGATGCTAACACCTAAATGGCTTAAAAGTCAACAATCGCAATTCTGACTTTATATCTTGCAATTCTGACTTTATATCACGCAATTCCAACTTTATAACATGCAATTCTGACTTTATATCATGCAGTTCTGACTTTATAACACGCAATTCCAACTTTATAACATGCAATTCTGACTTTATATCATGCAGTTCTGACTTTATATCACTCAATTCTAACTTTATATCTTGCAATTCTGACTTTATATCACTCAATTCTGACTTTGTATCACTCAATTCTAACTTTATATCACAACTCTGACTTTATAACTCGCAATTCTGACTTTATATCTTGCAATTCTGACTTTATATCACACAATTCTGACTTTATATATCGCAATTCCGACTTTATAACATGCAATTCTGACTTTATATCACTCAATTCTGACTTTATATCACGCAATTCCAACTTTATAACATGCAATTCTGACTTTATATCACGCAATTCTGACTTTATATCACTCAATTCTGACTTTATATCACTCAATTCTGACTTTATATCACAACTCTGACTTTATAACTCGCGATTCTGACTTTGTATCTTGCAATTCTGACTTTATATCACTCAATTCTGACTTTATATCTCGCAATTCCGACTTTATAACATGCAATTCTGACTTTATATCTTGCAATTCTGACTTTATATCACTCAATTCTAACTTTATATCACAACTCTGACTTTATAACTCGCAATTCTGACTTTATATCTTGCAATTCTGACTTTATATCTCGCAATTCCGACTTTATAACATGCAATTCTGACTTTATATCACTCAATTCTGACTTTATATCACACAATTCTGACTTTATATCTCGCAATTCCGACTTTATAACATGCAATTCTGACTTTATATCACGCAATTCTGACTTTATATCACTCAATTCTGACTTTATATCACTCAATTCTAACTTTAAATCACAACTCTGACTTTATAACTCGCGATTCTGACTTTGTATCTTGCAATTCTGACTTTATATCACTCAATTCTGACTTTATATCTCGCAATTCCGACTTTATAACATGCAATTCTGACTTTATATCACTCAATTCTGACTTTATATCACTCAATTCTGACTTTATAACTCACAATTCTGACTTTATATCACTCAATTCTAACTTTATAACACTCAATTCTGACTTTATATCACTCAATTCTGACTTTATATCACACAATTCTGACTTTATATCACTCAATTCTAACTTTATATCACTCAATTCTGACTTTATACCACTCAATTCTGACTTTATATCACTCAATTCTAACTTTATATCACAACTCTGACTTTATAACTCGCGATTCTGACTTTATATCTTGCAATTCTGGTTTTTATATCGCGCAATTCTGACTTTATATCTCGCAATTCCGACTTTATAACATGCAATTCTGACTTTATATCACTCAATTCTGACTTTATATCACACAATTCTGACTTTATATCTCGCAATTCCGACTTTATAACATGCAATTCTGACTTTATATCACTCAATTCTGACTTTATATCACTCAATTCTGACTTGATATCACACAAATCTGACTTTATATCACTCAATTCTAACTTTATATCACTCAATTCTGACTTTATATCACTCAATTCTGACTTTATATCACTCAATTCTGACTTTATATCACACAATTCTGACTTTATATCTTGCAATTCCGACTTTATAACATGCAATTCTGACTTTATATCACTCAATTCGGACTTTATATCACTCAATTCTGACTTGATATCACACAAATCTGACTTTATAACTCACAAATCTGACTTTATATCACTCAATTCTAACTTTATAACTCACAATTCTGACTTTATAGCACTCAATTCTGACTTTATATCACTCAATTCTGACTTTATATCACTCAATTCTGACTTGATATCACACAAATCTGACTTTATAACTCACAAATCTGACTTTATATCACTCAATTCTAACTTTATATCACTCAATTCTGACTTTATATCACTCAATTCTGACTTTATATCACTCAATTCTAACTTTATATCTTGCAATTCTGACTTTATATCACTCAATTCTGACTTTGTATCACTCAATTCTAACTTTATATCACAACTCTGACTTTATAACTCGCGATTCTGACTTTGTATCTTGCAATTCTGACTTTGTATCACTCAATTCTAATTTTATATCACAACTCTGACTTTATAACTCGCAATTCTGACTTTATATCTTGCAATTCTGACTTTATATCTCGCAATTCCGACTTTATAACATGCAATTCTGACTTTATATCACTCAATTCTGACTTTATATCACACAATTCTGACTTTATATCTCGCAATTCCGACTTTATAACATGCAATTCTGACTTTATATCACGCAATTCTGACTTTATATCACTCAATTCTGACTTTATATCACTCAATTCTAACTTTATATCACAACTCTGACTTTATAACTCGCGATTCTGACTTTGTATCTTGCAATTCTGACTTTATATCACTCAATTCTGACTTTATATCTCGCAATTCCGACTTTATAACATGCAATTCTGACTTTATATCACTAAATTCTGACTTTATATCACTCAATTCTGACTTTATATCACTCAATTCTGACTTTATAACTCACAATTCTGACTTTATATCACTCAATTCTAACTTTATAACACTCAATTCTGACTTTATATCACTCAATTCTGACTTTATATCACTCAATTCTGACTTTATATCACACAATTCTGACTTTATATCACTCAATTCTAACTTTATATCACTCAATTCTGACTTTATACCACTCAATTCTGACTTTATATCACTCAATTCTAACTTTATATCACAACTCTGACTTTATAACTCGCGATTCTGACTTTATATCTTGCAATTCTGGTTTTTATATCGCGCAATTCTGACTTTATATCTCGCAATTCCGACTTTATAACATGCAATTCTGACTTTATATCACTCAATTCTGACTTTATATCACACAATTCTGACTTTATATCTCGCAATTCCGACTTTATAACATGCAATTCTGACTTTATATCACTCAATTCTGACTTTATATCACTCAATTCTGACTTGATATCACACAAATCTGACTTTATAACTCACAAATCTGACTTTATATCACTCAATTCTAACTTTATATCACTCAATTCTGACTTTATATCACTCAATTCTGACTTTATATCACTCAATTCTGACTTTATATCACTCAATTCTGACTTTATATCACACAATTCTGACTTTATATCTTGCAATTCCGACTTTATAACATGCAATTCTGACTTTATATCACTCAATTCTAACTTTATATCACAACTCTGACTTTATAACTCGCGATTCTGACTTTGTATCTTGCAATTCTGACTTTATATCACTCAATTCTGACTTTATATCTCGCAATTCCGACTTTATAACATGCAATTCTGACTTTATATCTTGCAATTCTGACTTTATATCACTCAATTCTAACTTTATATCACAACTCTGACTTTATAACTCGCAATTCTGACTTTATATCTTGCAATTCTGACTTTATATCACACAATTCTGACTTTATATATCGCAATTCCGACTTTATAACATGCAATTCTGACTTTATATCACTCAATTCTGACTTTATATCTCGCAATTCCGACTTTATAACATGCAATTCTGACTTTATATCACTCAATTCTGACTTTATATCACACAATTCTGACTTTATATCTCGCAATTCCGACTTTATAACATGCAATTCTGACTTTATATCACGCAATTCTGACTTTATAACATGCAATTCTGACTTTATATCACTCAATTCTGACTTTATATCACACAATTCTGACTTTATATCTCGCAATTCCGACTTTATAACATGCAATTCTGACTTTATATCACTCAATTCTGACTTTATATCACTCAATTCTGACTTTATATCTCGCAATTCCGACTTTATAACATGCAATTCTGACTTTATATCACTAAATTCTGACTTTATATCACTCAATTCTGACTTTATATCACTCAATTCTGACTTTATAACTCACAATTCTGACTTTATATCACTCAATTCTAACTTTATAACACTCAATTCTGACTTTATATCACTCAATTCTGACTTTATATCACTCAATTCTGACTTTATATCACACAATTCTGACTTTATATCACTCAATTCTAACTTTATATCACTCAATTCTGACTTTATACCACTCAATTCTGACTTTATATCACTCAATTCTAACTTTATATCACAACTCTGACTTTATAACTCGCGATTCTGACTTTATATCTTGCAATTCTGGTTTTTATATCGCGCAATTCTGACTTTATATCTCGCAATTCCGACTTTATAACATGCAATTCTGACTTTATATCACTCAATTCTGACTTTATATCACACAATTCTGACTTTATATCTCGCAATTCCGACTTTATAACATGCAATTCTGACTTTATATCACTCAATTCTGACTTTATATCACTCAATTCTGACTTGATATCACACAAATCTGACTTTATAACTCACAAATCTGACTTTATATCACTCAATTCTAACTTTATATCACTCAATTCTGACTTTATATCACTCAATTCTGACTTTATATCACTCAATTCTGACTTTATATCACTCAATTCTGACTTTATATCACACAATTCTGACTTTATATCTTGCAATTCCGACTTTATAACATGCAATTCTGACTTTATATCACTCAATTCGGACTTTATATCACTCAATTCTGACTTGATATCACACAAATCTGACTTTATAACTCACAAATCTGACTTTATATCACTCAATTCTAACTTTATAACTCACAATTCTGACTTTATAACACTCAATTCTGACTTTATATCACTCAATTCTGACTTTATATCACTCAATTCTGACTTGATATCACACAAATCTGACTTTATAACTCACAAATCTGACTTTATATCACTCAATTCTAACTTTATATCACTCAATTCTGACTTTATATCACTCAATTCTGACTTTATATCACTCAATTCTAACTTTATATCTTGCAATTCTGACTTTATATCACTCAATTCTGACTTTGTATCACTCAATTCTAACTTTATATCACAACTCTGACTTTATAACTCGCGATTCTGACTTTGTATCTTGCAATTCTGACTTTATATCACTCAATTCTGACTTTATATCTCGCAATTCCGACTTTATAACATGCAATTCTGACTTTATATCTTGCAATTCTGACTTTATATCACTCAATTCTAACTTTATATCACAACTCTGACTTTATAACTCGCAATTCTGACTTTATATCTTGCAATTCTGACTTTATATCACACAATTCTGACTTTATATATCGCAATTCCGACTTTATAACATGCAATTCTGACTTTATATCACTCAATTCTGACTTTATATCACGCAATTCCAACTTTATAACATGCAATTCTGACTTTATATCACGCAATTCTGACTTTATATCACTCAATTCTGACTTTATATCACTCAATTCTAACTTTATATCACAACTCTGACTTTATAACTCGCGATTCTGACTTTGTATCTTGCAATTCTGACTTTATATCACTCAATTCTGACTTTATATCTCGCAATTCCGACTTTATAACATGCAATTCTGACTTTATATCACTAAATTCTGACTTTATATCACTCAATTCTGACTTTATATCACTCAATTCTGACTTTATATCACTAAATTCTGACTTTATATCACTCAATTCTGACTTTATAACTCACAATTCTGACTTTATATCACTCAATTCTAACTTTATAACACTCAATTCTGACTTTATATCACTCAATTCTGACTTTATATCACTCAATTCTGACTTTATATCACACAATTCTGACTTTATATCACTCAATTCTAACTTTATATCACAACTCTGACTTTATAACTCGCAATTCTGACTTTATATCTTGCAATTCTGGCTTTATATCACGCTATTCCAACTTTATAACATGCAATTCTGACTTTATATCACGCAATTCTGACTTTATATCACTCAATTCTAACTTTTTTATCACAACTCTGACTTTATAACTCGCGATTCTGACTTTATATCTTGCAATTCTGGTTTTTATATCGCACAATTCTGACTTTATATCTCGCAATTCCGACTTTATAACATGCAATTCTGACTTTATATCACTCAATTCTGACTTTATATCACACAATTCTGACTTTATATCTCGCAATTCCGACTTTATAACATGCAATTCTGACTTTATATCACTCAATTCTGACTTTATATCACTCAATTCTGACTTGATATCACACAAATCTGACTTTATAACTCACAAATCTGACTTTATATCACTCAATTCTAACTTTATATCACTCAATTCTGACTTTATATCACTCAATTCTGACTTTATATCACTCAATTCTGACTTTATATCACTCAATTCTGACTTTATATCACACAATTCTGACTTTATATCTTGCAATTACGACTTTATAACATGCAATTCTGACTTTATATCACTCAATTCTGACTTTATATCACTCAATTCTGACTTGATATCACACAAATCTGACTTTATAACTCACAAATCTGACTTTATATCACTCAATTCTAACTTTATAACTCACAATTCTGACTTTATAACACTCAATTCTGACTTTATATCACTCAATTCTGACTTTATATCACTCAATTCTGACTTGATATCACACAAATCTGACTTTATAACTCACAAATCTGACTTTATATCACTCAATTCTAACTTTATATCACTCAATTCTGACTTTATATCACTCAATTCTGACTTTATATCACTCAATTCTGACTTTATAACTCACAATTCTGACTTTATAACACTCAATTCTGACTTTATATCATGCAAATCTGACTTTATAACACTCAATTCTGACTTTATATCACAATTCTGACTTTATAACACGCAATTCTGACTTTATAACTCGCAATTCTGACTTTATATCACACAATTTGATCTAATTACATACAATTTTGACACAATACACATTAGTGTAATTTTTCTGGGTCCCACTTTATATTAAGTGGCCTTAACTGCTATGTACTTACATCAAAAAATAAGTAAAATGTACTTATTGGGTTCATACTGAATTACAAAACACTTTTGCTGCTATTGAGGTGGGGTACGGGTAAGGTTAGGGAAAGCTTTGGTGGTATGGATAGGTTTAAGGGTAGGGGTAAGGTGTAAGGGATGGGTCAACAGTATAATTATAAATGTAATTACAGAAATTAATTACAGATGTAATTACATGCAGGTGTTTTTAAAATATAAGTACAATGTAAAAACATTAATGTACACAATAAGTCCATTGTATCAAATGATTAATTTACATGTAAGTACATAGTAGTTAAGGCAACTTAATATAAAGTGGGACCTTTTTCTGTACTTACAATACCCCCATGTCAACTGTCCTTAAATTTGAAAACAACAAAATCACCTTGAAGAAACTAGCTTAAGGGATGCCCACTAAATACCAGATGTTCATGATGTAGTTCATAGGAGTGTGGTTAGTCTGTTTAAGCAGTGCAAGAGTTCGAAGCTGGACTAAGGTGCTGGAAAGGCAGCAGCGCTGAAAGAAGTGCTCACGCATGAGCTTTGGAAATTAGAGGTCATGACCTTGTTCTGAGTGCTGGATCTCCTGCAATACAAAATATGCCTTCCTTTCTGTAGTACCCAAATGAGAGCTTCAGCTCGGAAAACTCAATCTAACTCTGCGGTACCTGATTCGAAAGTTTCGCTGACCTTACGACTCATCTCTGATATGATGTAAATAGCATTATATTACATTATCTGTAGGGCATAATAAACCCACTGTTAGGGTAAAACAGCCCTTCCTGTTGTACCTCAGCTGGTAATACAGTGAGTCATTGGGCCATATCTTGCAGCCACTATGCATGAACAAATAGCTGACCGCTAATCACCTGTCCAGATTTGCCTGCACGAATATTAACTGACATGATATGCTCCGTGCCTCTTTTATTATCGCACTGCCTCAATGCAAATAATGCGACAATTAGAGTCTGTATCTGTGTGAAAAACAGCGCCTGGTCTTTGTTTGCCGTTAAGTGGTGCATTGTGAATACTTCAAGATCTATAATGGGTATTATATTCAAAATGGAGCCTGTCTCGCATCCTTTTTAAATCACCACTGTCCTCAGTCTACAGAAGTGCAGCATTGTCTTGACTGCAATGGCTTTTTGCTATTGTGTCCTAAACGATGCTATATTGTACACGCTGTCACAGTTTTCACTGCAAACAGCTACAAAACAATACAACAATGCCCTGCTGTCTAACGGCTGTGGTGGGGCTGTTTTAAAAGGCATCAAATGCAGCTCAAGACTCACACACAGCACTCAAGCCGATACACAGTGCTGTGCTGAGCGACTTCATAATTACATAATGAGTTATTGGGTTGTTGTAAGGCAGTCAGCTTAAACCTAATTAGCACTGAACCCCAATGTTCCCTCGTAGCTGCATGCATACACTTTCACGCACACAATGTGTGCATAAAAAGCTTGAATCAGAGTTCATTTCAATTAGAGTCCATTGACAGAGTGCAACTGAAGTTGTGAGAAATCGTGCATATAAATACACAATGCTGATTAACATCCTAAAAGTTGTTCATAGTGGCAACAAACAGAATTGAAAAATAATAATAATAATACAAATATAATAAATATTTCAAAACATACAGAAGCACACAGAGACTAATACGACATATTAAACACTTATCTTGCATGTATACTACTGTCCAAAAGTTTGGGATAAGATTTTTTTCTTTCTTTTTTTTTTTTAAATATTATTCATTTATGCAGCATGGATGCATCAAACTGATCTAATTTGACAGTAATGAGATCTATAATTTCACAAAAGAATTTAAACGAATGCTGTTCTTTGCTGCAAAATGGTCATATTGATAATTTATAGGCCCTAAAAATGTGCATATTAAATACTGTAGAGTAGGCTTATATGTTCATAAATAGGAATTATACTTATTGTTCAACAGAATTTTACAAATAATGTTTAGTTTGATTTATAAGAGAATAAATGTTTTAAAAATTTGGCTAAAATGTTGTAATACATGTTGCCAAACAAGCATTCTTTTTTCAATTAATTAATACACCCAAAGAGGCGATGTATCCTGGGGATACAAACATTAAAATAAAAAATAAAAAAAGTCATGTTAAAAAACAAACAAAAATAAAACATGAAATTGTATTATTTATTGTGTCCTATAGAAGATGCAAAATCTTCATAAATAATTTTCTGATTTCTCTTTATGGTCTTGCCCTTTTTAGGGTTAAAAAAAGAGAATAGTTATTTTAAATTGCAATAACATTTCACATATTTCACTGTTTTTACTGTAAGTTTAATCAAATAAATGCATAAGATACATCTTTCAAAAAAAAAAAAAAACCTTACAGACTCAACTTTTGAATAGCGATGGTTATTTATCATGAAAAAAAAAAAAAAAAAAATCTTAATAAAACAATCTTGAGTTATTTTCAGTTTACCCAGAAAACATCATGGCTCTACTACAGACAGCCAAGATGGCCATCCAGTTGAATTTAGGTGGTACATTGCTAAAGTGCAAATATAGTGGGTTTTGAATTGAGTTTATAGGGGGAAAAAAGTGAGCACATGATTTGATATGATCTGATACCTAAAAACAGCTTAGATTGTGAACCAGTCTGTTAAGCTTCATTTGATACAGACAGTGAAAGGAACCTTTTTAAACTGGCTGTCTGTCTGATGTTAATGGCATTTTGAAAGCCCATTTTATCATTTCCTGCATCTGAGCTCAAGATCCAAAGTGAGAAAAAAAACTTAACACCATCAAACTGAACATTACAGTCCATGTCTACCCATCTCGTAATGGTGAAAGTAAAGTGGACAGATAATCCTAGAACATTTTGTCTGTCTCTTTCAGATGAACAGAACTTTTCATCTTATTTATTCCCTTTCTCAGTTCTATAACATGTCTGATTAGTTGCTTTGGCGCCATTATAGACGAAAAACAAACCAACCCAATTAAAAATCCCACATACAAAAGCAAGAAAGCATAAAAAGTTACCCTAGTCGTGCCGACAGCACCTCTCTCCATCTCTCCATTCATAACCTAATCAGAGATTCCAAGTTCATTTATGTAAACAAATGTTGCTCCCTCAAGAAGCTCTCCTTGAGCACCTGCTACATCTGAGCAATCACATTTGTTTCTAGTCTGAGCAATGAACAGCACGGATCACTTCATTACAGATAATAGAGGGCTCTCTGAATACTAGACACCATACACAAGGACAAAGAGAGGAAAATGACTGTGCCTCATGGTTCTAGACTGTAATGTAAGTACAGCTAAACATATAAATAATAGACTCTGCTTTTTATGTATTATTGAATTAAATGGAAGAAAGGTCACTGATGACGATCACATACGTTAGGAAAAGTGTCTCTCTCTCTCTCAGTTCACAGTACTATAAATATGTACTCCAGTCAAAATGACTAATTATCAGCCCAGACAGAATATGTAGACTTTTATATATTTTTCGGAGCTACTTTTGGGTAAAATCTGCAGAATTTCGTGGAATGGATTTTAATATGGTAAAAGTAGAGAGTGCTTTACTGTCATTCAGAGCTGAAAGCATAATAAAATTAGTCCAAATATGTAATAATGGAAGAAGCAAGGCTCAGAGAATGTGTGAAACTAATGGTGGGCATTCTGATTATGTGGAAATCTGTGGAGCTTTCTGCAAAAGTCCTACAGGCACAAAATAAAAGAAAAGAAAAGTTATTAATAAAATACTTTTATAATGGAAAAAAAAAATATTAACATAGAAAAATGCCAGATAAACTTGAGAATAACTCAAAGTTGATTTATCAAGATTCTTTTTTGCATTATGATTACAATAAATAAATGAAATACACTACCATTCAAAAGTTTGGGTTGATATGAAGGGTTGGTTTAATGTCTTTGCAATTAGTTTTTATTTGATCAAACATAAAAAACAATAATATTGTAAAATATTATTATTATTATATAAGTGGGTCATTGAAAAATAAGGTTTTTAAAAATGTAAAAGAAACATAATGGAGATATAATTAATTTTGAAGTTTAATTAAGTGTTAACAATGAGATTATGTGGTTTTTATAATCAATTAACACTGCTTTTGTCATTTTTTTTTTACATGATGGACAAAATTTGTCACTAAAAAAGTCATTTGGTTTAACCAAAATTTTGGTTTTACCGAATGACACTTTTGGTTACACCAAATGACGATAATTTTCAAACAATGCTAACAGGCTGATATCTAGCTAGCTCCAAAATGGTCCCTTTATATTGGTTACTCCAAATTACATCAATGAAAGTCATTTTTCCGTAAATTCTTTCTCATAATAAAGCACTTGAATGAAGACTTCTACACATAATTTTAATACCATTTTGCACTATGTTGATATATGATATAAAATCATGCCAGAATAATAAAAAAATACATATAAATTTATAAATTTTAAGATATTTAAAATTAAATGGCTGTATTGGCCTTTGGACGGTTAAACCATATGATGTTTTGACACTTCAAAATCTTTAAAATACCTTTATATGTAGCAAAATATAATTAAAACCTTTTGGATCTAGTTGTACTACCTTACATACTTTGGATGTCATATCTTTGGACAAAAAAATGACCCGTCACATCATTGACCCAAGTATATATTATATATTACTATATAAGAGTCTAGCAAATGCTGATTTGATGCTCAAGAAACAATTCTTATTATAATCAATGTTGAAAACAGTTGTGCTGACTAATTTGTGGAAACCATTATTTTTTCAGAATTCTTTCAATATATTCTTGATAAATGAAAGTATTCATTTCTTTAAAAAGAAAGAAATGAATCTAACATATCAACTAATGGTGTGATTCTAGGATGGGACAATCTGTTTGTCTGAACAATGACAGGCGAGGCAGAAGGGGCACTAGTATTGTTCTATGACTAGTACCAATGAGAGAATCTTTTTACCTGTAGCTGAAGCTCTTTCTCCACAACTTCCTGAGTCTTAGCTATCAGCCTCCGTTGCAGAGAATGAATCTTCTGAATCAATTCGAAGGTGCTTGGATCAGTTGACTAGACAGAAAGAGAGATTCTAAAAAACAAAATCGAACTGTTTTGGAAGACTTTATTGTTCATATGACAGTTTCGGCACCAAGCCAATGTAAGCTCATACCTCTAGTTTTCTCCAGCGGTGTACATTCAAGGGATTGTTGAGCTCATCTTCTAGAGCACGACATCTTATCCTCTCTCTCTGCAGCTCCCTCTGCATATGTAACACTTCCTGTCTGCCATTAGAGCAAAAGCACACCAGTAAAGTAACTCTGGCTCTGGTTTTCAGACCATAATAAAAGCAACAATAACCTACTAATTTATAGTCAGTCATTTAAAGTCACTTGCATTCTGGCAGGACTTACCAGCACTTTGAAAATGAATTTGCACGACGGGATCTAAAAGCCTGCACTTCACTTATTTACTCATGCATCACAACAGGCACAAACAGGGAAATGCAAACAAGAGGGTGAATGGGAGTGAGTGGGAGAAACAAATCTCTTGGATCTCATATCGACAGGTTATGGCTCACAACATAATCCTAGCTGACCTTTTCATCTCTGCACCAAGCTTGTTTGAAAAGACACTTGTCGACATTCATGCTTTTCAACAGACGTAGTGTACATACAGGATACATTCTAGCATTCTGAGCTGCTTTATGGTTTGTTTATGTACACATTCACTGTGTAATCTCGCTGTTTATTTGGTTAAAGCTGACATGAAATGGAAGTTGCAGTAGTCTTTTTTCCCCTATAGTGGCATATATCCAAGTGAAACGGCTCTTCAAACAAGAAAAAAAATTTAGTGTGGGACTTGATTTTGTCCATTGGGAATTGATTGGATTGTTGTCGTTTGCTATTTCTGTGATCTCATGTGAGTGACAGGTAAAAATTATCCATTTTGATTTTGAGGAGACTTTAATAGTTATAGGATACATCAATTTTGTTTTCAAAACTAGTTTTTTTACATGTTTCGAAGAAAATCTGAGCAGTGTTTTCCCATGCAAACTTCAAACATGTTGTGGAATGTAGCCAGTTGCTAAGATGTTTTGAGAGGTTGCCAAGTGGTTGCTTATAATAATCGTCTCAAGATATGGCTTGGGTCCCTTCCTCAATACAAGGTGACTCTTTCATCTTTTTTATCATCTGCCAGTAAACTATACATCTGATCGTGAAGAAAAGTAATAACAAACTTCACCTTAGCTGGTGCTACTATTAAAATGAGTGAAGTGAAGTGTCATGTGGCCAAGTATGGTGTCCCATACTCTGTATTTGTGCTCTGAATTTAACCCATCCAAGTGCACACACAGTAGTGAACACACACCCGGAGCAATATTCAGACATTTTTGCTGTGACACCCAGGGAGCAATTGGGGGTTCAGTGCCTTGCTAATAGACACCTAAGTTGTGGGTAATGAGAGAGGAAGAGAGCGCTGTTCATTCACTCCACCTACCTACATTTCCTGTCAGTACTGAGACTTGAAAAAGCGAACTTTGGGTTGTTCATTGCATGAATTGCGCAGGTGAATCTTGAATTTCACTAATGAAGGGGAATGTAAAGCATTAGATCAAACAGTGATTAACCAGTTTTCAAAAATAGCTCAGAGATGCATGTCATGAATCTTCATTTGGAAAGTATATATAGACAGAGCACAACACAGATTTACCGGTTTTTTTTTTATAATGGAAGAACAACAAGGAAACAATCAGGGTCAACAGCCTGGAAGAAGAAGAGGAGTAAGGATGTCTGGAAGAGTAGATAAGGCAAAGGACACAGCCACATTTCTGATGAAACAAGGAGTGCTATTGTGAACCATGTTCTCAATCATGACCTTACAATGGCTGAGGTGGGTCAAACGGTGCAGCTGAATGCGATATACAGTATAGAAGAAAAAGACAAGACTATATACACTGTATATATGTATACATGTAAATTCTACTGTAATTTTTTGATGGACCAACAGTAAAAGCATAACTGTGAATCCTGTCCAGTCTCTTGCAATCAGTATCCATTATACAGTAATGTGTCAATTTGTACTGTTAAAATTGATAAACACATGATAATGCATGATTCGAGAAATGTACCAAAGTGAGTGAGAAAAACTGTAAGGCAAGTCCAGCCACTGCCAGTGTGTTCACTGGGTGCTACAGTGATTCAACTCTGCAAATAAGCAACTTGAACGCTCCATCAGCAAACCTATTAGCACTAGTGGCTTGCCAGAGTCTGGGAAAACCAAATTACACTATTTCAGCCACAATAGAAAAGCCTCTTGAAATACATTGAAAATAAATAAATGACAAAATCATCTCTAAAGACACACAAACAAACACACACACACACACACAAACATCTTCCTGGCAGAAAAAAAAAATGTCAGAAAACTGAATGAAAGCGAGACAAAAATAAGAAAGATTTAGTAGATAAAGTGACGGTCTCTGTAAAAAACGCTTTTTTTTTCAGCGTCGCATCATTTTACGTCACTCAAGGGAGTCGATCGCCGAGCTCTGTGTTGACTCAGTGCAGAGTAGGCTGGTATTCAGTGACAGCGGTCGTGAATCAGTGTGTTTTCGGTAGTTTTTGTATTCTATTTATCATCGTAATGTTAAATTATTGTGTTTGTGGAGGTTGCACAAACTGAAGCCTGTCAGGACATCGAGTCCAGAGGTTTAATAACAAGAAAAAGGATGCTGCTATCTTCCGTGCTGGGGTGTTTTGTGCAGGTGAAGAGAAGGGACTTCACTTCTGCATCTGCTTCGAAAAACGCGTTCATTACAGACTGGAGGATTATCATCCTGGCGATATGATGGAGTTCAACATTGTAATACTACTGTAAATAATGATATTAAATTAATAAACTTACACACGCAATGCTTCTTCACCGTTTTTACCTTAATCAATTTCAACACTGATGAATACAAATTATGTACACATGCATATAGTCTCACACTTACACAAAACAGTTTTGAATTATGTGCTGGTAATGTAAATACTCCAATTTCATTCATGCCATGTATGTAAACTTATAAACATAAGTTCACACAACTACATAATCACGGCGTCATATAGCCTACATCCTCACACTATCAGTGAATGGGCAGGGAATAAACTCATAACACAGAATTAATGAATAAAGGATAACATTACATGAAACACATACACTAATACGTACGGCCGCCGGCGGGAGACATGATCACGGATCTGTCAGAGATGCAGCTTGATGAACACGTGAATTGTGCACTGTAAATCTTTATTATTATTATTTTATTATTTCATTTGCT
Organism: Chanodichthys erythropterus; assembly: GCF_024489055.1. NCBI lineage: Eukaryota > Metazoa > Chordata > Actinopteri > Cypriniformes > Xenocyprididae > Chanodichthys > Chanodichthys erythropterus. The sequence goes on along the minus strand of NC_090232.1, from coordinate 39,232,403 downwards.
AACTACCAAATCAGTCGTGATGAGTAGCCGCTATATCACGTAACTTTAGTGTGGATGGATATTAACGCGTGTGACATAGGCCTGATCAAGGTTTATTAGATTCTGTTATTAGTAATCAGTTACTCCTAGATGACCAAAAGCTTTGCTATTGCCTGATTCATGATAATAATCTGTACAATATTGTGGTCTGAGCACATATCGTTAGCTAAGCTAACATCGGTCGCTGCCCTGTTCTCCACTGATCTCCTCACACAACAGTTCAATTTGTCTCTTTTGACCGTTATTCTGTCTAATTCTGGCCTGTCCCTGCTCTCTTAAACACATAGCAGGCTAATTGTATGGCTGTGGTTTGTGATACGAGTATGAATAAACATTTACAATTTCCTCAACGTCCGAACTGTCATTGCGATCCATTGTTTTCCTATTGTTTACATTGATCGCACTCCCTTGAGTTACGTCACTTCCGATTTGGCAATTTTTCAGATACGGAAGTAAAATTCTCTCACAAAAAACGACTCCAGAAGCCTATGTAGCTTATTTATATGTGTTTTTTTCAAGAAAATCTATTTAATACATTCTTTTTATATACATTGAATCACTGAAGCTCTAACCGGCAATATGCCCTTTAAGCAAAGTAACTTCCCCCTACCTTTTTTTGCAGCGACATCTGATGTGTTTACTGGCACGAGGACGGGGCAACTTGTCAGTCACATGACATCACAGCAGTAGCAAACCAAAACCAACCAACCAATTCCCAATGGATAAAATCAAGTCCCACCCTACATTTTTTCTTGTTTGAGAAACCATATATACGTCACAATTGGGTAGAAAACACTATTGCAACCTTGGTTTCATGTCGAATTTAAACAAACACCATGTTCAAAAAAGCAACCACTAAATAAAAAAAATAAAAATAAATTATATATATATATATATATATATATATATATATATATATATCCAGAAATCACAAAAAAATCAGCAAATCTGGCCCGCCAGCGATAATATATGGATTATAATATATTATTTTGATAGCAACTGGTTCTGAAATAGATCTTCGGTTTGTGGTGCCGTCTATAGAGAATACGAATCTAACGTCATTCCGCATTGAGTTCTGAGTAACTTCTTCATTTATCCGCCATATTGACAGGATCGTGCAATCTTTTCGTTATTGAGTTTAGTGCAGTAATTTGTTTTCTGTCATGATTGTGAAAAACACCATTGTATGTCATTAATGCTGCATCGATAATTGTGATAGTAACTCAGATCGTCGTTCTGAGAGAAAACAAGACGGTGAAAAACGTTTTTTTGCCTTTTCTACGTGTAAAAACACCAAGGGAAGCAGGTTGAGGAGATGACGAGAAGACGCAGGATGGCAAATCTATTAATAATGGCACTGATTAAACCCACTGCTTATCACTCAATAAAAGAATCACATTGCTAAGTGTTTTTGAATGTTTTAATTTTGTTTGGTTTAATAATTAACATTACCTTTGCAAGTCTGACTTTCACTGTGCTCGTGAATTAGCAGAACTTGACAGGGACATTCAAATGCTTAACAAGAAAAACGCTTCATGTGGCTTGATGCACCGAGACAAACAATTCTGTACATATTTATTAAAGCGTACTGTGTGGAGATACGCAAATGAGCCCAAAATATGAACGCAACACGTTTATATGTTAAGTGATTTCCTCTCGTAAAGAAAACGCTTAATGCACTTAGACTGATATTAAAGAGACCAAATTATGTTTACAAATAACATAATAAGCATATTTTCAGAAAAACCAAAAAGACCAAAATATAAACTTTCAGTATCACTTAAAATGCAAGCATTTTATACATTTTCTTCATAACGGTTTTATAAAGGTAAGAAATTGCTTAGTGTGGTTGTCATTTGTTAAAATAAATATAAAAATACGGTGTGTTTGTGTCGTCCCATAATCTCTGATTCTCCTCATCTGTGATCGTGGAAAAGGGGGATTACAATGACAACAGTTGTAGGCCTACTCGAAATGCTCGTTTAAGCATCATTTAAATGTTTCCAACAAATAAATGAATCGACTTTTCTCAGTGTGTTGATCGCATAGATTTATTTGGATATTCATACGATGGCTGAAGCAGTGGTAAGCGTCCAGCATGCAACACGGTAAACAGATCAACATTGTAAATGAAATTCTACAAAACTTAAGTGAAAAATAAATAAATAAAATGATCATGCAATGCGATAAAATAGCTTCTATTCCATGCAAACGATACCAATAAAAATGTTAATGTTCCACTTAATGGCAGAAACAAAACAAAAGGTAAGCAAGAATCCGTATTAATTTCAGTACAAGTAATAGATCCTGTCAAAATGGCAGCGCCGCCCCAGCATGCAATGAGGCATGATGTCGGTTCGTATTCTCTATTATCACCGTGTCTACACCAGACACAATTTTTTTCACATCGCGTTGCGCCGCAAAACCTAAAAGATGTCTACACTGAACACAACAAACCGACCATTGCAAAGCACTTGGAATACATCAGAAACAGAACGGGGAATCAGTTTACTGTCGGGAATGTGTTGTGTCGCGTGACTCACGCCGCATCCATTGTAGACAATATTACTGATTATAATGGGTTCTATTATCATTTGAGGCGTCGCATTGCACCGCTCGCGTCTGGTATAGACACGGTGTTATATTCTTTGAAAACAGTGACAACTTTGTTGCAGATAAGACACACCGGCTTTCACAAAACTAGGTAGGATTCTTCTTTGTATGACCTATTTTCACTATCAACTTTCCTCTTTAGACTCTTTGATAGTGCCATTTTCTCTCACCAGTTAGCTTAAATGTTAACATCACTCTGCACATGATGTAATAGCACATCCAGCATGCAAACAATTTAAAATAAATGCAGTTTAGTATGTGAGGATGCCAAGGAATAATGGCTACATCAAATAATTGTTACAATAAGTTTGGCTCCATTGTGTAACAAGCAAATTAAAATGATACACATTTATTATTCACAATACGGAAAGAGGAAATAAAACATAGTTCGATAAGAGCATGACTCAAACATGCTATTAATGGGCTTATTCAAGCCCTCTTTTATTTTTATATTAAGTCCTCTTAGTTTTTATCCATTCCACATCTCCCGCATATGTGTGTTTTAGCAAGGTGGTCTGTGTTGCAAGTTGGTGAATGAAGATACTTGCCAGGTCACTACTCCACTTTATTAATTTATCCAGTGTAAAACCTGGAGACTGCCACACAAATGTGGCTTTTTGTTAATGACTGTCCTTCTACAGGATTTAACACAGAGAAACAGCTCACTACCAGTTACAAAAGAAACTGTAACAGTCTGTCACAGGCAATTCTAGTTTCATTTTTCATCAATTAATTTAAATGACCCTTTGACTATGTTATGGCCCGCCATCTAGTGGCGAAATTTTTTTTTTGTCCCTATGCCAAACTTAATTACCGACCCCTGCTCTAAAGAGTCTGATATGATACTTTAAACAGTAAGTCCTAGAACTTTTTTCTCTGGAGCAATGGAGAGAGATGGATGATGATATCGCACAGCTCATTTACCTGAGTGCAGTGCAGGTTGAGTTTATGAGGGTGTTAGTGATTAGCATCAGTAAGTCATTTCCTTTGGGGGGGAAAAATACGCTATTACCAAAATCTTCAGTGTAGTGTCATTTGTCTAGCAATGCAAGTAAATTGGAGATGTTTTTGCAAATGTTGTTGTGCTAAGAAGACAGTAAGATTGTTTCTAAATACATGGATTGATTTCTCAAGACCTACAAGGTCTTTTTTCGTCATTGATGATTCAGACAAAATCAATGTTGTTAGTGTTAGCAATGATTGAGCGAGAAAAACTGGCATTATCAGTTTGCTTGCTTGTCATCTTTAATGTTTATAACTGTCTCAGTGACCATTAGGTTCCAAAGCCTACTGAACTACCTACGGAGACAGTATTTTAAGGTGGCATCTATGCTCCTGACACAAAGCCCATTTTAGACGGTAAGAAACTATTTTGCAGTGCATGAACAAACATGTTTAGTGAAAACATCAGTGCGAGATGACGGATGCGTTAACAGAAATGCTTATTATGTGTATAATTAAAAACTGTTTAGTGTAAATTATTTACTTAAAATGTGTGGGCTATTTTTTTAATACTTAACAACAATGTTAAATTAAATTACGAGTCGACGTGTCCACGTGGTGCGTGGATGTAGAGTGGAAGCTATTACATATCTTGTGTTCATATTTAGGGCCTGAGTCTTTAATAAGTGTCTTCACTGATTAAAACTGATGGCAAGGCAAATAAACAAGACTTCAGGCGCTTTGATGTGAAGCAAAATCCTCTTGTACACCTGTTGCATCACTGTCAGACAACGATGTAGACAGACAAAACACAAACACCACTTTTCTGAAACAGTTTAATAAATAAGATGTTAATATCAAGTAACATACTTTTTAAACACAATATTTCCAGTTTCATTGCTTGTTTTTGTTCCGCCAGTGAAAAAGTTTCAAACAAATCCACAAAAGAACCGCTATGTGCCTTCAAGCAACACACACAGTTGGTGGTGTTTTGTTTATGAATGAATCAAGTTTTTGAATGAATCAGTTAAATGAATCAATTACTCACTCATAACAATTGTTTCATTCTTGAATAAATCATCTTTATTGAATGAATCTGTTGACAGAATAATTAAATTAAATTAAATTAAATAATAATAAATTATAATTAAAATGCTGCATTCCAATTAGCCTACTTATACTACGCCCTAAAAGTACTCTTTTTGTGAAGAAAAAGTAAATACTTTTGAGTGTGTAGCAAAAGAGTAGACAAGCTTTGGGACATACTATCACATCATTTAATTGTATCTTTAATGAACGCTCTGTCGCATAGTTGCATGCAGCTGTCACTGGAAACTGGCCTGCCTGTCAATCATCTTGTCAGTTAAAGTCCTGCACATTTCATTTAATTTAATTTCCAACCATGCTGGAGAGAAAAGAATTGATCTGCCAGTCGTAAGTCTTTCATGCGGAGAACACTCCTCATGTGTTTGCATAATAGTGCATTTAAAAGTTAATGGCATAACAGATCTTTAGAAAAGTCCACATTGTTGTTGCAAATGAAATATAACACAGATAACATTAAAGGGATACGCCACCGTTTTTTCATATTAAACTATGTTATTCCCTTAACTAAGACGAGTTGATACATACCTCTCTCGTCTCAGTGGAGAAAACGTGGAGGTGTTTGGTAGCTTCTCTGCTTGGCCCCTATTGAATGAACTGGGCTAAGCTAAATGCTAACAAAGTTTCGCCGCAAGACAGAGCGATTTAGTGCACGCACTGAGACGAGAGAGGTATGTATCAACTCGTCTTAGTTAAGGGAATAACAGTTTAATATGAAAAAACGGTGGAGTATCCCTTTAAATAAATAGTTTTTATCACGTTAAATATTGCTTATTATTCACTCAAACCCCTTTATCTAAACCTCTACCGTCAGTCGCGCACATCCGCCATGTTTGTATTTTTTAACACTTTTTGCTCGTGTTTGTAGTTCTGAACCGAATCCTCCTTCAAAGCGCAATGTGTTGTGGGCAATATTAGAAATTATAGTGTGCACGGATCCACACTTTGAAAATCAGAAATAAAAGACCATCTGGGGACTTTTGGCATACTCTCATATACTATTTAGGATGGATAATAGGGCTGGGACGATACATCAATTCTCGATCTATACAATGAATCTGGATCAATCCTGATATTTTCTCTCTTGAATCGATTCTGAGCTTAGTTTTAACAGCAGATGGTGCTCTAGGCTAGTTTTTAACCACACACTCTCAAACGCTCAAGAAGAAGACTGCTGGACAGCGCTTGTGTATTCGGCTGAGTCATGTAAGTGGTTTAATACACGTGCACCTCGGCTCAGAATGCTTTTATGATGCGAGATTTGTAATTCGCTTCAACCTTTTCAAACTTTATGAATGATTATTTTAGGTTTAAGTGGTGTGTGTAAAGGAACCGCAAGCAGGCAGTGTACGAGTTTTTCTAAAGCACGTATAGTAGTGCCATCTGCTGTTGAAAAACGAAACACAGAATCGGTTTGAGACAGAATCGCGATACATCGAAAAATATCAGAATCACTCCAGATTCTTCGTATCGTGAATCGAGATTGAGAATCCAATATTGTCCCAGCCCTAATGGATAGTATGCACATTGGGACACAGGGAGTGATTCATTTTGTTACCAAATTAATTAGCATTTTTTAATGAATCATTTGAATAAATGATTTAGTGATTCATCCATTAAAGACAATCATATGTCACCACCTACTGGCGTACTGATGTATTGCTCAGAAAGGGTCACTGGGAATTCCCACTCATGCACAGATGGACCATCCGTCTGGACTGTGCAAAAAATATATATACATATTTTAACATACATAAAATCATTCTAACATTTCTCTGTTATTAGGACCAACTGAATCTGAAAACTGCTTTTAATGAGGCCTATTCTGTATGTCCTTCAAATCAGAAATCTTTTATTGGAATGTAAATTTTAAACCACAATTGCCGGCACTACTTCCAAACATGTATCAGGTGAGCAGGAGTATTCTTTCAGGGATAACTGATCACTCTGCTCAAGACAGGTCTAATCCGACCCTGAAACACTGAGATTTTCTTCATGTTGCACTTTGATTACTCTAGTGCTTGATGTAAGTTTCTATCTGGGAAATCCAGCATTTCTGTAAGCCAGCACCTTTTCCTGGAGCTTTAATAAAATACTTTTAGTGGCACTCAGTTTGATCTGTTCTTAACAAAAGCTTCTTAGCATTGGGTGCATACAAATACATGGCTGTTTTTGTACACTCAAAGGATATTCTACATATAAGAAAGAGAATAACATAAAATGTGACACAGTAATTACTGGCATCAGTGCTCATATTAATCTTAGTCAATGGTCATTTTACTGCACCTTACAAAGAACAATAGAGCCCTGAAAGGATTTCCTGTCCAGATTGGGGAAATAAAAGCAGCCTTTCCATTTGCTTGCCTTTTGCTGGCTTTGGCCTTAATTTATGCATTTTAATTGTGTTTTTGGCAAAGCTTTTGTTTTTCTGTTCTCACCATTCTCTCTTCTCAATTGTATTTTGCATAAATACATCACTGTCCACTAAAAGAAAGCATGCCATCCATCTTTCGCTGTCAACAAATTAATTCTGCTGTGACAAATAAATAACTGATTCGGAATGGAAAAAAGGGAACCAACATGCTTTTTTTTTTCAATATGGTTATCTTAGTGTTTTAGTTTGTATTCCTTTCTAGGCATCTTTGCTGTTGTTTCGACTGAGATCTGCATGAAGATATGGAAGGCAGGAAAAGGAGTGGGTTGGGGTATATAGATTGATTTATTCAGGAAGGCAGGGTTGATATCAGGGACTTAAACTTTAATCAACACGCTTATAGAGTTCAGGACTCTCGCCCACACACACATTTCTCTGTGTTGCAGAACGAGTTCTTTCCAGTGGCACCACACAGAAAAATTGTATAAAAAAAACAAAGGCAATTATGTCAAGCCCCGGCCTTGTTACTGTGTACAGGACAAATTGTCATCAGCACCATTAACATCAGCATCCTCCCACTAACTCACCAGTTGCAAACATTAAAGCGTACTTTGTACACGCAGGTCGCACATGCACACTGAATTTGTTTTGCACTAATCAGTTGTTGGGCTTAACAATCCCCTTCCATAGGCCGCAGTGCTTCCACAATAAACCATCCTAAAGCTGACACAAGTGATTCTTTTAAACAACACACATAAAATGTCTCTATCACCTGACAGATATCACTGAAAGTGTCTTGAGATATCCCACCTGTCTCTGTGACAGCCCTGGGCTCTATAAGCTGCCAAAAACAGAATTTGAACACAGCCTGCATGTGTAAGAATAAGAAAATGTGGAGGCGGCTTTCTGCCAACTTCAACCAACTGTGTGAGTTTGGGCCAGTACTACCCGTTTAAAAGATCAGTTCACTTTAAAATGAAAATTACCTCATCTTTACTTACTCCCTAGTCATCCTTGGTGTATATGACTTTCTTCTTTCTGATGAACACAATAGGAGTTATATTAATAAATATCCTGATGCATCCAAGCTTTATAATGGCAGTGAACGGGAAACAACAAGTATGAAGCTCAAGACAGTACTCCACATGGCTCTGGTGGGTTAATAAAGGCCTTCTGAAGCGAAGCGTTTGTGTAAGAAAAATATCCATATTTAACAAGTTTTACAGTAAAATATCTAGCTTCCGCTCGACTGCCTTCCATATTCAACATAGGAAGAAAGCGTAACTGACGTCACGTAAGCGATTTGAACTGCGAGAGGCAATACACTTTCTTCCTAAGTTGAATACGGAAGGCGGTCTAGGTTCAGTATTAAAAATGACTTGAGTGTAGATGCTAAGTGTAACACGGTTAGTAGATGTGGGAAGAAGGAGGCGGGAACCGGCTTTAATCTCAAAATAAACAAACAAAACGAAAGTTATGCCGGCAGACCCTCACGGACGTCTGCTGGCCACACAAACAAACATAATAAAACATAAAATAAAGTCCAGGCGGGTCCGCCCTGCTCGTCACATACCCCCAACGCCCCTTGCAGGCCGGGGGGTACTCCCGCGACTGCGCTTACTCTCCCCCGGGGCCTGTCTCGGCGGCCGCAGCAGGAGACGGAAGCAAGGGGAGCGACAGGACGAGAGAGGGGAGAGAGGAAAAAGAAATCTTGGTCCGGTTCCCTGACACACTGCCGCTCGATCCTCAGCCTGCCAAGAGGCTCTTCTTCGCGATGCCATGCGGTGGCACTGGACACTCGGTGGACGGCCCGATCCTCGACCGCCTCCTGGCGGCCGGCGATGGCTCCTCCGACTGAGGGCAGCCGGCAGCGAGTTCCCTTGTTGGCGGACGGCAGCAGGCTCCGGCCCGCGGCGAACGGCGGCGACTCCTCTGCTCCCTCTTGGACGGCAGCCACCCCACCTCGTCCCAGGGGCACGGCCTCGAGCTCTCCGTCCCACCTTTCACTAGGCTCCAGCACCACCGCCTCGGGCAGCCTCTTGCGGTCTTCCCACTCCCGCGCTGCCCGAACTCCGCAGCACCGCGATCCCCCTCAGCAGCGAGGGCTCTCCGACAGTATGTCCTTCCTTCCTCCCGGGTTTCGGCACCAATGTAACACGGTTAGTAGATGTGGGAAGAAGGAGGCGGATTCAACAAAACTTTAATCTCAAAATAAACAAACAAAAAACAAAAGTAATGCCGGCAGACCCTCGCGGACGTCTGCTGGCCACACAAACATAATAAAACATAAAATAAAGTCCAGGCCTGGTCCTCTCTCGTCCTTCACTGACGTCGCTCCTCCTTTTATGCCTCCGGAGCTCCTCCGTGAGAGACTCGCGCTGTTCCCTCACGGCTCTAGCCCGCCCTGCTAGTCACAAGTACCAGTGAACCAGTATTAAAATAATTTTCGTTTTCTGGAATATTTGATTTTGATAGGGCAAATGCCAACTTTTTGAGAAAGTAATTCTGCAACAAGTTGTATAATCTGCAGTCAGCTGGTCATTACTGAAAAAAAATAAATAAATAATAATTCTGGATGATGCAAGACCCCTCTGCTTCAGTGTTTATTTTGCAATAATGACTGGCTGACTGCATATTATGCCTTGCTTAGACCTTTTTATATATATATATATATATATATATATATATATATATATATATATATATATATATATATATATATATATAACTAAAAGCAAGATGGCATTTTTTCTGTCCCTTATTTGAATCAGAGTTTTACCAGCTTTCACCAACCATGTGTAAAGACTGCATGCATAAAGACCCTCTTATCTACAGGATTGAATCTTTGGTTTGATCAAGCAAAGCAGCCTATTATGCCATGTTACAAGTAAGGCTCAAGGTAGCTCAGCTAGCAGTTAGCCAATGCTTAAGGAACGTTTATTTAATGCTCATGAAATATTCATGCTGATCAGAATGGAAGCGGATTACTGGTAATTCGTCTGTTAGGATGCCACTCAGCAGCTGAAAAATTAAACTTTTGTAGTTTTTGACACTGTAATCACAGTAGAAGCACATTTTGCCCGAGTCAGGTACCAAAATTTGCTAATAAATAAATATTATATTATATTATTTATGGTATTTTTTAGCACCATGCCATGAAACCCTAGTATGCAATGTAGAGTAAAATACTTTATAATATAACAGAGTATGATCTAACATACTTCATCACTGTTCACATTTGCCATGTTGCCACGTAATTTTAATTCGTAGAAAATGACACATTTCAATGATATACTGGTTGCTGAACTAGAAATGTTCACGGTTAAAAGAGGAAATCAAGTAATAAAGGTAGAAAGGATGGAGGACAAGTGCTACTGGGCACCGGTGTGAGACAGATATGGAGGAAGAGAGAAAGAAAGAGAGCAGTTACAGAAATGTGCCTACAGCAGTGCACATATAAAACAATGAGCTGTGATAGAGTCCAAGGCCTCTGTCCGGAAAATGTGCACCAGTGAGCTAAAATGTCAAAGGTAAGGTCTATCTAAGGTCCCCACCCCACCCCCTATCTCTCTCGTTCTGTTTTTCTTTGTATTCCTGTCCATTTCTCAGAAAAGCAATTATATAATGTTCCTCTAATGAAATAAAAAACGCGGGAATGGAGGGGTTTGAGAGCAGTAGAACATGTACTAATGCTCGTGTAAGAGCTGTTTTAATTGACGTGAAGTGCACGTAAGGGTAACCATGTGATTCAGGCAGAGTTAGCCAAACATAATTTATTTTGGAGTATGGGCTCTTTGAAATCATTTGAAATGGAAAGACCTCCTCATTACAGAAGACAAACACCCAACGCAACAATTTGCTTCAAAGCTGGATCAAAGAAAAAACTCATACACACATAAACACCATCAATGGTCCGTGCTCTGTATTGTTCATTCCACTCTGTGATTTTAATCTTCTAATGAATATTCCAGGCAAAACTCAACAGAATTTAGTTCATTATGGCATAAATTATCATGGTCTCATTTACTGAAAAATTGGAAGGTAAAAATTAGTACAATACAGTTCATGTAAGAAGACAAGCACTGTCTGGGAAGCTACTTTGAAACTGTTTACAATTTACTCAGAGTAGTTCTACTGCAGTCAATCTGCCCATTCAAAAAATGTAAATATTTACACCACAAAGTAGTTAACGACATTTGGGCTTTTCACACTGTGCTTAACCCTGGGTTATCATTGTTCTAAACACCGCTTTTAACCCCGGGTAAAGGAAAGTTTCACACTTGTAATTTAGAAGCGGGGTTAGCGCTGCTTTTTACCCGGGGTTACAAAACCCTGGTCCGGTTTTGCGGTGTTAACTTGTACAGTGTGAAACAATGCAGTGTTAGAATTTTACATCGGGTACTCATATTTGCCTGCTTTAGACAGTCACAGAAACACTGTGCATTAAATATAAACAGTAAATTTAGCATTTGAGAGGAAAAATGTCAAATGCTGACAGAAAACGCGACAATTTGAGTGAAGAAGAGACAGTTTCATTCTTACCTTTATAGTCTGAAATGTCCATTTAGTATAAACTCGATAGTACAGTCAGTAATACGAAGATGCACAGTGTTAGAGCTATGTAAACAGGTTTAATCCAATCAATGACACTGACACCGCAAATATGCAAATAAGAATGTTAACCCAGGATTTAGGAATGTACGATGTGAAAAGTCAGTTTATGAATACCCAGGATTAATTGTTAACCCCCGGAAAATTAAGAGCAGTGTGAAACATGAAGCAAAATATTTTTTTTTAAAGTACCCCTCAGAACAACATGTGAGAAGTGCTGTACGCAAGAAAAAGTGAGAGTACCCTACAGATTAAAATAGAGAAGTCCACTTTGAGCACTGATGACACATGATGACCTGGTGGGGAAAAGTCTGAGCATGTATCTATGTTTGATTTAAAATTGCATACATTATCATTATGTACATGAGCCTTGATTGCAGTCTATTTTGAGAAGCTCATTTGACTGTCATTATTAAGAAAATGGTTGCATTTACATTCCAATCATTCTCTCTCTCTCTCTCTATTGAGTGGATGTTAAGACGAATAAGTTTCCTTGGCACATCTGAGCACAGTTCTTATGGACCAGAGGAATTTTCGCCCATCTTTTATGCAGCTTTGTGGTTCTGTATAGCACAGCTTAATTGCTAAGTTGCACAGAGGCAGGGAATTATTTGTGACAGAATCACAAGCTTGCTGATAAGAGTTCAGGGGCCCATGACTTGACAAACTAACACAGCGGCATCAAGTCAAAATTGTCACCCTGGCACCTTCTGCTTCAGTTGGTGACAACAGCGGTACAGCAACTCTCCTTAGGTCACTCTACAGGAATAGATGAACTCCCATCTGAACTCTGTTTAATTTTTTTAGAGTGTCATTATTACAGACTATTCTGAAATATTACATGAACCACTTACTATGAGATTCCTGAATATATCTCTATGAAGTGGGATCGATTCCTTTGACTCTACAAAGAAAACTCAGAAGTACACTATTGTATCCTTAATAAATGGTTTTTGTTCCATTATCCTGAGAAGCATATATTTTGTAAGCTAACTGCTTGCAAATAGATCTACTTCTTTTTTTACTGTTTTTTATAAACTAAATACAGCCTTGTTGAGCATAATCGTAAAAAAAAAAAAAAAAAAAAAAAGCAATCCTGAGCAATTTTTGGATTTTTGTATTGTAGTGCTTCTCACATTACTGGAAGAAACTCGGATGTTGCCGCATTCTTCATTTGTAAGTCGTTTTGGATGAAAGCATCTGCTAAATGTATAAATGTAAACATAGAAGGATGTCAGTTCCTCATGAGACTTTCCTTTCATAGACTTGTCCCAGAAACCCTAAAGCCTAAAGGAAATGTTTCTTCACACCAGGCACCGATATGCTACAGTCAGCATCTTTGAGGGAACTACATTGCACTGATGACAGCAATAATGACTAAAATTTGCCACCTGTTTACCAGAGAGGCTTGTATATCTGCAGAGTTCTTGGCATCCAAGCTCGGCATCAAGTCAACCCATCTGGCACAGTGGCTGCTTACTAGTCTCTCTGAAACCTTACCACTAACCTATTGATTCTCACATATGTTTCAGAATATAGGAATGACACATCTATGTTTTCCGTTAAGAGTTAAAGGTGCTACAGGGCATGGCTAGTCTGGAGAGAGATGTGACTGCTCATTTTTTAGCAGATAGATGCATTTAACATTTATAGTCTTTTTGAAGGTGGAAAAAAAGCTCTTTAAAATGAGACTGCCGATCCAGCTGCAGCCGACTAGCAAGAAAATCATGGTTCATGGATGGGCTGATAAAAAAGAACTAGCCCTTCCTTTATCTCAGAGAAACACACAGTAGTTTTCTTCTTGAATGAATCCCCACTTTGAACTATTCAGTTGAGTAAATGATTTGTGTGAATCATTTAAAATCACTCATTAAGACAGTCACTTGTTTCATTCAATAGGCTTGTTCGAGGTGCATCGGTAAAGAACAGCGAGAGCAAATGGAGAGCACACGACTCCTTTATCTTCTGAATCGCTTGTGCAGTACTTTGCCGTCATACACCAATCGGTCTGCGCAGCGCCAAGGCATCTCTAACAAGTCTATTGATGAATTAGAGCTGTGAACGAATTGTTTGAGTGAATGATTCAATGACTCATTCATAAAGGCAGTCTCTTATTTTGTTCTTGAATAAATGAGTGTTGTGAACAAATCATTTAAGTGAATGATTCATTGGCTCATTCATAAAGACAATTCACCCTTCGCTGGGAGTTTTATTGACAGGAAACATGACCAATCATATCTCTGAATCCGCAATTTTGTCCGACAAACAAACCAGACAGGAGAGTTAGTAGATTAACATTGGTGGATTGAACTTGAAAAATTGTGTATACAGATGTCTTTCCGTGGTTGAAACACCATAACTTCTGATGTACATTCAAGTCGTGCTAAGAAACACTAAGAAGAGATGATTGGTTTATGTGTCGCCTGAACTGAGGCGCTACAGCGATCTGTCATGACACACTAAAGAGGCACAAACATGGCTTGTCGGACATAGCAAAAGTAACTAAGGGGGGCGGGTCTTTGTGAAGGGTCAGTTGGTTTGTCCATGAAGAAGAAGAAGAAGATGGAGAAAGTATCTTTCAGTGACTCTCTTATTCTCTCAAGAAAACATTTGGTTAAATTGATTGGAAATGCAAATGGAACCAATGGAAATTTCAGTACAAAATTCAGGCTCACTGAATATTTAGCAACTTTGCAATAGCCTGAGAGATAGAAGAGGAACAATAAGTGAAGTCATCACCACCCCTCATGTTACTAAAATAATAAGCAGAGGGTTAGTAAAACCCATCTATTATAGATCTGACTTTAGATGCGAGACCTGCCAGTGCTTCCTACAGTGAGCTGTTGCTGCCACCTTTTTACTCAGACAAGATTTCTATTAAAAGTGATGTTTACCGCATGTCTTTTGTGACAAAAAAGTGACTGTTATTGAGTGGTGAATTGTGGCTTTTGAAAATATCAATAAACTGCTCACGGGAAAAATACTGACAAGAGAATTATCTGACAAGCCCCCAATTAGTTTCATCTCTCTGTGCCGTATGTACCTTTGATTGAGGCATAATCATTATGTCATTATACCTCTAAAGAGTGCATGAGTATTGCAGAAAAGCAATCAAACACATGTATCTATGTTTTAGAGTGTTAGATGTAAAAATGATTAACTATAGCTTTTGAATGCAGTACATTTGTGCCATCAAAGTATGACCGTGAATCATAAAGTTCAAAAGTGCATCAAGTGGTTCACTTATTCAATATTCTGCCAGCTTACTTGCCATACTGCAGTCTACATGAACCGTTAACAGCTTTCACACAAATCAAGTGAATCGATCTCTGACATCAAACATGCTTTAGTGTGAAATCGCCCTAAGCCAAGTCTTAGTGTGCCAGTGCAATAAGAAACAGAAACATATGCTCATATGTGGACAGATACATTGAAAAGAAATTACATATTGAGTAAACTACACCATCTTGTGTTACCTGAGGTCTTCCACATTTGAGACGGTCTTGTTGAGGACGGTCTTTTCTCGTTTTTGCTTCTTGATCTCTAGCTTCAGGAGTCTGATATCTTCCACTCTTTCGTTGTAATGAAGATCGCCCTTGTTCATGATGGACTGTTGAATTTTGATCTTTTCGTATAGTAGTTTCAGCGCATCGTTTCTCTTCACCAACTGCGTCCCCAGGAGGTCACGCTCGCTTATCACCTTGATAACAAAGACAAACACATGTACAATGAATAAACAAATGGAGATAAATGGCAACATACTAAAAAATTAGTAGCAGTCAATACCAAAACCAGTAATACTTCAATATCTTGTCAGTTAATTAATATATTGATTGAATATAAAAACTGGTATTGTTACATTCCTTTTATTTTAGTATCAACTTGGTACCAAAGTTCTGGAACTTTTTGACACCTCTACACTCTTAAAAATAAAGTTTCCAAAAGGGGGTTTTCGCAGTGATGTTATAGAAGGGCCATTTTGGGTTCCCCAAAGAAACTGTCAGTGATCAGTTCTTAAAAGAACCACTTTTTTTCTTACTGTAAAGAACATTTTAATAACATTTGTTCACTATAAAGTCATACTGTAAAGTTGACTATAAAGAACCTTTTGTGCAAAGAAAAGGTTCCATGCGTAGATGCTACATTTGACCGCTCCAGATGCGTTGGCGTGCCTGCCATCTTTGAGCGGTCAAAGTGTCGTCACTCACAGTAAGAATCATTGTGCAGCTTCTGGTTGTGAAACCGGTGACATTTATATTCCCGAACAAATGGTATAACCATTCACAGTTGATAATGTGTTGGTTTGAGGTTTTATATATATTAACTCAATATTACGTTTTTAAACTATGATAACCTTTTAATGTAGTGTTTGCTAATTCCTTCGTCTAGTTGTATTGTGTTAGTTTAGCAACAACATCTGAGTAGTGTATTTATATTTTCAAAATCCACAATTCACCAATAACAGTCACATTTTTGTCACAAAAGATATGCGATAAACATCACTTTTAATGGAGTTCTTGGCTGAGTCTATTGCAGATAAAGATAATCATACATGCATCTAACGTCTCGGTTACAAAGGTAACCCTCGTTCCCTGAAGGAGGGAACGGAGACGTACGTCGGACAGACCGACGAATAGGAATCTCGCTAGAGAGGCCAATCTACTTCGAGTGTAACTAAACGAGCCAATGCACATTGGCATGCAATCATATGCATCAGCTGCTCGCCTCGCAGCGCGGGTATATAATGAGCAGCAGGTGCGTTGCATCTTCAGGTTTTCGCTGAGGAGCCGAACCGGATAGGCGGCAGCATCAGCGGGGTACAGCGACTGTGGCGACGGGACGTACGTCTCCGTTCCCTCCTTCAGGGAACGAGGGTTACCTTTGTAACCGAGACGTTCCCATTCAGTCGGTCACGTTCGACGTACGTCGGACAGACCGACGAATAGGAATCCCTACCAAAGCGCCACAGGAGCTGCCCCCTTCCAGCGCTCTGTTGCAAGCCACCTGAACCCCCTTGCCTGAGGATGGTGGGACAGGGCTAACACAGAGAGAGTCGATCACTGCTGTTCCCCAAAACCCATTCAGTGAGACTATTGGATAACGCTGGGAAAGCGTACCCTTCGCTGGGAAAGGAACGCTGCGGAAGCCACATCCTTCCCCGAAGGAGTTATGTGGAGAAGTACATATGGACTAACCCTGTAGGGCTGTGCTACATATGGAAGAGCTGGGGTGACTCCAACCCGATGAAGGGTAGGTTCTCCCAGAGGGAAAGACACGGGCTTCGTTTAGGAGCAACCGTGGAACCAACCATATGGGATCCCCGTAGGGTCACACATATGGAACCCAGCCTAAACCCGGTTCTCAAGGATACAACGGAGTATAGGCCTGGCGCCAGACGCTCCGCCACGTCGGCTGCCGAAGGGATATCGGAGGACTCGACAGGGTCTGCCTTGTAGGGACTCTCTGGAGAAAAGAAGCGCATGTAGCGCAGCAAGCCGACACTAAGCCGGGGCCTCTCCGTGCCTCTGACCTGTGGCGAGAACATG
This sequence comes from Chanodichthys erythropterus, assembly GCF_024489055.1. NCBI lineage: Eukaryota > Metazoa > Chordata > Actinopteri > Cypriniformes > Xenocyprididae > Chanodichthys > Chanodichthys erythropterus. The sequence goes on along the minus strand of NC_090232.1, from coordinate 39,215,174 downwards.
GGAGGAGACCGGCTCGACACGAAGGCTATAGTATCTAGCGAACGTGTTAGGTGTCGCCCAGCCCGCAGCTCTACAAATGTCTGTCAGCGAGGCGCCACGAGCCAGCGCCCAGGAGGATGCGACACCTCTCGTGGAGTGAGCATACAACCTGAGCGGGCAGGGCACACCCTGAGCTTGGTAAGCCAGGGCGATGGCATCCACTATCCAGTGGGCCATCCTCTGCTTGGAGACAGCCTTTCCCTTCTGCTGGCCTCCATAACAGACAAGAGCTGGTCTGAGGTCCTGAGGCTTTAGGTTCTGTCTATGTACAGTCGCAAAGCGCGGACTGGACAGAGTAAAGCCAGGGCTGGGTCTGCCTCCTCCGAGGGCAGCGCTTGCAGGCTCACCACCTGGTCCCTGAAGGGACTGGTAGGAACCTTGGGCACATAGCCAGGCCGGGGTCTTAGTACCACGTGGCTATCACCCGGCCCGAACTCCAGGCACGATTCGTCGACCGAAAATGACTGCAGGTCCCCTACCCTCTTGATGGAGGCCAATGCCACCAGCAGCAAAGTCTTCATAGACAGAATCTTTAAGTCTACTGACAGCAAAGGCTCAAAGGGAGCAATCTGAAGTGCTCTCAGCACCAGAGTGAGGTCCCAAGAGGGTATGGAGAGGGGACGAGAAGGATTTAACCGTCTCGCCCCCTAAGGAACCTGATGACCAGGTCGTGCTGACCAACAGATTTGCCATCTAAGTGGTCGTGGTAAGCGGATATAGCAGCAGTATGGACTTTTGAGGGTGGAGGGGGGACAGCCTACGCTCCAACCCTACTGCAAGAAGGAAAGCACGACTCTGATCGAGCATCTTCGGGGGTCTTCCCGGCGAGAAGAGCACCACTCGACGAACAGGTTCCACTTTGGAGGCGTAAGCACGTCTCGTAGACCGTGCACGTGCCGAAGTGATGGTGTTAAGTACCTCAGGGGGTAAGTCACCTAGAACCTCCGCATCCCGTCCAAGGGACCAGACATGGAGTTTCCAGAGGTCTGGACGCGGGTGCCAAAGAGTGCCCCGTCTCTGAGAAAGAAGGTCTTTCCTCAGAGGGATGGGCCAGGGAGGGGCTGTCGCGAGGAGTGAGAGTTCTGGGAACCAGGTCCGGTTGGGCCAGTAAGGCGCAACTAACAAGACCTGCTCCTCGTCCTCCCTGACTTTGCACAGGGTCTGTGCAAGTAGGCTCACTGGGGGAAACGCATATTTGCGCAGGCCCCGGGGCCAGCTGTGAGCCAGTGCATCTGTCCCGAGTGTCCCCTCGGTCAGAGAGTAAAACAACTGGCAGTGGGAGGTTTCTGGTGAGGCAAACAGGTCTACCTGAGCCTTTCCGAATTCTCTCCAGATCAGCTGAACCACCTGGGGGTGGAGTCGCCACTCTCCTGGCAGCGCAGCTCGTGATAGCTCGTCGGCCACACGGTTGAGCACACCGGAGACATGAATGGCGCGAAGCGACCTCAGATGCTTCCGACTCCACAGGAGGAGATGGCGGGCGAGTTGTGACATGCGACGGGAGCGTAGACCACCTTGACGGTTGATGTACGCAACGGTCGCAGTGTTGTCCATACGGACCAGTACATGCTTGCCCTGAAGCAGGCCTTTGAGGCGGCTCAGAGCAAGGCGTACTGCCAGCAACTCGAGGCAATTGATGTGCCAATGCAGATGGGGTCCCGTCCAAACCCCTGAGACTGCATGCCCATATTACGTGGCACCCCAGCCGGTGGCAGAAGCATCTGTGAACACCACAGCATGCCGGGACACCTGTTCTAGGGGCACTCCTGCCCGAAGAAACAAGGGGTCCGACCACGGACTGAAGGTTCGGCGGCACTCCTGAGTGATTGGCACCCGGAATGTGCCGCGCTGCCACGCCCATCTCGGGACTCGGCCATGAAGCCAGTGCTGAAGCGGTCTCATATGAAGCAGACCGAGCGGTGTTACAGCCGCAGCAGCCGCCATATGCCCCAGGAGCCTCTGAAAGAACTTCAGTGGGACCGCTGTCCTGCCATTGAATGTATTCAGGCAGTTCAACACTGACCGAGCACGTTCCTCTGTGAGGCGTGCTATCTGCTCGACCGAATCCAACTCCATACCGAGAAAAGAGATCCTCTGCACCGGGGCGAGTTTGCTCTTTTCCCAGTTGACCTGAAGCCCCAACTGGCTGAGGTGTCTGAGCACCAAATCCCTGTGTTTGCACAACTGATCCCGGGACTGTGCTAGAATGAGCCAGTCGTCGAGATAGTTGAGAATGCGAACACCCCGTTCTCTCATGGGAACAAGGGCTCCCTCCACGACTTTCGTGAAGACGCGGGGAGACAGGGCCAGCCCGAAGGGTAGGACTCTGTACTGATATGCTCAACCTTCGAACGCGAATCTCAGGAATGGCCTGTGTCGCGGAAGAATTGAAACATGGAAGTACGCGTCCTTCAGGTCAATCGCTGCAAACCAATCTCGGGGACGGATGCACTCGAAAATGCGTTTCTGCGTGAGCATTTTGAATGGTAGCTTGTGGAGGCTCCGATTCAAAACTCGCAGGTCCAAGATCGGTCGTAACCCGCCGCTTTTCCTGGGTACAATGAAGTAGGGGCTGTAGAACCCCGACCTCAAATCGGCTGGAGGGACCGGCTCTATCGCGTCCTTCGCCAGTAGGACTGCGATCTCCGCACGCAGGACAGGGGCATCGGCATCTTTCACTGTAGTGAAGAGGACGTCCAAGAACTACGGTGGGGGAGCCTGGCGAACTGAATCGCAAAGCCGACCCTGATGGTCCGAAGGAGCCAGCGAGACGGACTGGGGAGCGCTAACCCGGCTCGCAGAGACCGTACAAGCAGGACCAAAGGGACCACCGGTGTACCCGCAGCAGGGCAGCGAGGTGGAACACAGGGACGCGGCTCGGGGGGCTCTCTTTGTGAGGCGGCCCGAAGCGGCGTCACAGTGTGCTAGGCAACACTTACCTGGCTCCACGGATGGACAGAGGGAGCAGTCGAGGCTTTGGCTGCCCGCTGCTCGCTGCTGTCCACTGGCGACAGAAGAGGGGGATGAGAGTGGTGAGGTTTTTCTCCTCCCACTGCTCTCCAAACCCTCTTCAGACCTGGAAATGGAGGAACTGCTCTTTAAAAATTTGGGTACCGCTGCCTCTTGGGTCAGTGGCGGAACAGAAACAAACCCAATAAAGGATTTACCACCTGGCCCTCCTCCAGGGGTGGAAGAGCAGCCCCACCCATCTCTGGGTCGCCCGTCTCAGGGGTGATTCTCACCAACCAGTTAAACAGCTGCAGAGACGGGAGGCGTCATCTCCCCGCAATGGATACAGCAGAGCCTGCTGGGCCGGAGTTTCTTGCAGGGGACGACACCCTTGGCGACGAGCAGACTGAGGGGCGGCCCAAGAGGAACTCAATGGTTTGTCATGGGAAGCTCCCCTATCCGCTACTAACTGAGGAGAACCGCTGGGCTCAGTCCTCGACAGTGTCACCGAAAGGCCACCTCGTAAGATGGGAGCATTGAGAAAGCATTTAGCTTGACAACCTCTCACACCTCACAAGGTAAGCCAGGGGGCACTTCTGGACCACGGAGGTGGACATCGTCTGGCTGAGGGCCTGCGCCGTGACTTTGATCACGGTTAGTCAACAAGCGCAGCTCAACCCCAGCACAGAACTACCCTCATGCAAAAAGAGTGCCTTGGCCTCACATGCAGGGTGGGTGTGGTCTGTGTACAGCCACCCCATCCAAGAGGGTAGTGAGAGAGGAAATACTTATGCAGATTGGCACCTTTGGCATTCCATATTTATGGCACCAATATACCCCCATACTGCCAAGTTTTCCATGCACATCTGGAAGACCCAGGAAAGCATGGCTGTAAACTCTGAATCTGAGTCAGCATAAGCACACACCATTACAGTGGGCAGCGTCACCCTCATTTCCAGAGCATAACAGCACTCTCTCCGATGCTGCAATCGACGTCTGTCCCTCAGCTGGAGCTCTGAATGAAATGCTAGGTTCCCCTATGAAAAGGACCAGCAATCCAATCCAGAAACTGCACAGCTTGCAATGCGCTAGAGAGGGAGGGGCCCTAGGGGGTTGGTTCCCCGAAGGAACCCCTCAACCTCATGTCACCCAAGCCATATCAGCAAAGTAGACCTCTTCTGGTGCACCAGAGAGGGCGCTACAATGGAGATTACGCAAGGGAACCGCGCATCTAGAGCGCCGAGCGAGCGCTGGGTTGCCGTGACAACCCGCGCTGCAGCCCGGCAGCTCGACGGCACACGACACGCAGAGGAGCGAGAGGTTTGCTCTCGCTGATCTCCGCGGTCTCCCAGAGTGTCGGGCAGAGCCGCGGCTGTGCTTTTACACACAAGCGGCAGCTGGCCAACAACAGAGGGGACTCAAGCTTCCCGGAGAAAGAAGAGTCACGACCGGCGTGTCGACGTGATCATGTTCTCATATGAAAACATGAACACCCACGAACATCATTTCAGCACGCGCCCAGACATGCGAAACGGTGATCGTGGCCGTCAGTGAGGACAGGAACGATCGCATCCAGAAACACAAGTAGGATGTCGTCTTTAAAAAGACGCGAATCTACTTGTGTAAGCTCTTTCAGGGACTTTACTCTTTTAGAAGTGCTGAAGCACGCAGGGGAACGGCCACCGCAACACAGACAGGGATTGTGTGCAGCCTGTCATGTGCTTTCTCTCTCTTTGAAGGCGCTCACTCTTACCAGCCGTAAAAACGGCTTTTCAGCGCTCAAAAGCGCACCGTACCGGCCGTGAGAACAGCCTTCTGACGCTGTCAAACAGCTATTTGCTCAAAAACGGCAAACGAAACAGAAAAAGAGAGGACGTCGACCCCGCTGCTGTGCTGTTCGCCCGCACTCGGAAAAAAAGAGAAGTTCAACCAAAAGCTTGACTCGTCTTCTAGCAGACACTCGCTTGCAGAGAACAGGAACAAACACCGTTCGGCTCCGAAGCGAAAAGCTGAAGATGCAACGCACCTGCTGCTCATTATATACCCGCGCTGCGAGGCGAGCAGCTGATGCATATGATTGCATGCCAATGTGCATTGGCTCGTTTAGTTACACTCGAAGTAGATTGGCCTCTCTAGCGAGATTCCTATTCGTCGGTCTGTCCGACGTACGTCGAACGTGACCGACTGAATGGGAACTATGGTTGCAGACGCTCAGTCAATTTGCTCTCCAGTGTTCACGGACCGGCTTTGACCATTCCAAAATGGTGGATGGCTTACATATCATAGCCCATAGAAACAGCTGCTAATGAGGCATCTATATACAGTATATATATATGGATAAAGTTTCTTCATAGAACCATAGAGTGTACAAGCATCTGTGAGAAGTACTTTTACCTCTGACTGAGGTAAGATGATATATTATAGAAATAAAGGCAGGCCAGTGTTTATGTGCACTCTGCAAAGATTTGATGATTCAGCAGTGCTGGTCTTTTCAGGATAATAGCCAAAAATTTCATGCAACATAACAAATGTGTTGAACGTTTGGGAAAATGTCTTATAAAGAAGTTTTAGAGTCTTTTACTTGTAGGTGTTTATTTCTTCTGTGGTTTTAATAAAAAGTCAGGGGAGAAAATGTATGGAAGGCCATGTGCAATAAATAAATATAACATTCCCTCATCTAAATAAATTATGTGTTACTGTACACACCATATATACTGAAAGGATATTATTAAAATGGCATATTTACTTTCTTTCTGAACTTTCACCAAACTACACTGTATGGATACAATTCTGCATGCTAAATGCAGAACAGCTATATGTGTATTGAATGATGTACAGCATTCAATTTGGTTTAGAGAGATCAGGGATGTACAGACGATGAAGCTTTATGAATATGAGTGTGAACCAGAGGAATGTGAAAACTGGTGTCAGCAGAGGCAATTTGGACAGTTTGCCCTTTGAATTAGCTAACCTTTACCAAAGAACCAATGTCAGCAATGTACAGCAGCAGATATTAACATTACATTCACTTTATGATCTTTATAGTGGCATAATTGATTTACTGTACCAAAGAAAAAAAAAAACAAAAAAAATGATGTTACGGATTGTGTTAAAATGTATTTATGAACACATTTTCTTTTTTAACTATATTCAAGCAATGGGATAATTCACTGAATGCATTTATCTGAAAGCCTAAAGTAATCTAAGGGCAAACTTTGAAAAAAAATCTTCTGATTTGATACATAAATATAAGGTATTAATATTTTAAAACTTCATTCTGCTTCACTGCTTTAAAAAAATAATAATAATAATAAAAGATTGTACTGAAATAGTTTTTTTTTTTAAGGAATTTCAGCTATTCAATTAGGCTTTTTTATGGCTTAGACAATTTAAACTTTAAGCCCCTAAAGAATATAAGAATGAATTTTTAAACAGTTAAAATATGTTCACCAAAAGATGCATAAGAGCATCACATGCTATTTGAATTTTTTTGTCTGGTCAGCTGGTTAATCAGGTTCGACTGCTGACTTACTAAGATCACAGGCTCTAAATGTTTCAAAACGCCAAGACCAATTTAGGCTTTCCCAGTGAGTCAATTTCCTCTTGCTATTTTAAAAAGAGTTTGACCCTGGTCCCGCTGGACATTCTTAGAAGTGAGACTCCAGATCTAATGACTTTTGAGTGAACCTAGATTACTGTCTCTTTCATCCTTAGCGTAAACATTCTAGTGAAGAAAGAACACAAGGACACGTAGACACAAGGACTCACAGAAACCTTCCACCTGTCTGTACCTGATCGAGCTCTCTTTTCTGCCGGATCCTCTCAGCATCAGTCTCTGCTATGATCTTCAGCAGCTTGCATTCCTCTGCCTCCTGTTTCTCAATGAACTGTTTTGTCTCTTGAGCCTGTTGCCTCATCTTCTGTAGCTCAACCTGTTGAAAGGTGATCGGTGCAAAAGAGAACAGAATAAAAGTTAAAAACAAAACTGGGGAATTATCTTTCTATTAACTAGTGTTCAAATTTATACACATTTTTAAAAGTTTATCATGCAATAATCACAAATTTTAGCCCATTTAACTTTATTTCAACAACTACTTAAAAATTCATTTTAGCCAACAAAAACATTTTGGTTGACTACAGTGTGCAAAGTGACAAAATGTGTGCCATTTTGTAATTTTTTTTAATTAAAATCGGTTAATTATAATAATGCATGTATTTTCGCCTCATATTGATTATTGTTGACAAAGTCAAAAAATAATTTGGGAATTACATTTTTTTAGTAACTATAAGTAGTCTCAGCCTCAGACATCATGGACCATTGGCTGAATGTCACAAGACATGTGTGTCACATTCTTTAACCCCCTCATGGAAGAAGAAAGCAATCATGTTTACAACTGTGACAATTAGCGCTTATCAGGATCAACTAAATGCTGGATTTTCAAAAGTATGTGAAGTATGTGTAGTTCACAGCATAGTCATAGACAAAACAAACTGTGATTGGTTGCTTTACATGTCAGTAAGTCGCCTCTAGGTGGTCCTTAGCCAATGGAAGCTTACACTTTAGTTTAGGCTCAAATTCTCACTACTAATTAGCATGCATATTACTAGGATATTGGATTATTAAGCACATATTAATTCCTTATTCTGCATTACCATATTCTACATCTCTTAATCCTACCCAATATCTAAACTTTACAACTACTGTACCTTACTAACTATTAATAAGCAGTGATTTGAAGTTTATTGAGGAAAAAGTCGTAGTTAATAGACCAATTTGGTGTTTGCAAACAGCGATGACGTTTTTTGTGGGCGGAGCCTAGCTGGTTGCAGAAAATGACAGTTAAGCAGTAGAAGTCTATGGAACCCACAAAATAAAAGAATTTAAAAAAGTTAATTTCGAGTTTATATCTCACAATTCTGACTTTTATTTCTCGCAAACCTGAGTTTATATCTCACATTTCTTACAAAGAAAAACAGAATTGTGAGATATGCTCGTTATCCTGTAACTCGTTATACTCGTTTTCTGAATTGCAATTTATCCCGCAATTCTGACTTTTTCCCCCTCAGAATTATGAAATAAACTCACAATTGCAAGTTATAATGGCCGAACTGGGATTCATAAACACGCAAATGCAAGAAAAAAAGTCAGAATTGTGAAATAAAAATTTTACAGACTATGTTTAAAAGTTAAAATGTTATAGGTTTAAATATTATTTCATGCTGTAACTGCTATGTATGTATGTCCTCTGAACTGTATATGTGAATATTATGTAGACTTACTGTTTACATCAAATTCCTGCTTTAATAGTGGACTAATCCTTGCAGGTGTCATCAGTCCAGTCTGTGAAATTTCTCTGTTTATCTTCAAAGGACGTTTTTTCAACGATGGTTTTCTTTAAAAATTAAGACTATATTTTTTTGCATTCCGATTCCAACATCCAGAGGCACAACAAAACGTTTTTCTCTTATTCTGTGGATTTTGCACATTTTCCTCCAATTGCTCCCGCTATTTTTCTGCAACCACTATGCGCGCGCAGCTGCAAGTGACGTAATTGTGACGTCTGCTCCAAAGAGGTCTATAGTTAGTTAAAAGTGCACACGTGTAAACACAAAAATCCGCACGAGATCTGATTTTTTTCGCGTTCAATCTGAGCCATTTACTAATGTGGTTTTAAATCGGATACATATCTGATCTCTGGACATGCGACCTACGTCTAAACACGCATATCCGATTCCCGTTGTAATTCCAAGCTACCACAAGGCGAGGGTGACACGTTTGCTTACTAAAAGGTAGCTTTAATGTTAATGTTTGTAATGCACTCACACTAAAAATTTGCAGCTTTAAAAGATAAAATAACAAACGCAAATTACCTTTATTTTCAATCTATCTTTAGTCAGAATTTGTGCTGCAAAACATCCATGACACTGACAGCTCTTAACTTATCCATTCTGGCATGTAATTCTGGTCACTCGACGTGAAATATATAAATAATTTTAATGGCCACTCAAAACCCAAGGGTCTAACATGTGCATGTAAAGCTATCAATGACAATCATTTTGGGTGGGAATTAATGTAAACACAGATATCGAATACTAGTCCCGTCTAAAGTGAATGTAAACACGCTGGCCAAAAAATCGGATGTGGTCAAAAGATCAGAACTGTGCATTAAGGCTTGCAGTGTAAATGCAGCCTGTCTGACTATGACATGGCGAAAGGGAACAGGGTTTGTGTAACATTAGCAACACATTATCATCTGTTTGATAACACAGTCAAGCAAAAGGCTACTCATATTAATTACTGTTATGTGTCCGATGTTGTAAAGAGCGATACCATTGTGCAGCGTTTACCTCAGTGAGTTAAGTGAGTTCATCTCTGAGCAAGGTGTGAGTGAGTGGAGGCAAGGATAATTTGCATATTCATTGATCCGCATACTAAATGAGGCAAGGGTGTAGAGTTACATTAAAGCTATTTTAAGGCATGAATTGAAAAAAGTTTAAATATGTCATTTTGGTGATCAAAAATGAGTTATAAGGAATAAGATTAATGACTACAGGTGGACTTTAACACTGCTATTAACATTCTTTCCTTCTTAAAATTCAAGATTCAAATGCGCTTTACTGACATGATAAACAGATTTACATTGACAAAGCATTAGTAAACATTACACATACACGCACAATAGATGGTCTTTGTAGCGGTTTGCATAAGGAGGATCGAATATGTCCCTGATGTATGTTTAGAGTGCGAGGTTCAAAAGTGCAATTGTGTTTCCATCTCATTTTGTGTGCAGTAAGAGCATAGCATGTCCTCCTTCAGCAGCAAGGTCTGTATCTGTCTGTATCTGGTTTCTTTTGTGTCTGGGCTGTGTTTGCTGAGTCTGTAAACATTCAGAAGTTTAAGTTCAGGGTCGGTCACGGTAGTCAGGTGTGCTGACTATAGTTCATGGTATTCTCTATTACAATGTCCCTCCTTTTGTTGCAATTTCCTCCTGGAGTACAAAAGAAAACACAAAATAAAAATGGACTCTGATTACTCTACTAATAATTGCCCCTGGTTTTATTATGTGCAATTCATCAGTGCATGTTATTCTAGAGAAAACAATGTTTGTTTTTATAGTTATTCATCAAAATGTAATCATTTTCTCTGCCTCTTAAAAAGCTTTTGTTTTTTGCTGATGTAACCAAGGCAAAGCAGGCAAGGGAATAACTTTAACCAGTAATATTAAAGCCTTCACCCTACAGTATTTCCTGATGAATATACAATATTACGAACAAATTGCATCGGCTTTAAGTAGTTTTTGTTTCATTTCATGATAATCTAATTTTGCTTGATAAAGTTTTTGTCCTGAGATCTTGCTGAACATGGTTTAATAGTTAATTAATTAATTTATTTATTTATTTTTGAAAATATGTAGCTCTATCTTAGGTTGGTATGAGGCCATTTTAGAGGCCACAGCCATATTTTTATCCTTCAAGAGGCAATAATATGTCCTTTTACAAAGTCTTGATTTTGTCTTTGCAGTCTACTAAAATTCTAGAAGTGGCAAAGCGATGGGGTGCAAGCGGTGCTCGTACACCCAAAATCCCATCATTTGCTAGTGTACATTTTCATAGTGGTTATAAATATTATAAAAATTAATATATGGCATATATAAATATTATGCATGCAATAAGGTGAGCTACATGACTTCTTCTCCACTTTCTCTCATCCACAAATTCAGAAGCCTACCTTTTAGAAGCATGTGTCAGGCTTTAAAACTCATTATTGATCACCAGGGGCCAGTTGCACCAGCTGTGCGCAAGTTACAACGTAGACTAGTTTTGATGTAAATGGGCACTAAGTTACAACTTACGCACTACTAAATATTTTTGTGTTGCACCATTAAACTTAGTTGAAGCATAACTCTACGTACACACTAAATATTTACGGAAGCCTCCTGTCAGGAGTAACGGTTGGAATAAAATAGCAGACTGACTGAACTGCATCAATAAGCTCTTGTTTTACCTGACAGACTTCATTCTTTACACATATATGATGCTGCTGACATTTACACTGTCTTAAATTTTAAGAGAGAGAACATCATGTGAAAAGATTACTTTGTTAGACACTCTTCAACACGAAACCCGCTAAACAGCGCGCCGCTGTGTGCATCGGTCCTATCACTCCGTGTTGGGCATGTCAAATAAAATCAGTCATAATCAATAAATGTAATTTCTTATGTTTTTGCTGTTGTTTTTGTTTCAGTATTTATTTATTGATCCTTATTAATTTTGTTTCAAATACAGTTTCTGAATGTTATTTACATATAAAAACATTTAGGCCTATGATTAAGTAGTAGGCTATTATATTTAATGGGAACTTATTTTTACTGTTAGCTACGTGAGGCAAAATAAGTCAGAATAAAGGATAAATTGAAATTCACGGAATTTCAACAACTTCTGCTCCTGTATTTGAAGGATCACTGAAGGTAAACGTCATATTATGCGACTACGCATTATTTTACGGATACATTACGAGCTACTAGCTACGTTCTGCCTTAAGAACAAATGGTGCAACCGAATAAAGTACAGAGTTAGTTACAAACTAGCTGGTAGTTACTAAGCCACTAGTGTGGACTTTACGTTCCAATTTAAGAAAGAACTTACAAACGGCTGGTGCAACCCTACCCAGCAGTAAAAGTCGTCATCTTTTGTATTCATGTCTGGATAGTTTTATTTGTTTTGACATTTTTGTATGTACATCAGGGTGTTTTACATGTAGGCTGATGCCGCTCTAAGACTGAGGTGGGGGTGGGGTGGGAGTGGGAGTGGCACTACTAAGTTAATTTACATTAAGAATAACTACTGGGGTAGTAACTTGTTGATATAAGTGCTATAATTCCAAACAAATGTCCAAATAAATTAAATCAAATATTAAATCTCTCCCTTGCCATCCTGACTGTGCTGCCTATAGGCACGTGCCTGTCCTTGGGTGGGAATTATTTAAATGAAGAATAATGTGACATTCCGGGAAGAAAACTCAGCCACTGAGACATTTTAGGGAGTTCAGAAACAGTGCGCACTGCTATAGAGAATAACTCCCTTTGGAGTAATTTTGTGCTTTGTAACTTTTTTTCATGCTCAAATAGCAACATTACACACAAAAGAAAGTTAAAAATGTTAGTTAAAAATGAAATAATGAAAGTTTAAAAAAAAAAATCATAATAGGTCCTCTTTCAGGTATTATCTGGTGTTCTATGCTGCATTCTTGTAGAATTCTGCTGAATTTTTGTCTCATTTAGTACATTCTTCTGTCGACTCCACATCAAGAGAAAGCAATATGCTCTATTACAGATTCAATTCATTTAGTCTGATTCTGATTGGGATGTCAGTTTTGATATTCCTTTTGTTGGCAAACAAGGCTCTTTGTGCCTTTTCCCTTACATCATTCAACGCATGATGTTTCAACCAAGTTCAATATAGGTTTGTGCATGATTGACAAGATAACAGTATATCGGAAATCAATACAGTAAAATTTAATGATTCTCAATATACCACTTGGTACCACAGCAAAAACTATTATTGAACACACTCTTATTTTAATGTATATATTAATAAAGGAGTGTGTTTATCTTATTAGAACCATAGTTCTAAAAAAAAAAAGAAAAAAAAAACAATTTTAATAGTATAATGCATTTTAATAGTTGTATATATATACAGCTATGGAAAAAATTAAGAGACCACTTAACATTGATTTCTGAACTTGGAGTGGTCTCTTAATTTTTTCCATAGCTGTATATATAATATATATATATATATATATATATATATATATATATATATATATATATATATATATATATATATAATGTTTTATGGGGTGATTATTATTCCTGTGATCTCCTGCATGCTCCTAGTTGGACACACAACCTTTAAAATTAAATAAATATCTTGAAGAAATTATTCAAGAGGTGTAATAAAATGAATAAATGAGTAGTCAAAAAACTACTTAAATTATTTACATACAGTATTATTGGCACTGCATGACTCTTGGCTTTAATATACTGATATACATTTAACACATTCTGAGTTGAAGAAGCAGGAGGCCTGTAATAGCTTTCCAGTTATTTCATTAAGACTTAAGCATGTTTTCATGTACGGTTTTAAATGGCTTTTTAAAATGACTAAATTAATCCAGCCAAAACATGGGGGGGGGGGGGGGGGAAATACTCTTTTTTCCTTGTTGTTAACTTAATATTGATGACATAATAGATGCTGACAGATTAGGCAGATCCCTTTTTTTCTTGCCAGTTCATATTCACAAGACACAACCTGCTGTTTACACTGATAACTCCATGAGACAAGTATTTTGACCTAGAAGTCAGGATGTATGTCTGTCAGAAGTTGTGCAAGTGTTCAAAATGTTGCAGTAAGTTTCCCTTGGTGGGGGAATGTAGTATTCCATCAAGGCATTTGACTTCAAAATCAATCTCTGTCTCTCACCCCACCTTGACACGTATTTGGTCGCCTGCGGCAAATGCAGTGGGGTAAACATATAGGTTTGCCAAGAAGGTAGAAAACAGACCCAAAAAAAGTGGATGGGAAAGATACAAAAGAGACAGAGGGAGGATAGGCGTGAGTGCTTTACACTTCATTTGATACCAGTCTTAACCGTTATCCCCTGAGAGAGAGGAAGAGAAAGCAAGAAAGGCAGAGTCAGGCTGTAGGAGCAGCAGGCTGGTTCTCTTAAAGGCAAAAGATCCCTGTTCAACACCCAGCTCAGGTGCACTCCAAGAGCCCATGTCCCAAACACTACATAGGCTCATGTTGATATGTACAGTGAGTGCTGAAAGTTGTTTTTAAAATTAATTATTTGTATATCTGCCTCTTTTTCTGAGTTTTTGTAAAATGTTTTTGAAAGAAGTCTCACCAAGGCTGCATTTATTTGATCAAAAATACAGTAAAGGTTTTCAAACTAACATTTTTTTCTTGATATACAGTAAAATTAACATTAAAACTGTCTTTTTTTCATGCCTTCCTCATTTCTATTGGCAATGTTTAGCCCAGTATTTACATTGTTTTACCCAGAAATAAATTTGTACCTAAAGGTATTATCATCATTAATTTTGTAAAAAGTGTGGAAAGTCTTTTCATTGTGTGCTTTAGCCATAGCATAATAAGGTCACTGTGATTCAACATATTTTGTTGATCCTGGAACAACATTCCTGTCCGAAAATTTAGTCCTAACCATATCCCTAAACCTAACTCTACCCGTAAGTTATCCCTATAATCAGAGGAAAATGATAGATGAATAACACTGATGTAGAAGCACCAGCCCTGGTTGTAAGCCTAAACTTGACATAAACTCTAAACTTGTCTGCGACAAGAAGCAAACGGGGCAAAGAGCCATGGGAACGGAGCGAGGCCAGTGGCATGAGTGTTAATGAGCGTCACCTGCGTGCTACACCGGTCTTGAAGAGCTCCGGAAGCATAAAAGGAGGAGTGGCGACTGTGAAGGACGAGAGAGGACCAGGCCTGGGACATTTATGCTGTTGTTTAGTTTTCGTTTATGCAGCAGTCATCCATGAGGGGATGCCGCTTTACCTTTGTTTTGTTGTTTATGTTTCTTTTTTTATTAAAGTTACGTTAATTGTACTGCCTCTTCCTTCCCTGGGCCTTTAAATTTCTTATTGTCCCTCAAATCTGATTGGTTGATTGGAACATGTTGCACTTGTTGCAATCAAGTTTAGCATAATACATCACAGACTTTCAGGATAAATGAGTACTGTTGGATATTGTTAGCAGACAAATTAAAAAAGTGTTTTAAGAGACTTCAGAGGGCGTTTTCTTATTCTGAAGCCTTGATGAAGGGGCTCTGACAGCATAAAAATTGGACAACAGTGTGCATATAAGATGGCAAGACCTTTGACTTGGTCTAAAATCTGGCTTGTTAACATTGAACCGAGACCAGCTGCAAGAGGTCCTTTTAAAGGTCGTTCGCCACAGCTACCATTTACCACGAAACGCCGATGAAATTTCAAAAAGCGTAGGACGTCGTTTAAAAACCCAGCTGCATTCTTTACACATCATCACTTCCTTTTTACGACATTAAATTCTGAAACTTTCTCCCCTCCTCTCTCGGTTCAGTGCTAAACATTTGCAGACAGTGTCTGGAGCATGTAATAAGATTTCTCCGAGATCGATGTCGCCTCTCGGCATGCATAACAACCAGCTGGACGGGGCTGGTGCTGAGAGCAACCTCTCCCCTCATTACCCCCTGCCGTAGCCTCTCGTGATGAGAAAGTGCAGCCCATTCATTAACATGCTAATCAATTCTTATGAAGTGGCCTAATTGTTTTTTCATGGGGTGAGGGTTAGCCAGTAGACAGTCTCCGCGCTGGCCGGTTTCAAAGAACACAAGAGCTTCTTTCTTGGTACGTTTGTCAAGGCTTGAGGTAATAAACAACAACAGGAAGAGCTGAAAGGTCAATGTCTTGGCACAATAGACTTGGTGTGTGGAGACAAGAGACCAGCAGGACAAAAGGGCATTGCTTCCTATGAAGCCGTCTGTAAGGGACCCCATCTTATAAAGACTTGAAAATGCCCTTTAAAGGGATAGTTCACCAAAACATGAAAATTCATCAGCATTACTCACCCTCATGTTGTTCCAAACCTGTATGACTTTCTTCTAGAAAAAGTCATATAGATTTGGAATGAAATAAGAATGTGTAATGATGACCAAATATAAATCGTGAATTATCCTTTTAAATGGCATGTTTATAAGATGGGTTACATAATTTTTGGGTGAACTATCATGTTATAATTACACTGAAAAAAAGTTGTAGGATTTACTTATCAAACATTTTCACAAATAATTACAAAGAAACAGCAAGTAACGCAGTGAATTAAGCCTGAAATTTTGAAGTAGTAAGACTGAAATAGTATTGGAGTAAAATATACTCCAATATATACTTAAAAAAAATCAATTTTGGTCTATATATCATATTAATTTGCTTTAGTCCATTTTACACTTAATTTCAGTCTAGGAAATCCATTTTAGTTCTAGGTGAAGAATAACTTGATGAAAAATAACTAAAATGTGCATCAAATAAACAAATTTGCAAGCATTTTGAAAAAGAAGTATAAACATTTAAACATGTATCAAGAATTCAATACACATTCATTTTAAGTGATTTCAGTGATTTTTTTTGATCAACAGTTTAAAAGTAATTTGATGTCCTGAGCGTTTGGGATAAAATACGCACATAGATTTCTCTGATTTCAGAATGATTTCAAAGCAGATACTTTAGAGCTCAGCTCTAAACTGCATGCATTTTGTGCAAGAACATTTTGTTGTTGTTCTTCTTGTGCTTTTGCAATGAGTGCGGATGAATATGGTTATCCAATTGCTCAAAAAAACATTCACTACTAGGCTTAAGAGATATAACCAGTTTAGATGGAAAGGATCTCAAGCTGACTAGCTGAAGATGTTACTGTAGCTATACCCATTAATAGACATGGTGTTATAGATCCCGTGTTCCCCTGGACTCCATTTCCCATGATCTTCCTGTTCTCCACACCTGCACTCACTTCCCTCGTCAGTTCCTCATCATCACGGATCACCTGCACCTGGACTCTCTCATTAGCACACCCTTTATAATGCACTCACTCCCTGCACTCCTTGTCTGTCCTGAATGTTTATCTTAGATGTGTGTACGTATTATTTCTCTTGTGTATATGTGGATGTGTATATTAAAGACTCGTTATTGTGGATATCCGTGTACTGCCTCATCCATACGCTAGCACACGTAACAGAAGGACAGACCATTACCATTGGATTTCCACAAAAAAGGGATGGAGACTTTCCCCGGCTCCCTGGCTCCAGCTCCTCCAACGCCTCTCACCCTGTCATCCGGCGATCACCTAATCGGGCTCTTCCAGATTGGACGTTCACTGGAGAGGTATGTGGAGGAGTTTGTAGAGTTAGCTTTTCTGACTACCTGGTCTGATGCACGTTTAATCACCCTGTTTCTGGACGGACTGGACGAGAACACTATCCGTTTTTATGAACCTGAAGATTATTTTTCCCTGAACGAAACCATTAATCTAATTCTATATTTAAACGGATCTAGTTTCTATTGTGATGAGGTTCAGGATATGTGTTCATCTCGTCCAGTCTCTCCTGAAACACGGGTGGCCAGGCCAGTTGGTCAGCCTGCGTCTCCCTCCGCATATCTCTCCAGTGAACTGATTTCCTGGTCAACGCTGGACCCACACTCCTCAATTGGGTCCAGAAAGCAGCGGAGGAGGAAGCAGCCCGCTCCAGTCTTTCCAGAGCCCGCTCCAGTATCTCCAGAGCCCACTCCAGTATCTCCAGAGCCCGCTCCAGTATCTCCAGAGCCCGCTCCAGTATCTCCAGAGCCCGCTCCAGTATCTCCAGAGCCCGCTCCAGTATCTCCAGAGCCCGCTCCAGTATCTCCAGAGCCAGCTCCAGTATCTCCAGAGCCAGCTCCAGTCCCCACAGAGCCAGCTCCAGTGCCTGTGGGGATTTTAATTGTATTTGAGGGAATGAAATGGCCCTCAACCCCAGTCTCCGCCGCCGAGCCAAGTTCTCCAGTCTCCGCCGCCGAGCCAAGTTCTCCAGTCTCCGCCGCCGAGCCAAGTTCTCCAGTCTCCGCCGCCGAGCCAAGTTCTCCAGTCTCCGCCGCCGAGCCAAGTTCTCCAGTCTCCGCCGCCGAGCCAAGTTCTCCAGTCTCCGCCGCCGAGCCAAGTTCTCCAGTCTCCGCCGCCGAGCCAAGTTCTCCAGTCTCCGCCGCCGAGCCAAGTTCTCCAGTCTCCGCCGCCGAGCCAAGTTCTCCAGTCTCCGCCGCCGAGCCAAGTTCTCCAGTCTCCGCCGCCGAGCCAAGTTCTCCAGTCTCCGCCGCCGAGCCAAGTTCTCCAGTCTCCGCCGCCGAGCCAAGTTCTCCAGTCTCCGCCGCCGAGCCAAGTTCTCCAGTCTCCGCCGCCGAGCCAAGTTCTCCAGTCTCCGCCGCCGAGCCAAGTTCTCCAGTCTCCGCCGCCGAGCCAAGTTCTCCAGTCTCCGCCGCCGAGCCAAGTTCTCCAGTCTCCGCCGCCGAGCCAAGTTCTCCAGTCGCCGCCGACTGCACCTCCACCTCAAGCCCCCTCGCCCAGAGGTCACATGATTTACCTTCACCCCGGCTCCAACCTCCCTCTGCTCCACCGTTGTCCATCAGTCCACCAGTTTCACCAGTATCCATCCTGCCTCCACTCACACCTTGTCCACTTGTCAGCCTGCCATCCCCTCTGGACTTCACTCCTCCGTCTCCGCTCCGTTACTCCGTCCCTCGGTTTCTGTTGGCCTCCTCATTCCCCCCGGTGTTCGTTTTGTTGGCTGTCCTCCTGCTTCCACTGCGGCCTTCTGGAGCCCCGGCTGCGCTTTGGTCGGCGGAGCCTACTGTTCAGCCATCACCCGCCGGTCCCTCACCGCCGCCTGGGCTCAACGCCTCGAAGCCTTCGGCCCCTGACCCTCCATGGCTGCCCTCGGCCCCTGACCCTCCATGGCTGCCCTCGGCCCCTGACCCTCCATGGCTGCCCTCGGCCCCTGACCCTCCATGGCTGCCCTCGGCCCCTGACCCGCCATGGCTGCCCACGGCCCCTGACCCGCCATGGCTGCCCACGGCCCCTGACCCGCCATGGCTGCCCACGGCCCCTGACCCGCCATGGCTGCCCACGGCCCCTGACCCGCCATGGCTGCCCACGGCCCCTGACCCGCCATGGCTGCCCACGGCCCCTGACCCGCCATGGCTGCCCACGGCCCCTGACCCGCCATGGCTGCCCACGGCCCCTGACCCGCCATGGCTGCCCACGGCCCCTGACCCGCCATGGCTGCCCACGGCTCCTGACCCGCCATGGCTTTTGAGCCTGCCCTGGAGACCTCCACTCCAGTCTACTCCTCCCCCTGCTCCGGTTTGAGGTCTCCAGGGCGCCCGCCCCCCTCGAGGACGCGCCTACCGGGAGGGGGAGGTACTGTTATAGATCCCGTGTTCCCCTGGACTCCATTTCCCATGATCCTCCTGTTCTCCACACCTGCACTCACTTCCCTCGTCAGTTCCTCATCATCACGGATCACCTGCACCTGGACTCTCTCATTAGCACACCCTTTATAATGCACTCACTCCCTGCACTCCTTGTCTGTCCTGAATGTTTATCTTAGATGTGTGTACGTATTATTTCTCTTATGTGTATATTAAAGACTCGTTATTGTGGATATCAGTGTACTGCCTCATCCATACGCTAGCACACGTAACACATGGGACTTCCTTTAAAATAAATTCTAAACCCTTCACAACAGATAATGCTTTCCATATGGCAATATGAGCTACATATGGCAATTTATCTTAATAATACCTTACTAAAAATCTCATCTCCATGCCGTTTTTACAACATTCCAAATCCCCCAGTTCTCGCCATCTCCAAAAAGCCAAACTAATGTTGATTCTGGTTTTATTACGAGCTTTTTCACTTTCTCTTTTTGCCAGCAGACTCTCCTCTTTTTGGCTTTTTTTAAAAAAAATTAAACTATGGCACTCCCACACCATACATGCGTCAAAGTAGTCAAAGCAACATTTCTCTGTTTACGAATATGACAAGACGTACACAATTTTTGGTGAAAACTATCCCACTATGTCTCAAATATAAAAACTTATAATAAGCTTACCATGGTGAACTTATTATTTAAATTTTGTTCATTAAAAAAAAAAAAGTGTACCTTTAAAAATAACTACCATCAACTACCGTCAACATGCCATTTTATATGACCTCAGCGATGTATATGCTAAGTTCACAAATAAAGACAAATATTAACTTCATTGGTTAATGAATACACCTGTCTCTACAAGGCCATTACAGTTTATGGGAAACATAAACACTTTCCTACACTTTACATGGAATCATTACTGGTGTAGAAACGACAATACATTCCCTGCAAGGGTTATGCCTTGACATTGACGCATCCTGACAGGATTAGCGGAAATGGGGGGGTAAAATGTGAAGCAGAGAACGAGTGCTATGACAGCTGCTCCATGGAAATGTAATGAACCCAGGTTTGTCACCATTTACCAAAGGGTGATATTGACTTTCTGTCATAGGCGTAATATTGCTGACAATTGTTAGATATGTGGGTTGGCTGACAAAGTGTATCTAACAAATTAAAACCAAAGGTGACAATGACGGAGGTGCAAATCACCTTTTTTACCAGTCAGCCTGATGAAGTGAAAGAAGCGTGGCTAAAGAGTTGTGTGTAATGCAAAACACTCCAAGCATGTGTTCCAAGCATGTCTTCCGAGTTTGTTTTTTTTCTACGAGTTCCTTGACATGCCAACAGTGAGGTTCCATGTTACGTTAA
Source organism: Chanodichthys erythropterus (assembly GCF_024489055.1). NCBI lineage: Eukaryota > Metazoa > Chordata > Actinopteri > Cypriniformes > Xenocyprididae > Chanodichthys > Chanodichthys erythropterus. The sequence goes on along the minus strand of NC_090232.1, from coordinate 39,194,803 downwards.
TGAGAGGCATTCTCACTATAGCGATTTCAAACTTTTGACCCTACAATATGTATATATTTCTGTCATAATTATTGCAGCTGCAGAGCAAGTACAGTACTTGCTACTCGCAATGCAAACATGGCACACTGCTGTGAGCAAGTAACACATGCTGATGCTATACAAAGCATACATTAATTACCAGTAGAAGATCTATACAGGTGGAGCTGGCTGAGGGTTTGCAAATGTTTGGCCAAGTATTTGAAAGTTGAGCAAACCAATCAGCTGTGCCCTATAGAGAATGATATGATTGCAAGCAGATTGAGTTAATCAGCCTGCGCCATCTAGAGTTTCATGAGAGAACTTTGTCTGTTCATTCTAGACTTTCTTAGTACGTCTTTCTTGTTTTCAAGGGGATAGTTCACACAAAAATGGAGCTTCACATATTTATTCAGTATGAATCAACATGGTATATCAAATCTGTGTAGAGATTACTTATACATTTCTGATTTTATTTTCCACAGAACTGTCCCTTAAATAGCAACACATATTTAAGCTGGCATATAGACTTATTTGTGCAAAACCTGATGATCCATATCCTCCAGCATGATTTGAGAATGTTCCAAAGAGCATCTTGTGCTTCAGTGGAAAGCAAGAAAAACTGACCTTTTGTGCAAAGGAGTTCACATGATCAATGTCATAAATTTGCTTAGTGAGGCAAGGTTTTGCTTAGAGATTTACTTAAAAATTCTCCCTAATTCTAGTTGAAAATCTAGTTTATTTCCAGGTTCAAATAAAAATAAAACCTAGATTTTCAATGTTTTTTTAATTTTCTCAGAATTATATATCAAATTCCAGTTCAGTCAGTCAATCACAAAATCTACCCCAAACTGGTCGAACAGAACATTTCCTTACTTTCCATGTCCTCCTTCACAGTTCATTATAGACACAAACCCAAGACTAACCAAGCGACATCCCGTAAGAATAATAAATGAGATGTATTAAGCTTTTATGAGAAAATGGGCAAATGGCATGTTCTCCTGCCTCCTTCCATCTGCATGTGGCCAAGAACTTTATTGAATAATGAATCTCTCACATTCTATGGCCTTCCATCTGAAGCCAGGGGAAAATGACACATAAAAAAAAAAAGCATCATGAAGTAACGACTAAAAACAGAAATGGCGTGTTAACGACATGCTAAAAGGCTTCCAGCCACTTAAAGCTCAATTACATATTCCTCAAAGCATAGAGGGTGAAACAGTCTGGTGACACTTTGAAAAATGAAACATATGACTTCCCAAGTTAGTACTGTTTTTAAACTGTAGCATCTCAAACTACAAGCTACTCACAAAGTAGATAAATTACAGCAAAGCTACTCTTTAGAAAGTAGACTTACTGTAGAAAAAAAAAAGTTGCTAACTGCACTGAGCTATTTAAGTGAGCAATACATTTGTTTTATTTATTGATTACATAATTTATATTTATTTTTATATTTATATAAATAATATTTACAATCAGAGTGGTATTTATCTGGCAAAGCAAAGGTCATCTTAATTAAGATGACAGCATTCAACTTTATATACTGAATACATTTACATTTAACTGAATACAGCTAATAAACATCAAAAATGTTACACCGCCTTTCAAAAGTTTCTAATTTGCTAATTAGGGGCTTAAAAAACATTTTTTATTATTATCAATGTTCAAAACAGCTGTTTAACAAATATGTGGAAACTGATCATTTTTTTCAGGACTCTTTGATGAACAGAAACAACAGCATTTATTTGAAATAACTTATCATAAATGTCTTTACTGTGACTTTTGATCAATTGATGCATCCTTGCTGAATAAAAGTATTAAATTGTTTTAAACAAAATCTTACTGACCTCAAACTTTTGGTAGTGTATGTACAACAGCATTTAATTAAATATTTTGCTGCAAAAATGTAAAATATTTGCATGGACTTCTACACAGGACCTCAATTTAAAGGTCTAATGTGTAATATTTAGGAGGATCTATTGACAGAAATGCAATATAATATACATAATTATGTTTTCGGTGATGTATAAAGAACTTACATAATGAAGCGTTATGTTTTTATTACCTTAGAATGAGCCATTTCTGTCTGCGGGTCCCCTTACATGTTAAGTCGCCATTTTGCGCCAGCATGTTTCTACAGTAGCCCTAAATGGACAAGCTGCTCTACAGAGTGCGTTTCATCACTATCTTCTTCTCCTTCCACTTCGTTGGTGTTTTTAGAGGCAATTTGCATAGAAACATGCTGGCGCAAAATGGCAACTTAACATGTAAGGGGACTTTATACATCATTAAAAACATAGTTATGGATATTATGTTGTAGTAGTAGTAGTTGTCTGGTTTATTAGAAGCAGAGACTGTTCTTTGTTAGAAGTAAGAAGAAACTTCATTGCTTGACAGCCTACTCTCTGCTTTGTCCTGTGTCGGCCACCATAGCTTCTCTATATGGGGAGGGGTGAGCGGTGGACTGAGCCATGGTTGCAATTTGCAACCTCACCGCTAGATGCTGCTAAAATTTACACACTGCACCTTTAATTAAATTAGTGAATCAGTTTGTTCGGATGGTTCATGTAAATCAGTTCAAAAGTGTACCACTAGACAATGTGGACAGTTGAGAAGTTGCAGCATTTTAACGTTATACCACAATACTGCATTGTATTTTGGAAAAGCAAAAGATTACTACAAAATATAGTTAAGGCAGTATTTGTAGTTAGTTATAGCACACGTTCTACCTCAAAAAATGCTTGGTTTGTGAATGCAAAGCGTGTCTTCATTCAGATGTTCTGGATCTGTCTTCCTCTTGTTAAAGAGGGAAACGGATGACGGCTTTGACTTGAGAAGTAGTGGAAAACAGGAAGGAGAAGGCAGAAGAACCAGAGAAGAAAGTAGAGGTAAATTGCAGCTCTGGGGCACCTGTATGCTTTAGAGTACAAAAGGCAAAGGGTAAGACACTGGCTCACAAAAACCAAGAAAACAAATGAATGAAGGTGAAAGAAAGGAAATGCCAGAGAGGGTTACATAAGCCTGCAGTGAACTCCCTATCAATTTAAAGTTTTCTGCATCATGTCCCTGCGGCAACTCAAAACATGAAAGATTGCCTTTGTTCGTCATTTCTCTCTCTCGTTCTTTCTCTCTAGTTGTTTGTCGATCTTCTTTGCTCCGATTTCCTTTCCCATCAGTCTATTTATGTTTCTTTTGCTCTTTATTTGTAAAGTGATGCCTGAAAAAATTATAAAAATAGGTTTTCATGTAACACTATTCACATGGCAACATGACATATTATTATGCAGTGATTGAGCAGTTACAGCAATTAAAAGAGGCAAATACATGAAAAGTGGTAATTGTGCATTTACTTCTTTTCATTCATTTCATTTTTATATCTTGGTAGACCCTAATGTTTCTAGATTTCATTCAGATAGTTAAAACAGCATTGCTAATGTTGTGTAAGCGATACTAAAACTAGGCCAAACTTCATAACACCTGTTTGTCCTGACACATTAAAGTATTAGTTCACTTCAGAATTCAAATTTCCTTATAATTTACTCACGCCCCCTGTCATCCAAGATGTTTATGCCTGTCTTTCTTCAGTCAAAAAGAAATTATGATTTTTGAGGAAAAGATTCCAGTATTTTTCTCCATATAGTGGACTTCAATGGCTACCAATGGGTTAAAGGTCCAAATTGCAGTTTCAGTGCAGCTTCGATCCCAGAAGTGGAATAAGAGTCTTATCTAGCAAAGTGATTGGTCATTTTCTTAATAAAAAATAAAAATGTATTTACTTTTTAACCACAAATGCTCATCTTGCACTAGCTCTGCGATGTGCCACGCATTAAGTAATCACGTTGGAAAGGTCACACGTGAAGTAGGCGGAAGTACCCAGCAAGTGTTTACACAGCAAACGTGCAAAGACTAAGGGCAAATTTCAAACAGCATTTTTTGCACCCTTGAAGGGCACTGCGAGAAGGAGACGCCATTTTTAGGGGTGTTCCATTCGAAAGTGAACAACTGAATCCCTTCACGAAGGGCCCTTCCACAAGGCCGTTAGCGAAGGGTACATACGATGTAAGTGACCATTTCACACATTTCTGTCATGTTATGTTTAAATACGTTTCATAGGTTAGAAATGTGTTGAGTAATGCATTGTCCAAAGAGACGGCAAGTTTTAAAATTGAGAACAAAGAAATACAACTGTATATGCTTTATAAACACAAATTATCGCCTTGCACATGCTTCCGCTTTCCGTATTCTTCAAAACAATTACGCTGTATGTCCTACGCTTTCCCTATTCAACTTACGGAACGAACACAGCGGCAGTTTCGTTTTTTTTCCGTAAATAGAATAGGGACGGTGCAGGACATACAGCGTAAGCTTTTTGAAGAATACGGAAAGCGGAAGCACGTGCATGGTGATAATTTGTGTTTAAAAAAGCATATACAGTTGTATTTTTTTTTCAAAAATGATCGATCGTTTCGCTAGATAAGATCCTATTCCTCATCTGGTATTGTTTAAAGTCCTTTGAAGCTGCACTGAAACTGTAATTTTGACCCTCAACCATCTGGAGGCCATTGAAATCCACTATAAGGAGAAAAATCCTGTAATGTTTTCATCAAAAATCTTAATTTCTTTTCGACTGAAGAAAGAAAGACATGAACATCTTGGATGACATGAGGGTGAGTAAATTATCAGGAAAATTTTATTTCAAAGTGGACAAATCCTTTAAGTTAAACTCTGAACACCAGAATTTCTACATTACGAAAAGTGCAACAATTGTTATTATTATTTTTTTTTTCATGTTTAAATACCTTAATACTTATCGCAGTTTAATTGTGGAAACAAGGGGCAGGGTAGTGAATGGCGTCTCGGGTCGCTAATGACCTGAGGTATGCGTTAAAAAAAACAAAAACGTACCAACCCCAAACTTTTGAACGTATACCATATTTCCTATTAATAGTTCGAAAGTTAATTTCCACTGCAGGATGTACAGACTCAGTGTTCATGATGATAAATTAACTCCCTGCATGGAAGAGTTGATTGTTTACCAAAGGATTTTATTTGAAATTCTCATCCTCTGGAAATAATTGCAAGTGCTCTTCTGTTCTTGATGATGACTGGTCTTTTTCTACTGTTCTCTGCGGCTTTCCGTCATTAGTACAGGAATCTAAACAGAGGGAGCGCTGAGCTCGGCTCAAACATGCCTCTTACTTTGATTAGCAAGGGTGAAGCGTGCTCTCTAAAGATTACGTTGATGTCTAACATGAGAGTGTCAGCATCGAGTTCACAGACTTTACTTTTCTTTGTAAAGTTTCCCAACGTTTCAGTCTTCAGTGCAACTTTTGGTCTTCTATCTCCCTTTCTCATCCATTGGGCGTCTTGCCTTTTCACTTCATGGTTCAAAGGAGAGGTGAACATCACAGCCATCATGCTTCCTGATAACCAGTCGGGGCGCCAGACAGCACCTCCTGTGGCATGCTGGGTAAGCTGCTCAAGTTGGGTAGCTGCCCACTAGCCCTTGAGACCCTTTTTCTTTTATTAAAAGGTTAGTTCACCCAAAAATGAAAAAAAAATTTGTCAATAATTACTCACCCTCATGTTGTTCAAAACGTAAGACCTTCGCTCATCTTCGGAACACAAATGAAGATGTTTTTGATGATTTATGAGAGCTTTCTGTCCCTCAGTTGACAGCTATGCAACTACCACTTTCAAGCCCCAGAAGGGGAAGTATAAGAGCATCATAAAACAAACCCATGTGACCTAAGTGGTTTAACCTCAATTTCAAGAAGGGACACAAGTGCTTTGTTTGTGCAAAAACACAAAAATTAATTTGTGTTCCGAAGATGAATAAATGTCTTACGGGTTTGGAACGATATGAGGGTGAGTAATTAATGACAGATTTTTCACTTTTGGGTGAACTAACCCTTTAATGAATCTTACTGTCTAGCTCCTTACAAATGCACAGACCATAATTCACCCAAAATGAGCTTTTGAGGATCTTCAACAGTCAGATACCAGAAGAGAATATTCAAGAGCATTTGACTATATGCTTCCCAAGACAGTGTTTGGATTATTCAAAAAAGGATCTATTTAGTTCTGAGACAGCTTATAAGTCTGTGATCTGCAACTTGAAATTTTCCACCCTTTTCATCCAGAACTCCACAACCCTCCACCCCATGTGTTGAGGAACCTTCCAGTCTGAAGCCATCTGTTCAGACCACTGGACCACACTCCTCTGAAACAATCTGTTCAGGCTGATGGACCGATTCCACTGTACTCCAGATATTAACATAGAATGGGATTTCAAAAGTCAGAGATTTTATGTTGACTTCTATGTTTAATATTTTTCAAAACCAAAAACTTTCCACGTGTAGCACTAATGCATGACCCAAAAAACCTACAGGAATGCATATAATGGCTCAAAATGGATTGGATTGGATTCAGTGGTCTACAAAGTAAAGGCATCTTTTTGTGTGTGCATCTCAAACCAGTCCTAGGGACCCCCCACCACTGCACATTTTGGATGTCTTTCCTCATGAGTTGATTTAGGTGTGTTAGATGAGGGGAGACATACAAAATGTGCAGTGGTGGGGGGTCCCCAGGACTGGTTTGAGAAGCACTACTCTAAATGACAATCATAAAATCAATCAAACTAAATATAACTATAACCAATGTGTGTTTAAGACATTTTAATTTGCTGGCAGATAATTGACTTTGATCTTTGAACACAGGGTCAATACAAAATAAATACATAAATAAATAAAATTACTATAAAATCCTATAGTAAATGGTTTAAGTATTAAATTATATTATGGACAAAACTAATCACCGAAAAATACTTTGGTGAGTCAAAGTTGCATATGGAATATTTTGAGCCCCTTAAAGGCCCGCTGAAGTGTCTTGGAACACGCAGCATTATTCAAAGTGTTGACGTAATTTCAACTGAAACAGGAAGACAGGACAAAATAGCCAATAGCGTTTTGTTTATATCACAGCTCAGCCAAAGCCGCTGAAAGCTTTGGTTTCCTTCTAATCTCTTCCTTCTAACAATTTCTCCTCCTAATGTCCTCTATATCCCTTTAAAATACAGCATTCTGTGCAGAATTCAAATGGGTCTGATACGTTTTGTGGCCTGCACCGACTTGCACCTATGATCTGCTCTGTGCTCTCGTGTCTCTGGACCAGAGCAGACTGTTCTCATGCTGCGGCAGTTCAAGTGACAAACTGACTTCATTCGCATCAATGGAAAGCATCTTTAGACTGTCTGAATCATTCCCTATCCTCTATATAGTGCACTATGTGCCATTCACCATGTAGAAACTAGTAAATGTGTGAACGACTGACCGATTTCAGCTGCATCTTCAGCGTCTGTTTATAGTGTAGAAGGGGGGTGGGACTTCAGATTATAGAGAGCATTTGATTGGACAGAAGATTTGATGAGAAGCTGAAATGCGATATGATGTCATGAAAATATGTGATCCATTTTAGCATAAGTGAGAGACTGTAAGTTTTGAATGCTTATATCTCTTAAATGTGAATTTTGTCATTATTTTGAAAGACTTTTCGTTCGTTTTTGCTTATTCATAAGCTTAAGGCAAACATATAAAAGCTAAAAAACATATATTTTGATTTCAGGGGGACTTTAATGATAAAAGGATAAAATTATTAATAGTCAAAGATAAACTGGGTTAATTGATAAATAGTTTGAAAGCCGCATGATTTTATTTACATTTTTAAAAGATTATAAAACTTTGTGGTACAAACTGTTTTTATATAAAAATTATATATTTTCATGTCATTTCAGTATTTTTGTTGTTGTTTGTTTTGTTTTTTTTAGCATCATTTAAAAATTTGATTATACACAAATATTTAAATGTTGCAATAATGTTATTTGTTCACTTCCCATTAAATATAAGCAAAGTCCCTTTAAGACAAGTCATTTCACTCGGCGGCCACCTTTGAAACACCTTTCAGGCATCCTGGGCTGCGTTCCACTCCAGTTTTAGACACGCACTCGCAAACTTCCCTACACACTTCCCCTAGGGGGAATCCCTGCCGCCGTTTTGAAGTGTGTTCCACTTCGTGAAGTGAACGAGGGAAGTTTACATGGACAGACTCTCGCTCCCTCGATTTTAACCGAGGGAGCGAGTCTACTTCACATGTACACTTCAGGCAGCTCCATAACCCACAATGCAACACGATTATGACGTCAGCGCATATCGCGTTTAATTTACCCTACCACAAACAATTATATGATATATTAATTATTTTTTAAACATTTAAAGCACACACATATATACATATAGAATGCTGTATTAAACAAATTTGTAAGGGGAAAAAATAAATAATAATTCAGCTCCATTGCGGATTCCAAGTGATCAAGGGCTTAGGACGTTCCAGTTCAGCCCATTGCAAAGGTTCCGCCAGAAGTGGGCACCCGTGCAACGTAAGCAATGATGTACATCTGAGTCAGCAAGACCGAGGGAAGTTAGCGAGGGAAGGGCATTTAAAAACCAAACTAGAACGCAGCCCTGGGCATCATGCAGCTCCAAAGCTGTTTGCCAAGCTTTCGATTAAATTTCATATTTGAAATAACTAATGAAATCTGACAACAACTGTCTCATTTTTTTTTTTCCAAATGCTCGAATCATGACAAAAAAACCCTGTATTTTTATGCTGGATCAAGCTAATGCGCATGCGCAGACCTTAATGCGTGTCTCTTGTGCCTCATTTTGGAGACGCGCGTCTGACTGTTTCTATAGAAACCGGTGCTTCTCACTTTACCAGTTGGCGATTGGCTCTTATTTAGAAGGCGGGACTTATTCCGCCATATTGCGCATTACACTTTCTCCCATTCAAAACAATACGAGTGACACGTCTTTTGTTATTCTATAGTCTTTGATATAAGTAATTGACCCTTCGCCAGTTTGATTGACAGGCGATCTAACCAATCATAATGCTGAATCCACCATTTTGTCCGACAGTCAGGGGAATTAGAATATTAACGTTGGTGGACTTGAACTTGAAAAATGTGTACTGATGTCTTTCTGTGGTTGAAATGTGGTTCATTCATGTATATTAAATTAACTAGTAAGAAGAGATGATCGGTTCACAAGCCGTTGAGGCGCTACAGCGAGCTGTCACAACACATTAAAGAGCCACAAAACTGTATATTTTGTTTAAATTTGAAACTTTGTTTCATGTCAAAAGTAACCTGGTCTGTCTTGTCTGTTGATATGTTGTCAGTGTCCTCTTTGCACCGTGATGTATTTTTCACTGTGAGAATATGAAGTGTGGCGTGAGAGCAGCATGGCTTGTCGGACAAAGCAACAGTAACTAAAGAAGGCGAGTCTTTGTGAACAGTCAATTAAAACCATAACTAGTTTGTGTTTATATAAGTATTATAAGAAATAATTTAGATATAATCTTTGCAAACAGGGTCAGCACAAAAATAAAACAAAATAAAAATAAGAGAATCCCCTAAATAGATGGACTCTATTAAATATAACAATTAAATATTTTTATGGACAAAACTAAACACAAAAAAAACAAAAACAATGGTGAGTCAGAGTTTCATAGGAAATGCATATGGATTATTTTGACCCCTCTAACTAACGCCGTTTCTACACCGGATGTGAGTGGTGCAACGCACCGCGTCAAAAGACAATAGAAACCATTATAATCAGTGATTTTGTCTACACTGCATGTGGTGCGATGCAACAAATTCCCAACAGTAAACGGATTCCCCGTTACATTTCTGACGTCGTCCAAGTTCTTTGCAACGGACAGTTTGTCGCCTTCAGTATAGACAGCTTTTAGCTGTTGCAGCGCAGCGCATAAAAGTGGTGTCTGGTGTAGACCCGGTGTAAGACTTGGGATAGTGATAATACAAAAATGTTATTTTTCCTGAACCTGTGACAACAATATGATTAACATTGCTGATGCTTACACACTGAGGAATACATGGAATATCAAGAAATGTTATTATTTTAATGAGAAATATTCCATAAATCACATTAGGTCAATCGTTCAACCGTATAGGACTGCTGGTCAATCATTCAGTCAGGATTTCTCTCTTTGTTTTTCCTTTCTCTGACTAACCTCCCATCCGACCACACCCTCACTCTAAATCTCAGAACAAGGTCATGTATAATTTACAACTCCAATAACCACCAAAAAGCATTGCATATTCATTAAGTCTTTCATGTCAGATGTTGAATTCGAAAGTGCGTAGAGTCAAAGCCCTCTCTGAACTCAGATTTCTGTCATAAAATATGAAGTGATCTTTTGTGTTTTCTTTTATTTCTTTCATTTTTTTTGTGCCATCCTATTTGATATTCCAATATTATCCTTTGTGAGGGTGATATTGAAAGCTTGTGACAGGAGGAAGAAGAGATGTGCCATAGTATTTGATAAGCACATAGATCTGGAAAGTAATAATGAAAGGATTATGAAAAATATCACCTCAAAGATGAATGCAAGGTTACTTTCTAATGCTGTCTGGTCATGTCAAGCACAGCAAATGAGCACCTATGAAGACACTGACCAGTCTGCATATACAAAAAAAAAAAAAAACCTTCTGCCTTAATAATCAAACTTCCAGCAAAAGAAGTAAAAGTGAAAGATGGTTATAAGTAAATAAAAATGTATATTTCTTGGAAGAGTTTAGCATGGTATTGTATTGGATATGACAATATTAATGTATTTGGTCTTGGCAGAACAGATCTGCTACTCTGCTGCTATTATTATTGCTGCTACAGAGTAAGTACAGAGACTTGCTACTGCCAATACATACACCAACACGCTGCTGTAAGCATGTAAGACATACTGCTGCTGCACAAATAGCATTAGTGATTCATGAACGATCTGTTCATTGATCTGAGCATTGGCTCATTCATGTACGATCTGTTCATTGCATCTGTCACTCGGAAGTTAAAGTAATTATTTATGTTCACTGTAAATTATCTTGCTGCATTATAATGATTTCTAAATTCAGAATATGATCAAGATGTAGGTGGATGTGTTTGGGGAATTTGGCTGTCAGTAAAATAATTTGAACTTCCCATCACTAAATAGCATGTATGAAATTACCCATAGCAGATCTATACAGGTGGAGCTGGGGAAGGTGGAGGGTTTCAAGGGAACTTTGAAAGTGCGCTGCAAACTACTACAGCAAACATTGACCAATTATTTAAATGTTGAGCAGCAAGCTCATTAGCTGCAGATGCAACAGGAACCAATCAGCTTGTGCCATATAGTTAACAATGTAATTGTCAGCAGGTTGCGTTAAGGACCTATCAGCCTGCACCATCTAGAGTTTCATGACAGAACTTGGTATTTAAAGGTGCCATCAAATTCAAAATTGAATTTGTTTAAAAGACCTCGAAGAACAGGCGAATCTCAACATAACACCGACTGTTATGTAATAGTCGGGGTGTACGCCCCCAATATTTGCATATGCCAGCTCATGTTCCCAACATTATGAAAGGCATTACACAAGGGCAGCCAGTATTTACGTCTGGATGTGCACAGCTGAATCGTCAGACTAGGTAAGCAAGCAAGGACAATAGCGAAAAATGGCAGATGGAGCGATAATAACTGACATGATCCATGATATCATGATATTTTTTGTGATATTTGTGAATTGTCTTTCTAAATGTTTCGTTAGCATGTTGCTAATGTACTGTTAAATGTGGTTAAAGTTACCATCGTTTATTACTGTATTCACGGAGACAAGAGCCCTCGCTATTTTCATTTTTAAACACTTGCAGTCTGTATAACTCATAAACACAACTACATTCTTTATAAATCTCTCCAACAGTGTAGAATTAGCCGTTAGCCACGGAGCACAGCCTCAAACTCATTCAGAATTAAATGTAAACATCCAAATAAATATCATACTTACACGATTAGACATGCTGCATGACGAACACTTTGTAAAGATCCATTTTGAGGGTTATATTAGCTGTGTGAACTTTGTTTAGCGCAAACAATTAAAGGGGCAGCAGCATGAATCGGCGCATTTCTAATGATGCCCCAAAATAGGCAGTTAAAAAAATTATTTAAAAATCTATGGGGTATTTTGAGCTGAAACTTCACATACACATTCAAGGGACACCTTAGACTTATATTACATCTTGTAAAAAAACGTTTGATGGCACACAAAAGCGCTGTTGTTAACGTATTTCATGTAATACATCTAACTTTACATAAAGCTCTAGGTGATAATATAGTTACATTTTGTGATGAAATAAAAAAATCAGGAAGTTGAGATTTGCGACACAGATGAAAAATAGTTCCAAACAAAGTCACTATAGAACCGCCTCTGAGGAACATAGTTTTTAGTTCCTGAATGAATCAACATTTTTAAACTAAGCAGTTCAATGAGTCACTAATTCACTTATGAAAACAGTCCATTGCTGCCACCTACTGGCATAACAATGTAATGCACTGCCTGCCAGTCTGCAAGGAAATACAAACAAGGAGAGTGATTCAACTAGTGAAAAGTCCCAGTGCTGTTGGGGTCATATATCAATCTTTGTACCAGAACTAACTGTTGTATAAATATAAAAAATATCTTTTAAGCTGCAGTCCATAACTTTTTTTTTTTTTTTTTATGCTCAATTTACAAAATTTATATACTGAGTGAGTTCATCATGAATCCATTTTCCAAACAATGTTTTTGTCTTATCCTGAATCACTGTGGTATACCTATAATATGTGTTAATATTCAGACTATTTTAGACCGGTCAGGTCGCCACCGCTGCGGAGTAGCGTCCAGTACCTGCATGACTCATCAGACATAAACAGAGAGAAGTAGCCCCGGCTACAATGTTCTTCCACAAAACGCATGTGGATTTGTTTATTAACCATTAGAGTGGCAAAAGTTATGGAGCTTTAATATATATTCAAAAAATTATATAAACCAAATATCACTATATAGAAATACTGATGATAAAAATTGGTCAATATAAAATGATGAAATTATTAACAGTCAAAGATTCTCTGAAAATACCCAAAATGAACTCAATGAACAATGGTTAATTTTTAAATGGTTGGAATGCTACACAATTTAATGAGGTATCCGAATATTTTTAGGTGACAAAAAAAGCTACATTTGACTTGTGTGAAATTGTATGAAATTGTGGTATGAACTTTTTTTTTGTGATAATTTTATAATTTAATATCATTTAATTATTTAAACATAATAATGTTAGACCTGCAGGTATACAGAAGAAAGAGGGCGAGACATGGTAGTTGAGGTAAATGAGTTACCTTGAGATTTTCCCTCTCTCTCTCTATGCGCTGGATCTCCTGGCGCTCCTTGTCTAAAGCCACCTCTTTCATGGTGATATCATCTTTCAGGTTTTCAAATTCGAGGTTCATGTTCTTCACCTTGCGTTTCATCTCAGCATTCACATCCTAGAATTGAACGCAGGGAGGCGTGTGAGAGACAGACACAAAGACAGCCGACCAGGCAGGTAGACAAGCATGCTAGTACAATCACACTCAAAACACACAAGCGCACACATTCACAAGAGAAAAAAAAGTGCCAGAGCAGTAATGGGTCATCAAGGACAACCTGTCAGCAAAGGACAGTCATTGGTAGACATGAAAAATATATCTTTGGGAAGTCTTAAACTTAAATTTTCTCACTGCAGTTTTCAAGGCTTCTCTCATTTGTCTTTTAAAGACCAGTGCAGTGAAAGTGAAGGTTTTTACATTGTTACAAAAAATATATATATTTCAAATAAAAGTTTGTTTTTTTTTTTTTTACTTTCTATATTTATCAAAGAATCCTGATTAAAATGTATCACGTGACAATGAAGACTGGAGTAATGATGCTGAAAATTCAGCTTTGCCATCACATGATTTAAAAAAATGTTATTATAAACTGTAATTATATTTCACAGCATTTCTCCTTTTTTAAATGAATATTTGATCAAATAAAAGCAGCCTTGGTGAGCATAAGAGACAAATACATTAAAAAAAAATCATATCAACTCCAAACTTTTGAATTGTAGCGTATTTATTTTTTAAACAGAAAGTTTGATGTATTGAAAGGTTTGTCCCTTAAAGAACAAGCTTTAGTTAAATCACAGCAAAGAACCATGATTTACTCATACTAGAGAGTATTTGATTGGACAAAAATCTGTGTATGCAGGATGAGTCATCAATATTTTGATCCATATTTCTAGAAGAAAAATACTGTAATGTTTGTATGTGTTAAAGGTATGTTTTTAGAAGTACATTATAGATGATTTCAAAGCTTATACACAGACTAAAAGCCAAAACATTTTGATTTTATGGGGTCTTTAAGATATCAACGAATGGACACATAACTGGTTTCATGCCTGATATTTTCATTTTTCATTTAAACAGGCCAGAAATATTATATTTATTTAATGCTATTCCTTTAAATAACTCAATATGTCTCTTCAAACTGTTGCTCTGAAAGAGAAAACTGACCCCACTATAGAGCTCCTTGCGGCAATGCTGAGAATGCAACTTGTGTTGCATTATGAATTGCATTCTGACACATTTCGGAACGGAGTCGATGCATGAAAATGATTTTTGCGTAGCTAAAAGCATTTTCATTCCTGTACTTTTGTAGAGTTTCAGGCCTAAGTCCACACAGCAGGGAGGTTACCTGCTATTTCACACTTAGTACATATGGGTTGGATTCCCGGACAAAGATTAATGTTCACGCCATCTTCACACAAGCTTCCATGGGGCATATTTCCCAAAGAAGTCATCCCATGGATCTACTGGCCTCTATGTCTGCTCTCATGTTCATTAGGAGGAGATCTATAATATAAAGGTCTACATACACACAAACATACACACTTACCTTGGCCTCGATCAGATTCTTGCTGAAAAGGTCCCTCTCAGTCCTGACATCCTCATAGAGATACTGTTTGTGCTTCAGTTTTGTTTCAGCTTCTGCGATTTTCTTCTTATACTCAAATATCTGCATCTCCTTCAGTTTAATGTCCTCCATATTCTCAAGAACCTGTAGAGACAGACAAGGACAGTGGGTTTAAATCAGCAAGACCACAGCCAGTCTGTAGCTTTGGTAAGTTGTCTCACTGTCTGTTGTCTATATAGTCAGCTACCTTCTAAGCATCATATCTCATAATTGGCACAATGCTAAGTCACATGCACACACATTTACATAGCTATATCGCACTCTCACAGAATTGACTAATGCTTACAGTTGATTCCGAGTCAAAAAGATTGAGAACCACTGATTTAGATTGAATGCCTTGGATGTAAATTTGGTCATTGCAATGTATTTTGGGATTGCCTTATTCATGAAGGATAAGTGTGATGCCCCCTTAGATTTTGTACAAAATAATGTAAAGCAACATCATTTTGTTGCTTGCTGTTTTGTACAGCCTTTCTGCCAAAATTTTGGAACCAACTTTGTGCTATTCATTGAGAGGTTATGCAACCTTGCACTGATGCAAATTCAGACTCAGGATTGCCTTTACCCTTTTCCCCACCTTGTCAGGTTTTGATTTGCTTTTTTTAACCCCAATACATCCACATCGGGAAAACTTTAGAGAACCAAACAAACAATTTGCCTTTAGTGAATTTCACTGCAGGTTGAAAAGTTGCCACTCCATGGTAACCTTTTCACCTGTGCATTTAGCAAAGCACAAAAATTCACAGTTTCAGTGGAGTTCAGTGGAGTGAGCACATGGTTTATGGATGCAAGGGATTTTGAGAATACGTCCAAGACCATGCCATTCAAACTCACATGCTATATTCATGGTTAAATACCTCCTGTAGAGACAATTGGTCAACAGCCTTCAGACCTGTATGCCAAACAAATTGCGTTCATAGAGATAAAGGTGCATGTGTCAAGCGAAGCCACAGGTTGCAAATACTAAGCCCTTCAGCAAATATATATAAACAACCAAAGCATTAGAAAATAACACCAGTCACTTCCTGTAAATTCAACAACTGACAATTCAGTCAGCTCCAGGGCCTTATAAATCAAACTTATGAACACCATAGAGTTTTTCTATGATCTCCTCAATAAATCTAGCTAAATTCACTGATCTGAACCTGGCAAAAGTCACTTTTTTTATCCCCTTAAATGTCATTCTATAGGACAACACATAATAAAGTGCATCAGCTTTGTCCACTGGGTGATTATGTGGAGCACTGCAGTGCACAGAGTCACCAATCATGTCAGATGTCAAACAATCTAACCTAGAAAAGGTTAGAGAGAGGAAACTGCGATCCAGCAGCCGGATTCACAAAATATTCGTAAGAATCTATTTATTCTTAAATGCTATTTACTTCTTATTTAAGAATAAATTTATGAATATTTTGTGTTACCAAAAACCAGTGGTGGACAGTAACAAAGTATTTTTACTTTATTACTGTACTTAAGTACATTTTTCAAGTATCTGTACTTTTACTTTGGGAAACTTTTACTTCACTACATCCCAAAACATAATAGTGTACTTTTTACTGGATTACATTTCATAAAAACATGTCATTCTTTGTTATTTTGAAGAAATTGTCACCCGCTCCGAGACGTGATAGCAATGTCCGATCCATGAATGAGCTGATTTTTTTCATTTAACCGAAAAAAACTGGGTTGCAAATCGCACTGAACAATTCATTTGTGAACTGAACCCATCTGATTGCATTTGTTCTCGTTACAACTGTCTCTTTATAACAAGCCAGTCACAAAAAAAACAGTGTGCTTTCTTATTATGATTATTATTATAACCTGCAGGCAGTGCAAAAAGAGGCACTTTAAGGTGTTTTTCCATCTGGTGGATTAGCAAATCTTCTGTAAGAACCATCATACAATCAGACAACAACAAAGCTAGTCATTTTCTTCTTTAGTATAAAAAAAAAAAAAGAAAGAAAGAGAGAAAGAGATGTTCTTAAAGACCAATTGACCCTTCGGCTGGAGTTTGATTGACAAGTGATCTAACCAATCATAAAGGCGAATCCTCCATTTTGTCCGACAAAGCAGTCAGGAGTTAGAAGATTAACCTTGGTTGACTTAAACTTGAAAAATGGTCTGTACTTTTTATGAAAAATAACTGTCATTCACACTGTCCCAACAGACACCAACAAACACTGATTGAACATGGTCAGTCAGGTGAAAAAATACTCCAACCAACTCCAACACACGCCAACAGGGGTAACACACTGATCAGACAAAACCCAACAAAAGTGTTTATTGGTGTTTGTCCGTGCGGTATGAGTTGGCCTTAAGAGAATATTTGAGAATGTAAGATTGGGTCAAGAATTGCATTTAGGAGCATTCTGACGAAGTTGAATGTTGTCAAAATTTTGTATCACCCAGCCCTAGTACCATCTTTGCATACATGTCTACTAGTACATGAAAGCATGTGTCCTCTTCTATAGAAAAAAGATTTCAGAATTCCAGATCTATGTGATCAAAGGCTCTGCCTCATTACACAGCTTCCCTTTACTGCTCTTATAATGTTTGCAAATGATATTTTTTATGTACAGATATACAGCAGAACATGCATACTCTCATTATTTAAAGGTTCACCAATAAAATGCAAGCATATTTCTATCAGTCTTATTATTCAGGAGTAAAGGACGATCACCCTTAATGGTTTTCTATAAATAACATGCCTCTAATGATGGTGGAACATTGGTGAAATGTAATGAGACAGTCTGGGGGAGGTTTGTGCTGGCCTTATAGATCTATTATCTACAGATTTGTGTTGAAATGAAAATTAAATCTGTAAGCCACTAAAGCAAGTTAACAGCCGTTTTCAAAATAATTAATGCTGTAATACAATGCTGGTGTGTGAAGGAGGCAACAGATAATGGTGTAAAATGTTTAATATCACTCTTCTGTGCCAAGATGGCACATTTCAACTCACATACTTCCTGCACCAGCTGAATGGTAATGCTAACGAATAGCTTTCTTCAGGCATTACAGACCTACTTGTTTGAACCATATTTCTTATTTTAAATCAGAAGAATTTTTATTCTCTACAAAGAACTACAGTGTGGAGTCAGATCTCAGGAGGCAATCTCAAAACCATTAGCTAAGAGCTTTTCAAAACTTACTAATGCTTACGGCTGAACTTTTTTTACCTGGAATTAGATTATTAACTTTTCCCTCCAAAAAAAAAATAAAAAATAAAAATCCGTCTGAAAGAACGTAAATGTTAGCAATGCTGAATACATGAAAGCGATGTTGTGTGTCTTAAATAGCCTCTGGTTCCTAGGAAACTGTGAAAGCTGTTCCAAAATAAACACCTTCTGCAGTGCAACCTTCATGTATCTGAAAACTGAAGGTGACTGCTTGCGTGTTTGTGTGTTTAAGACAGTATAACGTGAGAAAAGGAAGAATATATAGATAGAAACAACATGTGTGCTTCACTGTACGCTGTACATCCATGTATGTATATCCTCAGTTGGGACTTAATAGACAATTAGCATTCCTAAATATAATCAATTTGACTGCACTGACACTATTGAATGAGAACAAAACCTGAACTTAATTGAGCTGAATAATGACACTTCTGCTTAATAGCTTCATCGAATTTGTTTCGTAACTGATGAACTTTGCAACATCAACACAAAATTGAATCAACATTAAACTAAACTGAGCTGAATAGCTGCACTATTGTCTCCTGTAGAGCTGCTTTATAGCTGAACATAACATGGGGGTATTATGATAATAACGTGACTTATTAATTATAATTACAAATTTATTATATAAACAGTTAAAAACTGTTGTGCATGTAACTGTGGAACATGTAAAAAGACAAGTGTTTCAAGTATTTAACATTACACTGAAGGTCGAAATGGCCGGTGTGCCCTTCTGTGCCTTTGCTGCGCGATTGTGCTGTTGTGATAATTTTTCCCACCGTGTCCGATATAAAAATCCGTGTGACACACTTTGCAAAAGGCGTGGGCATTGTCTTCGAGTTATGAAATTAAATTCTTCCATCCAGCTGTTGTTAAATTTACATGTACATTTAGTTTTTTTTTTTTTTTTTCACCGGAGCACCACTGAGTCCTCTCATTTCTACCAGTGATGCTTGATTCAACTTCCTGTGTCTACTACCTGCACAGATATCAACAGTGCAACTGGGTTGTAGGTTGCCAGGTTCAGGTTGAGGTCACAAATGGGTTGAAATTTCTATGATGTGCCGATTGTGTTACATACAAGACCTGGCAACTGGACAACCTTAAAATAACATATTGATGAGATTATTCATATAACAAGGTTTGGGCCATACAAAATGGGTGACTTTCCTGGGAGAAATAACAAAAAGGGAGGGGTCGGGAGATGGGTGTGAAATATGGGAGACTCCCAGGAAAAATGGAAGTGTTGACAGGTATGTTTCATAATTAATGATCATAAGATGAAACATAAATAATTATAAATAATTATTATAATTTATATAATTATTATATATAATTATTTATATATAATTATTATAAATTATAATTATAAATAATTATAAAATATACGAAATATACTACATTATATATTTCTCTATGTATGTGTGTAATATACTGTTAAATCATTTAATATCTTGATCGTTCATATATAGGGAAATATATTTTCTTTTCGTAGTTGAAGTTGAATTTAACATTGAACTATCTTGAGCTGACTAATGATAGATCTTCTGTAGTGCTGCTTTAATGCTGCATCAATTTTTTTTTCATAATTGATGAACTTTGAAACATTAAAAGTGTCACTGAACTGAACATAATCAGCATTGAACTAAATTTAGCTGAATAACAACACTAGTGTCTT
Organism: Chanodichthys erythropterus; assembly: GCF_024489055.1. Classification (NCBI taxonomy): domain Eukaryota; kingdom Metazoa; phylum Chordata; class Actinopteri; order Cypriniformes; family Xenocyprididae; genus Chanodichthys; species Chanodichthys erythropterus. Next base: position 39,175,014 of record NC_090232.1, on the reverse strand, counting down.
CTGTAGAGCTGCTTTATAGCTGAATTTAACTCATTTCATAATGTTTGAACTCTGCAACATTGACACTCTTATTGAACTAAACTGAACAACATTGAACTGACTTGAGCTGAATAATGATACTTTTATCCTCTGCTTTAGCTGCATCGAATTTGTTTCATAATTGATGGACTTTGTAACATCAACACTGTCATTGAACTGAATTGAATCAACTAAATTGAGCTGAATAACACTTTTTTCATTTGTCATTTTGTTTATTTCTTTGAAGCTACTTTTATACAAATAAGCTACTTTTATACAAATAAATGTGAGTTGACTCGATATGTAAATGTATATAGTGTGTGTGTGTGTGTGTGTGTGTGTGTGTGTGTGTGTGTGTGTGTGTGTGTGTGTGTGTGTGTGTGTGTGTGTGCTTTTGTTTATATTACATTGTGGGGACCAAATGTCCCCATGATGTAATATAAACCTGAGTTCACCTACATCGTGGGGACCAGCCAGCGGTCCCCACAATGTGAATGGGTTTATAAATCATATAGAATGAGTTTTTGTGAAAAAGTAAAAGTTTGCACAGTTTCCTGTGAGGGTTAGGTTTAGGGGTAGGGGCAGGGTAGGGGGATAGAATGTACAGTTTGTTCAGTGTAAAATGCATTGAAGTCTATGGAAAGTCCCCACAATTCACAAAAACAAACATGTGTGTGTGTGTGTGTGTGTGTGTGTGTGTGTGTGTGTGTGTGTGTGTGTGTGTGTGTGTGTGTGTGTGTGTGTGTGTGTGTGTGTGTGTGTGTGTGTGTGTGTGTGTGTGTGTGTGTGTGTGTGTGTGCGTGTGCAGGCGGAGTACTAACTACAAAAGCCTAGGAAAAACATTTTTATATACATTGCAAGAAACACTGTTAAATTTTGCAAAATCCTGGCAACATTTTATGGTGTAGATCTTCAAAGGCACTTGATGCACCTAGTTTACACAGAAACAGGAACAGTATTATATGGAATATATTATATCTAGTCTTATCTGTCTGAGACAGAAAGAGAGTTAGAGGATGTGCCTGGAGCAGAATGTAAACCTGAATCCTGCTGTTCATGGTGCAGTGCACTTACCCAACATAAAACCTGAGAAAACAAATGTCAGGGCAAATGCCAGGATGCTAGAGGGTGTGTCAACACCAAAAAAGACAGATTTTTTAGCACAAAGGTATTTAATGACCACATCACATCATAGTCTGTAATTATAATTAACACCACCGCTTTCTGATTTGGAAAAAAATCAGCTGTTAGTTTTAATCATAAGAACATTTAATTTAAAAAGAATAACTTGTTAACTTTCAAACAGCAAATTAAATGTCTTATGTGGCACTATTTATCAATCAATCAATCAATCAATCATTTTAAAATGCCTCTTTCTTCATCTAATGCATTTCTACAGGCACATTTCTAATTAAATGAAAGATGCATTAACTAAGAATAGCAGGTGACACATTAACCAAACTGTAATTTTCTCATTTATAAGATCTCTTATAAAAGGTCATGCCAAGATAATGAAGCAGACTGCAGAGTTGATTTACAAGAATAGTTCACACTAAAATAATAATTGTGTGATCATTTACTCACCCTGATGTATTTCCAAACCTGTATGACTGTCTTTCTTCCACAGAACACAATAAGAGGGTCTTTTCTCTCCATTGACAGCATATAGTAATTATGTTAATCATAAAAGGTTTGGTAGGGTTCTATATAATTAATCCTTAATGCCAAAATGGTTCTATATAACAAGAAATGTCTTAAAGGTGCCCTAGAATCAAAAGTTGAATTTACCTTGGCATAGTTGAATAACAAGAGTTCAGTACATGGAAAAGACATACATTGAGTTTCAAACTCCATTGTATCTCATTTGTTTAAAAGACCTCTGAAAAACAGGCAAAAAACCCCATAAATTTCATTTGTTTAAAAGACCTTCGAAAAACAGGCGAATCTCCAAGTCGGGATCATTAATATGTATGCCCTCAATATTTGCATATGCCAGCCCATGTTCAAGGCATTACACAAGGGCAGGCAGTATTAGGGAGCGCAAGATTTAAAGGTGCCACGCGCTGAATCGGTGCATAGTTAATGATGCCCCAAAACTAAAAGTTTCAACATATGGAAAAACTCACACTTATTTAAAAATAAAAACTTATTTAAAAATACATTAAATTACCATTGTAACCAGTAGGTGGTTATATAAATATAATATAATATAAATATAATATATATTTTCAATCGCTTTGCTTTTGAATTATTATTTAGACATTATGAATGATAATGCTGCCCTCAAATGCTAATCTGGAGCCTTGCAAATTTAAAATAAAACTGCACATTGTAATTTTTGTAAGTTAAGTCTATTTCTTACCAAGGCATTTGTCAGTAATACAGTCAAAATGGGGGAAAATGTGAATAACTGCGCTGCAGGTCAACTTAAGGTGTGCCCTTAAATGTTCTGCTTGTGCTCCTAAAATTTCCAGTAAGGGCCTACAGTACTCCTTGTAAAAAAAAAAGTTAGTCTGGAGCCCTGGCAGTGAATCCCCTAAACTATCGTTCTAATAATTTTAACTAAAATACCGTCAACAGAGGCATTGTGTTTTGCTTCTCTGTAAGGCTGCTTCGCAGAGCGCGCACTTGAAATGTTGCCTTGTCCGCTTATTATAAGCATTTTTGGGCATGTTGTTTGAGCTTTACACATCGAAGTGATCTAGTTTTATTGAGTAAATAAAGTAGGCAGGTGCGGGTCACCATATTTTGGTCTTGTTTTCAACCTAAAGCATTTGGATTTATCTCTGTTTATTATGGGCTTGTTCTTGTTTTTGTTTTGTTTTTTTGTTGTTGTTGTTGTTGTTGTTTTCTAGGAACATTTGGCAACACAAATGAGTCAAGGCTTGTAACTCTTTCCCTGTCATTTTCTTCCGCACACATACAGAAGAGAGACACATCTCTGATGTGCTTTTAAATATGTAATTAACAACTAGTTGTTCAGTTCAGTTCTGTACACACTGTGTAGAATTTTTGTAAATGCAGTTGTCACTACCTGCATTTCTTGGGAGTTAATTCAGTTCTGTCATGACAACTGTCTGAGTGTTTGGCATGGTAATGGGTATGACAATGTTGATATGTTTGGTCTTGGCGAAATAAATCTACTGCACTGCTGCTGCTGTTATTGGTGCTGCTGTTGCTGCAGAGCAAGTACGGGATTCTCAACTGCCAATACAAAACCCGACACGCTATCACATACTGCTGCTGTACAATATAGACCCATAGCAGATCTATACAAGTGGAGCTGGGGAAGGTAAGAAAGTTTCTGAAAGCGTGCTGCAAACTGCTACAGCAAATGCTGGCCAAGTATTTGAAAGTTGAGCAGCAAACTCATTGGCTACTGATACAGCAGGAACCAATCATCTCTGCCCTATAGAGAATGATGTGATTGCAAGCAGATTGAGTTAAGGACCTATCAGCCTGTGCCATCTAGAGTTTCATGACAGAACTTTGTATTTGTAAAATGCGGTTGTCACTAAACAGTGTGTGTACAGAATAGGATTAAACACTAAAAGGTGAACTAACTACCAAATTTAGCTGCAGCGTGTACATTGCCTATATGAAGCACTTGATATAACCCTTTAAGATTCTCTATAGAACCTTTTCTTCTAAAAATGTACAGTAAATGATAACAGAATGTCATTTTTGGGTATTTGAAGCTTTATTAATGGCCATATAAGTAAAAACAGGTTGAAGATCAGTCCTAATTAGAACTGTTATCTAATTATCTTATTCATTGCACTCTTGACTCGACTTGATATTAGCACATTATAAACAAGTATGCTTATAAGTACCTAAACGTCACTGCCTTGAAGTGTGTAGAGAGCGGCACACACGCAAATGCACTGTTGCGATAGCAACAGTATTATAAAATCATCAGTAAGACAACTCGCACAAGAACACTGAAGTGCTACAGCATGAAAAAATGCCTTCAGGGATTACAAGAGAAAAACAAGAGACTCTCAACTCTCAACAACTCTTAGAAAGTAAAACAGACAGAAAGAAAAAGAAATGTGCAGGGATTAATTTTTTTTTTTTTTTTTCACTCTTAGGCCTGAAACATACTCTATGCAAGTATGAATGTAAACACTTTAAGCTATGCAAGGGTAGATTTCATGTGTCATGTTTTTGAAATGGGTTCAAATTCAATTCAAATCTCAGTGCAATTACGTGTTACATTTTTGTTACTGCCACAAGGGACACTATAGCTTCTACAGTTGATGTTCTATTTCCATAGTTTTAGAGACTCTTGCTGAGCAAGTACAAGCTAGTTAAACTATCAAAATGTTTATAGCTAGCTACCTGTTTACATCTTATTTAAAAGCACACACGTTTGAAGGTTACTCCATTCCTCCCTTGAGGTTTAGAAGTACTGTATGTACGTATGGCTGTGCAGTGCACTGGTGAAGTATTTCCATCCACATATTTACATAAAGTGTGTTTCTGGCCTTATATTTTTAAACATTTTTGATGATAGGCTTTCAGTTGTAAGGGGCTTTAACTCTGAAATCAAATAATTGTTTCATTCTTATTATGCAGTATTCAATCCCCATTGTATGTATAAAATATTATACTCACACTTTTTGAAGACACAAATCATATATTTCACTATAAACAATGTTTTTTTTTTTTTTTTTTTTAAAGTTGTAAATAAAGTAAAGATTATTGAAGTATGTTTTATAAAAAACACTATTTCAGTTTCATTTTGTAGTTTTTTTCCATGTTCTCACTTTCATATTCTATCCTCTTTTGTAATTTTTTTTTAAGATTTCATCTTTATTATTCTTCAGGAAGTAACATCATGTTTTATTATTGAGTGGTTTGTCCCACTTAAAGGGATAGTTCATCCTAAAATGAAAATTAAGTCCTCATTTACTCACCCTGGTGTTGTTGTAATGCCATTTGCCCTTGAAGATTAAAAAAGATCAAAAAAAAAATGCAACATGAAATGCAATCCATGTAACTTCTTCTCTGAAGCGAATATATCCATTGTGTTCATCCTAACAAGAATTTATCGACTTCACATCTGTAAACTGTCATTATGACCTGAGTCATACAAAGAAAGTACACAGATATTTTTTGGGGGAGATTTCTAGGCTTTGTTTTTCATGTTGTATTTTTGTTAATCTCGATTTCTTTGTTTTTTCTGTGCGAGTGTAAACTGCAGCGCTAATACAGTCTCATGAACGCACACGTCATGCAGCCGTGCAGAAAAGACCAATGACCAAAGTAAAGAATTTTATTAAATAATACATTCAATTTCGGTTTTCGAAAACACCCATATATAATAATAATATACAGCAAGTGTTGCATAGGATTATTCTGTGATACTTGTGTCTTTTTTAAAAAAGCTTGATGCTGGTCACTATTCACTGCCAATATATGGACAAGCATAAAGCAGGACATTTTAAAAAAAAATCTCCTTTTGTGTTCCATAAAAGGAAGAAGGGCATATGGCATTAGAACACTAGGGGGAGTAATTTATGACTTAAAATCATTCCATTATGTTTTGATTAAAAAAAAAAAAAAAATGTGGTTAAAAAATTAACTAATCAAAATTAACTTCAAGTTGATATTCTCAATCCCTCAATGAGCAATGACTAAATCAGGGTGCACAATGTACAACTTTGGCCACAATTTGGCAATTTTTTTGACAAATTTTCCAAATCCTAAATGATTCTTCTGATCCGAGGCCAAAATCTGTAGTCTTTGATCGCTAGTTTGACAAGTTCACTGACAGCCAATTAATGACCAATGCGATCAACTCCAGTGAAATTCTGCCAATGTCAGAGGTTTGAGGCACAATGACAATCCTGCAGTGTGACTTCTCCTACGATGATCATTAAATAAAAAAAACAATAGGAGCGCAGAACCTGATGACAAAATTAGTGCGACAACAAACCACCACTTGCTCCACACACATCGTCTTAATTTTTTTCCATTTTCCTTTTTTTAGGACAAGCCATGAATTAACGCTACCATTTGTTTTCGCTTGCTAGCCACAATTTCATATTCAAACATGTCACGTATGATGTATGATGGTGATGATGTGTGTGTGTGCACAAGCTATACCTTCTTGGTGAGCTCGCTGGCCTCATTTATGTAGCGATCCCTCTCTTTCTCCAGCTGGTAGATAATCTTTCGCTGTTTCTGGGCTTCATCCCTGTAGTTTAAAATCTCCTGTTCCAGCGTCTTCTTTGACTGTTCCTGTAGCTTAACAATGGTCTGCTGTTTGTCTGTTTCATTCGCCGCCTTGATCATATTCTGGGAAAATACGCACATACAGACGCAAGAGGTTACACAAAAGATCACTTTGTAAATATACTTAGCAAGAGTGACTCAAGATTTTCAGAAAATAGATGTAAAAACCAAGCTTGAGAATAGGATGATTTTTCTCTGTGATGTTTTACTGTTCAATAGATCAAAGAAGCAATTCTCCAAGGTAAGCTGATATCAAAAGCTATGTTTGTATGCCACAGTGTGTGTATTTGTGAGACAGATTGTCTCCTGTGCAATTAAATATGAATATCCTGTTATTTTCATACGCACAATAGCAATGCAATATTCAGCACATCAGCAGAAACATCATGCACCTTCTCTTGTTTTTTGAAATCCATCTGTGCATCATAACAGCGTGGGGAAACTATGAGAACTATGAAACTGCAGAACTGCTGAAGAAAATTAGCCCTAAGGATGAAAAAATAAACCTCAAAGACTCGTCTAAAAGCTAACCTGGTATTAAGATTTGTTTCAGGTGATCCAAAGCACATCCAAAACTTAGGCCCGGCGTCATGTGTTGATCTCATGCCCCCTCCCCCTCCTCAACAAAGCTTGCTGAGAGAACGCGATCTCATTCAAGAGAGACATCCTCCCCACTGAACGTGATTTCAGCTTGCTTTTGTTTTTGGGGTCTACTAGAATGTTAAAAAAATACATTATTTTGTACATATTTGACATTGTTGCAGCACCTCTTTTCCTAGTCTGTCAGTAACGCTCTGTTCAGTTCCTCTCTATTCAGTCTCTATGAAGCCCCTCCATCTGAAAAGCGCAATGTGCTCTGATTGGTCAGCTGGACCAGTGTATTGTGACTGGACAACTGCTTCAAGCATGTTTCGGAAATGTCATGCCCCTTACCAAGTTTCAACACACTACTAACATGACTCAACTTGGGCTGCGTTTCCCAAAAGCATCGTAAGCTTAAGTTGATCGTAGCTCCATTGAAACCAATGGAGCTACGATCAACTTAGGCTTACGATGCTTTTGGGAAACGCTACCCAGGCCTCGTCCCCTTTTTTTTTTTTTTTTACATATGAATTATTTAAATGAGGAATATTGTGACGTGTTCCTTCTCAGAAGAAAACAATTGAGGCATTTCAGGGAGTTTAGAAACAGTGCAAACCTATATAGAGAATAACTCCATCTGGAGTGACTTTTTTGACATTGTAACTTTGCAGACCTTTTTCATGCTTAAACAGCAACATTACTCACTAAAGAAAGTTGAATGTGTAAAAAAGCATAATAGGTCCTCTTTAAAATTGAAAAATATATATTTAAATTCCACTGACAGGTGTTGAAAAACATTGTTTTGTCAGATACTGTTCTTTTCAATTGCTAACATACTTTTGTCCAATCTGTAGTCACATTTTCAAAACTCTAAACACAATTAGCACAACATCCGTCTGATGTGGCCATACCATCAACACAATTCATTTTTACACATTATTCAGTCAATTAACACGTTACTAAAATGCTTCAATTTTCTTTTCATAAAAGCTTTTTTTTATTAAAAATATGGATCTTTCTCATCTTATTTACAAATGCTTAAAATGAATATCAAATGAAGATCTAATGTTCCAGTCTTTAAATACAGTATATAAAACCTCTACTTTTGCAACAACAAAAGCTCAAAAGTACTAAAATATATATGTGTTCATATATATATAACAAATACTGAAACAACTGATAAGTATTTTTAATTAGCAGATCACTGAAATATTGAGAAATAGCAGATTCCAATCTCAGTTGGAGGCATAACATTGAAGTTATTTTCATTACATACAGTAAAATATGACTGAATTGGTTTTGTTCAGTGTGGATGCAGAACAACACAGAGGAGCAGAGAGAGAGAAAAAAAAATAATGTCTGGGTGAGGGAGAGGAATAGATAAAGGAGTAGTTGAATCAGGACAAGGGAGAAGAAGAGGTATGGGAGAGGAGTAAGAATGTGTGCTGAATTGTGCATTTCTATGGTTTTCCCCCTTACACCTATGAAAGCTTATTTATGCCATGCATAGAAAATAAAAAAGGTAATTGTGACTTTTTTCCTCTCAATTTATAGTTCATATCTCACAATTCTGAGAAAAAAAGTCAGAATTGTGAGATGTAAACTCACAATTGCAAGGAAAAAAATTAGAATTGTGAGATAAAAAGTCACAATTACCTTTTATGCTTTTTGCCATGTACACACTATAAAATGTGGGAGTAAATCCCCTAAATTATCATTGCATGTGTGTACAGAACACTACTCACTCTCAAAACTGCTATGATTGACAGCTTGGAAACCATAGCAATGTTCTGGCATCTTGCATGTTTGTTATTGTGACCGAAGTAATATTATAGTGACAAAACACTCGTTATTTTCAGCAATTTAACTACAACACAGTCGACGGAGACGTGATGTTTTGTTTATGCTTGTACAGCCTGTTTCACACAAAGTGCTCTTTCTATGTTGCCATGATCACTCATTTTAAGAGTTTTTGGGCTTGTTTACAGTTTTTTACAATCGCTAGGACACATTTCTCAATACTTAGTTCACTTTTTCAAAACTCTTCACACAGTTCTCCTAACCAACTTTCATCTTGGCACAGAGGTTAACTTCACATTCAAAATGCACTAAATCTACCAAAACACTTCTTCCAGAATTCTTCCAGTACACTAGCAAAGGTTTTCACCAAGCAAACACATTTTGTCAAGGGACAAGGGTCCCTTGACCCTTGGGACCCTTGGGTCCCTTCAAGGGTCATCATGTCTCCTTACTCTGCAGGACTGCAGCAGTTGCTGAGAGTCTGTTCGGATTATGGAGAACAATATGACATCGAGTTTAACTCTAAGAAGAGTGTAGTAATGGTTGTAAGAACAAAAGAGAACCTTAAGTCTGTGTTTCCTGTGTTCTACCTCTTTGAAGAGGAGTTTGCTGTTGTGGAAAAAGTCAAATATCTTGGTCACATTATCAGGAGTGACCTAAGTGACGATGATGACATTCAGAGACAGTATTGTAAATTGTGTGCACAAGCAAATATGCTGGCACGCAAATTTCACATGTGTTCAAATAAGGTAAAAGTGTGTCTGTTTAAAGCTTACTGCACCCCGCTTTACACTGCCCATTTGTGGTTCAGTTTCAGTAAAAGTAAATTTAGGAAGTTGCAGGTTGCATATAATGATGCGCTTTGCATGTTATTGAAGGTCCCTCGATGGATAAGTGCCAGTTTGTTATTTGTTCAAAATAATGTTCCCACCCTAAGTGCGGTGATTCGGAATTTGTGTATACATTCATGAAGCGCCTTGAGCTCTCACAAAATGATATTATAAATGTTTTAACAATGCCTGAGCTGAGCACTCAGGTTATTTTGGTTATTTTCAGATTTAGCTCCAAGCTCTGGAGACACTGGAGAAAGTGCTTATATGGTTCCTAATTGTTATTGTATTGTTTTGTTGTATTGTTATTGTTTGTTTGTATTGCTTTCTTTTATGGACTTTTTATGAGTCTGAAATAAAGTTTGAAAAAAAAAAATGTCACTCATAAAACATCGACCTACAAACACTAACATCAGTTAGCATCATGGGCGACATTTGTACCTGCATCAGCAAATTCGCAGAAATTTTAAGCAAAAAAGTTTAAGTTTGCTTGTTTATTTACTCATTTATTTAATAATTCACTTAATTTTATTATCAATTTCATCAGTCTATCAGTTTCATTTTTAATAGTTTCATCTAATTGTTTTGATAGTATTTGATTTTTTAGATTCAGAATATATTTCATATCTATATTACTGTAGAAATGTAGCAAATTTCTGTCTTATTCAGTTTTGTATTATGTTATTGTTTTGAACTTAAGTGTAACAGTTTTTTTTTTTAAAAAAACAGTATGTAAGCATGTGCAAATTGGCGTGTAGGTTGTGTCGAAATGAGAAAAGATTTCATGTAATTTAAAAGATGTAGTTATTGAATGCATTTTGTGCCAAAGCAATAATAAATGATCCACAGCGTAGCCCACATAGATTTCTGTTTTGCTCACTATGTGAAGAGTTTTGAAAAAGGGACCCAAGTATTGAGAAATGTGTCCTAGCGATTATAAAAAACTGTAAACTCGGCTCATACAGCTATTGGCTTTATGGAGAACGTGAGCAAACACGGGTCGTGATATTTTGGTTATTTTCTTATTTTCAGCATAAAGCATTTGGATTTATTTCGGTTTATTATGGGCTTGTTCTTGTTGGCTGTTTTTTTTTTTTTTTTCAGCAAGATCTGGCAACACGAATGAGTCAAGGCTCGTGTTGCTTTCCCTGTGATTCACCGCATATACAGAAGAGAGATCTCCGATAAACTTTAAAAACGCCATTAAAAACTAGTTGTTCAGTTCAGTTCTGTACACACTGCACAGAATTTCTGTAAATGCGGTTGTCACTACCTGTATTTTACTGAACGATGTGTACAAAAAGGGATTAAGTACTAAAAGGTGAACTGACAACCGAATTTAGCTGCAGTGTGTACAGTACGTGGCACTTTATTCTGTGGCGGAAAAAAGTTTCCATAATAACCGAAGGCCATGTATGTTGGATTTGTTGTTGATCAATGGCAGCAGTTTCATGTTTTCATTTCAGTAAAAGCTTCATGTAAATCTTGTGGAAAAATGCAGTGGTCTGCACAGGGCACTAACTACCAAGGGGACACCATCCCACCCTCAATGGGGGCACTCTCTACCCAAGAGATTTCAACGCAGGTGGCAACTTAAGTTCTGCATACGGGACCCATTTGACCAGTAGCTGCCCTGAGCAATTCTGTTACTTTCTTCTTCTTTTTTTCTACTGTACACTTATAATGTAATGACTTATTCACTTTTAGATAGCATGTTGCTATGTTGCTTTGGGGCAGAAATTTAACTATTTGGCTAATTGTGTGATGTAGGTGTATTGCTGTGTTAAAAGAGTTTAGAAAACGTACTTTAAATATTGGTAAATGCTTATTAGCAATTGTAAAAAACTAATGTTTTCCTTACAGGTGGTTTCATTATGTTTTAATATTGTTGTGAGGTCATTTTGCTAGAAGTAAATTAGAAACACATGTCCACACACACCTTATTCAGGATGGCCTTCTCCCGCACCAGTTCATCTATAGCCTTCTTGTCCATTTCCATCTGATTTTTTGAGGCCTCCATTTCTAAGAAAAACAGAAAAAAGGCACTTATTATTTTTTTTTTTTTTTTTTTTTTTTTTAGTTCTTCTTTCAAAGCCAGCGGGATATAGCACTAATTGTTACTTTTCTTTTTGAAAGGCTTTTCGCTAATAGGGTTGTTTTCAGAAGCACTTTCCACAGTCTGTGAAGGACCAACGTAAAATAATTACACAATTCAAGAAGCCCATTATACGGCTGCAGGCAGGAGGAGGTAGAAAAGAGAACTGGGACATGCAAAGATAGAAAAAAGGAAAGAGTGAGAATGAGCGAAACGGGAGAATGGAACGGTGCCGTGTCTTGGCCGTCAGTGAGCAGGCTTGCATGAGTGGACGATGTAGGGCTGCGCTGTCATGTGAAATGGCCATTCCGTGTTCTATCCTCGAATGACCCCGCCTCCTCCGCTCTTCGGACAGCCAGCTCACTGACCCCGCTGTCACAGCCCATCTCATCAATCACCCAGCTAACCCTGATTAAGATGACAACATCCATCACCGTGGAAACCCCGATTAAGATGACAACAGGGCTATGGCTCCATCCATCAAGCATCAAACACCCTCCATCCGAACCGTCCAATCAGAGCCTGGAGACTTTCACTAATATGTGGATTTCTTTATAAATTACTGGCTTGATTGAAGTCTGATCATTTGTCAAACTGCGCAGATGGGATCAAGGACACTAAGACAAATTAAGTGCACATTTTGTTTTTGTCGCTCCATGAAACTTCCACTCATACTTTTTCTCCTCCATTTGGAGATGTTCTGTCATTTCAAAGAGAATGTATGATACAGTATGTTAGATATATTTACAATATGTTCTGACAGGATCACAGGGAAAAAATGCTAAATGCAAATATCAAAAACCAACTAATCATTTAATAGCTAATGCAAAAGAGAAATTCTACTGTATTTTGGTACAAATTCATCTCATGTGTTAAAACAGGTGGATAACAACATCACCAGGTCGCCTAAAATAAAAAAAGAACAAAACTATGCAAATTAAATAAAAATAAAGCACAGATTATGTCAGTGGTTCGGAGCGTGTATCAAACTGCCAAAGTCACGTGATTTCAGTAAACGAGGCTTCGTTACGTCATAATGTTTCAAAATTTCAATGGTTCACCACTGGTGGCCGTGACTTTGGCAGTTTGATACGCACTCCGATCCACTGATTCAAAACAAAAGTTTCGTAAAGCTTTGAAATCGCCCTTCAGTTGACATTGTTGAATAAAGTTGTTATTTTGTTTTTTTGGCGCACAAAAAGTATTCTTGTCGCTTCATAACATTAAGGTTGAACCACTGTAGACACATCACAGAACTGTTTTAAATACGTCCTTAGTAGCTTTCTGGATATTGAAAGTGTTAATTGTATTGCTGGCAATGGAGGCCTCACTGAGCCATCGGATTTATCAAAAATATCTTAATTTGTGTTCCGAAGATGAACGAAGGTCTGAGGGTGAGTAATAAATGACAGAATTTCATTTTTGGGTGAACTAACCCTTTAAATTGTTCTGTAAGGCCTTCATATATAGAAACTTTTAGGATTTCCCATCATAGGATGATTTTATGGATTTAGTTTTAAATAATTGATTTTGTTTTAATTCCTTTTCATTTTGATTACATTTTATGAATTAAACAGCTTGTACACATACTTTATCACTAGAAAAGACTTAAATAAAGAGTTCTTTAAAACTAAGTGTATGGAAACCCACTGAATCTTTTTATTTTCTAAGAATAATGATAAAAAATCTGGTTCTGTGCTCAATCACCACTTGGTGTCCAATATAAAATCTGAGTATGTAAGGTGGTTTTAGAGTATAAGAAACTGTTGCTGTTTCTAGACAGTAAACCTTATGAAACAGCCACACAACTTTCATTGAAAGTTCACATTCACATATTCATGTTATAGGCATATACATTTACATCTTACCATAGTCAACAATTATTTCAAAGAAGTAAAAAGAATTGCATAAGGCAGGTCTTTTGTGTTGCAATCTACCCAGACAAAGCTCTTTAGATTACAGGTTAGATGGTCAATAATTGATGAGACTGATGGAAGTGTCCAGCCATATTGGCTCTAGAGTCTCTCTGAGCAGTGCAGCCTGTATGACGGAAGGTAAGACTGAGGTTAAGCACCAACACTCCGCTCAGCTTGTCTACACAGATCTCATCACTTAGCCAGTGTGATCCAAAGTGACTAACTTTACATGGACAGTCCTCCTAGAGCAACCTAAGTACTGTGCTCAATGGTGACAGCTCAACCTGCAGCCTTCTGGTTACCAGACCAGATCTTTACCACTATATCTACCCCATGAGACACTTGGAGCTGAAACCATTAGGATCCACTGCCTTTCCTGCATAGAGTCTCCTGAGAAATCTATCTTCACATGCTCAGCTGGGAGGAACAGAACATGAGTATCATCAGAGTAATGGATCCTGGTTTTGGCAAGAGGTCATAGTGTCTGGAAGAAGAAGGATGAGGTGAGCAGGTGTGGAGGGGAGAAGCAAGAGATGGAAGACAGAAGGACTCTGGGTCCAATCTGTTAAAGAACATTCATTCACCACAGGAGTGCATCTCAGATATTAACACACAATCCTGCCTCAAAATAGACTCTCAGTAGACAGAATGCTTACACTGGATATTGTTTAAACATAAGCACACAGTAATTCTCAAATGGCACATTCATCAGCTCGTACTCGTGACCCCTGTTCACTGACATTATAAAGCTCAGATGCATCAGGATATTAGTATCTCAGATTGTGTTCAACAGAAAGAAGAAAGTCATATACACCCAGGATGGCTTAAGGGTGAGTAAAGCTTGGGCTAATTTTCATTTGAAAGTGAACTAATCTTTTAAGTGATACATTTGTCCTTTGATGTACGCAACAAATGATAAGCCTTTTTCACTATTAATTGATAGTAGATAGACCTATTTATTTTGCTGCCCTATGCACAATTATATGGTTAGCTGAACTTTATTATCTGCATCATTTCGTCCCTCCTATACACAATGCCTTTAGAACAGACCTTCGACCCATTTTTGTGTCGCAACCCACTAATTACAACGTGATCCCCATTGATCCTGTAAACGTTGGTTTTGAAACTTGATAGTTAATGTCATTTTGTTCCATTAATTTCCCCTTTTTATTGTTTCGTTATATTATTCCTTACAAAGCACAAATAAACAGACTGTTTTACGCCTCCAGATAAGCAGTCTGAGCTCTGAACATAAATCAGATACAGAGACTGGGGTTACTTTATCACCCTGGAGTCCAATGCCGCCATGTTTCCTTTCCCTTACTACTCTGGAACTGTGCTGCGCACACTCCCAAGGCCTCTGTGGGTGTGCAAGGAAATATTAGTAATGGTGGAAAATTTAGCTATAAATTTACAGGTTTGACATGAGCTCATATGTCACACATAGCAATGTTTTATTGACAAAGAAACGTTTACATTGCAAGCATTAAACATAATGCAAGCATTTTGTAATGTCATGAATTCAGTTTCCATTAAAATAGGTGTCTTAAATTTCCCATACAACGATCTAAGTTGCTTCTTAACTACGATGCAACATTGAAGAAATCAACTAGCTAGTCACAACTGTTTCCCGAAACCATATTGTCGCAGAATTTGTCGTTCAACCACGTTGGTTAATGATATCATGCAGTGGTGGAGTAAAAACTCCTTTTAATGAATATGTTTGTGATCGAATTAAGGACAGATATTTTGCTATAACTGACGGACATGTGATCTGAGGACTTATTCTCATTTTTCTCATGTTATTTTGCTTTATTTCCAGATTCAATAATAGGCTCCTTCTTACGTACAAGAGCACGTACATACGCACTCTTCAAAAAGAGCACTTTAAATCTCTTGACAAACTAAAAGACGTAAATGACATTTGCATTCTAAATAAATAATATAGATTGTACTGAATGTCAACATGCTCAAGATAAGGATTTATTAAGCCCACATGTCATGCAAACAAGAATCTTTGCTTCTAACCACAGATCGAGAGCTGTCGTTCCAACCACACCAATACTGCAATGCTGTTTGTGAAATGTTCATCAAAACTATGTTTGAACTATGCTGATAACGATGGAACTTGCAACCATAGTTGGCTAATTATGCTTTTGGGAAATGCACCCCAGAAACACACTTTCCCAGTCAATCATTTTGTGACTCTGTGATTACTAATATCTCTGGAGTGAGATATTAATGTGGAGTGGATATCTTTTGGAGTGAGGGCATGAGATCGGCTCAGCCTGGCAGAATTTAGCAAAAACCCTCAAGACATTGCCTCAGCAGTAAATTATATTAAATACCTGTGCCTATTTTTTTAGGATTAGCATGAGAGGTAATTAGGAGCCTGGATATCACAACACTTGCAAATATACAGTTCATTTGTGGCGGACACCCAAATGAGATCTAATGATAATTAGACTTGATTTAAAAATAAAACTGTAAATTATTCCCAATTTCTCTGAAGTTTGCACTATCACACAGACTGAAATGTGTAAATATTCTCTGAAGCTTCACATTTTTTGCACTGTGATTTTTGTTGTACTGTGCAGATTAGAGTCAGACAAACTGATTTAATAATCAAACATGATCTGTCTCAATAATGTAGAGTCAGTAGCATATTTTTTTTATAAATAAGATGGTTACAATTGAGTCAGAGGAAAGATTTGATTTCAATTGCATCATTTTACTTTTTTGGTAACAAACTAATGTGTAACATGCTGCTGGTCTTTATTTTTCCAACTTGGTTATGTAATATAGTTTTATTTTGTGCAAACTTATTTGTTCAAGTAAAGATCACCAAGCTAATTGGGATCGTTATTGCTTTATGTGCCAGATAAATACTTTAATACTTAAATATTTAAAAAATAAATTGCCCATTTCAACAGCTTTGATGTAGTTATCCGCAACCCAATTTTTCAAAAAACTTGACTGTAGTACTACTTTAAATAATGAGAAGCTTGTGCCTGGTAAACAACATGTTAGGTCGCCATCAGCTCAATGGGGAACCAATGAGAGAGAGAGAGAGAAAATCCATATTGGGGACTGATTAATATCAGAAAAGAAAGAGAGAGATACATATGAATGTGAGACAGTGTTGTGTAAAAAGACACAAACCGAGACAAAGAGAAAGACAAACTGATGCAAGTATCAGTTTCCTTCCAAAAACCTACAATAGGTATTAAAATAGTATAGGGAAGAACCAAAGAAGGACAGGACAGTATGTGCCAGTAAATGAAAGTCAGAGAAGTGGAGAGGAAAGTAAAGAGGTCAAATGAATGAATAAATAAATAAAAATGAAATTAGATGTATTCATTGTTTGAATATAATTACTCTAAGCACTATCTTCCTTCAAAACTAATTACCTGTGTTTAGAAAGAGAAAGAGAACAAAGAAAGAATGATGAGGTGTTTTGAAAGGATGGGGAATAGAGAAGTCTTCCCTGAAGCCTTCTTGATAATGTTAGTCAAGGTTTCTTTCCCAGAAAATATCATAATTTAGTTTCACTTGTCCATTTCTCAACCTCTCTTAGTCCAGGCCAAAATATATCGCAGTACACTGAAACAAGAAATCGTGTAGGATTTCCTTTCAAGCTATTTTCACTCACTAATTGCTTTTAACTTCAGCTTTTATTTATTTATATAGCACATCTGAAAACAACTTTGTTGCCCAAAGTGCCACAAAATTAAAAAAAAAAAAAAAAAAAGATTATATAAAATAATAACATATACCATGCCTGCACACACACAGACACACACACACACACGCATAAATTAATTAAATTAAACACTGTAACGCACCAAAATAGAAACTGTCCAATGAGATCAGTTTAGAAAGAAATGTTTCCGATGCTCAGGGTTCCCTTACTTCAAAAGCTAAGTTAAAAAGATGCGTTTTCAGCTGAGACCTAAAAACCTCGATAGATGGAGCCTGCCGAATATAAAAAGGAAAACTGTTCTGAAGTAGAAAGTACTGAAATAGTACTCCAATACTCTTTTTTTTTCTTCTTATTCTTACTTTTATTTACAAACTTCAAAAAAATCCTTTTACAAAAGGCCTGTTCACACCAAGAACGATAACTACAAAGATAACTATAACAATAAATATATTAGATATTAGTGTACACACCAGTGGAGGATATTGTTCTGTTTATTCTAAGCGTTGGCTTAGTTTTGTTGTCGTGTGCTTTAATGCTCAAGTAGATACGTGCTTTTAATGCTCAAGATGCGTGTATAATTGTTCATGGTTTTGTCTTACTTTTGTGAACTTTTCCCTCACAGAATCAGCAGATATCACAGCTGGAAAGATATTGGTTTGTCAGTGGCAGAGTTCTGCTTTTATTTCATGTAATATTTGCCTGGCTAAAAACAGTCATGGGAGCCAAACGGATCATATGAAAAATAAAAAGATTACAGATTTTGAATCTGGACGGGTTTTTGATTCGCCATGCAAGGTGTTTATAATATCCAACGCACGAATCACTCAACTCAAAAGAACTCAAAAAACTTCAGTTAAAACCCCATGACACATCATTTTAAAAGACAACACACACAATAACACGCTTTGCATCAGTAAGTTTGAAATCAGTACGTTTGTGCATACTTAGTAGTCATAGGTTATGACCAGTATGATTTCAGAATTAATTATTTCTTAGCTTATAGTTGTAATGAAATCTGAAAATGAGAGTATGTTGCATCACTCTTTTATTTCATGGGAGTAAGTTCTGTCCTGCTGTCCATAAATAAATTAGTCCCCAGAAGGATGCATGGAAAGAAATCCTATCGCACAGTGTCCGTCAGCTGTAAAGATCTGAACAGAGCTGCAGAATTACAAAGCATTTGATTGAATGTATAATTATGCCACATGAAAGTTAAAATTCATTTCACTACAGTGACATTTCATATTCATACCGATTCAACTGAGCCTGACAGGAAGGTGTATGTGTGTGTGTGTGTGTGTGTGTGTGTGTGTGTGTGTGTGTGTGTGTGTGTGTGTGTGTGTGTGTGTGTGTGTGTGTGTGTGTGTGTGTGTGTGTGTGTGTTCTTGCCTCTCTCCATTCCAATGATCTGATTCCGGAGTGTTTCTCTTTGGTTCTCCACCTCCACTTTCTGCTCCTGAATCTGTCTGAGTCTCCTCTGCACCCCCTCTCTCATTTTTGTAAGCTTAGCGATCTCCTGTTTCAGCTGGGTTACTTCCTCTTCTTTCATCTGAACCACACAAGGTATGAATTCAGTTCACATTTATTTGTATAGCGCTTTCAAGATACATATCATTTACATGAATTGAACATGAACCATTAGTGTGAGTGTCTGTGTGTATACAGTACATGTGAAGCCCAAACTAACCAAAAAAAATGTGTAACTTTAGGGGTACAACAGCTTGTCACTGGGATAGTACCCTAAAACGGGCAATTTTGTACCTTTATAAAAGGTAATTTTATATTTATAAAAGTTCATAGAAGTTCCTTAAGTGTACATATTACTACTATAGGTGCTAAAATGCAGCTTTTTAGGAGTTGATAAAGTACAAAATTGTCCCTTTTAAGGGTACTGCCCCAGTGATAAGCTGTTATACCCCTAAAGGTAAAAAAAAAAATTACAATACACATTTTTTCAGTACTTCTATTTTTTTAAGAAGTCTCCTATATGTTCACCAAGGCTGCATTGATTTGATCAAAAATACAGTAAAAACAGTATTGTTGTGAAATATTATTACAATTTAAAATAACTATTTGTACTTATATTTTAAAATGTAATTTATTCTTGTGTTGGCAAAGCTGAATTTTCAGCATCATTACTCCAGTCTTCAGTGTCACATGATCCTTCAGAAATCATTCTAATATGATGATCTGCTGCTTAAGAAACATTTCTTATTATTATCAATGTTGAAAACAGCTGTGCTGCTTAATATTTGTGTAAAAAATATGATACATTTTTTTTCCTGGATGATTTAATGAAAGTTAAAAAAAAACAGCATTTTTACATCAGTGTAAAAAGTCTTTACTCTCACTTTTGATAAATTTAATGCATATGTTCTGAATGAAAGTATTATTTATAAGCAAATTAAAACTTTAAAAAACTTAAAAACTTGAATGTTACTAGTGTAAATTAAATGCATACTTTATACATGCCATTTTGCTTGAAGTGGGCACTGTGGGAGCTTATTTGATTATATCATCACTGTGAATTGAATTACCTGATTAACTGACTAATATAAATGCCAATACATAAATATGTAAATGCTAATTGCTGGAGAATAAGCTGGACACATATTAGGAGCAAGAGTGATCTAGGGTGCTGAATCTGTGCCCCCTTGTGGCGACCATGAGGTTTGCAATCATCACTGACTCACAGGGAGAGCTGGAGTGCCAGCACTACAGAATGGGTGCAATAAAATAGAATAGGGAAATTTGGTTTGTGGAAATGAAGAAAGAAAAAAGCCTCACATGTTCAGTCAGTCTTTGTGAAACCGAATTTTAGCTTTTTGTTCCCTTATTGGTCAACAATACTACAGGACAAAAGACATGCCCATATTAAACAGAATTCCTAATACAGCTTTAGCATATCCTGCAGAGAGGTGTATTCAACCCAACAATCTCCCACCAGACTCAAGCCACCACAATATAAGCCAGGACAAAGAGAATACAGGGCATTTCATTAAATGTAACATTTGCTATATTAACCCCCGCTGTGACTCAGTTGGAAGCCTGACGGAAGTTTCGAGCAGGAAAGATCCATCACTAGTCTGACGGGAGAGGAAGAGGAATAGAAGCCTTCATCCTCTAGAGCTCTAATTATATAAGAACAAGACAATTTTGTCAGATTTAAAGAGGGCAGCTCCATAAATCTGTAGGTGTGTGTGTGTGTGTGTGTGTGTTTGTGCGTGTGTGCGTGCGTGCGTGTGTGTGCGTGTGTGTGTCTTTGATGCCTAGAATTGATTGCCAAATACTATATGCATCAGTGTAGAGCAGAGATTTGTTCATTCTTCTAATGGAATGTGCTGAAGTACTGCATGCACTTATGCAGACAAAACTGTCCTCAGACTTTAGCTAATCTCCATTTGGGGACATCCGTGGTGGCCACAAATTTAACGTGCTTAATACACACTGTGTTCCAAGTTATTATGCAAGTGACATATCAGTAGGATTTCAGTACAATAAACATTCTGATTATAATATTAGTTTTTCAAAGAAAGAGTTTGTTTGATTTATTCATCATATAAACTATAATCAATGGCTTCATGTAATGGCCATACGTGCATTCAGGAGAGAGTCGAGTTCGGGCGGATGGCTGACCTCTGACCCGACGACATATGATGTAGGACATACAGTCAAACCAAAATGTATTCAACCACCTTGAACATTTCATTCATTAATACAGTTTATTGAGTATAGTTTAAAAAAATGGTAATAAAATATGACAAGATCTCAGAGTTAAACTGTGTCAGAAAAAAAAAATATCTTAATTATGTCAGATAACACTTAAGCAAAACATGGTCAGGTCAAAGTGTCTGAATTATTTTTGGTTCCACATTTTTATCATTTTTACTAGTAGTCTACTGTATGAAGAATTTTTGGGTATAATATGTCACAGTTTACTTTATTTTGCTATCCTCACTTACATAAATGAACTATAGTGTCCTGCACCCACTAGTAAAAATATATCAAAAATGTCTGAATAATTTTTGGTTTGACTGTAGCTCCTCTTTTTTTATATTGAAATACTCCAAGATAATCCCTTCTAATTCATGACTGCCATTTTGGTTTGCTCTATCCTCTGTGCTTCCGCATTCGTCAGTTCTAACCTAAGCTTTGTCTACGTCATACATCAGGTCAGAGGTCACCCTTTTTTTCTTTTTTGCAGCATGGGATAGTGCATTGTCCTGCATGAAAATCCTTTAATTTCAGAAGGTACTATTCTTCTTTTTATACCATAGCAGAAAATGGTCAGTTATGAACTCCACATTTCTTACAGAAGTCATTTTGACACCCTCAGAGACCCTAAAGGGACCTTCCATCTCACTTCCCAGTATTCCAGCCCAAATCACCAAATCATCCGCCACCTCCTTGCTAATGTCACAGTCTGGAACGGGGTGGCCATTTACCAATCCAGAAATCCATCCATCTAAGACCATCCACTGTAGTACGGCATCTGTCAAAAAATGAGTATTTCTACTCCTATTGTAAACATTTCTCTCTGTATAAGCTTTGGTTAGGGGTGGCTGAAATGCAACTTACGCACAACTGCCAGCCTGCATGGAGAGGTTCTTGAAACTCCAGAGACACCAGCAGCTTCAAATATCTGTTTGCTGCTCAAAAGTGGCTTTTTTTATAGCTGCCCTTTTAATACAATTAATCTGTTTCACGGGAATGTTCCTTAATTTGTTTGACAGAAACTTGCCCACAAATCTTTTGAGAGTTCGATAATCTCTATTCAGTTTTCGCTAAATATTTGTTTTCATGCCTTTTGCCAGACATTACACCATTTCATGCTTTTCATCTTCAGAAAGATCTTTCTTCCTCCCCATATGGCATGGGAACTGTGACTTGTTTAATAATGTGGAACAACCTCTTAAAGAAGGTTTTCCATTTACCTGAGAAGACCTGGTAAAATACTTAAGAAACTTGTCTGACCAGTTATCTAAAAAGATATGAGAAATAAAACAAACAAACACTTTCTTTGAAAAACTAATATCTGAATGTACTAAAATCCTACTGATATGTCACTTGCATAATACTTTGGGACACAGTGTATTCGGTTGTTAAAGGGTTAGTTCACCCAAAAATGAAAATTCTGTCATCTATTACTTACCTTCATGCCGTTCCACACCTGTAAGACCTTCATTGATCTTCGGAACACAAATTAAGATATTTTGGTTGAAATCCAATGGCTCCGTGAGGCCTCCATAGCCAGCAATGACATTTCCTCTCTCAAGATCCATTAATGTACTAAAAACATATTTAAATCAGTTCATGTGAGTACAGTGGTTCAATATTAATATTATAAAGCGACAAGAATATTTTTGGTGCGCAAAAAAAACTAAAAAAAACTACTTATATAGAGATGGCCGATTTCAAAACACTGCTTCATGACGCCATTGGCTGAAATCATGTTACTTTGGCGCTCCAAACAGCAGATTCGATACACTGATTCATAATGCTCCAATGCTTCCAGAAGCAAAAAATAAATAAATAAATATTTTCGTCGCTTTATAATATTAATATTGAACCACTGTACTCACATGAACTGATTTAAACTGTTTTTAGTACCTTTATGAATCTTGAGTGAGGAAATGTCATTGCTCCCTTTGCAGGCCTCATGGAGCCATCAGATTTCAACTAAAATATCTTAATTTGTGTTCCAAAGATTAACGAAGGTCTTACGGGTGTGGAACAGCATGAGGGTGAGTAATAAATGACAGAATTTTCATTTTTGGGTGAACTAACCCTTCAAGTCTGACGCGGCAGTTGTTAAGTCTGACATCTCGTACCACAAGAAAAACAACAAACGGTGCTAATATACACACACAATTTGGTGTAATACTACAAAAAAATTATAATCATAACCTTTAACTCCATACCAAAATTCCAGATGGCCAGACAGTGATTCATCTTTTATAAATCGTTAAAAAATATTAATATCTGTAATGCTGTGAGCACATAGACTGTTGTGTAGACTGTATTTAAAATGTTTAACTTTTTAAAATGTTTGATGTTTAATATTAATGAATAGTGCTCATAAACAGCCGTCGCTGGCATTCTCAAGTGAAATGAGATGAGGCTTGGACCCAGAAACGGCGTTCCTTACGTCACGACTTAACAAGTGGATACACAGACTTATTAAAATCTAAAATTACCTACCTTATAGGGAACCAGTCAATGATCTCCTCTAGAAAAACTAAATAATAATTCTCTGCTAAATAATTCCATAATGAAAATCTGCAAAAACACATTCTGGGGTATCTTTTTTTGGAAAACAAATGAACTAACTAATATTATATACAAAGTTTAGAAATTTGTAGCATTTATAATTCCCTTTTATTAGAACAACCGAAGTCCATAGTGTGTCCTCATTTAGATAGCTAATTATTAAAGAAGTGTGTGTATGTGTACCTTCAGGTCTGAGGCTCGCTGTTGGTTCTGTTGGGAGAGTTGCTCTAGGCTGATGGAGTTTTGTTCATTATCCTGCTGGAGTTTAGTGTTGCGATGTTGGAGTTGTTCCATTTCTTTACTGGTTTTCTCATTTATAGTCTGTCAGCAAGAACACAAATTCAATTTCAATGGTCATAGTCACAAGTTCTGCATGTGTGTATGTTTCCAACTTAGCTATTCTGTGGAACAATATTGTTAAAAAATGTCTTCAGATATCAGCTAAATCTGATAACCTTTCATTTATAGGTTCTCAAATGGAAATAATGTCCATTAAGTTTTGTATACAGAAAGTTTTCTTTTAGGGTTATGGTCGTAAACTAAGATCATCCTACCACTTGATTTGTTTGTGATACTTGTGCATGTCACTCTATCCACTAGATCAGAATCTCTTACTTTGTGTTCCTGGAGCTGTTGTTCCAGTTTCTGCTGATCATCTTGCAGACGCTGGCTCTGCTGCGTGAGTGATTTAATCTCTGATTGTCTGGACTCCAGGTCAGTTTGAAGCTGCTTCACTTCCTTTTCCAACTTCTCCTTCCTCCTGGTCTCCCGTTGAACCTCATTCTGACGCACCTGGATGTCCTGCTGGAGCTGTGAAAGAGAGACAGTTCTGTTCAGAGACTGTGTCTGTCTGTCTGTCTATCTGTCTACCTATCAGTCTGCCTGTCTAGATCTATCTATCTATCTATCTATCTATCTATCTATCTATCTATCTATCTATCTATCTATCTATCTATCTATCTATCTATCTATCTATCTATCTATCTATCTATCTATCTATCTATCTATCTATCGTCTGTCTGTCAGTTTGTCTAGATCCGTCTGTCTGTCTGTACAAGATGGACATGGTCGTAGAGGCATGTGAAGTCCAGGGTCGGGTGAGGGGGTAAGTCTTAGGGTAAGTATTTTCAGTGTGGCGATGGTAATTTTAGCATGTGGGAAGGTGGTTGAGGCCTTTTCAATCACTATTTGTAGTGATGTAGCCACCCTCTCCTGTTGGGCTCTCAGGTCGTTTGTGCCGGTATGGATTATTATATGGCTTGGGGACACCAGAGTTTGGCCACTGAGTGTTCGGACACCAGAGTTTGGCCACTCTGTGTTTGGGAAAGAGCTTCTTTTCATCAATAAATGTCCCATTTGAATCAATTAAAAGAGTGACTTCTGGTTTCAGTTTTCCTTCTGTCGATGTGGAGGGGTCATCTGAGTGTGATGTGAGGGAAGTGTCTGATGGGAGAGGAAGATTCTGGCTGTGCTGAATCTCTGTTGCTTGGGAGCTGTGATCAGGGTGAAGGGTGTCCTGCTCCACCGGTTCCTCTGATGAGCTGAACTCGCTGTGCTGTGCTCCTCTGTCCTGCCTCAGTGCTCTTATTTCCATCCTCATTGCTGTTAGTTGTGCCCTGTGTATCTCAGTGTGTTGTAAGAACAGTGTTTCCAGTGTGTCCAGCTGGGACCTTAGCCCCTCTCTCTCCTGCTGAAGTTCCTCCACTTCAGTCTGCAGTGTGGACAGCTCTCTCCTGAGGCTGTCCTTTTTGCTGTGCTTGGCTGTGGGGCTGTTGCTGGTCTGGTCTGTTGTCTGAACTTCTTCCAAGGAAAAGATCATCTCCTTGAGCTGTACCATTTCTCCATCTAGCTCTGTGAACATCTCCCTCATGTATAGCAGTGAGAATGAGGGTCTTTGGTCTGGTTTATGCTCGAAGGGTCTCTCTGTTCTGTCTGATCCTCATCTGTGTGGATGGTGTGGGAGACTGACTCCTCAGAAGTGATTAGTTGGTCACTGGTTATGGTCTCTTTCTGTGCTCTGTCTTTGAGTGAGTCTTGTTCAAAGACCCCATTGATGCTCTTTACCACCACTATACCTGTTGTTTTGTAGATATTAACGCTGGTGTTATTTGTGTCTTCTTCATTTCTTATTTTTAGCTGGAAACTCCCACAAATGCTTTTTCTTTCAGCAGAGGGGTAGTGCCTAATGATGGCCTTGTGCCATACATGGGGCTTGTTGGTGTAGAATATCAGGTTACTTATGTTGCCATCTTTATGTAGATCTGCAAAAAGTGTTTCTGGGTTGTCAGTCAGTCTTTTATTTTTGTAGACTTTCCGTACTGTTTCATTTGTGACATCTTTGGGATAGTGCAGTGCGATGACCTCCACATATTGGTGTTGTTTAGGCCTAACGCTCTGGTTGGAGGCTTCAGAACTCTTCTGAGGGCAGAAGGGGCGGTGCCAAGATGATATACTGGCCATAGTTGATTTAGAATGTAAACACAATCAACTGAGATAACTGCCAGTTTTTTTTTGTTGTTTTTTTTTGTTTTTTCTCTCAGTGAAGATAATATTAATGAAAAATAATAAATAAGCCAAAATATGACTTTTCACTGATTATGAGAAGATGATTTTTTTTTTATTCCAAAATTCCTGTTTTGTCCAAAATGTCTTTCTGTGATGTTCTTTCAAGCAAATATCCAATGAGAGATATATAGCACTGTTTTTTCAAATGCTTTTAGCTCTCTTTTCCTGTAAGTTTTCTTCTTAGTTGTTGTTGTTGTTTATGTTGCTTGATATGTTACCCTTTCAAAGATGAATACCCTCTTCTGCAGAGGGTTGTCCTGTGAATTTTCCTCAGATTCAGGTGAATTCAGGTGAAAAAAAAAACTGTCCTAATTCAACAAAAGCTTTGTCTAGATGTTGTCTAGATTATGTTTTATGTTGAATCTCCTATTTTCTCTAGGTTACTGGCAACATATCTTTTTCTCACAATTTATCTGGAGCTCAACTCAAGTTTGACCATCTCTCATGGAACTCTCTCTCTCTCTCTCTCTCTCTCTCTCTCAAAGATTCAAAAATAGCTTTATTGGCATGGAGAAAGGAATCCTTACATTGCCAAAGCATTAATAACAGTCAATAAAAATAAATAAATAAATAAAATAATAATAATGAAGAAAGAAAAAATCAGCAATAAAATAGCAATAATAATAATAAAATTGCAATAAAAATGTTCAATCTTAGAATATTTATAGAAGTGTCTCTAGGCATTTAGTGAGTGTGTTGGTAGTTCTGTCCCGCTGGAGGCTCTTTTGTCGTGACAGGACCTCACGTACCTGGCAGCCAGGTTTGAGCTTGCTGGGCTTTCTCCTAGCAGGTATGGGAGTTTTTCCATATTTGATCTCTGATGAAAGTCTTTGTGGTGGGTTGTGAAATAGGGATAGAAAGCGTCCCTAATTTGTGCATATTTAGGGCAGGATGTCAGAAAGTGCAGTTCTGTTTCCACTTCATTATCTGTGCAGTGGGGACATAGCCGGTCTTCCTTTGGTAGCCAGGTCTGTCTGTGTCTGCCTGTCTCTATGGTGAGATTGTGTTCACTGAGTCTGTACATGCTCAGGACTTTTCTCAGTTTAGGGTCACTCACTGTACTCAGGTATCCTGCCAATTCATATTCTCTGTTTAGGGCCAAATAGCATTCCAATTTACTTTGTAGGGCTGTTGCATCTGTCCAATGATTTAGGTATTTTTCTTTTTGTGTTTTAATTATTTGATTTGGTCTGGCTAAGTTTTTTATTTTCAGTCAGACATGTTGTTGTTTGTGTAGTCAACTCTAAGACCAATTGGCCGAGGGCGTTTCTTCCTGGTGTCAGCTCTTGGTAGTTCAGGGCTTTGTGATGAAGGGTCTGTTTATCACTATTTTTTAGGTGGGTATGGAATTTAATGGCCCTTTTTTGAATTGTGATTATAAGTGGGTATAATCCTAATTCTGCTCTGCAGGCATTATTTGGGGTTTTGCGCTGTACTCTGAGCAAAACTTTGCATAGTTCGGTCTGTAGAGTCTCTATTGGATGTTTGTCCCATTTAGTGAACTCTTGGTTTGGGAGTGGGCCCCAGACTTCACTCCCGTAGAGCGCGATGGGCTCTATTACTGATTTGATTATTTTTATCCAGATTCTGATTGGGATGTCAATTTTAATATTTCTCTTAATAGCGTAAAAAGCTCTCCGTGCCTTGTCTTTCAGGTCGTTAACAGCTTTATTAAAGTTCCCTGTGTTACTAATATTCATGCCAAGGTAAGTGTAGTTCTGCGTGTGCTCAAGGAGCATTTTGTCTAATTTAAAACTATGATGTTGGTCTTGGCAGCTGGGTCTTTTTCGGAAAATCATTATTTTTGTCTTTTTGGGGTTAACTGATAGGGTTAAGGGTTAGGTTATTCTCTCTGACTGTTTGTATATCTATCTGTCTGTCTGTCTATCTATTGGTTTATCATTCTGTCTGTCTGTCTGTCTGTATGTATGTTTTTCTATCTATCTATCTATCTATCTATCTATCTATTTATCTGTATGTCTCTGTCTGTCTGTCTGTTTAGATATATCTGTTTGTCTATCTGTCTGTCTGTCAATTCAATTCAATTCAATTCAAAATTGCTTTATTGGCATGACTGTAAATAATACAATATTGCCAAAGCATACATAAAACAATAATAAAAACATCTGTATAATAGAAGAAAATAATATCAAATATTATATGTCTATCTATCTGCCTAGATCTATCTATCTGTCTGTCTGTCTGTCTGTCTGATAGTCTATCTATCTATCTATCTATCTATCTATCTATCTATCTATCTATCTATCTATCTATCTATCTATCTATCTATATATCTATCTGTCTATCTATCTATCTATCTATCTATCTATCTATCGATTTGTCTGTCTGTCTGTCTATCTATCTGTCTATCTATCTATTGGTTTATCAGTCAGTCTGTCTGTCTGTCTGTCTGTCTGTCTGTCTATCTATCTATCTGTCTATCGATTTTTCTATCTATCTAGATCTCTCTGTTTGTTTGTCCGTATTTCTGTCTGTCTGTCTGTTTATCTATCGAATTGTCTGTCTGTCTGTCTGTATGTATGTATGTCTATCTATCTATCTATCTATCTATCTATCTATCTATCTATCAATTTGTCTGTCTGTCTATCAGTCTATATACAGTATATCTGTTTGTCTGATCTATCTATTGGTTTATCAGTCTGTCTGTCTGTCTATCTATCTGCCTAGCTCTATCTGTCTGTCTGTATGTCTATCTATTGATTTGTCTGTATGTCTGTCTGTCTGTATGTCTATCTATCTATCTATCTATCTATCTATGTATCTATCTATGTATCTATCTATCTATCGATTTGTCTATCTGTCTGTCTAGATCCATCTGTCTGTCTGTCTATCTATTTATTGGTTTATCAGTCAGTCAGTCTGTCTGTCTGTCTGTCTAGATCTATCTGTTTGTTTGTTTGTTTGTTTGTTTGTTTGTTTGTTTGTTTGTTTGTCTGTCTATCTGCCTACATATCTGTTTGTCTATCTGTCTGTCTGTCTATCTATCTATCTGCCTGTCAGTCAGTCTGTCTGCCTAGATCTATCTATCTATCTATCTATCTATCTATCTATCTATCTATCTATCTATCTATCTATCTATCTATCTATCTATCGCTTTATCAGTCTGTCTGTCTATCTATCTATCTATCTGCCTGTCAGTCAGTCTGTCTGCCTAGATCTATCTATCTATCTATCTATCTATCTATCTATCTATCTATCTATCTATCTATCTATCTATCTATCTATCTATCTATCTATCTATCTATCTATCTATCTATCTATCTATCTATCTATCTATCTATCGCTTTATCAGTCTGTCTGTCTGTTTGTCTGTCTATCTATTTATTGTTTATCAGTCTGTCTGTCTGTCTGTCTGTCTGTCTATATATCTATCTGTCTAGATCTATCTGTTTGTTTGTCTGTCTGTCTATCTGTCTAGACATATCTGTTTATCTGTCTGTCAAGCTGTCAGTCTATCGATTTGTCTGTCTGTCTGTCTCTATCAATCGATCATCTATCTATCTATCTATCTATCTATCTATCTATCTATCTATCTATCTATCTATCTATCTATCTATCTATCTATCTATCTATCTATCTATCTATCTATCTATCTATCTATCTATCTATCTGTCTGTCTGTCTGCCTGCCTGCCTGCCTGCCTGCCTGCCTGTCAGTCAGTCAGTCAGTCAGTCAGTCAGTCAGTCAGTCAGTCTGTCTGTCTGTCTATCTAACACAGAGACATATATATCATTAGTATCAGCCAGTAGTTAAAGTGTGTTGCAAATGAGTAGTATTTTTGACTCTTCCAACCTTTAAATTTTGGAGGCACTTTTGGATGGAATACATTCAGAGTTTAAAGTGGTTTGTCAGGCCACTTATTGATTTTCTTACTGTGTTATACACAGTAAACAATTTAAGCTAGTGTTGCCAGGGAGGTGACAGAAGAACCAATCTGTCCAAATTTACAAGTTCAAGTGCCACATTCACAAGCTTTAAGTTCCATTTCTCACAACATATGAAGAGTCAAGAGTAGAACTGCTAGAAATACGCATAATTTGAAGAGTAACAATCACCAGGCACCATATTTCAAATATTGATTTGCTGAAACAGCTAGACATTTGAAATCCTAAAACATTTTCATGGCCTTAAAATGAGAAAAACAGTAGTAAAGCACTGCTGATATTGATGTCAGTGATGAAAAGAGCCAATTATATGTTTGAATACTTGTTTTTGTATGTATGTGTGTGTGTGTGTTTTCTTGTACCAAATATAATATAATTCTAATAAAATGCCATGGCAGTTACTCTGCACACTAATGTTATCAAAAGACCCAGTGGCGTCATATACAAAGCTTTTTATGTATTACCTGAGCAATCAGTTCCATGGCTTTGTTCTTCTCAGCCTCTATCTCATGCTGAGCCTCAGTGGCTTTAGTGAGGTTCTCCCGGAGTGTCACCACCTCTGACAGCAGCTTGTCTCTCTGACTGGTCAGCTCCTCTTTGATCTTTAACAGATCACCCATGCTAGACACATTCAAAAAGATTTATGAACAAGCTTTGTTCTCCATCCCCGCCAGAACACCTCAACAAGGTTATAGTTTCTCTGAAGGCCATCACACAGAATATACCTTGGCACAGGGTTAAGAATAAAAATAAATATTAGAAGAAGAATTGTGTCAGGCATACAAAAAGGCTATCTGTAAGATAAAAGCGTGCATGATACTTAACTGCCTCTATTCTACCAGAATACTGAGAATAGACTGAATGTATAGTTGTATAATACTGTTCACCTGTATTCTTGGCCCTTGAAGACTTCAGATCCTTTTTCAACTAGCATGTTGAGATTGGTTATGTCCTCCTTTAGTTTCTGGATTGTTTCTTTTGCCTGCAACTCCTTTTCATGTGAAGCTTCAACCATTTTCCAGGCCTTGTCAATTTCCTAATCACCAGTAAAATACACAGATAGGGCAAAAGATGTGGCAACAGCTCTAAAATAAGCCTAATATTACGGTATGAGGAAATTATTCAGGGGTCGTCATGTTTAAGTTTAAAGACACAATAAACACAACATCCATTTTATAGAGTGCCATAATTTCTAGCTAGGGTACCATTTTAAGGGTGCTGATTGTGGCTTGATCTTCATCTGCTAGTTTCGTGGCTGTGGATAATTTGACAGAGTTGGACACTATCTCTGCATTCAGCTCCCTGCATTTAGCCATCAGTCTCTTTTCATTCATGTGGGACTTCTGCAGAGCTTTGGCGATCTTCTCATATTCCACACGAAACTTCTCGAATTTTTCATCTCCAGATAACTCATTTAAAACCTCCTGGGTGTCTATGTCCATGGTTTCAAAAGTGCTGTCCTCGGCCTGAAAATGTATTCAAAAGCATAAGTGTGACATCATAAGATGCTGTCTGATAACTTAAAACCTGTGCTGACAGTGTACTGTAAATAAGTTGAAGTGAGTCTGTGCCTTGCAGATTTGTAACAGTTTGCAAGCCTACTTTTGCTCTGCTGATGGTGTACTGAAATGATCAAACACAAAGAACAAAGAGCCGGCAACATGTGTTGGTTTTAAAAGGTTGGTTCACCCAAAAATGAAAATTCTGTCATTAATTACTCACCCTCATGCCGTTCCAATCCCGTAAGACCTTCGTTCATCTTCAGAACACAAATTAAGATATTTTTGATAAAATCCGATGGCTCAGTGAGGCCTCCATTGATAGCAAGATAATTAACACTTCTAAATGTCCAGAAAGCTACTAAAGACCTATTTAAAACAGTTCATGTGACTACAGTGGTTCAACCTTAATGTTACAAAGCGACGAGAATGCTTTTTGTGCGGCAAAAAAACAAATAACGACTTTATTCAACGATATCTAGTGACAGGCGATTTCAAAACACTGCTTCATGAAGCTTCGAAGCTTTACGAATCTTTTGTTTCGAATCAGTGATTCAGAGCATGTATCAAACTGCCAAAGTCACGTGAACCATTGAAATTTCGAAACGCTTTGAAACACTGTATAAAGAAGCATCGTTTACTGAAATAATGTGACTTTGACAGTTTGATACACTCTCCGAACCACTGATTCGAAACAAAAGATTCGTAAAGCTTTGAAGCTTCATGAAGCAGTGTTTTGAAATCAGCCATCACTAGATATTCTGGAATAAAGTCATTATTTTGTTTTTGTTTACTGGCGCACAAAAAGTATTCTTGTCACTTCATAACATTAAGGTTGAACCACTGTAGTCACATGACCTGTTTTAAATATCTTTAGTACCTATCTGGGCATTGAAAGTGATAATTATATTGCTATCAATGCAGGCCTCACTGAGCCATCGAATTTTATCAAAAATATCTTAATTTGTGTTCCGAAGATGAACGAAGGTCTTACGAGTGTGGAACGACACGAGGGTGAGTAATTAATGACAGAATTTTCATTTTTGGGTGAACTAACCCTTTAATACTGTTGGAGTGTTTGCAGGCTTCATGGAGAAAACATCACAGAAAAAAAATGAAAAGAATCATACACTGGAGCATTGTCTAATCCATCTAAATACAGGCTAACATTACAGTTTATTGATTGTAGTCCATCATTCTTTCAAATTATCATTTCAGATCTCTCAGCACTTAAAAGATATACAAAATATTGATGGGATAAAAAAAAAATCCTGAGGCAGTTTCCAGCAGGAAAATAAATAATTGGTGAGAAAAATAAGAAATGTTACAGTAACTGTCAACAAGACTAGTAATTAGTGGTAAAAAAAAAAAAATAAAAAAATAAAAAAGGTTTTATGTTATTAATAGGGCAAAGCAGTTAAAGTGAGACATTTTCAGATAATTTGCAATTCGTGTTCTTTTAAAATATCATTTCAAATCAAGAAATCTTAAGTGCATCTGTGTTCACTAAGCATAAACCACATTCATGTTTTAAACGTTGACAAACCTACAAAATGTACCTAAAAACATCTCATCAAACTGGAAAAGGCTCATAAAAATGAGGTTTAATAAAATTGACCAAGTAAATGCTTTTATTGTTTATTATCTTGTATTAAATAGAATTCTATTTAGCGTATATTACAGCTATTTTCATCTAGCATAGACTGAAGCCTAATTTAAAAACGTTAACTTCACCTAACAACTTGAAACACGGATATGCTTCAGAATATAGTGGAATGCATTAAATATGAAAGACATTTCACTGAGCCCACAGCTAACTTAGAATTCAGTGTTTGAGATGCTAATAGCTAAGATCCATAAGTCTTTATATTTCACTCCACACCAAAGCCAAAGTTTCAGTTTAACATACCTCCTCCATAGCGGTCGTTTGTCCGTCCCCTCTAAAAACCCTCAAAATGTTGTTGTTTTGTGATTAATAAACTGTAAAACGCATACTGTGCGTGTTTTGCTTCAACAACCCGCACGACTGTTTTTTGGTCGCCGGGGATACGCGTCCTCGTTGCCTGGCAGCCGCGACCCACTAAGCACTTCGCGGTTCATCAAGTGATAATAACGGGACATAGCGCTCTCAATACAGTAAAACATTATTGAGAAAATATTTTACAGACACAAGACACCTGAAATTAACAATAATGAGTAAAACTTGTAATGTTCATCAAAGTTTTTGAGTAGAGGGAGGCTGCCATATAGAAGTTTTTTAGTGCATGAATCCTGCTTTGTTTATGTGTTGTCTTTTACACTAGGTGGCAGCTTTACACAGTGCAATCAATGTCTTGTAACAAGCAGCAGTGAAAAATGAAGTGTTGTTAAACTCTCAGTATCACCGATTTCGTTTAAATATATGTACAGCATAGGGTGAGTTCAGAAAGTGGGACAAATGAGTTTTGTGACCAATTGCCCTGTAAAAATGAAGATGGCAATCGTCATTAATAATTGCCATAAGGGTGTCATTCTGAAAATGGTTTAATTTATCTGACATCATAGTGGATCATCAAACTTAAACATCTAACAGAATGGAAATCACCTACTTAAAACTTTTATGGTGTTTTTAAAGGATGGTTGACAAGGT
This sequence comes from Chanodichthys erythropterus, assembly GCF_024489055.1. NCBI lineage: Eukaryota > Metazoa > Chordata > Actinopteri > Cypriniformes > Xenocyprididae > Chanodichthys > Chanodichthys erythropterus. The sequence goes on along the minus strand of NC_090232.1, from coordinate 39,140,962 downwards.
ACATTATGTAAGGATATGCTGTAAGTACTAGCTGTAAGGTAAAGGTGGACACTTTTTAAAACTGTTCTGATAGTCAGTAATCATCAAACTTTTATAAGCCAACATGAACCGTGTCATCTAACAGGTAAAGCTTCAACATTTAGGCCTACTGTTTACAGATTGTACAGTACAGACATGAGAATAGGCCTATGGTGTGTTAGCATTAGCATGTTTTCTAGCTGCACTTTGCTGGACATTTATGGCCATTAGCTGATCCTGACCAAGCTAGTTAGGGCTGGTAGACCACCTTAGACTAGTAACAAGCCATCTACTAAACTATGTTGTAAATACCAGCTTATCCACCTTAAGGTGACATGATTTAAAAAAAAAAAAAACGAAGATCATAGTCTAAATTGAAGTAAAAATGTATTTTATATCATTAAAAAAAAAATCAATATCAGTACAAAAACAAAAACTATCCCACTTCTCCCTATATATAACAGGAACATGTTTGGCATTTAATTATACCTCAAGAGCTCTCAGTTTGACAAGTAACCAGGCCCAGATCCTATCAATCCTACCTTAATTCTGCACATGTACTCAGATAAGCAACATGCTGATTACATAATTTGGCAATGTTATATTCATCTTTTTATAATTGCGCTTCACTGTCCATAGCCATGCTGAATTACGTCAGATGACACAATGAGAGGTGTGGAAGTTCCTAGAGATCAGTTGAGTCACTTGTGTCTAGCCCAAATGTATTAGTATTTTCTGGGATACACAAGTTTATGTCTTTATATGGAAGACAAAATATTATATTATATTATATTATATTATATTATATTATATTATATTATATTATATTATATTATATTATATTATATTATATAAAAATATTACCAAAGAAAATATAATTACATTTTTATTAATAAAAAAACGTTTTTTGCATATATTCCAATATTTCCAAATTAGAATATATGCAAAAAGTATATTTTAATTTATTACATGCCTTATAATAATATTTATATATTTGGTTGGTTTATATAATCAAGTGCAAATTTACTGAATAATAATAGAACATTTGTTTCTCATTTTATGCAAATTCCATGTTGACATTCTATGAATACTTGAAAACAATAGCTTGAAAAATAAGAACACTATGTGCAACTTTGAGTGACTATTACGATGTTTTGGCTGTTCCCTGTTCTGGATCTCTCTTGGATGTTATGTTCATATTTTCCTGAAGTATACTGTTGAGTCTCTGACGACAATAAGTGACACATTGTCATGACTTCGTGCGTCGACACCTGAGCTATTAAAGTGTGATATTGCAGCAAAAAATGTTCATACACATTTTTGATTGGTTGGCTTATATACTCTGTATAAGGGAACATCCAGTAGTAGCCAAATTATATAGGTGAGTGGATTACATAATTATGATGACACATTATCCTGATGGTTGAGGCAGTGTATTTGATCTAATCTAAAGTAGAAGCAAAGGCGACAGATGCGCGTTAAATCCCCGATGGAGGGAAAACTCACCAAAGCAGGATGACAAAACAAACATCCGAGGGAACAAAAGTTAGCAAATCAAATCGTTTTTGAGCTGACCTACATAAAATATCCAATTTATTTCCATTTCGTTCATTGCAAACCTCTCTGTGTGGCTTGTGCGTTCTCCCGAAGCGCAAACGCGCGTCTTTTCACCTGCAGCTTGGGCGCGTTTGGGCGGCTGATGTGTTTTTCAATGACAGTTCATCGAGCAGAGAAAAACTTGTGGATCTGTAGTCGGTTCAAATCCGACTTGTCACGGACATAATAGCAAGAACAAACCAAGAGAAGGACGATAAGAGTGAGTTATTAGAGCCTGACGCTCGAAGTGCAACATCTGGAGATCAGCAGCAGCAGTCATGGGCAACAGTGTGTCCGGAATCAGAGCACTGCACAGGGGACAGCAGAACAGGTTTCAAAGACTTCCAAACTCACACAAAGGTTAGTATTTCTATTCTATTCTATTCTAGTTGGATTTCCCTGCTGGAAAATCCAACCTGAACTGGTAGATATTTCTTGGAATATTAGCTGCTTAAAGTCAGCTATTAGCTGGTTGACCAGTTACCATGTTCCAAAAAAAATTACCACCTTGATGATAGTTCAAGATAACATGCAGGAAACGTTCCCACAACTTTCACTAATGTTTTGTAAAGGTTATGTACGTTCTTTAAATAACATTTAGAGAATGTTCTTATAACATTATGTAGCTAATATTTGATATGCATTCTCATAATGTTCATAACGTTCTTGGGACAATGTTCTTGGAGTGTATTTATGGTGTTGTTTTTACTTGAGTGTTGTCATAACATTGAGAAAAAACATTCTAAGAACATTGTCAGTACATCCTTATGATGTAATTTGTTCATGATGATGTTGACGTTAACCTTGGTGAAATATTACAAATAAACGTTAAAACAATGTCATATTGTGAGTAAAAATAAGGTTAGGAGAATGTTAAACTAACTTTTTTACGAGTTCACACTTATAAATAATCAGATAGAGTAAAAGAGTATGCATATTTGTCTAAGCTCGGAATTTGGCCTGAGCCCGTATCCCTGGCTGGGATAGAAAGCAGGCGAGAGTGAGGAGTCAGGGTGATGGAGGGATGCTATTATATACTGATTGGGTGATCATTTACTAAACATGTTCCTCCAGAACTTCCTCCTGAACCTGAAACATCATTTATTTTAACCTTTAATAGCGATATAATCATGACAAGTAAACTGGACATTGATGTTTTAGACCTAGTCCACATGTACACTGAGATTTTTGTATAAACTGATATAAAAAATATAAAAAAATCACGTCCATATGAATGCAAAAACATGCTAAGCACTGTCAAGAGCATGCCAAACCAACAGGTTGCGATATAACCCAAAATGTAAAGCCATTTTGGCCAATCAAAAGCCTGGAAAAAAGATTACCGGTTCGAGTGTTGTGCCAAATTTCGACCCCCTGCTAAATTATTAGCCCCCTTGTTGAAGTTGCTACCTGATTGGCTGATCTTAACCCCACCCCTAATTCTAACCCCTCCCCCTCACCTACTCCTAAACCTACTAGTACTTAGGGAGGTAATAATCTGTCAGGGGGTCGAAATTCGGCACAACACCGGTTCTCGACATCACAAACCAAAATCTCTGGTTTCACCATCTACACGACAACACTGCAACCAGAGTTTCTAAAAATCTTCACACTAGCAGGAGTTTTCAAAAAAGTTCAGTTTCAGTGACCGGATACTGCGTTTGCGTGTGGATGAATGGCCAATGGCTCCGGTTTTGAAAATACCCATGTTCATTTGGACTGGGCCTTAGAAACATTGCAAATCACAAAATTTGTTAGCTGGATAGCAAGTGTGCCATATTTATGCAGCCTAACAATCCTTTAACTGATATGAATTATAGAAATGTGATAGCCAGGTTAAAGAGATGTGTTTTTAGTCTAGATTTTAGTCAACAACCAAGACATTTCCTTTTCTTTTCTGTCTATTCCAAAGTAAACATCCTGCACCATTAGAGCAATTGTCTGTCTGTGAATTATGCTGATTATAATGTTTCTCATGGTAACTGTTGAATTCACGTGGGTGCTGAAGGACAGCGCTTCTTTTCTTACACTTGTATACTCTTATAAGATTCTTAGACTTGTGCCACATTCATCAGTTATTAATGGGTGAAACTGCACTGTGTCCATGTTACTCATCATAGCACACAATACTGTGATTAATCATTACAGTCATAACAATAACAATGCGCAATTATGAGCAGCTCTGCAAAATAATTAAACACTAAGGACATCATGTTCAATAACATTACTCAGCATTTACTTATGTAAATACCTCTGTACTGTGTGCATGATCACTGTACTAAGTTATAAATTATGAGACCAATTCAAGTGTCCGAGTTATTAGGATGGCCCATTTTCTCTGTGCCGAAAGTTCAACCAGGCCCAGTTCACTAGGTGAAAAGTTTAATGGTCTCACTTTCTCTGACTGAATGGCCTACAGTAACATTATTTTATGTAAGCCAACACATTGCCAGCCCTTGAGCTCCTCTCCAACTCCTAGTGGTGCTGCGTAGGAAGTTTGCAGTGATGGAGGTAATTTTGGAGATGCTGTTCTGTTTCAAAGCTCTACTGATTCATGCATAACAGAGCATCTGATTATGAAGATTATGCCAGTGCGGATATAATTGCGCCCCTCATTAGCAAAAAAGCCATTATATTCAAATAAAGACATGCTAAAGGGGGCTTTAATTATCTGTGCCATTGACAAGGCACTCCGGTGCATTTACAGATTGCACTGAAGGGCCAGCAACAACAATCAAAGGGTAATGCAAACGATTTGTAAATTTAATGATTTGTAATTGATATAAAATGAGCATGAGAGTACATAAGCCATTTTCTCTCTCGTAATGACTTTTTTTTCTTCATCATTACAGGAAAGCACAAGAAAATGCAATTTTAGTTGATTACACAAGAGGTGAATCAAAATGCTTTTTCCACCAGGAAACCTTTTTGGGTGTTTATTGGGAAACATACGCTTTATTAAACTGCCAAAGTAAATAGCGAGGTCATTTGCTGACAAATTTCCTGATGAAGTGTTTGCATGCGTTTGCTCTTGTGATGAATTGTAACGAGAGGCAGAAGGGACAGTGGAACCCATTATTCTGTCAGAAGAGATCTCCTTGACAACAGGACATAGCATGTAAACCGTTACCATGGCGATTGTCCCTCAGTGTTATAAGATAACAGGAGGAAGGTTAGGTTTATATATCTTATGTATCTTTGTGCCACTTGTTTTGCACCAGAAATGTAGCGTGTAAAATTATAGGTTGGAACCTAATTGTTACTTTGAACAGTGAACCGAAACCTGCAATGTTTAATTTTGTCTTGTAATGGCACGGAAACATCCCCACCTCCTTCTTATTCCACTCTGGTTCAACTTAAATAACCAATTTTCTTTTCTGTAAAGGAGAGATGTAACGCTTCAAGCCAGTTTGTTTCTCATCATAAATGATTAGGATAAAATTTTTCGTTTCCATTGCAATTGGCCCCATTGACATCAGCGACATCAAGAATGAGAAACTCTATTTCTGGCCAAATGACTCACAGCAACATGTTGCGCTTATAATGAATTGGATGTAATTTGTTCTAAATGTGTTTCTGAATATGAAGTATATCTGCAGAAGCACACAACAGCGAGATATGAGATGATTCATGATTTTATGAAGGGAGGGGATGTGAGAACAGGAGCACATAACCAGTCCAGAAAAGATGAGCCTTGAGGGAGAAGGGGAGGTTTGTGTGCGTGCGTGTGTGTGTGTGTGTGTGTGTGTGTGTGTGTGTGTGTGTGTGTGTGTGTGTGTGTGTGTGTGTGTGTGTGTGTGTGTGCTTTTGTTTATATTACATTGTGGGGACCAAATGTCCCCATGATGTAATATAAACCTGAGTTCACCTACATCGTGGGGACCAGCCAGCGGTCCCCACAATGTAAATGGGTTTATAAATCATATAGAATGAGTTTTTGTGAAAAAGTAAAAGTTTGCACAGTTTCCTGTGAGGGTTAGGTTTAGGGGTAGGGGCAGGGTAGGGGGATAGAATGTACAGTTTGTTCAGTGTAAAATGCATTGAAGTCTATGGAAAGTCCCCACAATTCACAAAAACAAACATGTGTGTGTGTGTGTGTGTGTGTGTGTGTGTGTGTGTGTGTGTGTGTGTGTGTGTGTGTGTGTGTGTGTGTGTGTGTGTGTGTGTGTGTGTGTGTGTGTGTGATGTGTATGCAGAAGTGTTGATGTCTCTGCATCTGTGCTCATGTCATACATGGATGTATGTTTTTGTCTATTCATGATTACATACACATGCTTATTTAGACTCAGATGTGTGGGTGGGTTTACCATCTAAAATCATAGGCCAAGCACCCACGGAAAAACATGGGGAGATATTCTCCATTCATTTTATCCATTGAAATGAATGGAGAATGGGGGGGGGGGGTGCTTTTATGTAATTTTATGTAATTAACTTGAAAATCATTAGGTATATCAGAGAGAGAGATTCACAACAACACTTAATGGAAAGGAGAGCCTGTTCTCTTTTAAAAATCATCAATTTCCTTGTAATAGTTTCAATTTATATGTCGCCGCACAACCTACACATCCCAGCATAAACGCTCTGTTCACAAACCACTGTTAGTTTTAACATAAAAGCAAGCAGAATCAGAAAGCGAATTACTAAAGAGCTCATCTTAGTTCATCGCAATCTGTTATAGTTCTGTTATAATAAATGTGTAAAGTGTATAGTCTGTTTTGGTTTCGTTTTTACTGTGTTCTGTTCCTGTTTTGCCTGCATGAGTTCCTAGTTAGTTTTCCTGGCTGTTAATTAGTTTCCACATACCTGTTTCTGTTCACCTTCATTATATTCCCCATGTATTTAAGCCCTGACTTTCATTCTGTTCAAAGTTTAAGTGGTTATGTTATTTATTCTCCTGTGATTCCTTGTTGTGCACAATGAACCTCTTGTTTACATAATGTGTACACTTTGTTTGTTGTAATGAGAGGATTTGCAAGTGTGCAGCACTCAGAATCCACTTAACGCTCAAAATGGCAGTTTTTGTTTAGTGCTAAATTGACACTGTGGGCACCCATCGGCATAAATGTAAATCACCGCCTATGTCTAAAATAGTGCAGCTCCTGTTGTGGTCTAGTGGTCCACACACATGCTTTGATGCAAGTTCAAATCTCATTTGTGATATTTTCTGATTCATCTTTGCTGTAACATTGGCTGAATTCAGCACATACCACTCTTAGTATTTTTTACTCACTTTTTTTTTTTTTTCGGTCACCCAAAATTTGATTAAACTTGGCATGAAAAGGACGTTGTGATAGTCTTTTATTCCTCTATCTGAGTAAATTGGCTTCTCCAGGAAGTTGTGGCCTAATGGTTAGAGAGTCAGACTTGTAACCAGAAGGTCATGGGTTTGAGTCTCAGTACCAGCAGGAAACGAAGGTGGGGGAGTGAATAAACAGCGCATAATTATTCTTATTCTCTCTTATTCTCATTACCCACAACTGAGGTGTCCTTGAGCAAGGCAACTCCCTTGGCGCCCCATCAAAAAGGTTGCCCACTGCTCCGGGTGTGTGTTCAATACTCACTACTGTGTGTGTGCACTTGGATGGTTAAAATCAGAGCACAAATTCAGAGTATGGGACACCATATAAGTATATTTGGCCACACGTCACGTCACTTGACCGGACTTGATTTTGTCCATCGGATTGGATGGTTTGATTGTTAATATCTAAATGAAATTGTTTTAAATCTGAAATGTTCTTTACTACTGAATCAACTTCACTATTCAGGTGTCACAGTTAGTTTGCAGACAAGGAGAGATGAAACATGGATCTAGATTCAGCAGTATTTATTTAATGAAAATAAAAACACTCTGGAACACAGAAAAACTGTCAACCAAACGACACATTGATGAAAGCAGACAAAGAACTAGGAGGTATAGGTCTATATATATATATATACAGGTGAACAGTAACTAAAACAACCACCAGCACACACAAAGAAACATAAGAACACCAAGAAAACAGGAAAAGAGAAGCAGGAACAACAGAATGAAATAAACTTCAAAATAAGAGTCTTAAAACACAAAAACACCTGTAAGACATGACATTAGGTTACAACTACAAATATATAAGTTTAAAGTGGGAAAACAGAGAGAAAAAGATGATTAACCCCATAAAGCCTGACTTATGAAATAGTCTGAAAAATCGAATTTTTGGAAATGGTTTTGGAAACAGTTTATTGAACCTTTAGACAAAATAACTAAATCCAATAAAATGTTTGCATGTGTGTTTTTATTGAGTTGATATATCAGGCTGGTATGATATAGGAGAATATGGCGCTCATACTCCTTAATTTTATTCAGAGGCCTGAAGTAAGCAAAAAATGTGCAGTTTGGTGCATTTGCTGATATTGGCCATGAAGGAAGATAAAATTCTGCTTGCAATGTAAATCAATGAAACCTTTATAGCAGACAGCTTGCATATAAATATCAGTTATCACTTAATATTTTCCAATAATGTCTTAGTCAGATGGTATTTAAATGCTTCATTTTATGATGAAAGCTAGTTTTTATTGTGGAGGGCAAAACATGCAATGCAATACAATGATGATTGAGAGATGTACAAATAAACATTCCTCAAAGGCCTGATAAATCATATTTCATACTTACATTTTAAGAAAATAAGAAAACAATATATATTATTAAAAAATAATGAAAAATCGGAGGAAAAATATACTGTTTTGCTGTATGGGTTCATTTGTTAATGGTGCCCTCGAATTAAAAATTTAATTTATCTTGGCATAGTCAAATAACAAGAGTTCAGTACATGGAAATGACATACAGTGAGTCTCAAACACCATTGTTTCCTCCTTCTTGTGTAAATCTCATTTGTTTAAAAGACCTCCGAAGAACAGGCGAATCACAACATAACATCAACTGTTATGTAACAGGGGTGTACACCCCAATATTTGCATATGCCAGCCCATGTTCCCAACATTATGAAAGGCATTAGAGAAGGGCAGCCAGTATCTGCACAGCTGAATCATCAGACTAGGTAAGCAAGCAAGAACAATAGCGAAAAATGGCAGATGGAGCAATAATAAGTCAAGTCAAGTCAAGTCAAATTTATTTATATAGCGCTTTTACAATTGGTAATTGTTTCAAAGCAGCTTTACATATTAGAAGCACAGAAAAAAAGGGAAGTGGTTAAAACTGTACAAGCAAGCGTGGTAATATGTAACATATACAAGATGGTGCTACATTAAGCCAATGTCGGCTGACTTCCAGGGGTGGAAAAAACCCCCTAGGAGAAAAACCCAGCATGCTAGCACTGGGAAAAAAGTCCTAGGAGGGAAAAAACCCCTTGGAAGATATATATATGTAAATGTATATGGAGATCAAAATCTGAATTGTACATTTTTATTATAGAGATTAAAAATCGATTATATATAAATATATGTAAGCGGATACGGGGATCCTGGGCTACGTTGTAGTCAGGTCCAGACGCAGGTTCTCCATCTGATCTGGATACGGCCTGGATCCAGCACCCGGCAAACCTCAGGATAAGCAGAGAGACAGATATTAGCGTAGATGCCATTCTTGTTCTGATGTACAGGTATATCTAGTGTTATAGGAAATGTTCTCGGTTCCGGCCGACCTAATTATTGCAGCGTAACAATCCTTTAACGGATTTGAAAAATGTTAATGTATTGATAATGTGTTATGTGTATGCAAGAGCAAAGAGATGTGTTTTTAGTCTAGATTTAAACTGACAGAGTGTGTCTGCTTCCCGAACAATGCTAGGAAGATTGTTCCAGAGTTTAGGTGCTAAATAGGAAAATGATCTGCCGCCTTCAGTTGATTTTGATATTCTGGGTATTATCAACTGGCCTAAATTCTGAGATCGCAATAAACGTGAAGGACTATAATGCATTAAGAGCTCACTTAGGTACTGGGGAGCTAAACCATTTAGAGCTTTATAAGTAAGTAGCAAGATTTTAAAATCTATACGATGTTTAATAGGGAGCCAATGTAATGTTGACAGAACTGGGCTAATATGGTCATACTTTCTGGTTCTAGTAAGAACTCTAGCTGCCGCATTTTGAACCAACTGTAGTTTGTTTAAAAGCCGAGCAGAACAACCACCCAGTAGAGCGTTACAATAATCTAGTCTTGAGGTCATGAATGCATGAACCAACTGTTCCGCATTTGTCATTGAGAGCATATGTCGTAATTTAGATATATTTTTTAGATGGAAGAAGGCGGTTTTACAGATACTAGAAACATGACTTTCAAATGAAAGATTGGTATCAAAGAGCACACCCAGGTTCCTAACTGAGGACGAAGGTTTAATGGAGCACCCGTCAAGTGTTAGAGAGTATTCAAGGTTTTTTCGTGAGGAAGTTTTTGGTCCAAAGATTAGGAAATCAGTTTTTTCTGAATTTAATAATAAGAAATTTCTTGTCATCCAGTTTTTAATGTCAGCTATGCATTCTGTTAGTTTTGTGAATTTGTAGGTTTCGTCAGGGCGCGAGGAAATATAGAGCTGAGTATCGTCAGCGTAGCAGTGAAAACTAACACCATGCTTCCTAATTATCTCTCCTAAGGGCAGCATGTACAGAGTGAAAAGCAACGGTCCTAATACTGAGCCTTGTGGTACCCCATATTTAACCTGTGATCGATACGACATCTCTTCATTAACTACCACAGACTGATAACGGTCAGATAAGTATGATTTGAACCATGCCAAAGCAATTCCACTAATGCCAATATAGTTTTCAAGTCTTTTTAAAAGAATGTTATGATCGATAGTGTCAAAAGCAGCACTGAGATCTAATAACACTAATAGAGAAATACAGCCACGATCGGATGATAGGAGTAGATCGTTTGTAACTCTAACGAGAGCAGTCTCAGTACTATGGTATGGTCTAAATCCTGACTGGAAATCCTCACAGATTCCATTTCTTTCTAAAAAGGAACACAGTTGTGTTGAAACTGCCTTTTCTAGTATCTTTGACAGAAAAGGTAGATTCGAGATTGGCCTGTAATTTACTAAATCTCTCGGATCTAGTTGAGGTTTTTTAATAAGAGGTTTGATAATAGCCTGCTTAAAGGTTTTTGGCACGTGTCCTAGTGTTAAAGATGAATTAATTATATCAAGAAGTGGACCTACGACCTCTGGAAGCATTTCTTTCAGTAGTTTAGTCGGCATTGGGTCTAACATACATGTCGTTGATTTTGATGATTTGATAAGTTTAGATAATTCTTCCTCTCCTATAGCGGCGAATGATTCTAGTTTTACCTCAGGGACAATACAGTGCACTGTCTGAAGAGAAACTGTAGACGGTTGCATGTTTATAATTTTCTCTCTAATATTATCAATCTTGCAAGTAAAGAAGTTCATAAAGTCATTACTGCTGTGCTCTATGGAAACGTCAGCAGTTGAATCTCTGTTTCTAGTTAATTTAGCCACTGTGTCAAATAAATACCTAGGATTATGTTTGTTTTCTATTAAGAGATTTGAAAAATAAGTAGATCTAGCATTTCTTATGGCTGTTCTGTACTCAATCATTTTTTCTTTCCACGAAAGGCGAAAAACTTCTAGTTTTGTTTTCTTCCAACTACGTTCAGCTTTTCTAACAGCTCGTTTTAGAGCCCGAGTGTGCTCATCATACCACGGCGTTGGATTAGTTTCCTTAATCTTCTTTAGACGTAAAGGAGCGACCGCATCTAATGTGCTGGAAAAGAGAGAGCCAATAGTTTCTGTTGCAGCATCGAGTTCTTCTATGTTGTCAGGTATACTAAGGCGATGAAACTGCTCGGGGAGATTATTTATAAAGCAATCTTTAGTGGCAGACGTGATTGTTCTACAATATTTATGGCTGGGTGGTGGTTTTGTAGCCTTGGCTAATTGTATTATACACGAGACTAAATAATGATCTGATATATCATCGCTCTGCTGTAGAATTTCAACAGCATCAATATCTATTCCATGCGACAGTATTAGATCTAGGGTATGATTACGACAATGAGTGGGTCCTGACACGTGTTGTTTAACTCCAATAGAGTTTAAAATATCTGCAAATGCCAATCCAAATGCGTCTTTATTATTATCTACATGGATATTAAAATCACCAACAACAAGGACTTTATCCGCAGCCAGTACTAACTCTGATAGAAACTCAGCAAATTCTTTGATAAAGTCAGTATGGTGCCCTGGTGGCCTGTATACAGTAGCCAGCACAAATGTCAACTTACATAATGTTACATAAAGCACCATCACTTCAAAGGAATTATATTTGAAATTCTTTTGAATGATTCTGAATATATTACTATAAATTACAGCAACACCTCCCCCTTTGCCTTTCTGTCGAGGATTGTGTCGATAATCATAACCTTGAGGACTAGATTCATTTAAAGTAATGTAATCGTCTGGTTTTAGCCAGGTTTCTGTCAAACACAGCAAGTCTAGTTTATTGTCTGTGATAATTTCATTTACAATAAGTGCTTTTGAAGAAATAGATCTAATATTCAGTAACCCAAGCTTTATCATTTGTTTATCTGATTTATCTGTGATTTTCATTTTTTGAACATCAATTAAATTTTTACCCTTAAAAGGTTTTGGAAGTTTTTTGTATTTACTAGTTCGAGGTACAGACACAGTCTCTATGTGATAATATCTAGGTGAAAGTGTTTCTATGTGCTGTGAATTATCTGAGTTCTGTGACGTGAGGCGGCTAGCAGACGGTCGGTTTAGCCAGTTTGTCTGCGTCCTGATCTGGGCCCTGGTTTGTCATGTTTCAGCTCTAAGACTATTTGCCAAATTTCTAGAGAGAAGAGCAGCACCATCCCGGGAGGGATGAATACCATCTCTTTTCAACAGATCAGGTCTGCCCCAAAAGCTTTTCCAATTGTCTATGAAACCTATATTATATTACTGACATGATCCATGATAACATGACATTTTTAGTGATATTTGTAAATTGTCTTTCTAAATGTTTCGTTAGCATGTTGCTAATGTACTGTTAAATGTGGTTAAAGTTACTATCGTTTCTTACTGTATTCACGGAGACAAGAGCCGTCGCTATTTGATTATTAAACACTTGCAGTCTGTATAATTCATAAATACAACTTCATTCTTTAAAAATCTCTCCAACAGTGTAGCATTAGCCGTTAGCCACGGAGCACAGCCTCAAATTCATTCAGAATCAATGTAAACAACATAACAGTATACAATACTCACATAATCCGACGCATGCATGACGAACACTTTGTAAAGATCCATTTGAGGGTTATATTAGCTGTGTGAACTTTGTTTATGCACTGTTCAAGGCAAGCGTGAGCTCAATGGGCGTGGAGCATGAGAATTAAAGGGCCAGCAGCCCTGAATCGGCTCATTTATAATGATGCCCCAAAATAGGCAGTTAAAAAAATGAAGTAAAAAAAAAATCTATGGGGTATTTTGAGCTGAAACTTCACAGACACATTCAGGGGACACCTTAGACTTATATTACCTTATATTATTTAAAAAAAGTTCTAGGGCACCTTTAATCAAATATACAAATTATTTAATTCCATACAATTTATAATTGTGAAAGACTTCTCAACCAGGCACAATGCAATAAATCTTCCTTTCTCAATCTTCATGCTACTGTGAACAGAGACAGGCAACATGACATTGTGTTGCTCACTTTGTTTCTACTGTATATCTGACCTCGAACTCATGCTGGCAAAACTCACTCATTGCATGTCGCATCCATGCATCACGTGATTCAAATCAAAGCTTGAAAGGCAGAAGGAGGCCATCAGGGAGAATGTCACAGATTGCTACAGTTTACAAGCCCACACACACATTTGCATAGAGGATACACACACTCAAATACAGACACAAACCAAACCATATATAAAATGTAAAGATATTCACAGCTAGATGAAGTTTCCCTTTGGGAACAACAGTTTAGTTCCGGTACATTTGAAGTCACTATTTAACATGGCGGGACCAAAGAGAGAGAGAGAGAGAGAGAGAAATCAGAGTAATCTGCTGTGAACTGAATGAATAATGGCTCACGGCTCATTTCTGACAGCTGCCTGATATGCCTTTGACAAATTAAAAAGGTCAGACTCACAGAGAGTTGTTAATAGCTCGAAGGCTTTTTGTGGTTTATTAAGCTTTGAAAAGGTGCACAGAATTGCCTGCTTTGTGAAATGAACTCCTGTGCTAGGCAATTTAACTGATCTGAACTCTGAAAGCATGGTTCAATACAGAGTATCTCAAAGGGAAAGTTCAACCCAAAATAAAAATTCTGTCATCATTTACTCACCATAATGAACAGCAGTGGACTGTTGCACCAGAGAATTTTGAACGCAGGTGCTGAGGGGGCGCTAGATCATTGACAGGGGGAGCTGGGCAATTACTTGTAAATATGTGCAAAAACGCTCCACTAAAATGCCATGACATTACGAAAGTGCGACAGTAGCTGCAAATCACTTCCTGCATGTACTCCACATGGCTCTGGGGGGTTAATAATGGCCTTCTGAAGCAAAGCGATGGGTTTTTGTAAAAAAAAAAAAAAAATCCATGTTTAAAAATGTATGATAAAAATGATGAATGCAGAAGCTCAGAGGTTAGAGCTAAACAAAACACTGGTCACAAAGTCTAAAATGAGAAATTTTTAAGAGAAATACTGGAGGATTTCAATATAAGAGAAGAGGAGCTTGAGTTTGTTGCACAGACCTATTTGTTTAAATCACGAGAGTCTAAGCTTATGATAAGAAAAATATCCAGATATAAAACAAGAGTAACCCGTAACACAAGAGTAACCCGTAACATGATGTATGATATATCATACATCATGTTACGGGTTACTCTTGTGTTACGGGTTACTCTTGTTTTATATCTGGATATTTTTCTTACAAAACAAAACAAAACAAAACAAAAAAACATCGCTTTGCTTCAGAAGGCCTTTATTAACCCCCTGGAGCCGTATGGATTAGTTTTATGATGGATGGTTGCACTTTTTTTGGCTACAAAATTGGGCCCCCATTCACTGCCATTATTAGTTTGGAAGAGCAAGGATCATTTTAAATATATCTCTGATTGTATTTGTCTGAAAGAAGAAAGTCATATACACCTTGGATAGCTTGAAGGCGAGTAAAGTCATGGGGTAAGTTTCATTTTTGGGTGAACTATCCCTTTAAATTTATAAAATCTAATTAAAAATAAATAAACAAAATTTCAATCATCAATCTAATCACTTTGAAAAGTAATCGCGATGCATGCCTTTGCAAGCACCGTTACTGAAGGATGAACCTTTTTCGTGTGTTCTATTGCTCTCTTCTTGTGTACGTGGTGCGAGTTGTTTAGTTACAGAATAACTCTGCAGGTATTCTTGAATAAAGTTCTCATCTAAGAACAAGGTGTTTTTTGTCCAAAAGAAAACAGCCCTCAGATCTATTGGCAGCTCAGGACTATTAATCAGCAGACCTGATTGTGGAGACGAAGGCCGTTGATGGGAACATTTAACGTTTCCATGAGCTGAAATCTTGCAACACACATGGCTAACCTGAATTTGCCTTTGTCCAAAATGCCCTCATCCAGGTTGCTCAACTGTAAGCAGGAAAATTTCAACTTATCCCCAGTTTGACCCTCTCCTAGATTTTCTCATTAAGAAAATGATGTTTGTTTAGTGATTGCATAGCATTGCAGACACCAATTGTTTTAACATTTAAAGCGTTGAAACTGAGACTGGAATGCTGTGATATGTCTGGCCTGCAGTGATTTCTCTTTCAAGGCCGTATTCGATATATGCACTTAAAGGTGCACCATGTAATTTTGGAAATATGCTATTTGCGTGGATGCTTCATCATGCATAAGAAAAAAAATCTTTCACTTTTCTTCATAATTCACATATGACAACAAATCTGCTATCTTTTGGTAAAAGAAATATGCGCTAAAAGTACAATTAATTGATTATAACTAGGTAATAATTGTGTATTTATTATAAGAAGTATTAAATATTATCAGCATTTGTATAATATTATATTATTATATATTGGTATTATGTTTTTTTAACTTAATAAAAAAATTGAAAATAAATAAATATAAAAATAATTAAACATAAATATAGATCAAATATAAATAATAATTATTAAATATTATTAATTTTTAAATATTAAATCAGTATTATATTTTGCCCCCAAGTAGTTTTAAATTTTTTAAATCTTAATAAAAAAACAATTAAAATAAATAAAAATTAAAAAATAAATACAAAAATAATTAAACAAATTTAGATCAAAAATAAATAATAATTAAAATAAAAAAGATTATAAATTTTAAAAATATGAATGAATCAATCAATCAATAAATCAATCAGTTTAGCATCAGTTTTAGCAACAGTTTTTGTTAAAGCTTTGAATTAAATTTTAATTATTATAATTTTATTTAGTTAAAGTTTTAGTAATATTGTTGATGCTGATAGATAAATTGAAAAAAAAATCCACTTGCTGAAATAAAAATCTTTCAGTTTTTATATATTATTATTATTATTATTTCAGTTCATGTTTATTTATTTTAATGGTTTTAGTTTTAATTAATGATAATAACTCTTCTACTGCATCACAAATATGAGCACACATCAATTATTGAAAATATTTAGTGTTACAATAATTTTTTCAAAAGAAAGTATTTATTTTGTTGCAAAATTGTGGGGAAAATAGGGAGAAAAAAAGAACAAAAATCAAGTCTAATAATACCATTAAAAGTTAGCCTGAAAGACGCTGTAGAGGTTAAATATGCACAATGTGCTCTAGGTTTTCATTGTATATTTCTGTCCATAAAGCTATTACGCAACACAGTTCACTCTCCATTTCCCTTGCCATTACCTCATAGAAAACCAGAATGAGAACAAAAATAGGCCTCTGTTTCGCATCTAGAGATATAAAAGCTCTGAGGTTACGGCAGCACTCTGAAAAACACATAAACATGTGTTTAAAAAAGAGCCTTAGAACAGGATCAGTCATCTGAATAAGCCTTTCCATTTAATATTACATAAACTGAGTCAGGACAGATATCTTGAGACAATTATTATTTTCAGTCCTGAAGTTTATCATCAGATGACACACCTGCAGTCCATTTTCAGTTTACAAGGTGCCTGTATTGAAACATTGGGCAAAGGAAATTTTCATATATATATGTAAAAATGCAAACAATTCAATATGATAAAATATGTAAAATTGTTAGGCATACAACTAATTAGCAACAGGATGGATGGATGGATGGATTTGTTGTGGACATGACCTTACATGTATGTGTTATATAGAAGGTGTGGCTTCACAAGCCTTACTGTATGTCTGTGCTTAGGAGTTTGAGTCCGAGCCATGTAAACATGCGATTTGTTCTTTGACAGATGATTGATTGATTCTTTGTGATCTCTCAAGATATGAAGTACTGTAGTGTATATAATGTATACACCACATAACTGCACACATGCTGAAACATACATTCACATACATGCATACACAACATGTTGGACGTGTCTCTTTGGGTACGCATTGTGATTGTTATGGGTGTGACATTACTATGGTTCTATTAACTTGTCAGTTAAACTTATCTTAGCTTGTGTAAAAGACAAACACCCTCTAAAGATATCTGGTCTTGTGACCATGTCAGTTAAAGATGATCCGACTTTCCCATATTAAAACGGAACTGAACATCTGCTCCTCACGGAAACAGTACAATAGTTCCTGTATTTACTTTCGTTTTATCAACAGTCAAGTCTTGAGTAACATAAATCTTGAGTTTCAGTTCCAGATATAATACATTAAGACAAATATTATGGACATTAAAACCTTCCCAAATTTATACTGTGACACTAATAGTCATAAGGTGAGGTGATTCTAAAAGCAATGCCTTTTTTTATGAGGTCTTTGGGAAAACTACTGTAGCATGCAATGAAATCATTTTCCTTAATTGGGACAGAGGCGGCTTTTGCAATTCGGAGGCTCGTTTTCGAGCAAATCCCTGTATGCAATGCAACTGCAATTACTTTATTATCTCTGTTATATCTAGCAATGTTATCTCCTATTTCACTCCTAATAGTCTATTAATAAAAGCATTTTATTTCTTTAACCAGAACTATTGTTACAATCACAATCACAATTCGGCTAAAATGAAATGTTACTAAAGACACCAGTAGGTGGCGGCAAATCGTTGTCTTAATGAGTGAGTCATTGAATCATTCAGTCAAATGATTTTTTCAAAATGGCTGATTCATTCAGGGACAAACAAATGAGGAACTGCATCTGAAATCGCATGCTATATAATAGGTACTACATACGTTTGGTCTGAATCTTACTTCACGGCCATTAAAAAAAGTATGTTCTATATAGTATGCATGTGTGTAGTATGAATGAAATTCGGACGTACTACATCCGCCATTTTGTCATTTTCATGTGACATACAGCGTCAGTTGCGTGGCCTTGTGGGATAGTAAAGTGTCCATCGAATGCGCACTTCAGAATCTTACCATTAGTCATCATCCAGGTTCTTTTTATCTACTGTTTTATGAATACTATGAATTCGGACATACTTCTTGGCCTTACATACTCTTTTTTGCTTATATAGTATGGAAGTATATTCGGACGCAGCAACAATCTTCATCGAGTCGATTAATTGAAAAACGCTATTTATTCCGTAAGGAAACATCACTGTGTTGCTCGGAGACGTGCATTGGTTCTACTGTGGATTTGTTTGGAACTATTTTCATTGGCAAAATAGAGCAAAAAACAATATTGACAATAAATGTAAGTCACCTAATATTAACTTCTTGTTTGTTGAACTGTTTTTCAAACGTGCTGATATTCGGGAAAACAGAACTCTTACTTGTGTGGTATTGCTTATAAATATTAAAAACAAGAACTTGTACAAAGACATACCTTGCACCATATCTTGGATTTTGGGTGCATTTATATTCATTTTGGTGGCATTTTTCCCCTAAGCCGCCATTAATTTCTAACCATGGTGTATGAGAGACATGATGGCGGGGCTCATTTTCGAGGCCTGTTTCAAATGAAATGCGTGTGTGGCGACCAGGGCGGGCGAGAGCCGTGAGGGAACGGCGCGAGGCCGGTGGCGCGAGTGTTAATGAGCTTCACCTGGGAGGCGCACCGGCCTTGAGTCCCTCACGGAGGAGCTCCGGGAGCATGAAAGGAGGAGCGACTACCGTGAAGGATGAGAGAGGACCAGGCCTGGACTTTATTTTATGTTTTATTATGTTTGGGCCAGCAGACGTCCGCGAGGGTCTGCCGGCATTACTTTCGTTTTGTTCTTTGTTTATTTTATATTAAAGTTTTGCTGAATGTTTGCCGGTTCCCGCCTCCTTCTTCCCATATTTACGAACTACGTTACATTGGTGCCGAAACCCGGGAGGAAGGAGGGACATGCTGTCGGAGAGCCCTCGCTGCTGAGGGGGATCGCGGTGCTGCGGAGTTCGGGCAGCGCGGGAGTTAAGACCGCGAGAGGCTGCCCGAGGCGGTGGTGCTGGAGCCTAGTGAAAGGTGGGACGGAGACCCGGATGCCGTGCTCCTGGGACGAGGTGGGGTGGCTGCCATCCAGGAGGGAGCGGAGGAGTCGCCGCCGTCCGCCGTGGGCCGGAGCCTGCTGCCGTCCGCCATAAAGGGGAGGAGCAGGGATAGGGGGACTCGCTGCCGGCTGCCCTCAGTCGGAGGAGCCATCGCCGGCCGCCAGGAGGCAGTCGAGGATCGGGCCGTCCACCGAGCGTCCAGTGCCATCGCATGTGGCACCGCGAGGAAGAGCCTCTTGGCAGGCTGAGGACTGAGCGGCAGTGTGTCGGGGAACCGGACCAAGAATTTTTTTTTTTTTTTTTTTTAACGTTGAACCAAACTTTAATATAAAATAAACAAAGAACAAAACGAAAGTAATGCCGGCAGACCCTTGCGGACGTCTGCCGGCCACACAAACATAATAAAACATAAAATAAAGTCCAGGCCTGGTCCTCTCTCGTCCTTCATGGTAGTCGCTCCTCCTTTTATGCTCCCGGAGCTCCTCCGTGAGGGACTCAAGGCCGGTGCGCCTCCCAGGTGAAGCTCATTAACACTCGCGCCACCGGCCTCGCGCCGTTCCCTCACGGCTCTCGCCCGCCCTGGTCGCCACAGCGTGAAACATAGCAAAGGCCGATACTGCCTTGGGAAACACAGTTAGCATAACCCATTGACTCATATCTTGCATACTGACCCTTGTGGAGTGCCAGTTCCCTTTTCACAGAAGAGCACTTATAAAGAGCACTTATAAAAATTATTTTAGATTTAGAATATAAATGGTGGGTTTTCAAACACAGGTTGTTGGAAAAAGAAAGTTATCTCAGAGCAGAACAAAGTCATTCATGTCATACATTATTTATGCGAGTGCTGTGATCAAACCGACATGAACAATGTACATCTAGACATTTCACAATATAACTAGATCAAATATAGATAAATTGAAAGAAGAACAAGAGAAGGACTGAGGGGGAAAGAGAGACAAAAATGCACTGACTAAAAAACAAAACAAAATGCTGATGTTCATTCACAGTCATTTGACTGGATGCCTGAGTGTGCAGTATGCCAAAACATACAATGCAAGTACACAAATGCAAATGCTTCTAGCTATATAAGCTTTATTTAATAGGTTAATGAATTCTGAAATGTGTCAGAATGCAATGCAAATACGTGTTAGCATTGCTGTAAGGGGAACTATAGCGGGTATTTCAGGTCTTCTTACCTTTTTCAGGTCAGTTACTGTCA
Organism: Chanodichthys erythropterus; assembly: GCF_024489055.1. Taxonomy (NCBI): domain Eukaryota; kingdom Metazoa; phylum Chordata; class Actinopteri; order Cypriniformes; family Xenocyprididae; genus Chanodichthys; species Chanodichthys erythropterus. The sequence goes on along the minus strand of NC_090232.1, from coordinate 39,120,573 downwards.
TGGTGGCCCAACATTTTGGAGAGAATGCATTAACAAAGAGCTTCATACAAATGCAAAAAAAAAAAAAAAAATTTATTTCCTCCACATTAACCATTTCTACCAATATTAGATAGATAGATAGATAGATAGACACATAAATACATTAACAATAATGTGTGTTACATGTATATTAATGTTTCTGACCTTAAACAGTTATTTATTGCAGATTCAAGATCAAAGATTCACCAAACAAAACCTTGTTTCTTCATCCAACACAAGCATATGAAAGAGAACCAGTAGAATAAGCCTTACAAATTCAAAACGGCTGGACGGCTAAGTGTAACAAGCTAACGTACGTACTTGTTTTATATTCTAGGCATAACACATTAGAAGTAGACTGTGGCTGTACACAACTAGAGATAACAACAAACAGTAAGCTGGAAAGGTGAAACATCTTGATCCCCAGTTTTGCTGGAACAAACTTTGTGTTTTGAAATCTATAATTAGCTATACAGAGACAGAACGATCATTGTTCATTCCTTTGAGCCTGAGTCCAGACAGATGATACATGAGTTTATATTTGTGAAGCCGTGGCTATGAGTAACAGTGGGAACTGACTCAACTGAGGAACCTGACAATATGATTAAAGAGCCCTTAAAAACAGCACTGATCTGACCCCCTGGCTGGAACAAGCTCTTTCGGAAGCCAAAAAGTAGCTTTGTCTGTTTGCACTCATGATGATAACTTTTCATAAACTGAGCTGGAATTCAGGCCTTAAAGGGATAGTTCACCCAAAAATGAAAATTTGATGTTTATCTGCTTACCCCCAGTGCATGATGACTTTTTTTCTTCAGTCGAACGCAAATTATGATTTTTAACCGCTGCCGTCTGTCAGTCAAATAATAGCAGTAGATGGGAACTTCAACTATAACAGTAAATAAAACTTGCTTAGACAAATCAAAATTAAAACCTGCGGCTCGTGACGACACATTGATGTCCTAAGACACGAAACGATCGGTTTGTGCAAGAAACCGAACATTATTTATATAATTTTTACCTCTAGTACACCACTATGTCCAACTTCGTTCAGCTTCCTGTTAGTGAGGTCAAAAAACGCGTTCTGAAGACGGAAGTGATGTCTCGCCCATATACTTCAATGAGCGCAAGACATCACTTCCGTTGTCAGAGCGCGATCAGACCTCACTAGCCGGAAGCTGAACGAAGTTGGACATAGTGGTGTATTAGAGGTAAAAAATTATATAAATACTGTTCGGTTTCTCGCACAAACCGATCGTTTCGTGTCTTAGGACATCAATGTGCCGTCACGAGCCGCAGGTTTTAATTTTGATTTGTCTAAGCAAGTTTTATTTACTGTTATAGTTGAAGTTCCCAATCACTGCTATTATTTGACTGACAGACGGCAGCGGTTGCAGTTAAAAATCATAATTTGCGTTCGACTGAAGAAAAAAAGTCATCTACATCTTGGATGCACTGGGGGTAAGCAGATAAACATCAAATTTTCATTTTTGGGTGAACTATCCCTTTAAGGCCTGTTCACACCAAGAATCATATATATAAAGATAACAATAACAATACCCATATTGGCTTCATACCAAGCCATGATATTGTTCTGTTTATTATAAGCATACAGTTTTAAATGCTCACACTCTTTAAATCCCCCCTGAAATCGAAATTTAATTTTTTTTTAGCTTTTAGTATGAATATGTTAGCCTTAATGTTATGAATAAGCTGGTGTGTTCCAAAACAATGACAAAATTTGCATTTAGGAGATATAAGCATTCAAAACTTACAGTCTCTCACTTCCTCTAAAATGGATCACAGATTTTCATGACATCACATCGCACTTCTTCTGTCCAATCAAATGCTCTCTAGAATCTGAAGTCCCACCCCTTTTATACTATAAACAGACCCTGAAGCTGTGGCTGAAATCGGTCATTTATTCACACATTTACTAGTTTCTATATGGTGAATGGCACATAGTGGGATAGGGAACGATTCAGACAGTGTAAATATGCTCTCTTTTGAAGTGAATAAAGAACACAGTCTGCTCCAGTCCAGAGACACGAGAGCACAGAGCAGATCATAGGCATGAGTCGGCACAGACCACAAAACGTATTTGAATTCTGCACAGACCGCTGTGTTTTAATGCAATAGAGAAGATTAGAAGGAGAAACGTTTAGAGATTAGAAGGAAACTAAAGCTTTACCGAGATCAATTCTCTGGCCGAGCTGATAAACCAAACACTATTGGCTATTTTTAAAAAAGGGACGGAGCTGTTCGATGTGTCCCGCCCTGTCTTCCTGTTTCAGTTGAAATTACGTCAAAACATTGAATAATGCTACACGTTCCAAGACACTTCAGTGGGCTTTTAATATCTTTCTAATTTTGACTGGCTGTCAATGTTTTTTTTTTTATCATTCATCAGCTGGAAAAAAAATCATTCTGAAACATTTCTCTATGCCATTATCATTATGGTGTGGACTGCTATTCTTTTAAATATAGAACAATTTTTAAAACTTTACTGTTATAGTTATCGTCCTTGGTGTGAACAGGTCTTTATGAGTTAAGATAAATAAGTTACATAACTTAAAGCTGACTATTTCAATGTCAATATCAATTTTATTTGTATAGCACTATTAAAACAACACATGTTGACCAATGTGCTTTACAACATCTCAGTATAAAAACAAATTAATACAATATTAACAATAACAATAATAATACATACATTAACAATAATAATAAAAAAAACAATAATATTAAAAATTATCAACAAGAGGGATACGCCATGGCAAACAAGTGAGTCTTAAGTTGTATTTAGTTGCATATTTCTTATAAGATTTCTTTTAATAAATGTTACAAACAGTAGTTTGCTACATCATTGTCATGTGACTTAATTACATGCATGTTTATTCCATGACAGAAATATACTATGCTACATAGGGCAGATGTATGAGTAGTATGGAAATATGCTATTCTGAACAAAGCCTTAAAGGGATAGTTCACCCAAAAATTAAAAGAGACAACTTTTGATCTTAAAGGGTTATTTCACCCAAAAATGAAAAAAAAAAGTCATTTATTTATTACCCTCAAGTCGTTCCACACCCGTAAGACCTTTGTTCATCTTCAGAACAAAATTTAAGATATTGTTGATGAAATTCGATGGCTCAGTGAGGCCTCTATTGAGAGCAAAGCCATTGAACCTCTGAAGATCCATAAAACATATTTAAATCAGTTCAGTACAGTGGTTCTGCCTCAATATTATAAAGTGACGAGAATACTTTTTGTGAAAAAAAAAAAAATAATAATAATGACTTTTCAACAATATCTTGTGATGGCCGATTTCAAAATGCTGCTTCAGAGCTTTACGAATCGAATCAGTGGTTCGGAGCCCCAAAGTTACGTGATGTCATCAGTTTAGCGTTTGATTGGAGATCCGAATCACTAATTCGAAACAAAAGATTCGTAAAGCTCAGAAGCAGTGTTTTGAAATCGGCCATCACGAGATATTGTGTGTAATTAATGACAGAATTTTTGGGTGAACTAACCCTTTAATAATGTCTTAATAAATGCTGAGATTAAAATAAGTAACTGTATTTTTGATTTGTTGGTTCATGTTAACTAATGTTAACAAATAGAATCTTCTTGTACAGTGTTGCCAGATATTTTGTCAATAAAACAAACAAACAGTATTGTTCAGAATAAAAAAAAAAAAAAAAGACATACTGAGATATTTTCAAAATATATTGTTTTGTGTTTTACAGAAAAAGAAATGTAAATGGTTTGAAACTACATGAGGCTGAGTAAATGATGTTCATTTTTGGTGAACTATCCCTTTAAATCGTTTCACTCTATTTGGATGTGTATTTTCATAGTTAAGTAAGACCAGACTTGGAGCTTGCCTGTTGTTGAGCGTTTCTTGCCAAGTTTCTCTTTAGAGTTGAAAGGGATTCTCTGTAAGTTTAGTTGGGGGGATTTGTCTACATTTTAATGCATTTCAGAGCTTTATAACCCATGCATGATCAGTCAGGCGTTCGGCCCCCTGCTGAAACTCCCTGTTGGGGTTTCCCCCACCACGTCACAGGTGGAGTCCAAACAGACCAAGAACCAGATGCAGAAACAAATGATTTTTTTCCCTCCTAGACCACACTGGCTTTCCGGCAATGAAAAATCACTTTGTCAGATTTGGAACCGTTCTTTTCATGCATATTTATGCAAAGAATGTTGAAAAAAGGCTGCACAGCAAACATTGCTCGTTGACACTACAGGGCACAATAAATCACTGTTTCAGTGCTTTAGAGTTAAAGTACACAGTGTCCACAGACCCAATGAGAAATAACAACAAGCAATTGAAATCTCTACCACATAACTATGCTGTTTAAAAGTAATAATATGTTCTGCTTGGTTGTGCCTGTCAGTATTTTTTTTCCCAGAGTAATGCAGCACTTTTTATGAATAGGGTACAAAACATCAAATTAACCCCTCAAAATTGGTGCTTTTAGTCCATCCAACTTCAGAGGTCTGTATTATTTTATCACAAATTACTATAATGCTTTTGTTCCTCTTTGGATGAAAGCATGTGCTAAATGTAATTGTATATTGAATTTAAATCATACAACAATGACACACAAAATAAAATCTTTCGACATTTCTTAAAAATATATTTTTAATTTAATAAATTGGTCTATTTATTTGTGATGTTTAGCACTAGAAAATTACAAAATGACATACAGGGTTTTATTCGTTTTTTTTTTTATTATTTAATGATTGATATAAATACTAATAAATAATATGATAAATTATATATGTTGAAAAAATAAAGGTAACAGGGTTGCAAAAAATGCTAAAGCTCAAATAAACTGAAAATGTAAGAACATATGCTGTACAATATTTAGTTTGATCGCATGAGATTGACAGTCAATATGTTCAGAAGGTTATGAACTTCTTTTCACTGAACATTTGTTGAAAAAAAGGGAAAAACTAGATTTTCTTTTTTCCCTATTCATGGAAAGCCCCATGCAATTCATATTCAAATGTTATTTTGAAGATAAATAGGACTGCATTGTTTGTTGTGTAGGTGGTTCTTGGCCACAATGACACTATTTGTTGTGTCTATATGTTGCAGAACCGAAAAACCTGCTGCAGATTTTGAGCCTTTAGTAATATAACTGCCATGTTGTGGGACATTATCCAAAGAACCAGTATTCTCTCTTTTCCTCCTCATCTCTGTCTTTATCCACCTCCACATCCCGGCCCTCGGGCCTAGACTGCTCTGCGTGGGCCCTGGCATGTGTGCTTGTGTTTTGACCTATAGATGCCGTGTTGACTAATCTCTTAGTACTGGATGCTGTAGATGTATAAGCTGATAAAAATACAAGCAGTTGGGCTGCGGAGCTCAGGTCCTGCGATATTACACAATCAGAGCACTGGCCCGTGTACTGTGATATTTTAATATAAGCGATTTTTATCACCAGAGGCATTTTAAATGGTGTCTTTGCTGAAGTATTCTTCAAGGTAAAACTATATAGAAGCTTGCGTTACACAATCAATTCCCATAAGCAAGTGGTGTATGTAAGTTTTGCCTACTTTAACATTATACACAGCCATGCTGTTCTAGCTGCCTATGGAAACAGTATATTTTTAAGACATAATATTAATAATAAATATATAATGATTTTAATTATTATGAGAATTTACATTTTCTAGTCTATGATCTCTTAAAAATAATGTTTCCATATCCTAGTAAAAAACCTATTCCAAAATGTATTTAAAATACATTTATTTCATACTAAGTATACTTCTAATCCATTAACATATTTATTGACACATCACTTAAAAGTTAAAATAAAATTGTAAATATACTTTATATAGTATTTTTTTAATGCACAATGCACATTTCTTAATAGTATGCCTAAAATGTGTTTTAACTCCCTCGCGTCAGCAGTCACGCCGGCGATACCACCGGGGTTTTATTCTTACCAGTGTGAAAGAGACTAAAAATACTCTGTCAATGTTGCACATACAATTAAGAGCTAAACACCATTTTATTCTGTCACTATTAATTAGGATTGTATGATCTTTGTATAATATCAGTCTTTAAATGCAAGATATTTAAAGGGTACCTAAAGTATACTTGCAAAATTTCCACTTTAGCACAATCAAATATACTTATAAGTATATGTTTAGTTGGACCTCAGCACTACTTCCACACAATTAAAGTGCATTAAGTACAAAATTAGTTGTTCCAATTTAGCAGACTTTATATACCGTTTAGAATACCAAAAGTATATTGCAGGGTATTTTTACTTAGCACGTAAATATGTATTTCAAATTTTTTAAATAATAATAATTTTAGTACATTTTTTCACTAGGATAGGCAGCTTAAACACTGTAAAAAAACAAAAGTTGCTGCCTTAAATTTTTTCAACTTCGGTCACATGTCTGTCTGTTTTTGCACCATGTTTGTCACATGTTCTCCTTTGCTCAGTTTCCCGCCTTTAGTTTGTTGCCTTGGTTACTCATTTGATTAGTGTCCTTGTTTCAGGTGTGTCTTGTTTATCTCAATAGTTCCCTCATTAGTTCCTGTATAAGTACTCCTTGGCTTGTTCACTCTTTGTCCTGTCACTGTTGTATTTTGGGTGTTTACCTGCCTTCTTGAGTTATTATTAAACCTTTGAGTTCTTTTGAAATCCTGCTTCCTTCCACCTGTGGTCACATACCGTTACATTAGCTTTATAAGTAATTTTAACGTAAATTATATTAAACTGACTTTAGTTAATTAGATAGTTTAATGTTGTATAACATTAAAAGGTTGAACTTATTTTGATGAGTTAAAGTAATATAAAAACTAGTGTCAAATTGATTAATCGCGATTAATCACATCTAACATAAAAGTCTGTATGTATATATGTGTGTATTATTTAGGGCTGCGCAATGATTAATTGCGTCTGTGTCTGTGTAAAGTCTGTGTTTACGTAATATATGTGTGTGTTCTGTGTATAATAATTATGTATATATAAATACATGCACATACATGTATACATTTAAGAAATGTATAAATAAATATACACATATATATTTTATATTACATGTATATATATATATATATATATATATATATATTATATAAATATAATTTTTTTCTTAAATATATACATGTATGTGCATGTATTTATAAATACACAATTATTATACACATATATTACGTAACAGACTTTTATTTTGCAAACGATTAATCGCAAACTTTTATGTGATTAATTGCGCTTAATTGAATTGACAGCACTAGTAAAAACATATGCTGTCATGCCTTATTGATCATATCATTTTTTTTACAGTGAAGAGTTTTTTGTTTTTTTTAAAGACAGCTATTTAAAGATGGCTATTAAAAAAATAACAACAGTAAGATTTATTATTAATATTATTAAGATCATAGACTATAAAATTAAAATTCTCAAAATAATAATAATAACAATAATAATAATGGCAATAATAACAATAATGATATTATCATTATTTATTATAATAGCCATTTGTCCTTTCATCTCTCTGTGATCTTTATCCACTCTCAATCCCCTTCTCTCAGTTTCCTTTAGAAGCCAAGAGGAAAACACACCACCCTTACCCATCCCTGCTTCACCTTTACCATTTACACTCTCCTTTCATTCTCCACATCCTCTCCCTCCCTCTCTCTCTGTCTCTCTCTCTGATAGCATAATCTGGTGAGTGAGTGTCAACCCATGTGAGTACGGGATTACACTTTTATTTGCAGAGTTTTTATCCCACTTGCCATCTGTCAGAGGTACACATGAGAGAAACAGAAAGCGGCTTTGACTTCCAGGGTCCATTTCTAACCACTCCACAAATTATCACCACACTTTTTGCCCATCACATGGGCTCAGTCATAAAAATAAAGCTTCAAAAATAGCAATAATAGCAATATTCATAGCAGCCCGTATCACAATACAACAATATCTAATAATAATAATAATAAATGACTATTGCCATAATTACCATATAATAACCTAACAACCCAAATAATATAAGGTATATTATTATTATGTACCTATATATTTAACTACTATTACCATAATATTAATAATAATATTAAAATAGGTTGTCTGAGTATCATGAATGTTAGAGTATGTCTACATGGACTACATTTTTCAAATTCAAAAGAGCAAATAAAATCTGGTTTTCCATGAAATGTCCCCTTAAGAGCTCAGCTAGAGGTCAACACTTCACCCTTCAGGATCTGTCTTGTCCTTCATCACCTCCAATTAACAGCACTGCCTGCAATCTGATCCTGGAGCCCTATGGGTGACTCCTACTGTCAGCTTATCACCTCTCCTGCCTTGTCTGGTTCAGTTCCTACTGCGCTCCAAAGTGTCTTCCAGGCAAAAGCTATTAGATCCCGTATTCCCCTCAGTAAGGGAGATTTATCTCTAGATAATTAAGTCTACTGATGTACGTCATGTCTATGGTTGCTACAGGTCCTGGTGTTTAATGTAATGAGAATGCCCCCTTAGGTGTGAACTGAAGATCTAGAGAACAATAAAGAATTTTCTCAGAGCGGAAAACAATATGATACCTGACACGGCCTGTTGAAAGGCATGGACAGGTCCCAACACAAACACTCATAAACAAGTCACAAAAACTTGTACACCAATTCTTGTAAAGATCTTCAATAGACTTATACATTCACAAGACAATGATGTCTTAAAAACGGAAACATTTTTCCCTTGTGTTTTCTGCGCACAGATGATAATGTTGTCAAAAGGATCCCTATTCACACGGAGCCACGAAAACGGCTAAAAACGCTGCATTCTTCTGCCAGGCCAGTAGTTGCCGATGTCACTTTGTAAAGAAACACTAAACGCCTATAGATTGAACATACGCATGCGCATGACGTCACCTTTTTCACAAATTCACATTTTTGTTGTTTACATGGAGACATTAACTGTATTTAAAAAAAAAAAAAATCATGTAAACAAAGTCCATTTATGGAAAGTATGTTCACTCTGCGGCCATATTTGCAACACCTCTAGCCATCACCAGCTATTTCTGGCATATAATAATGTTGCAAACTATACAGAGAACCCTCTCATTTGGTACACTACAATATTAGAGGTTACAATTAAAGGGTTAGTTCACCCAAAAATGAAAATTCTGTCATTTATTACTCAACCTCATGCCGTTTCACACTCTTAAGACCTTTGTTCATCTTCGGAACACAAATTAAGATATTTTTATTGAAATCCAATTGCTCAGTGAGGCCTCCATAGGGAGCAATGTCACTTCCTCTCTCAAGATCCATAAAGGTACTAAAAACATATTTAAATCGGTTCATGTGAGTACAGTGGTTCTACCTTAATATTATAAAGCGATGAGAGTATTTTTGGAGCGCCAAAAATAGCAAAATAACGACTTATTTATTGATGGCCGATTTCAAAACAATGCTTCAGGAAGCATCAGAGCACAGTGAATCAGTAAATAAGTCCAAAAATATTCTCGTCGCTTTATAATATTAATATTGAACCACTGTGTTCACATGAACCGATTTAAATATGTTTTTAGTACCTTTATGGATCTTGAGAGAGGAAGTGACATTGCTCCCTATGGAGGCCTCACTGAGCCATCGGATTTCAACTAAAATATCTGAATTTGTGTTCTGAAGATGAACGAAGGTCTTACGGGTGTGGAACTGCATGAGGGTGAGTAATAAATGACAGAATTTTCATTTGTGGGTGAACTAACCCTTTAACAAAAGAGGTATAACATTCAGCTGCTGTTTATTTTCAGATATAATAATTACACTCAAATAAAAACTTAAATGTTTGTATAAAACTTAGAATCACATAATAATGTAGCTTTCACAAAGCACTTGTTTTCTTCATGGCAAATTTACACAAACATATAATTAAAAGTAAATAAGCTCATCTCTAGTTAGATAGATAGATAGATAGATAGATAGATAGATAGATAGATAGATAGATAGATAGATAGATAGATAGATAGATAGATAGATAGATAGATAGATAGATAGATAGATAGATAGATAGATAGATAGATAGATAGATAGATAGATAGATAGATAGATAGATAGATAGATAGATAGATAGATAAGAAACTGTGAACAATGGAAAACATTCCTGAGGTAAATGTGACATGATGTGACATTGTTCACAAGCTGTTTTATTGACGTCTTTCCGCGGTTGAAACACAAATAAAGTGCTTACATGAGACATGATATATTCCAGTAAGTTGTACTATATCTTTCAACATACCTTTGATGTTCATGCATGTTTTTCGAGATATAACTTGTAGTGAAGAGGAAGAAAAGACTCGCGCTCCGCACTGCCGCCTGAACTGAGGCGTTAAAGGTGCCCTAGATTAAAACATTTAATTTACCTCGGCATAGTTGAATAACAAGAGTTCAGTACATGGAAATGACATACAGTGAGTCTCAAACTCCATTGTTTCCTCCTTCTTATATAAATCTCATTTGTTTAAAAGACCTCCGAAGAACAGGCGAATCTCAACATAACACCGACTGTTACGTAACAGGCGGGATCATTAATATGTACGGCCCCAATATTTGCATATGCCAGCCCATGTTGGCATAGACAAGGGCAGCCAGTAATGTCTGGATCTGTGCACAGCTGAATCATCAGACTAGGAAAGCAAGCAATGACAATAGCGAAAAATGGCAGATGGAGCAATAATAACTGACATGATCCATGATGACATGATATTTTTAGTGATATTTCTGAATTGTCTTTCTAAATGTTTTGTTAGCATGTTGCTAATGTACTGTTAAATGTGGTTAAAGTTACCATCGTTTCTTACTGTATTCACGGAGACAAGAGCCATCGCTATTTTCATTTTTAAACACTTGCAGTCTGTATAATGCATAAACACAACTTCATTCTTTATAAATCTCTCCAACAGTGTAGCATTAGCCGTTAGCCACGGAGCATAGCCTCAAACTCATTCAGAATTAAATGTAAACATCAAAATAAACACTGTACTTACGCGATTAGACATGCTGCATGACGAACACTTTGTAAAGATCCATTTTGAGGGTTATATTAGCTGTTTGAACTTTTTTTATGTTGTTTAAGGCAAGCGTGAGCTCTTGGAGCGTGGAGCACCAGATTTAAAGGGCCACACACCCTGAATCGGCTCATTTCAAATTATGCCCCAAAATTGGCAGTTAAAAAAAATGAATAAAAAAAAATCTATGGGGTATTTTGAGCTGAAACTTCACAGACACATTCAGGGGACACCTTAGACTTATATTACATCTTTTTTTAAAAAAGTTCTAGGGCACCTTTAAGCCTCGTTTACACTGCACGCGTGTGCGTTGCATTACGGCTCCGGCAAGGTTTTGTTCCTTTCTCTGAGCGGTGTCAACTCACACCAGAAGCATTTCGGAAGCGAAGCGGCTGGATTCCCGAGACCACGAGATTTGCATGTCTGATGTTTTTTTCATTGATTTTTTCGTGTTTTTAATGGCTAAATGGTTATATTTTGTCCGGTTTTATTGTGTTTATTGCTATGCCATATTTTATTTTGCTGTAGCCATACAGATGAAGTTAACACACTTAAAATTCCAATTATGGACAACAAAAACAAAGAAATTTCAAGTTTTTCAACTTCGAATTTCTTGTCGTCAGTTTCTGGCCACCTACTGATGTGAAATATGGGCAGGAGTTTACTCAGGGTGATTATTTTGACTTTATTTTGTATTTGAGCTGCGCGTCTTGGACGTGGCGTCCGTCAAAAATATCTTTAGCGAAGCGGCACGGTGAGCCGCTTCTGGGACGCTTCTCAAACGCACCGCGGCGCGGCTGGTCTAAACAAGAGCATTGACTACAGAGGCCGCGTATCAGCTCCGGTAGCCGCGTCGCAGCCGTAACGTGGTGTAAACAAGGCTTTACAGCGATCTGACGCGTCATATTTAAGAGCGTCAAAACGCCATTTATTGTTTGAATTTCATGATAAAATGGACAGACTTTGAAAACTGACACTTTTATTCTTATCAGAAGTAACAAAGCACAAAGCCTTTTGTGATTATTGACAAATAATATTTGATGTAGCAAAAAAAACAAAAACAAAAAACACGCAGACCTGGCAACCCTGGCTTGAACTACAGGTGATTCACAGGGTCAAAAAGAGCCTGCTTTAACGTCACTCTTTTTAAACTGTTAATGCATTAAAATTCAACACAAGACAGATTTTATTCACAGTATGTTTGAGTTGCAGTCTGAACACATTTTTCCGCACCCTTTTGATTGACAGGATATAATCGGCCATGATTATCGGCAGTTTTGAAACAATCGGCCGATGGCCTATAATAATAGCTTTTATCAGCCGATACCAATTGTTGGCTGAAACATTGGTGCATTTCTAATACAAACACTTCACATCAAACTAACCAAAACAGAATAAATAAACCAAATCAGTTTTGTAGCTTTTGTGGTCCACTTAAAACGTTTTGTGTCCGTTTCAGTATATCTCTGTCCTCAGAAAACCTACAATTCTTGATTTTAAAAGTCTCAGAATATAAATGTTCTGACTCATTGTCCTTTCAACAACTCTGAGAGTAAGAAAACTTACCTTAAACAGAGTCAGGCTTTCCAGGCCAGAACTGTGACCGACACAATTGATATTGAGTTATGAGAGCAGCATTTGGCATATGTTTCATATAGACTGTCAGGCCCTGACCATATTTTTAAATATGTAACAGTTTTCTTGTATGCACATGGTCTTGAGGGAATCTGGGGTTTGTGATCAAATCTGTTGTGGTGTGTAAGTTCGACAGTTGAGCTTCTTCCACCGTGGTTTACAGCCAGAGTTCAGTGACGGATTGGCCCAAATGTAATCCTGAAGCCACAGAGTGTATTAGAGCTAATACTTGTGGCTTCACCTCATTGGACATGCTTTACCACCGACTCACAGTTAGATATTAGTCAAACGCTCAAATCTGCTTGACGCCAGAGAGTTTTTAAAGAGAAGCAGACTTTCTTTCTTTGCTTCTTTCAGCTCTTTGTATGCTTCAGTCACTAGTACACAAAGATAGTGATATGCATTAAAGCCTATGTTTGTGCTAAATGTCCATGGCTACAATTGTTTTGTTGATGGTTGTTCAATGTTTAACTTTCTATTTTAGAGTAAAGCATTTACAGAGAGGTCCAAAGTTGAAAAGTTTGAAGAAATTAATACATTTATTCAGCAAGAATGCTTTGAGCTATTTCTACCTGGTTTAACACATAAAAGTTACTTTTGTTGGTATAAATTAATGTATTGGTTCAGTGATGTTAAAAATACTTTTTACTTGAATGAAACTAGTTAACCAAGTTTACCATAGAAATATTTCTTAAGCAGCAAATCAGCATGATTTTTGAAGGATCATGTGACACTGAAGACTGGAGTAATGATGCTGAAAATTCATCTTTAGTATCACAAGAATAAATTACATTTTACAATATATTAAAATAGAAACGAGTTATTTTAAATTGTAATACTTCACAATATTACTGTTTTTACTGTATTTTTGTCTTAGTGAGCATAAGAAACTTTATTTCAAAAATATTTTAAAATATTATTAACACCAAACCTTTGAGTGGATTTGGATGCTTCAGTTATCCACACTGCTACCTTTCACTATACTGATCTCAGGTTGGAACTGATCATTGTGTTCAAGCCAAAAACGCTTAAAGCAATAGTTCACCCAAAAATGAAAATTAGCCCATAATTTACTCACCCTCAAGCCATCCTAGGTGTATATGGCTATCTTCTTTCAGATGAACACAATCGGAGATATATTTAAAAGTATCCTTAGTCCTCCAAGGTTTATAATGGTTGTGGGGTGGGGGCAGATTTTAAAGCCATCAATCATAAAAGTAATCCATATGGCTTCAGGGGGTTAATAAAGATCTTCTGAATTGAAGCGAAGGGTTTTTGTAAGAAAAAATATCCATATTTAAAACTTTATTAAAGGGGCTCTATGTAGGAATGACACCCAGTGGTCAAAATAGGTACTGCAGTCCAAATTCAAAATATTGTTTGGCCCGCCCCCTCATTCAAAGACAGGGGTTGCCAGCAACAATAGTGAGCGCATTTGACAATGAAAGCTGAGGAGACTTAAACACTGTACGCTGATGAGTTGATTTATCTGTTTTAATATGCTGTTGTTCATAGAGATATTTACAGTAGATGGATTCAGAGGCTTTTTACATCAAGTACAACCCAAACTGTGATTCCCAGTTTGTTTGTTGGTTTCCATGGTTGCAATACGCTGTGTTTTCCGCCAACTGCCAACCTGTGATGTTGACACACTATTGGATAAACTGGCAGCACACGGTTTCGCACATACCAAAACAAAGACAGACATTCCGACACGTAACGCACATTTTCAAAGTAGAATATCTGGCTGTAGCATTGCTTTTCTGAGGAACAAGTAGGTGAACTTAGCATGTTTCCTAAATATCTGCAAACATACTGGGGTATTTTTATGCATACGCATTGATTTGCAGCGGAAGAGTAACCTCTGACACAATGCATGACAAACGCGAAAGCACAGAGGATAGAGCAAAACAAAACACCGGTCACAAATTATAAGTCTAAAACGAGAATTTTTAAAGAGAAATGTTAGAGGATTTTGTTATAAGATAAGAGGAGCTTGAGTTTGTTGCACAGCCCTATTTGTTTAAACTACGAGAGGCGTCTAAGCTTATGATACTCCTACATTGCATCAGGGGTTACTCATTTGGTGCAAGTTGACTTGCGCAGTACGCGTACGTTTGTCTGCTGGAAGCTAGTTATTTGAATTTATAAAGTTTTAAATGTGGATATTTTTATTTAAAAAAAACACATCGCTTCTCTTCAGAAGGCCTTGGTGCCGTATGGATTGTTTGTATAATGGATGGGTGATTTTTTGGGGCTTCAAAATCTGGCCCCCCCTTCACTACTATTATAAAGCTCGGAAGAGCCAAGATATTTTTAAATATATCTCCGATTGTGTTCATGAAGATAGTCATATACACCTTGGATGGCTTGAGGGTGAGTAAATCATGGGATCATTTTCACTTTGGTTGAACTAACCCTTTAACTAAAAACCTGAAACATATGCAGCCCAGTAAACTGATACAACATCTGTGTGGTTAGATGTGAGATAAGACCACTATATAACTGCATTGTAAAATTCAAAGTGAAAACTTTGCATGATTTTGTGTTGCACTATATTGCTAACCACACAAACTGAAATCAGAAGACTGCTACATAGAAAACAAATCTGAATGTGCTCATCTTGGTTATCTGGTCCAGTTCTGGCAAATGATTTCAAAAACCGCAATGATAAACACAGCCCTAGACTGATGAAGAGTCAAACTGAACTCAACACAATGTATGAAAATATGGAACAGCTGGAGTGGATTAACACTAATATAATGAATAATAAACAGCTTGTAATGATCAGATCAGTCATTTCCACAATACTCATGACTTTTGCAAGTAATACCATATGGACCACAGAATGTAGGGCTTGAATTAATAGGCTACTAGACCAAAAAATATCTCTATCTAATCTATCTATCTATCTATCTATCTATCTATCTATCTATCTATCTATCTATCTATCTATCTATCTATCTATCTATCTATCTATCTATCTATCTATCTATCTATCTATCTATCTATCATTTCAGCAAATATTTATTATGATCTATACTTCACAAGTTTTAATAACAATGAACCCTCCTCCTCTAAAATATCTTACATTTAAGTGTCAGACAACTATAATCCTTCTTAGATATAATCCTGTTCTCTCTCTCTCTCTCTCTCTCTCTCTCTCTCTCTCTCTCTCTCTCTCTCTTTCTCTCTCTCTCTCTCTCTCTGTGTGTGTGTATTATTAAACCTCAATGACAGATCCTTTTACCACTTGACTTTCATCTCCTCTCATTGGTCCACTATGAGCTCACAACTCTCTCCAATTTTATTAAATCCAAGGATGTACTCTGATATTATAAGACATTATGTATGAAATTAATGAACACGCTAAAGAGAGTTTCAAACAGGGGTATTCAGCAGGGGGTCCACAAATTATTGCATCAGACTTTTTCTGAGATCTTTTGTGATCAAAAACAAAACAATATGCTTTCAGCTAAAAATGCAAAATTAAATTTCAGCAATGAAATATTTAATTGACTTTTTGCAGTATTCATAGGCGTGACTATTATGTTACCATGATAATACTGCTTTTTTGACAAGTAGGCCAACATTTCATAGTACTATCATGGAATGTAAAGAGTAAAACCATAACATTTGAATATTAATCATTCATATTTTTATTGCCATCAAATACCATGGTTCCACCACAGTTATTTTTGTAATGGAAGCACGATATTGAGCTGTTTACTTCTCTCTCTCCCTGCACATGTCTGTAATAATGAGCGCATCTAATGTTTCTTTGTAATATTTTGCACATGGTATGCTGCTGTACAAGAGATCTGTATTTGAATGGTCTTTTTGTTTAGAGACTTTATGAGTGTGTGTGTGTGTGTGTGCGTGTGTGTGTCTATAGACCCTCCTCAGCTTCTCTCTGCAGCTGCCTCCATATTTAGTTACTGCAGTGACTCAGTAGAAAAGAGAGAATCATTTTTGCTACTCTTGCCGTATTGGACTTCATTTACACCTATTACTATGGTTTTTGTTCACAATATAATGATTTTTTTGGTATTGCAACACCATGATGGTAATACCAAGGTATTCTTTGATATACAGACAATGTTCAATTTGTAAAATCCAAGATTGGTTAACTGGTCCAGTTCTGGCAGATGATTTCAAAATCCGCAATGATCAACACAGTCCAAAATCCCATGTTGGATTTCATCTGTCTAACCAGCTATCAAGTGCCCTCTAAATTTGGGAGACCAGCTAAGATCAGCAAATGATCGAACAGTTTTTTTTTCCCTTTTCTTTTTCCAAAATGCACTGTATACCAGTCACTAGCTGAACGTACCAAGCCTTTTTCAGCAGACTGCCATCATAATGGCTGGCTAAAACTGATTTACATCAAATTTAAATGTTATAAACATACATCAACATTAACTTTAAATGCATGTAATTGCATACAGAATACAAATGTTCACATTTTATGTAGTTGAATATGTGTACACTCCTATTATTTCTTTATCACTGACACGTGGGATTTGAACCCTGTGCAACCATGATCTCTTGTTGTCGTGGAAACCTCCACTATTCTGCAGCTGCTGTAGAACAGCAGATGATGGCAGTAAAAACAAGAGTGTTCACACACACTCTCATACTCACCAACTACACAGAGAGACACACACACCTTTGGGGGACAGGGAGTGTTTACTTGATACGCGCCAGCTTACACTGCACCATGACACTAGCAGCAATGTCTGTCCTTGATCAATATTATCAAGCTAAATTTGACTCTGGCCTGCAGTTTTCTCATCTACCACCAAACAACAAGGAGGAGATACTCCGCTGGTGGCAACGTCATGTGACCAAACGTATCATTCGAGAGTGTATGATTCACTCGACTTTATATCAAAATAAACATTTTGAATGTACATAATGGAAGCATATGCACTGCAGTTTTTAAAGTTCAACACATCACCCAAACTGGACATTTAATTTATTTAACATCAGCAACTAAAGAACATTGAGTGTCAGATCCTGACAAGCAACAGTGAGAATGATTAGTGTTATGTCAGGAAAAGTCCTCTGTATGGTCAACGTAAATGCCAGCAGTTGTTGACAGATGCAAAATGGTGTTCCAACGGTGAATATAGGGAGAAAAAGGCAAACAAAGGTGCTTATGTAATCAGATCTATTATGAAGAAATATGGCATAGAGGGAGATACAATTGTATCCATGGCTGAGTTCCAATGAAACACGTATACATAAGTCCTAAAGTGTTTGTAAGTAACCATGCTAACCATCTGATGCACAGTGTGCAATAAAATCTAATGCATAGAGGTAAAATAAGTGTAATAATCTGTAATGTATAGTCAGCTATTGCAAGCTAAAACATCGTATCACCCTTAAAGGGATAGTTCACCCAAAAATTAAAATTTGATGTTTATCTGCTTACCCCCAGGGCATCCAAGATGTAGGTGACTTTGTTTCTTCAGTAGAACACAAATGATGATTTTTAACTCCAACCGTTGCGGTCTGTCAGTCGTATAATGCATGTCAATGGGAACTTTGTCTATAAGAGTAAAAAAAACATGTACAGACAAATCCAAATTAAACCCTGCGGCTCGTGACGACACATTGATGTCCTAAGACATGAAACGATCGGTTTGTGTGAGAAACTGAACAGAATTGGATTTGCCTGTGCATGTTTTTTTTTGCTCAAAGACGAAGTTCCCATTGGCACGCATTATACGACTGACAGACGGCAACGGTTGGCATTAAAAACCATCATTTGTGTTCTACTGAAGAAACAAAGTCACCTACATCTTAGATGCGCTGAGGGTAAGCAGATAAACATCAAATTTTCATTTTTGGGTGAACTATCCCTCTAAGGGCTTCTTTTGGGGTTATTTTTTAGCAGTCATTATACAAAAAATATAATCAGAATCAAGTATTTCAGAGCAGGGTTTTCAAACAAACAAACAAACAAAAAAAGGGAAAAAAAGACCACTTTGAATTGGTCAAATTACTGGTTGGAAATCATGAGATTAATAACTGTATTTTATTGTTATCCCTAGTTCTAAACATAATAATAATATCATGAAATATTGTGAAATATTAATACAATTTAAAATAATTGTTTTCTATTTTAATATATTATAAAATGCAATTTATTCATGTGATCAAAGCTGAATTTTCAGCATCATTACTTCTATAGTGTCACATGATCCTTTAGAAATCATTCTAATATGCTGATTTGCTGTTCAAGAAACATTTCTTATGAATATTATAAATGTTGACAACAATTTTTGTGAAAACAATGATACCATTCAAACTTTTGTGGTAATATTTTAAAAAGAGAGAGAGAAATGCAGCCTTGGTGAGCATAAGAGTCAACTTAAAATATTAGTCTAAATATTTCAAGTTCCTTGCCATCAAAAAACCCTTTTCCAGAGAACTGTGCAACGAGCCTACAGGTTTTTGTTGTATAATAAATGGCCATTTATCTTAAGTTAAACAATTAATTAACTAACTGACAATGCATTATAAAACTTATGACATTATAATAATTCAAGGTTGGGACCGTTTGCTGGATTAATGTAATTATGAGGTCTAATTATAAAATGTTAATTGAAGTATTTTGACATAGGATGAGAAACATAATGGATTGCTCTATTAACAGAGCCTCTCCAAAGCATTTTATCTATCTGAGTGTATTATGTAAGAGAATATGTGTCTAGAATTAAAGGAGAGGGGGGCATCCTCGTGATAACCTAATGCAGAATGCACAAACACAATACACACAGATATACAGCCTCAGCAAACTCCTCTGTGACTGCAGGATTGATGTTGTATCTTCAAAGGAACATTCCCACTTTGGGATCTGAATCCTAAAGGTCAGCATAATTGGCCTTGGCTGTCTCCCCAGCACTCAAACGCAGGCTGGGGTTCAGCTGCAGTGCCTGTCAAGTCATCCATAAGTGCTGTTCCTGCATCGGCTGTCTCTTGGTTCTAATGAGGATAGTATTTCATGGACACTTTTTCAGCCAGTCTCCAATTACAATGTGCTTCCAATCATTTCAAGTTTCAGTGTTTAGCCATATTTATAGGTACATAAAGCACTTACCATAAATTTGTTTACCTAGAGTATAAAGTGAGAATTGTAGATAGCCATTTTGCTCATTGCAGTGGTGCCACATAGCTGAACAGCTTACTATTTTCTGTTAATGTCATTGGATCAATTTACATTATATCTAATACTACATATATATATATATATATATATATATATATATATATATATATATATATATATATATATATATAATGTATATGTGTGTGTGTGTGTATTCATATATTTAATGAAATGCTCCTCTCTAGAGTTCATTTCTCTAGTGAACTAACATGCTGTGGACACTAAATGACTTGCATGAGGTAAATGTAATGCTATGAGAGATATTATTCTCAGGCTGTTTTGTTGTTGTCTTTCCATGATTAAAACACTGGTTTTAGAGATTATATGCATATCTAGATAGTCTGTTCTTATTCTGTGCTTTTTCCTGTTTTGGAGGTTAGCAAACAGTGTTGCATTACCACTCACTCCCCCTTCTGGATTGGTGTGTTAATCGCCTGTGACTGACTGTATTCGTTGTCTGACTGCATGAACCGAACAGTGACATTCGTACCATACGGTTCGGGACTAATAGCCCTAATATATTTGTATTTATATTTCAATCATGACAACTCTCAGAATGGTATTAAACAGAATGTTATTGATAAGAATGGAATGAGCTTTGTCTTGGCGGACTAGATGTGCTACCTTGCCAGGGCTGGCATGAGGGGAAGCTACTGCCGAAACATTCACATAAATACAGTGAATAGGACATGAGCATCTGCATGCTAAAAGGAAAGGAGGGAAAACCCCCTAGCAGATCTAACAACCTGGTCGCATGACGAAAACGTACCCGTGGGCACGTTTTCGCGAGTCACGAAATACGTACCAGTGAGTACATATCGCTGCAGTTTCGCTGCGGAATGTCCACTGAGCGGCGCCAAAAGTGTGTTCCTTTTTATTTTTTTGCCGGAGCAGATAACAGGGTGACATTTGCGCTCCGTTTAGTTTTAAAATAACGTCCCACCAACGCTACGCCTTAACCTAGCCGATAGCATAAACAAAAGCAAATGTGACGTAAGAAGCATCCGCGATCGTGTACCATTTTTCAGCTCGTTTAGATCTCTTTTTTTTTTTTTTTTGCCCCAGTCAGTCGCCTTTCACGGGATTCGTACCCAGGCCGGGCGGTGAAGGAATCGACTCGTCGTAAGTCCAACTCCGTATCGGCTGAGCTACCGAACAAGCTTAGTTGCGGCCAAAAAAAGAGAGCAGGAAAGTCCAAAGTACGTTAGTTTACAAATCGGGCACTCCGGTAAGAAGTGTTTTGAAGTCGCGACATGACGTCAAAACGAGGCTTTATGAATCCATAATCCGACCCCGGTTGTCGTCGAAACCGTGTGTGAAAACGAGCCAAAGCACTCATTGACGTTTTACCGGCCTCTAGCGTTTGTTTCTGTCGGAAACTGCAGCCAGACATACGCTCCAGTACGTAATTTTGTGTCTCACGAAAACATGCCCATGGGTACATCTCTCCCATGAGACCAGTTTGAGATCCAAGCAGGTGGTGCTGGGGAAGGTGGAGGGCTATGGATATTTCCATGAAGCTGACTGAGATGAGCCAGTTTGGGACGGAAATACATAGAACAAACAGAACAGTGGCCAAAGCAGTCAGCTTTATAAGAACCGATCAGCTGCTCGGATGAGTTTCATAACTGAACTATGAATATATGTGTCTTGCCTA
This sequence comes from Chanodichthys erythropterus, assembly GCF_024489055.1. Lineage (NCBI taxonomy): Eukaryota > Metazoa > Chordata > Actinopteri > Cypriniformes > Xenocyprididae > Chanodichthys > Chanodichthys erythropterus. Next base: position 39,099,052 of record NC_090232.1, on the reverse strand, counting down.
CAGAAAACAAAATGACTCCAACATTTACCTCATAATAACAACAACCCCAAAACATCTAAATGGCAAACATGCACTGTCATAATTCTCAGAAGGAGGGCTTTGTAAGAGCACCATTAATTTCTGTTTGTCATGTATTGTAAAGGATATCGATTCATCATTCATGTAGCGCTAATGAAAACCGTATGACAATCCCCTATTCCTGAACACAAAAGTAGCACAAGCTGTTGTGCATTTCGGGCATGGGCTCCCAAAAATGTGTGCACCATGTGTGAGCAAGAGTGCACCAATCAGCCCATCGTTGTGGAGTAAGCGATGATTTCATTTTGATCAAAGTGGTGGTGTTCTGGAGCGAAGGCCTGTGGTTTGTTATGGTTCCCTTCAAAATTCCAATTGTTAAAAAGGGGACTGCAAAAAAAGTAAATATTATTGCTAACGTGATTTTAGTGGATAATGTTTTCCACGTAATCAGAGAGGCAATAGTGAGAATGAGTTTAATTGAGTTTATATCCTCCCGGCCCTTTTTTGATCACATTTATTTATTAACTTGAAACAGTGAAACTCTCAGTCTTTTTGTTTATTAACTGATTTATATAACCAAATGAAAATTCTGCCATGTCAATTCTAAAGTGTTATGAATTAACCGTCCCCTGAACTGTATCAGAAATAATACTGGCTGAAGAAACATTTCTTAAAGTGGAAGAGGTTAAAATCTGGGTTAGGACTACCTGTTCCCAGTTCAGTGGAGTGACATTAAGCAGATTGACCTGAGATGGCATTAGCAGGGCATAATTCTTGAGGGTCAAAGAAGAGAGAGAACAACATTCACAGAAAGCCAGAGAGGAAAGGAATATGCTGCTTCCTCTAGAGTTCTGGGGTGTTTAATTCAGTCATTCTGCTGAGATGTAAAATGGGTTGGCCATATGGACTTTGTTTGGCGTTTACTGTATCTCAAAGACATGACAAAAAAAGGGATTGTAAAAATTGTTTTCCATAAGCTTATTTCTTTAGCTATTATTTTGTGGCTGTTCGCAAAAAAAACCCAAAAAAAACAAAAAAAAAAACCATAACATTACTCTTTTGTCACTTCCTCTTTACTTCAAATTGAAAGTTGTACTTCCTCTTGAAATATTGTTTTTGGTCAACCACATCAGAGAAGTGTGCATATCCTCCTGACACCCAACAGTGCTATAGGGGACATTTTCATTAAATATCTGAGAACACACTTTTTCTTGCACATATATATATATATAAATGAACAATATCACACTCGTAGCCGTGCGATATGGCTGTATATCAGCACGCTGTGATTCGCCTTAGGCACGAGGCCGCAGGCCGAGTGCCGTAGGTAATCACAGTAATTACTGTAGTTTTACTTTTTGCACATTTGTTAGACATTGCAGTATGCATAATATGGTAAAACTAACTAAATAGCTAAATAAATATTCTTGAATTTCAATGCTAACGCTTCATTAGATTTTAGGACTTTTAATTCCAATACCAAACAGTATATATTTTACATTCTAAATCCCATATCAGTTGAACAATACAAAAAGAGCTTTTTTAATTCTTTCAAATAAATATAAAATTGCATAAATTATTCTTGAACTGAAAAAAGTATTTAAAGGGAGAGGGTTAATTACATTAAAAACATATATTATAACATTAGACGTCAAATTTTGATGTTAAATCCACTATTGCTTTGTATAGAATTGTTCTATCTATACTGTATTTAATTATATTACATTAGAAGTAAATTACAATAAATAAATAAATAAATAAATAAATAAATTTATTTATTTATTTATTTATTTATTTATTTATTTATTGTAATTTACTTCTAATGTAATATAATTAAATACAGTATAGATAGAACAATTCTATACAAAGCAATAGTGGATTTAACATCAAAATTTGACGTCTAATGTTATAATATATGTTTTTAATGTAATTAACCCTCTCCCTTTAAATACTTTTTTCAGTTCAAGAATAATTTATGCAATTTTATATTTATTTATAAGAGTAATCCCTTATATTACTTTTTAATGGAAAAGTAATTAAATTATTTTTATTAATTAATTTTAAAACAATTGTATTAATGAATTACTTAGTAATGCATTAAGCACAAAAATGTAAATTAATACATTTGATTAATACAATGAATTGTATAATGCATAATTTAGAAAAATGTGCAAAACAATATACTTCCAATTAGGAAAGGGTATTAGGTTATAAAATAGGTGTTAGGTTATATACCTTTTACATTGCGTTTCTTGAATATGTGATATGTCTGCGTGGGTCTGTAGTGGAGGGGAGTGACACCCAGCAGTGAAGCGCTTGTAGACTCCGCCTTCTATGTAAATGAGTCAGTGTGGCGCTGGTGTCCGCGCGCTCAGTCAATGAGCACCGAGACAGGAGGAGTGTCCGACTGTTTACATCTCGTTTCGGGGGCCGAGAGATATCTTCCTCCAGCATGATGTCGGTGTGGAATTATCGCACTCTCAACCTTTGAGAAATAAACGCGGCAAGCGCAAAACAGTGACCCGGCGTTGAGTCATGGGAGGCCAGATAACCCGAAACGCCTTGTACGGTGAGAAATTGCGTTAAGGATCTACATACAAACGCTGAATGATGTTCCTAATGTTTGCCTGCTGATGAAGGGTCCTACACGCGCTGCTTCAGCTGTATTGTAAAGAATAGATAGATTTAAGATGGAAAACGCCTGCCTGTAAATATTACATACATATTGGAATACTTGCAACATAAAACACATTCGAGCATAAGTCATACACTTAATATAGACAGTTTTTGTATAGGTTTCTAGAGATTTTTGCGCTCACTGGAACGAATATACGAGCGCGTCTCCGCGTCCAGGCGCTCGTGTCAGTGAACGCGCTTTCGACATCAGACGTGTTTCCCCCAGCTTGAAAGCGTGAGAAAGGGAAGGGAATTTGTGGGGATTCCCTCTGTTGTTGGAAATAAGAAGGATTTAGTGCGGGTTTTCCACAGCGTTTCAGTTTATTAGGCGATTTACAAGCCCGTAAAGCAGCTGGCTCAAAAGAGAACCAAATAAATCAATAAATCAATTGATTGGTTTTACATAAAATGCATGGTTAATGTTTACTCAGTGTATTTACTGATAATCCCTGAAATTCATGTTAAGGCTGTTGTGCTGCTACAGTATGGGTTTTTGCAAGCCGTTCTAACATGTATTTCTTGCCTTACAATTTAGCATCTGTTTTTTTTTTTTTTTTTTTTTTTGATGTGAGTGCTTGATAGATAGATAGATAGATAGATAGATAGATAGATAGATAGATAGATAGATAGATAGATAGATAGATAGATAGATAGCAATAGAGAGATAGATAGAGAGATAGCCAGATAAATTGATTCAATATGGTTTAAATGTCACAAGTTGATAGTACAGGATGTTTTCCGTTGGCCTGCAGGGTGAATGGGTGAATAATCTTCCTTGTTGGATGTGTGACTGTAACTGAAACAGACATGAGCAGTTGGTTTATGTAAATCTCTCCGTCTTACTCTCGCTCTCAGTGCAACTGATTGGCTTGAAGTTAATCTGAACCCTTGGTGGATCTGACCCACTTGATCATTAATTCTAATTAAAGCACTATATCACATCCAATTAGGTAAACAGGGACTAGAGATATAACAGTCCAGTATGTGTAGTAGCACCTGGTGTTAGTATAAAATGCACTCGAAATGTACTGAATAAGCTCCTAAGGACATTTCTGAATTAAAATAAGTAAATAATTAAATAAATCACATCACAAACCCACAATGAGCAATATGAGTGCAACAGTGTACATTTTAAAACAAATAAGTCAGCTCTGAAAGGAAAATATTTAGACAAGTACGGAAAAAACTAAAAAGACAGACATTTGATTGGGGCCTTGAACTTGAACTTTAGATTTATTTTTGGAGTGTATTAAGAAGACAAAAGGAAATGATGGGAAGAAGAGGTGGGTACAGGATTGGGAAATGACGCAAACCAAACTCAAGGAGTTTGGTTACTCACAAACTGCTTCATTTTTGCTTAATGTATTAGAGCACATGCACTATGTCAAAGTCCCTTAAGGCAAGTTATTTTGCTTGACAGCCATCTTTGAGACACCTCTCGGGCAGCTATTTCAGTCATGCATGTCTTTGAATGGGGAAACATCAAATTCTCCAAAGTTGTTCACCAAGGTTACCATTAAATTGACTATTTGAAATCACCGGTAATATGTGGCATAAACTGTTTCATAAATTTTGTTTCCAAATGATCAAATCAAGAAAAAAAAAAAAAAAAAGGTAAAAAGGGACTAGAGATTATGATTAAATTTCCTATTTGAAATCGCCAATTAAATCTGACAACAGCTATCTCAAAATTGTGTTTCTAAACACTCAAATCATGACAAAAGACTGCATTTTTAGGCTGGACCAGCCAATGCACTGATGCAGTCATAAGCACTTGTCTCAGAACCAGGGCTGCGTTTCCCAAAAGCATCGTAAGCTTAAGTTGATCGTAGCTCCATTGAAACCAATGGAGCTACGATCATCTTAGGCTTACGATGCTTTTGGGAAACGCTACCCAGAGCTTGTAAAGACAGCTGCAGTGACACAATGGCTTTACCAATTGGCGATTTGCTCTTTTATTTAGAAGATGCGACATATTCCATCATATTGCACGTTGCACTTTCTCCAATTCATAGTAATATGAGTGCACTGTCTTTAGGCTTCAACTATGTTTTTAGTGTTTCTTTATAAAAAAAAAAAAAAAAACATGTTTGGTCATAACTTTCTGGTTTCCTCTTTCCAGTTCCCATTTCAGGGTTTGTTTTTCACTTCTTGCAGCAGGCTGACACTAGATATAAATTGCTTATCCGGGTATTAACACATCTTTCACCTCAGATGCAGTAGATTGCAGTGCTTTAACTCATCTTTGTATGAAACCAGAAACCATCCAGAACTGAGAACAAGATTGTCTGGTTTGTAGTGTTTGAGCTGGATAGAGACACTTAATGTATGTATGTGTGTGTTTAAGACTGTTGGGTGTTTCTCATGTACCTCTGGGACACATCCTGGCCCCTGAAGCAGGAAAGACATGAATAATAAGTAGTATTTTTTTATAAAGGCTGTTAAAAATGGAACATTACGACAGTTGTTCCAGATATTTCCCACTGTCACTAAAATGAAAACTCCCAACTCTCCACCTTAAACTGTTACATATATGAGTGCATGTGGAACGTTAAATGCAAATTGTCAGTGTACTTGCACGTAAATTCTCTGATCTATTCCGTTTTGTTCCGTTATTTTATTTGCATATCGTTACATAATTCATTTTGTGCGATAAATGGCAATATCAAACAGTGCAATTCATTCTTAGTACGTAAGTCTTAGTAAGAATTGTTGGTTTAACTTAAAAAAGTAAGTTGCTTGGTTGCCTTAAAATTTTGAGTTCATTGAAATTAAAAATTTGAGTTAATACGATGAAGGTTATTTTGTCTGGCTATCACCAGACCAAGCTCAATTTAAAATGGAACATTGGTCTGGGGAGTCTGCTATGTATTTTCTACTGCATAAGAGGTGTGATCAACGAGTATTATTCACGCAATTGGATAGTCCTTCAACCAATCAGATCGACAATCCGGGTGACGTACTTTGCAGAGCGACGCGAAAACTCCAGACAGGTTTAGTTTGTATTGGTTTGTAGCATTGATCAGCGGTTTGCAGAAGCAGCAATGGCATCGAGCGTTTTTTGCAGGTTGTGCAAAAAAAAAAAAAAAAAAACATTAAAGTGAGTGGTATTTACACCAACTCGAGTGATTTGTTTGCTAAACTAAAGAAGTCATTCAGCATCGTCGAGAGGTTAAAAGGAATTGGATTGACGGTTGTGCTTGTCGTCGCTTCTCTATCGTCATCGTGTTATACATGCCAATAGCGAGCAAGGTGGATAAGCCAGTCTGTGATTGGTTCCCACAAAAGTGGAACAGAAGCAGTAGAAATGAATGTACAGGTTTCCAGACTGAGTTGCCAGGCGAAATCAAATCGCCGGCAGATCAGGCTGGGTTTACCCAGTCTAAAGGCGATTGGTTTAATCAACAGAAACTCAAAATATTATGTTATCTGAACCATATTAATTATCTAATTATCTGATTTGACAAGAAAATGTTGTGATAAATCATGAAAATAATGTTTTACAGTGTAAGGATGCAACAATATAAAAATCATTGGTAGTACTGATAACTGATGAATTCTATTATATTAATAATATTAAAATATATAATACTCATATTGAAATTCTATACTATTTTGTCTAAAAATAAAGCACTAAAATAAAATGTCATCACATCATTATAATGCACAATATAAAAAAATGCATATTAATTTTGAGATTTTTTAAATGCTACATTTGATTTTGTTATTAAATTAGCATCTGTAAAGATTCCCTTTACGTGAGCATTAGGTTATAGCATAACATAAAATCTAAATGTAAAAATAGGATAAATGAGCACGTACAATTTAAAAATCCAACACTAGCCAATAATGGCCAAAAATCATAATTATGTAAACTTATTCAAACCAGATGTTGGTACAAATAAGAACAGACCAGGGGTGCGTTTGGTCGTTATTAATGGAGTTTTATTAAACTCCATTAATAATGACGGAACTTGCGACCACAGTTGTTTTTGGGAAACACACCCCAGTATGGTACTGATATTTCGTGCATCCCCAATTCTTATTCATCAGTGCTGTTATTTGCTGCTAATTTGTTTATAACAGCACGGAAAGTATTATAATTACTGAATCAATTACCACTGTGTTATTTTTTTTGAATCCACAGTAAGACAGCCATGCACACAAACAACATGAGGAAACTGTTAGCACTGGAGATTGTTTGGAGTGGAATTTTTAATGGGGCATGTTGGGATTGATTATCAGTGATTGGTTGACACGCAGACAAGGAGTCAATGCGCTGTGGTGACAGATTATTGTAAGGCAAACAGAGGAAGAGCTCTTATCTACAATCCCTGCTGTGGTTACATCGCTCAGTTTACGTGTTGTGTCAGAAACATATGTCTGCAGGTCAGATGCTGATGCTGCTAAGTAACCGTTTGCTGCACCTCTGTGGAGCACAACATCCTTGATGAGTCACTTAATCCCCGCTCTCACCGCAGGAATTAAATGACACCACCACACACTGGTGTTTGTGTATACGGATCAGATCACCTAAGAGCCAGCCAGCCATGGCAGAAGATCAGCGCTTAATATGTTCACTCATTCATGATACTTTACTTTAGTACAGGACAAGATAGTTGCTAATTGACTTCAGGACACAATTACAAACATGGACATGCACACCCCAGGAATAAAAATATAATAAAATAAAAGAGTGGACACTTATATAACCAAACTGTCAATAACTGTAGATAGATAGATAGATAGATAGATAGATAGATAGATAGATAGATAGATAGATAGATAGATAGATAGATAGATAGATAGATAGATAGATAGATAGATAGATAGATAGATAGATAGATAGATAGATAGATAGATAGATAGATTCGTCTTATATAGATAGATAGATTCGGCTAAAAAGGTTATTCTGCCGCTGCCGCATTCTGCCCAGCGCACCATCCAATTCCTTCATCCTAAGCCAAACTTAATGGCCTAAACGATCAAATACACAAAAATGTCGAAATGCCGTTTTGCCGAGTATCCTCGTAAACACAGTCGGTTTAAATGAATGTAAACAGTTGAGAAAGAAAACGCATGTGTAACAGTATATTGGATCCGTGCAGCTCTTAAAGTGACAGCAGCCTAATAAATCTGCTGCCGTCATTAATGTTAATCAAACAACAAAAGACAAAGATAAAATCACTTACTGCTCTTGAATGAATAACTTTTATAGTTTTAATAAGGATTAGTCAATATTTAATGTATACAGCAGTGTTATTTTAAATTTGATTACTTTATTCAATTTCTGTTGTTTATTACTTAACTCTGTTAATACATCTTCCTGAAAAACCTGAAGGACTGTTTATTTCATTTTTATTTTTTTTCTGTTGTGTTTATTTGTTGGTTTTATTAGTTCTTATTGTATTGCTGACTGTTTACTTGTTTTCTGTAACTGTTTTGAGGACCTTTTACAATAGTTAACCTAGTATTAGTTTTTGCTGAAGTTTTTACTCTGCTTCGTGTCGTGCCTAACAACGCCCTTCAGCCGTGACTTATTCCCAATACAACACTAGCCTCGAGTACCATATTGCTTTTATTAAACAGTTACCACACAATACAAATATTAAAGCCAAAAATATGTATCAATGCAACTTTCATGAAGTAAACTTACCCTAAAAGCCTTCCTTCCACCGGAAAAAATAGTCCCTGACCGTGAACAGCACAGAAGTTACATTATTAGACCATTAGATGGCGGCAAAGACTGTTTTTATGAGTGTGTCAGTCAGTAGCGAAGACTTTTACAATGAAATACTGAATTGTTGTGAACACAGAACAAGACGCAACTGACAAATGCTTTGACTAGCGCTGTCAGTCACGGGAAAACAGCTAAAGGGACAAGATAATACATCGGACATTTAAACTTTTTACATTTTTTTTTATTATGAACATAGGACTGACCTGAAGGAAAATGCTAAATCTGAATGCAGGTAATAAACTCGCTCACTCATTATCTTTCTCGCAATACTCTTCTACATAATACAATAAGCTTCAATGAACAATATCAATTGAGAACATACAGTTTACATTGCTAAGATTGGTTGCTAAGGGTGTTGTGTAGTGATACACAGAACCTTTAGGGTGAAGCGGTCAAAGCCGTGTTTTATCTTGAATAATAATAACAATAATATAAAAAATATAAAGACATAAAATAATATAAAAATAATAATAATGAGTCTTATTGACTTATTAGTATAAAAAAATGAGTCACTTGTATATATAAACCGAACAAGTAGAGGGAACAAAAATGTTCTCTCTACTTGTTCAATGTCAGCCTAAAACATTGTTGGTAATGTTCTGAGCTGTTGTTTGAATGTGAAATAAATAAACAGACAGTGATGAATTCTTCTAGTGTTGATGCTTGATACTAAGTGACAGTGTGTGTGTGTTCTGATTGATGTGTGTGACGACACTTGAGCGAGGGCTTTGAATAAACCAGAGGCCAGAGGGTGTGTGCTCAGCCAGGTGAAACTCCCTCTGTTATTCTCGTTGTTTTTGACCAGAATAACTATTAGCATATGAATCTTTAGCCAAGCCTGCTGCCATGGTGACTGAAGTGTTGTGGTCACATGACATGCCTATCACCTCAGATGGATTAGCACTGTGTAGTTGCCAAGTACATCTCTTCTTAAGATGCCAATTTCAGTTGATCTCTTACTTTTATCTAAACATGTAATCAAATCTTCTCTTTTGCTATTGCTTTTTTGTTTACAGCATTTGCAATACAGCCATTTTTTTTTTTTTTTTTTTTTTTTTTTCTCGGATAATCATTTATATGAGTTAATGAAATTTTAACAGTTTAATGATTCAGGGAAAACTCTAGTTATTCTCAAGTAGATTATTTACGTTCTGGTGTCTGATACCTAAAAGCAACTTTACTAATGAAGTTATATTAAGTATCAGAACACATGTACTTACAGTAGCACAGTTAATGTGATTACAAACAGATCAAATTAAAAGCTAATGCCTAGAGAATAGACTCAAAAAGAAGGACAATGCTTGACATAATCAAACATAAAACACATATATGACAATTATTTAGTTATAAGGATTTTCGAAAATATATTTAAGAAACATTTCCACTAAAATACAATCTATGAATTTAAAGTATTTCTAAAATGTTCAAAGTTGTGAACCTATACAATGCTAAAAATGTATTCACTCTAGCAAATGATTGAGCAAATAATTATATCATTTGCATATGACCTGAGTCTGACTTGGCTTGTTGAGCCTGCAGCTTTCCCAGAGGAAACACTCTACAAATGCATATTATACAACAAATTTTAACATTGAAAAAGCTCGCACATCACCTCAAGGCACTCCCAAATGACGCACTATACACTTACACTATTTACTTTTATACTATGTATTCAACCGTGCATTTTATAAGATTATATTGTCATTCAACATCGGAGCTCCTCCCCCTCTGCTATGTAGCTGTGAAAGTTGAGTGCATTAAGTATCCAGCGTCACACACTTAGTTTTTTCAGTTAATTAAGTGCATCATCCAGGTATTTAAAGACAAGTGTACTTTTTCTATTTGGAATGTTCAGTGTAAACACACTACTCACATCATTTATACTACAAAACGGCATAGTGCATAAGTACCCAAACTGGGATGCACCTACTGTCTTTTGTGGCTGTTGCACATGAAACAGAACAGATATTGTAGTCTGTATTTCGAGTATATTTGGCTGGAGACTTTTCCTCCTTGTGATGTATATAATAAAATACTCTCAAGTGCTTCTTTGCAAGTCACTTTGGATCAAACTTTCTGTATATTCAGCAAACAAAACTGTGAAACGTCAGCTTCAGGATGTTCTGTTGTGAAAACAGCTCTTGAGTGCTGCTGTCCAAGCAGGTTTTTTTTTTTTTTTATGTTGAGTGTACGAGAGTGTCTGTGATGTGAGGTGTTTACACATAACATGACATACTCTTACCTACAGTCAGACATCTGAACCTGCCCCAAGCACGACTGCATGGTAATGAGAATGTAAGAGGATAAAGATAGCAGCTACCTGACAACCTTATAACACACAGCGAATTTAAACCTGACCTTAGCATCTGGAGATCCTCTTTAATGTAAGTTTTTTTTTTTTTTAAAGAACACTAATTATTCACTATTTACATAAGTGTGCTTTACTAAACCTCTTTCCCAATTTAGAAATGATCTAAAAAGATCCATATATTGGCTTCACATAAAATTGCAGTATGAACATATACATACCGGTTAAAAGTTTGGAATAATTAAAGGAAGTTTGAAAGAAGTCACTTATGCTCAATATGGCTGTAATTATTTGATCAAAACAAATTCAGCTTTGCATCACAGGAATAAATTACATTTTACAATTTATATATATATATATATATATATTAAAAAAAAATTCAAATTGTAATAATATTTCACAATATTATTGTTATTTGTTTAATGACATCTTTTTACTATGTACTATGAATATATTACCAAAACCAATACTTCTACTGAAATAGATTTTTTCCCTCAGTTTCTGCGGATGAAAAGAGTAGACATTCAACAATATGTATAATCGAAAGCCATCATTTCTAGCATTTAATAGGATTTTAAAACAAATTAATAACATTTAATTTATATGAACTTGAAATATTCTTCACATAAATAATTATAATTCTGTCTTTAATATAGTGTGTTGTATAGTGTAAAGTAATATAGTGATATTTCTATCTCTGTCAGTATCAGCTTTCAGCTCTTGAATGAGAGCTTTCAGTTCATTTTACCCCCACTAAGTTTATTTTGTGCATGCATTTTTACAATAAGTAAAAAAAATTTCAAGTAAAAACATTTAGTATCAATATTTTATATTGATTTGGTTGATCCTCGCTATAGTCCTTGTAAGCTAGAGAAAGAAGCGCACAGCCATCTTTAGAAATTTGTGTTTGAACGTTTTTCTGTGGCATCGCTGTTGAATAGTAATTAGCTGGTGAAGTGGATGTACATATTGTAGAGATAAAGGGATAGTTCACCCAAGATGTAGATGTTTTTTTTTTATTCAGTAGAACGCAAATTATGATTTTTAACTGCAACCGCTGCCGTCTGTCAGTCAAATAATAGCAGTGATTGGGAACTTGAACAATAAGAGTCGAAAAAACTTCCATAGACAAATCCAAATTAAACCCTACGGCTCGTGACGGCACATTGATGTCCTAAGACACGAAACGATCGGTTTGTGCGAGAAACCGAACAGTATTTATATCATTTTTTACCTCTAATACACCACTATGTCCAACTTCGTTCAGTTTCCGGTTAGTGAGGTCTGATCGCGCTCTGACAACGGAAGTGATGTCTCGCGCTCATTGAAGTATATGGGCGAGACATCACTTCCGTCTTCAGAACGCGTTTTTTGACCTCACTAACAGGAAGCTGAACGAAGTTGGACATAGTGGTGTACTAGAGGTAAAAATTATATAAATAATGTTCGGTTTCTCGCACAAACCGATCGTTTCGTGTCTTAGGACATTAATGTGTCGTCACGAGCCGCAGGTTTTAATTTTGATTTGTCTAAGCAAGTTTTATTTACTGTTATAGTTGAAGTTCCCATCTACTGCTATTATTTGACTGACAGACGGCAGCGGTTGCAGTTAAAAATCATAATTTGCGTTCGACTGAAGAAAAAAAGTCATCTACATCTTGGATGCACTGGGGGTAAGCAGATAAACATCAAATTTTCATTTTTGAGTGAACTATCCCTTTAAAGGGGTCATATAATGCCACTTTTACAAGATGTAAAATAAGTCTCTGATGTCCCCAGAGTGTGTTTTAGCTCAAAATACCCCACAGATTATTTTTTATATCATGTTAAATTTGTCACTTTTTGAGGTTGAGCAAAAACATTCTGTTTTTGTGTGTGTCCCTTTAAATGCAAATGAGCTGCTGCTCTCAAGAAGAGGGCAGAGTTTCAGGAGCTAGTGCCAATTACCTCAGACTCACTGAAAATGTCAGAAACTGTTCAGCCTTTTATGTTCAAAACGGAGTTGGACATTGAAGGAGAGACTCAAAAAGAAGTGACAACATGTAGAATGCAACAGGAAGTTTCTGAACCGTTAGGTGCTTAATTTATGTAGCTGATGTGTAGTCAACTATCTTAAAGTCATTGATTAGCATATTCTGTCATGATGATCTATAAATCGCTAAATGACTACAGAGCCAGAAAATATATGCTGCATGAAGATAGAACAGGTTTAGTTTTGTTTAATTGCGGTCATAACTTATTTTGTCATCTTGCTTTTATGAGATGTTATTGTATTTGTGTTATATCCTGTATTGGCCTCACCCCCTTTGTTGCTTGTTCCCGGGGGCAGGGTTTATGTAAATTTTAGGGTTTGTGATGTCACCAACCCAGGAAGAAGCTTGTTGTAGTCCCTACCAGCCGTTTGTTGTAATCTTAAACAGAGAATTCTTTAAAAGAAAATATCTCCCTTTGCTTTGAAATTTGAGCATCCTAATTTTGCATATGTTGTTTATTCTCAAACAGCAACATTAAAGTTAAAAATGTGAAATCATAATAAAGCAGCTCTTTAACAAAAGTTGTCATGAGCATTGTAATATTTGAAGACGATGTCATAACAAATGTCAGTAGACCGGAAAGATTTTAAAACGAGCGGTTCATCATTCATAAATCCGTAACATCTTACCTTCATGCTGTGGAAATACAAAAAGGAAGGGAAAAAAGTGGATGCTGTGTTATTTGTGTTATATATCTGTAATGTGTTAAACAGAAAATATTAATCACAGAAATGAATACATTATTTTTGACAGCCCTAGATTATTCAGATGCTCAAGTGTGTTGATTCAAGCCCCCCAGGCTAATTTTCATGGAATAAACTTATGTAAGAAACATCTGTCCATTGGTTACCTTAAAAAAAATGTGGTTACCATAGAAATAGCAGCATTATGATGTGTTCGGTAGCCCAGGGTGGAATCTGCTTCTTGTATGTTGGCTATGACACTGGCTTCTATTACTTACAAAGCGTGTTTGTGTTCCTGCATATCCGGTGCTATTACATTTTATGACTTAAGTGCATCTTATATAATAAAATTTAGGATGACAACAGAAACAAGTCAATGTGAAATGCTGTTTTCACATGAAAAATATGTTCTGTGTATAGTCTGTGTTACAATACAGAATGGAGCCAGACTTGCTAAATCAATACCTTTATCTTTTTCTTTGGAATAATTTGCAGCAATGAATAATTAATAATAAGACCAGAACCATCATAAAGAAAGACAATATGGCCACTTCTGATTTCATGTTGATTTAAATTTGCTAAATTATAATTGAATTATTAGGAATGATGGACGTCAGTTTTTGACTGAACATTTAACGTCGTTGTTCGGATATACAATGTGTCTTCCACCTCAAACTCCGTTTAGTCCCAAAGTGGGACATTTTGAAAGGCATTTTGCAAATTAAACCTTGAGAGATTTTACACTGATCTGGAACCAACTTTCGATGTCCATAAAGATGAAACACACTGAACTCAGCTCTGCAGAAAACAGAAAGCTCTTGCCATGGCAGCGTTGCTAAGGAACATGAGCTGCTACTTAACCTCCATTTTCTGTCTGACAGCTGCAGCTCTTGTGTTTGCTAATGTATTCATTTCAGTGTGCTCAGACTATGAGTGTTTTACACAATGTCCGTCTGCAACAGACCTGCCTATGTAACGTACCAAGGCATTTGAGGCAAATTAACGCTTTTATAAAGTAATGTATTATCATATGATGGTTTCACATAAGCTATTTACATGGTTCTGTGGTTGCTAGATATAGACAAAAAAGTCTAGTCTTTATTCTCTTCTCTTGTGACCGGTGTAGCCTTATCTGCATTGCTCAGGAAACATGTCATTGCCTACTATCAGTTTCTACATGGGAGCCACAATAGCTGAGAGGACTGGTGTCATCACTGGATGCTCCTCCAACTGGGCCATTACAGACCTGTGAGGGTGTGTTATCTTGTTAAAGGAGCCCCTTGCCAGCTCGGTGAATGTTGGACATGAATGAATGTAGATAGGATAGCCATAAAGCTGGAACCTATCATGAATGTCTGTAAATGTGACATTGTGCCAACTGAACGCATTGCAAATCATTACTTGGTCTCCCCTAAAATGGATAATCACCTTCTGTTCAAATCAGAATTCATTACTCTGGCCATTCTTTAGGCCACGTCTGCATTTAGTCCATTGGTAATGTTAGAAGTTGGACTTGGATAGTCTGGTAGCTAAAAAAACATACACACACACACACACACACACACACACACACACACACACACACACACACAAAGTAACTAGAGCTGCAAGAGTAATCGTTAAAAGTTTGTGAGCTCAATTCAATTACCCGCACTTGCATCTTATTCATAAATGACAACAATTTGGCTATAAACCTTTAACAAGTATGATCACAACGAACATTCACATCTGCATCAAGCCAAAGTATAAAACAGTTTCACAACCAGTCTTTTCAACCACAAGGTATCATTATTTCTGTGTTACAGTAATTCAAATTATCACAGAAGTACTGGGATAAAAGTTTATAGTTCGGATTTAAACACTGATGCCTACAGCAGCGATCAAAATAGTCACCTTTTGAATATAACTTGACACTTTAAATAAAGATGGTATCAGTTACATCGTTACACCAGTAGGTGGCGACAAGTGACGGTTAAAAAAATGTATGTCATTGAATAATTCTTTCAAAAGATTTGTTTAAAAAAAACCTGATTCATCCAGTGAAGTCAATAAATCATTTATTCATACTGATTTATAATAAATAATTCAAATTAATGAAATATTTGTAATTTTGACAGAACCTCAGAATCGTGGGAGAATCGTGATTTCTGTTTAAAAAAAAAAAAAATCGGGTGGAAAATTTCTGGTAAATTTCCGAAAAAATTTCCAGTACATCCGGAAAGTTTCCAAGATTTTGTTAATATTCACGAAATTTACCAGAAATTTGCATCCCTATTCTCAATTTATCATGAATCGTGCAGCTCTAATCTAACTAGAAGAGTCAGACTTAGTTGTTAACCTTGCCTAGAAGAACGAAGTGCGCTGAAGGATAGATAGATAGATAGATAGATAGATAGATAGATAGATAGATAGATAGATAGATAGATAGATAGATAGATAGATAGATAGATAGATAGATAGATAGATAGATAGATAGATAGATAGATAGATAGATAGATAGATAGATAGATAGATAGATAGATAGATCTCTACTAGTTTAGCTAGAAGGGCTAGTTTAAAATTACTTTTCAGGTATAACGCGTTGAGAGATAAGGGTGCATTAGGGTGGAAACCTCTATGAGTGTATATTTAAAAACGTTCATCTTGCTTGTGCGTTGTTCATCATTACTGTTGTATGCACTGTAAAGTTTCCTGCACCTCTATTCAGGAGTGAAGCTTCACACAAAAAAAAAACAAACAAACAAAAAAGCCTTTGAGTTATAAGCTTTTAAGTGAGAAAAAGACTGTACAAGAGAAAGACTGAACTAATGCAGTGACAATAATCAGTCAACTCAATTTTCCATTACGTGACTACAGGCAAAGACAAATTTGCAGTGCAACATACTGTCCAATTCATAAACAAATTGCAGTAATTAAATGCTGCAGGAAACGCTGTAGCATTTTATGCTTCAGTACTGATATTATACAGTTCAGTGCGATCTGTTGGGAAAAGCGAGTCAGATTTATCTACAAAGATAAAAATCACTTTCACCAATGAAAATGCTGTACACAAATGCTGCGTGAAATGGGGTCAGACAAATCTCACCATGCAAGGCCTGATGCTGTTTTATGCGGTTCATTGATTTGAAAGTAAAGGCCAGGCTTTAGTCATATTGAGCTGGGGGTCTAAACATGATTATGGCTGAGAGAAGACTTATTTTCACACCATTATGTGTTTTTATATTGTATTAATTAAAAAGATCATTGCAGTATCTTATCGCATTTACAGAACACGGTTTATAAATCGTCTTTTTTTTCTCTCTTCTAGACTCTCTGGGTGGACCGTTCCCCTCAACAGCTCACCGATGCCACCACAAACCGAAGCGCTGTTTACCCTTGCATCCGTGCGGAGGTGTCCCCGTGAGCCCCCTTCTCTTCCACCCCAACGCTAAAGGGTCTCAGATAGTCATGGATATAGCACAGAGGAGCGTCAAACGGCAGGCCAGCTTCTGCAATGCAATCACCTTCAGCAACCGGCCCATTGCTCTTTATGAGCAGGTCCGCTTAAAGGTATGAACAAGGATAGGCATAGATGAGTCTGGGGGGGATGGCGGGTCCGGAATACTCAAGTGGACGACGCACAGGCGCATGTGAACACTTCCGAGTGTCTGCCACAGCAAAGAAGCCGCTGATGTAACATACTCATCTGTCTTTTTTAAAAAGGTGCAGGGTTTAGTTTTTTCAATGTTAAAATATGTAACCCATACTCGTAACCCATCTTAACATGCAGATTTGATTTCACTCTAGTTTGAACCAACAGGAGAGTGTTAAGCCTAAAGTATGCTTCGTTTCTGAATGCACAACCTTTCAAAGTATACTCCAGACTTTTTATCTTGCATTTCTAACTTTTTTTCTCAGAATTGTGAGTTTATATCTTGCAATTGACACTTTTTTTTCTCAGAACTGAATTTATATCTCACAATTCTGAGAAAAGAAGTCAATTATGAGATAAAAACTTGCAATTGCGAGAAAAAAGTCAGAATTGGGAGTTTATGTCTCGCAATTCTGAAATTATATCTCACAATTACAAGTTTATATCTCGCAATTTGACTGAGAAAAAAAGTCGCAGTTATCTTTAAAATTTCTGTTTTATTCCATGGTGAAAACAAGTTTCCATAGAATACACTAACATATGTGTAAAAAATAAAGTATACTATAGGCTTTAGAGGTGCAAAAATGCACTTAACCTTTCACATGACAACTTTTCCTGCAATACTGTTTTCTTTTTCTCTGCTTTCTTGGTTTGTCCCTCCAGAGTTACTGTACTTTAAAAGTGCCACTCTAAAGAAGTTGCGCAAGTTCCCTCTTCCAATGTCAACGCAGTAACAATCCAAGATAAACACTCCTAGCCCAGACTATGGCTCCCAATCTAGCCTAACCAGTTATTCTATCAACATACAAAGGTGGTTTTGTGTGTAAACTCATTCATTAATCAAGTTCTCAATACTGGTATTCTCAGTAGCGTAGGGCCGCTGTGACATAAGTCATCGTGTTCTTGAAATGTTTGTAGTTCTCATTCCTGGAGTTACTGTAAATCAAATAAAACAGAGCTTCTCTAGTCCAAACACACCACAGGACTGCCTCATACATCCCCTGATTGTCCCCTATGCTCAACCATTTATGACCATCACAAAACATGGCCTTCAGCACTACTACAAAAGGAAATACTACATCAAACTTTGATGGAATTAAATTGAAAAGTGAATGTTTTAAAGGGATAATTGATTATGATTTCATTTTTTTTTTACTTTAGTTAGTGTGTAATGTTGTTTTCTTTGTAACGTATAGTATAGTGTGTGTAATGTTGTAAATCCAGCGTTGGATTTGCACAAAAGATTAACATGACGGCACATGCTAGTGGATGAGTTGAGTCAACTCCACAGCAACTACATACATTTATACACTAACCATTCAGAAACATCCAGATGCATTCTAAAAGTTGTAACTTCTTCCTGAGTCTCTCCATCAGTGTCCGACTCCGGTTTGAAGAATGTAAGGCTGAACACCGTTACTGACAATCCTCATTCTGGCTGCGTGAGATTCTCCAGCTTTGTTGTTGTTGAGCAACCAAAGCACGAGCTGTTAAAGCTCCACCCTCTTTTGGAAAGCAGGCCGGAAGCAGTGGCTCATTTGCATTTAAAGGGACACACACAAAATGCCAAATATTTACATAATGCCTACATAACACCTGTGGGGTATTTTGAGCTGAAACTTCACAGACACATTCTGAAGACACAAGAGACCAGAAACAATTTTTGTGTTTGGGAAACTAAATAATTTTTTTTTGGTGCTGCTAGTGGCTCACTGCACCTTTTAAAAGTAGATTCTGCATAAGGTGTGTCCTATATGTTATATGTATTGTATTACCAAGAGAATCAAAACATTAATTTCTAAACATTGTCAGAAAAAAATTAAATGCACAACTGTGTATCTTATCTACCCCAATTAGGTGCATGTTAGTACCTTAGAGTAGTAATATGTGCGCTTACTTTGAACCTTTTAGGGGCAAATAAGGTTACAAAGATTCCCCTTTGAGGGTACTGCCCCAGTGACAATATACTGTATGCCTAAAGGTACAATCTATGCACATTTTTCTGAGAGTGAACATTTCCATGCTATGCAATGACTTATGAATAACACTGTCTTATGTTGTAATTATAACAGATCCATTTTTTCCTGTCTTTAGATAACTAAAAAGCAGTGCTGCTGGAGTGGCGCTCTCCGCCTGGGCTTTACTTCTAAAGACCCATCTCGAATCAACCCCGACAGTCTGCCCAAATACGCCTGCCCTGACCTGGTATCCCAGAGCGGCTTCTGGGCCAAGGCCCTGCCAGAAGAGTTTGCAAATGAAGGAAACCTCATTTCCTTCTGGGTGGATAAGAAGGGGAGAGTATTTTACCGCATCAACGATTCCAGCCCCATGCTGTTCTTCAGTGGCGTTCGGACCACAGAGCCACTGTGGGCCCTCATAGATGTCTACGGTCTGACCAGAGGAGTGCAACTGCTGGGTGAGAAAAATAACTGTCTGCATAATTTATGGACAGGTATAAAATTTATCACTCTAACAGAGTGTAAAACTAAATACTGTACAGCAATTATCTGTGACTAGGTTGATTTTCTCGTAAATTGTCATATTCTGTTCCATAATTTATGTGAGATTGGTTTTTACAGAGAAATTTGTTCTGCTAGTGAGGCTGTGAGTGAATCCCAGTGTCAGGTATATTAATGTTTTTTGAAGAATGGCGCAAATTAGACATTAGACTTTGTGCATTATTTTAGATGCAAAAAAATCTTTATGAATATTTTACTCTTATGTTTTGCCTTTAAACGAACAAATCATTTCCTTCAGTTTCCTCCCAAATTTTTGTAATTTAAGGCCCTTTGTCTATGAAAACCTGTTAATCAAGCAATCACACATTCAGCTTGCATGTGTCAGGCTGTTGCCCGTCTCCTCCCTATGCAAAGCATTCTGTATGAGTTAAAGGATTAGCTCTCTTTAAAATGAAAATTACCCCAAGCTTTACTCACCCTCAAACCATCCTAGGTGTATATGACTTTCTTCTTTCTGATGAACACAATCAGAGTTATTAATAAATATCCTGACACATCCAAGCTTTATAATGGCAGTGAACGGGAAACAATGAGTATGAAACTGAAGAAAGTGCTTCCATCCAAAGCAAAACATACTCCACATGGCTCCGGGGGGGTTAATAAAGGCCTTGTGAAGCGAAGCGATGCACTTGTGTAAGAAAAATATCCATATTTAACAAGTTATGAAGTAAAATATTTAGCTTCCGCCAGACCGCCTTCCGTATTCAGCTTACAAAAAAAACGTACATGACATCACGTCAGTTATGGAAATAATGATTTTTCCTATGTAGTGATATGCTAATAGTTATAAAGTTGTCTTGAAAACTTTAGAATTTTTTTTTCACAGTTTTTGTAAGTGTGCGATCAAGAATAGCTCTTGCTCTAAACACAGTAAATCAGAGAGCTTAAACTTGAAGGCAGCGGTCTAGATGAATTGCTGTATATAATCACAATCAACAATGTCATGAGCAGAACATACCATACGCCACGCTTTGATGTACCGCTGTGTGCACGGGTGTTTGTGCTTGGAGTGGAGGTTTGGCGGTAAGAGGCGAGACATTCACATCTCACACGCATACATGCAGCAGGCTTTAATGCTGTCATCCCCCAGGGTTAATTATAGAACCAGGTCACATACACCAGAGATAGCTCCATTTATCCTAATTGAGCTCTGTGGCAATTGACTGCAGCCTCTCTGTCTGCTATCTGTCCACGGTGTGGGATGTGTTTTGTTACGTGTGCGAGTAACTTTATCTGTACCTTTGCTTCACGAAAGACAGCTTTGACATGCACTTCTGAACCTATGTTCTTCGACGGTCTACTGCCATGCTGAAACCAAAGAATGTGTGCGTGTATACTGAACATGTAAGCCTGTTTCACAATGCATGCAAAAGAAGCATGTATTTCTTTCGCCGCCTATATTAGCAGGCAACAGCCTTGTCCATGTAAGCAGCATGGTGCTTCATAGTACAAGCATAGGTGTAAGATTTGACCTATATCAAGACCATTTTTTGCAACATAGACTATGAACAAACATTAAAAAGGGAGCTACTCATCCGACATTTGAAACGTGTGCGTATATCCGCTCTCTTCACCTCAGCAGTACATCACATTTTCTCTTCCCAGAAGGGTTTGTAAGTGTGTGTAGAGCCTGCAGAGAAAGATCAAAAGAGCTCTTCCTGTATTTCCATCAAACGTTGCTCCTGGAGTGCTGATGCCAGAACTGAAACAATCACATTTGAGTCTCAATTTCCTGTGGGCTGACATGTAATGCCCTTATTTACAGGACGCAGGAAGGAAGATCTTGTGACAGTATACACATAGCCAGAAGAATCGAAAATTGGCCCTATTTAGTATTTACTATATTAATGCACCTTCTTGGTCTTATTGTGAACCACTGGTGCTCATTTAATCAATTAATCAATCAATCAATCAAGATTTAGCCTTTGTTTTAGGTCACTTTTGTTTGTAATGGTGCCTTTCTAAACCATTTCATTCTGGTTGACATTAATGTAATGAAAGTTTGGTCAGTAATATAACAAAGAAATAATAAATTATTAGCAAATCACCAAAAAAAATGCATTAATATTGTAATGCTCTTGAGAGTGAACTTGACATTTAGCTTCAACTTTCCAGTTAAAAAGCTTTAAAAGTGCCGGCAGCCGGCAGCTGTTTCAAAAGGGGGTAGTCCTCCACAATAGAGTTGTCAAAAGTACCGACTTCGGTACCTAGTCAGTCATCGGATATGTCTGTGATTGGCTTTAATGATCGATGCTTCAAAAATGTTGTAAATAGTCATCAATGATGCTCTTAACCGAATGCAAACTCAAAATCTGGTCTAGCTTCATTTTGGTCAAGAACGCCCACTTTTCTCGATATATGAAAATCCCAATGGATAAAGTCCCAACCTACATTTTTCTTCTTCTCTCACTCAGAAATGTAGCATTACAGAAGAAAAAACAAGTTGTGAATGTAGCTTCACGTTAACCTCAGTTCTTGTGCTCGATAAATACAGCTTTGATTGGGAATGTAATAACCATTTGTAAACCATTTACAGAATGAGGTTTTAAGATTAATTTGAACGTTCTATGGCCCATTTGTACAGATGCCATAAATTCTTTCTTGTAATTTCAGCCGTTCTTATCTTCTGTTTTGAGTGCCTCGGGCCTAAATACATGGTGAAATTTTCTCATGCACCTGTGACTTTGAAAAACACACACATATACAGATGATTACACTGTACACAATAACAAACACACACACACACACACACACTTCAGACACAGCTTTCACTAAGGATTGAGATCCTTTCAGGTACCTGTCCAACTGAATATCATGCCTATTATGCTGGTGTATATAAGCAAAAGTACATCATGGCCTGAATTTGATGCTACAGTTGCCACACATGCAATTGGGGAAAGTGTCCAAGTCGACATTTAATGAATCCACTATTTTTACTTGCCTCTTTACAAATTAAGACCAGAATTATTGGTGATTTACTTAAATTTTCCTTAAGTGTTTGCAGTCATATTTTTAAGTAAATTTCACATGTATGGAATTGAGTAAAATCTACTTTACCTACTTAATCTACTATCGCCAGTTAGAGTTTGAGTAATTTCTACTAACTCATTTGAAGTTTACTTTGCAATATCTGTTTCAAGTACATTTTACTCTCTCTTTGTTTGAAAAAATTGACTCTGAATTAAGCCATGCTTTTAAAGTGTATGGTTTACTTATTTTTATTTTTATTTTGTGTTACACTTTGTAAGACATATCTACACAATATTGGTAAGGAGGTACTCAACCAAACAGAGACCGCAATACACAATGTGTCTCATTCATGAAACACGAGCAGAACGAATTTTTGTGTAAATCGTGTGTAAAGTGGTTCTGGCGTAAATTTTCGGATTCATTAAAATGTTTGTATTTTCCAAATGTTAGTTGGTACGAAAGAAATCTACACCTGCTCCCAGCCACGCGTAAATAGTGCGTTTAACATCCGAACGTTTTGCTCGTTAATAAGGCTGCATTTTAATTCACCCTAATAAGGTACATATTTGCAGCATTTTGAAAAAATGTTATATATAGTAATTACATACGTTTTTTCTTTTTACTTTTATTGTGAGAGCCAGTAATAGCATCTGCAAACGGAGCACTTTAATCAAATAATTAATTGATTTCATTAGGGCTGGGCAAACTAATGGCCCCAAATGGCCAAAATCCTTCGTTTGGTGTCTTAATATGATGCCCATATATAGTTGTCATTCGGATTTAATGGGCGGGATTTATGGTAATTGAGAATGAGCGTGCACGCGCTTCCCATTTACGACTGATTGGAATTCATTAACACACACACACATTTCACTATCACTTCTGACGTTTATGAAGTATTTGTGAATCAGGAGAAGAGTTTTCGGGAAGGTCTCTTTACACGCAAATCACTCACATATTTACTCGTATATTTACGAATGTTTCATGAATGAGACCCAATGATGGTAACAATCATAGTTTTTGAATATGAATCATTGAGTCATTTTAAGTAAATTAACTCCTTATGTCACAAAACCGCAAGTTACTAAACCTAACAACCAAAGCAACAATAAACAGTGTAAATATAACTAGAAAACAGTGAAAATGCATCCTTATTAATTATTCATGCTCCAGTGCATGATGGGAACACCAGTATCAGAAAGTTGAGTAAGTTTTACTTCATTTTATAACTATGAAACTTACTCAAAGAATCATTGTAAACATTAACAAACAATTCCAAGTAAAATATACCAAGTTCAAACTTTAATTTCTACAACCTTGAATTGAGTACTAATATAGAATTTACTTTTTCTTATACTTTTTTAATGTAGAAATTACATTAGTTTTTTTCTGCATTTACTTCACCATAGAATCATTTTTATCAGTGATGGTTAAAATACTTTCTAGCCCGACATTGGCTCAACCAATTGTGTGCATTTGGGGGGTGACTATCTGTGTAACCAACCAATTACAGGTTGTTTAGGAAACCTGTTTGAAAACATTATTTTTGCAGTTCCATTTTGTAACACTAGTGGTGCAGAAATGATGCGCTTTACCTTTAAGAGAAGACTTTTGCAGTCACTTTAAAATAGGCAGTGACACTGATATACTGTATCCTTGCTTCTGAAAGGTGTTAAAATTCTCCCTGTCACTAATAAAACTCTGACAGTGAAAAATATAGCTATGAGCAGTAAATCATCCTCCTGCATGTAAATACTCAGTCCTTCCTTAGAGGCATACACTCACACACTGTGATCTCCTGTCTGTTTAACTTCCCTTTTCTACTGTAATATCCGCTCTTCAACACTCTTTATCGCCCCTGCAGCTAGGTGGTGATACAATGACAGTCGTACGGGCTTCTTTCTAGGATGTGATTAAAGTCTTGCTGGACCTTGAACCTTGCTAGTCTGGTGTAGTTTTCAGGGTTCCAGAATATAATAGTAAAATTAAATCATCCCCTGTGGCATTTGGAAATGCAGTAAGGCTGGAATGTTGTTTAATAAATAACCCAGCCCTCAGCTACCCTCTCCTGAAATACGCTGGCCAGGCTAAATGCAGCAAAAGCTGGTAAACCATCTTATCGGGATGCAACAAATTCATATAGTACCAAGAACTTTTGCACTAAATACAATTTAACAATTTGCAGGCCACAATTTGGAATTTGACTTGAAATGACAAGAGTAATTTACTAAATTGCAATTTACAATAAAAAAAATAAAATAAAATACAACGCAGGTAATCCATTCTGGGAAAGTGTTTTTCCACCCTTGTCTGCAAAAGTTAATTTATTTAATATGATTAAATATATAAACTAAATACAAATTTCAGTGTATATCTATTCATCTATATAAACCTTCAAACTTCAAGGCTTTTAAACTTTTAAACTATAACTAAACAAGACTTAGTCAAAGCAACATTCGAAGTTTGAAACTTTGCTTTTCAATGCAAAAAATAGTTACATCAATTTCTGCATCCTGTGTACTACCTCAATTAAAATTCTAGAACTGAACTGAAAATTTAAAGCCCTGAAGCACTGACAGCCTAACCTGCACCTAAACCAGACTGCAGGTGGTTTGTGACTAGGATGCCAATTTTTGTACTGATAAAAATGTGAATTTTATTAGACTATACTGCATGAACTTGAAACTTGAAATCCTGATGGAAACTATTGAACTTTTCATAGACGTGACTAACAAGACTAAAATCAGAGAAGACCAGTGTAAGTCTGCTACAGAAGCCATACATATTGAACATTTTACTGAATAAATCATTCATTTTTCAGCTATCTTGTCTCAAATGATTCACATCTCTATTGTTTAAAGGGTTAGTTCACCCACAAATAAAGATTCTGTCATTAATTACCCACCCTCATGTTGACTTTCATTCATGTTCAGAGCACAAATGAAGATATTTTTTAATAAAATCTAAGCCAGTTCTGTACTCTCCATTGACAGTCAATGCAACTACCACTTTGACGCTTCAAAAAGTTCATAAAGTTCATATGAATCGAGCGCTTTAGTCCAAATTTTCTTAGATCGCTTTATTTGATATAACAGGTTGAATTTAGGCTTCTATGATCAGCGAACATAAACAGAAGCTCAACCGTACTTGCTTTAATGCACGAGAACAAACCTCATTGGTTCTTGCGGAAGCTCAAATGTGCTGCATAACACACGAGAATGAACCTCATTGGTTTGCGCACGTCAAATGAAAATGCTTGGGCTTCAGTTTACCATAACTAATGTGTGCGTTGATGGATGTTAATGTGAATAAAAGCTGTTCATCATATAAAGCGATTGAGTCTCTTCAGAAAATTTGGACTAAACAGCTCAATTCATTTGGATTAGTTTTATGATCTCTATATGAACTTTTTGAAGCTTTCAAAGTGGTAGTTGCGTAGCTGTCTATGGAGGAACAAATCTCTCAGATTTCATTAAAAATATCTTCATTTGTGTTCCAATTTTTTTTTTTTTTTCATTTTTGGGTGAACTAACCCTTTAACTTAGAAGCTTTGTGTTCCCAGTGTACAAGCAATCTACTCCCTATCTGCACATCCAGAGCAGCTCCTGGTGGGATTTCAAATAGCTTGTCAAACATCTGGACTATGTAGCAAGAGCATATCATCTGGTTTCTCTAGCATTAAAGAGGCTAAACTGGACCTGTGTGGTGCTAAATGCAATTTACCTACTTGAAAATTTAACTACAATCTTATTCTCTCAAATTCTAGGAAATGTATTAATAAATACATCATAATACCTAAAATTTAATTTAATTAAAGTGGAATGAGATACCTCATTTTCCTTCATTAAAAAACACACTCCTCTAGGAAAGCATTTTGGGTAATTAGAAGCAAAATTAGTGAGAATGAGTTAAAGACCAATTTTGATTGACATGCAAGTTTGACTTGGCTACAATCAGTCATTCCAGGCTAAATATCCCTAATTGAAAGTCCCATGCTGAAAGCATAATCCTCCAAAAATAATATCTTAAATATGGACTATTTACACAATTCGCCCAGAAAGAGTGAATTAGTGAGACTGATGGGCTGTTTCTGTGCTAGCTCACATAATGGGTATTAACAGTAGTAATTGCATTTGTTTAGCTGGCCGACTGCATTGGGGAGGAACAAATTAAAGAAATTAGAACAACAGATGTTGTACCATTTTGCTATTTGACAGTATTTTATGTTTTGAGTACAAGGAGTGGGAAAAAAAAAATGAAGTAGTGCTTGTCAAGGGGTCAGATTCTGTTTTTAAGAGCTCGCACCAACACAGGAAGCTCTGGGAAGAATGCTCAAGGTGGCGGGAAAGTGTAGCGTGACCCATCCCAAAACAGAACATCTTCCTTTTCCTGCCGTTAAGTGTCCTTATATCCCTTCTCCAAACTTAGAACTCCCCTTTTCCTTCATTTTCCTCATGCCAAGGCCTTGGGACATCCAAACATGGACAGTGCTGCTGAGATAAGGTGTGGCTGTCTTATATATAGGCAGAGCACTTCAGGGCCTCTTTGAGGGAGTTATGGGCAAACATCAGTTTATAGACTGCTAGATAAACATCCACATATTTAGGGCTACACAGACCTTCTCACATTTCCTGGGTCAGAGTCCTGGTGCAAAATGTCACTATGCCTTCAATTTGCTGGATTAAATTAATCATGGTGGTACAACCTTGGACTGTTAATATTGTTACTGTAAGGGGACAAATAATTGAGCAAAACATGTAAAATAATAACATAATGAGTTCATAATCCACAGCGTAGTCTTATTTTATGGATTGAAGTGTTTAGTGTGATTTTCCAGCCCCAGGCGAGGGGCTGAAAAAGTGGGATTTGTAATATAGCTGACAAAAAAGAAAGTTGTTCCAGAAGCAAAGCATTTTTAAAAAAGACTACCAAGAAAAAAAAAAAATTCCTTTAGAATAAACTGCACCATTCAATTGTTTACAATAAGATCAGGAACGTGTATTAGAAAAGTAAAATGGGATAACATGGTGACTTCAGTCGTGACATGAGGCAAGAAAACCATGATTGGCCAGACTAAATCATTGGATATGAGCCACATGGAGTTTTTTCTTTCCGGGAGTATTTGGCTATATATATATGTGTGTTTCGGAGAGAGAAAGTGAGAAATGACCTCAGGGAAGGAGGTTTGTGACCCAGAGATCGTTTGTCAATGGGTCCACGTGTTGCCTGTGTGGCCATTATTCCAAACAAAGAGACCCAACAGCCAAGCATGGCATAGAGCCAACACACTGTACTGAAACCTCTCCTGTCTCCCCCTGCTGTTTCCCTCAAACACACACACACACACACACTTAAATGTACCATATGCACCAGCATCACACTGCCCTGCGGGCCCCACGCTCTCTTCCCACGTCCAGGTTTTTGTTCACGTTGAATGTCTAAAAATCTGGGATACAATCACAAGCTTTGTGAGACAGAACTAAAAATTTCCTTTGATTAAAATGAGAAAATGACATAGGCCTACACATGGAAAAAAAGATACAGCTGCTTGTATAGTAATAGATAAAAATAAATGAGAATGAAAAATCGATAAGAACCTTATACAGTGCCTCAGAGTAAAATGAAAGCAAAGAAAGTGCACTTCCATTTTTGGTTGTTTCTTTCCCATCCAGGCTCTTTCTGACTGAACCAAGAGCTGCTTTTGTTTATCAAAACCCTCATCTGTTTATTTTCCACTGCCTTTTGTGTTTAGCCCAACAGGTGCTGGAGCCTGGTGCTAAATAATAAAAAAAGCACCTTAGACAAAAAAAAAAAAAAAAGGACAATCAAAATGGGTATTTGCTTTTGGTCAGCACAGCTGCGTCCCATCACTAAAGTAACACAAGCCTGGATTCATGTCTTGTTTTATCTAGAGAGATTTATATTTTCAAAGAGATTACAAGCTGGTCTCAGCCAGTCAAATTGCAGAATAGCCGAGGTTTGTGTGAAAGCTGCCAATAAGACAAAGGAAATGTGGCGATTGGCAGCCAAGCAGGTGCAGGGTAATTAGAGGGGCAGCAGCTGCCACCGGTCACAGCCATCTTGGCACGAACGCTCTCGTCTTTGCCCCTCCCTTGCTTTTTCCATCCCCTTTCCTTTAAAGTCCCCCTGTAGTCAATAATTTATCCTTTAAAACTCATCTTTGATCACAAAAATGACATATATAAAGGGTTAGTTCACCCAAAAATGAAAATAATGTAATTTATTACTCACCTGAATGTCGTTCCACACCCATAAGACCTTCATTAAGCCTAGGAACACAAATTAAGATATTTTAGTTGAAATCTGATGGCTCAGTGAGGCTTCCATAGCCAGCGATGCCATTTCCTCTCTCAAGATCCATAAAGATACTAAAAACATATTTAAATCAGTTCATGTGAGTACAGTGGTTCAATATTAATATTATAAAGCGACGAGAATATTTTTGGCGCACCAAAAAAACAAAATAACGACTTATTTAGTGATGGCCGATTTCAAAACACTGCTTCAGAGCATTATGAATATTTTGTGTCAAATCATGATTCGGATCGCGTGTCAAAACGCTGAAATCACGTGACTTTGGCACGCCGAACAGCTGATTCGACACACTGATTCATTTATGAACCGATGCTTCCTGAATCAGTGTTTTGAAATCAGCCATCACTAAATAAGTCGTTATTTTGTTTTTTTGGTGCACCAAAAATATTCTCGTCGCTTTATAATATTAATATTGAACCACTGTACTCGCATGAACTGATTTAAATATGTTTTTAGTACATTAATGGATCTTGAGAGAGGAAATGGCATTTCTGGCTATGCAGGCCTCACGGAGCCATCGTATTTCAACTAAAATATCTTAATTTGTGTTCTGAAAATTAACGCAGGTCTTACGGGTGCAGAACGGCATAAGGGTGAGTAATAAATGACATTATTTTCATTTTTGGGTGAATTAACCCTTTAAATGTTTTTTTCCTGTGAAAAAAAATCTTCATGCCTTAAAATAGTGTGAATGTAACTCCGAGTCCACTTGCCTGGCAAAGCCAGACTGATATATCTTCTACAAGATATATCAGTCTGGTCAGTCCACCCTCCGTCGCGATTCGAGTCAACTCCAAACTGTACCGTGCAATCAGATTCATTTTTTTCAATGACGCAAACAGTGTCACTCTAGTGCGGTGAAAGTCCCTTCAATATGAACAAACTCTGCAAATTGTATTGTTGGACACATAACAGTAATTAATATGATTAGCCTTTTGCTCTATGTTATCAAACAGCTAATAATGTATTGCTAACGTTACACGACTCCCTTAGCCTACTTCAGAGCGCGATAGTTAATGATATGCTAAAGCCCGCTGGCACATTGACGTGGTTGGTTACAAGGTAGTTTGTGACATCAGAAACACCAGCGATTTCAAACAGAGTTTTTGAAACTGCCTTTAGATCACTCCAGGTTTAAAGAGAAATACTCAGAAATGGTATTGACTTATGAATTTGCACATGGTTTGTCTTAAAGCATATTAAAAACAGAACATAGACATAAACAACATTAAAAACTTACTTTTCACCACTTCCCATGCTTCCCAGTCAGAGCATGCACGAACCCTGGAGTTGATGTCTGTGCTTCCTTGGAGTGGCCAGCAAGTTCATTCAGTAATTAGTGCTCACTTGTTCGCTTAAATGGAGAATATCACATGGAAACTGTAAGCAAGCTTCAGGCATTCTAACGCATCCTTTTGAAGAGTCTGTTGATGAATGTTCAGAGCAGACAGATTTAAGCCAATTTTATCTGATGTCCTGTCATGACTGACAAAGACAATTTGTGTCTCATCTATATAAAAACCACATTGACAACTAGAGTCAAGAACTCAGCGTCCTATAGACCATGTTATGTGCTTCTGCAAACTGCCAAGATTTGATGCTCATAGACTGTGTTCACAGAAACAAAAAGAAAACATTATATTATCAAATGAATATTAAATATATTAAAAAACTTGAAACCCTTACAACTCGCCTCGACTGGATTAAACAGGCCATTAGATGGCAATGAAACTAGAATATTTTGAGTAATTTCATTGCGTTAAATATTTTTTAATGATACCAGCTGGCACAGTAAATTTGGCAGTCATAAAATATTAAAACTACAATACTACTACTACTACAAAACACTAAAAATAAACTAAATCCTAACAATGATATAGTGAAAACTAATATTGAACTGTCATTCTGAAAATAAAAGAAAAAATCAAAACCATAAAAAACCCTGTATGATCGTCATCTTTAATATTTATCTTAGTCACTATGTTTGCAGGCATTTTTCACTGCTATCATGAGAACAAAAAAAGGGGCTTGACTTTAGTTATTCATTAATCCAGACAGTAATCAAAACACTACTGTGAGCAAGACAATTCAAGTGGCATGTTAGGAAATATTATTATCAATCCTAAACACTGACTGTGTGAATCTAGCCATTGTCACTGTAAATATGATTATATCAATGCATTTCTGTGTGAAAGTGTCTATTTTGCACATCTGTTATCAGTCAGAATCCTGAGACAGATCCCATTTTAGTATAATCCCACTAACATTGAGAACAGCTATGGGGAAAAAAGATAGGAACATGAAGAGACAGGGATGAGATAGCGAGAGAGAGGCAGGGATGAACATCATAAAAATAGCCGGATAGCATCCATCCAAAACTATTCAATACAATTTTTGCTCAAAAAAGGGGTCAAACTCATTGCTTGTATATATCTCTGTCCACTTCTTTTTTTCCCCTCTTATTTGATTTGACCAGAAAGAAGAGTCATGTCTGTTCAAACTAGATTTTAGGTTTGCGTCAGTACCTCCAGGTCTAGGGAGGTTGGCCACTGAAGCCTGGATTAATCCTATTTACAGCATGGCTTTACTCTAATGAACCTGATCTAAGAGACACACTCCAGCCGGACCCCCTGTGGTGATGTCATTATCCGGTTCTCTGCCCAATCCAACTGGGTGGGTTCAGATGTGTGTGGATTTTAATTGTGCATTTAAAGTGCTAGTTCATCCAGAAATTAAATGCTGCCATCATTTACTCACCCTCATGTCAGTCCAAACCCCTATGAATCTGAGAACAACAATTTTTATTTTATTTAAAAAAAATTCTAAAGAAAGACCAGGATTTCATAAAATGAAACCTGGCAGTTACCACACTGTAAACAATTATTTTCATGATTTGTAATCACATTTTTTTTTTTTTTCTTTTGTCAAATCAACTGATGATTAATTTGGTTCAGATAACATAACATTTTGAGTTTCTGTTGATTAAACCAATTGCCTTCATTGTATTAACTCAAATTTTTAATTTCAATGAACTCAAAATGTTAAGGCAACCAGGTAACTAACTTTAAGTTAAACCAATTATTTTTATTTATTTATTTATTTATTTTTTACATTGCAGGAGCTTTGAAGCTTACTGATGGATAAAAAGGCACCAAATCATTAATGCCAATTCCTTTATGTGGCAAGTTTAAATATGTGCAATTGAGAATAAGATTTGAGAGCTACGACAGAGGGCAAAGAGCTTGACAGCACCTGATTACCATATACTTTTGCTAAATGAGAAAGAGCAGCTTGAACATTCTTCAAAAGCATTTTTCTGGAGAAAGGAATAGGCTTGTATCAACAGAGGCGAGTAAATAATTTTCATTTTAGTTATTGGGTAAATTATTCTTTTACTCAAATGAGGCAAAGAAGGTATACAGTGGCATGAAAAAGTATGTGAACCCCTTGCAGAATCTGTGAAAATGAGAATTATTTTAATAAAATAAGAGGGATAATAAAAAATACATGTTATTTTTTGTTTAGTACTGTCCTGAGTAAGATATTTTACATAAAAGATGTTTGCATTTAGTTCACAAGACAAAACAATAGCTGAATTTATTAAAATAACCCCATTCATAAGTATGTGAACCATTGATTCTCAATACTGTATGATTTTGAGATCTGTGTTTTCATACTGAGGACAACTGAGGGACTCAAACTCAACTATTAAAAAAGGTTCAAACATTCACTGATGCTCCAGAAGGAAACACGATGCATTAAGAGTCGGGGTGTGAAAACTTTTTAACAGGATGAAGATGTCACATTTTTTCTTATTTTGTTTAAATATCATTGTTTTTCATTTAGTACTGCCCTTCAGAAGCAACAGAAGACACTTGCATGTTTCCCGGAAGAAAAATTAAGTACAATTTACCTTGATAGTTGAATTCAAAAGTTTTCACCCCTCGGCTCTTAATGCATCGTGTTTCCTTCTGGAGCACGAATGAATGTTTGAACCTTTTTTAATAGTTGAGTTTGAGTCCCTCAGTTGTCCTCAGTGTGAAAAGATGAATCTCAAAATCATACAGTCACTGCTGAAAAGGGTTCAAATATGCAAAAATGCTTGAAAACTGATGAATTTGCAGGAGCTGGAGGATTTTTCTGAAGAACAGAGCTCAGTTTAACTGCTCAGGACAAACAAGAGACTCATGAACAACCATCACAAAACATAAAAACAGTCGTGGATCATCAGGTAACCACACACAGTATTGAGAAACAATGGTTCACATACTTATGAATGGGGTTATTTTAATAAATTCAGCTATTGTTTTGTCTTGTGAACTAAATGGAAACATCTTTTATGTAAAATATCTTACTCAAGACAGTACTAAACAAAAAATAACATGTATTTTTTATTATCCCTCTTATTTTATTAAAATAATTCTCATTTTCACAGATTCTGCAAGGGGTTCACATACTTTTTCATGCCACTGTATATATATAAAATTTGTTTTGCCACCAGAATATTTGGGAGGAATTTGATACTGCTCTTATATTAATGATTTCTTTGTTATCTCCAGTGATTTTTTTTTCCCCTCTTTCCCATAAATGACTTTAAAGTTTAAATTGATCCCCATCTCGCCTTTAAAAAAAACTGTTACAGTTAGTGCCCCTGGGCCATCCCCACGCTCTCCTTAGGAGTGTTTAATATTTCACTAATTAGCACAGACACTCTTTTCAAGACACTTTGAAGCTCCCAGAAAAGTGTCTTTAAAAGGATCAATAAGGAAAATTAAGTCATATGATGGGACACTGATTTGCAGTTCAGAGCACCTCATGCAGCACTTCAACTAATTTGAAAACATAGTTTTTGATTTGCACACAGAAAATCTGCCTATGTACACAGATTCATTTATCTCAGAGCAATGTAATATTTGAGAGCCGATTATGGGATTCAGAAAGCTGCTAAATGGAAAACTTATTTTCATAAATATCCAAGTCAGACATTGTGATCATAATTAGGATGATCAGAAAATGGAGGTTATACTTTACATAAAAGGGACATATATGCATTAACATTAATGTTATAACATAAAAGGACAATGAACACTAACCAACATAAGGAACACAAGTAAAAGTGAACCTTAAATCATTACCAATGGAGATCTTGCTTTTTGTGTGCTACATAAAGTTGTACTTTATATAACAGCCTTGCTCAGCCTACACCCACGTCCAAACTATTGTAGTCAATTCTAATGTATTTCATTTAACCCTCTTTTATTTACTTACCCTATCTGAACTATGCAAGGATTTCAATGCTTTTATGATACTGTAATCATTTTCCCCCCAAAGTCATGTTAATAAGGCTTTGTTGACTCTTATTCTGAAAGATTTAGAAAGAAAAGCAATTGTGTCACAGATATTGCTTCATTCTAGCCTTGCATATTAGGAAATAATATTAGTCTTGACCTGTTAGCCTTGCATATTAGGGATTAAGCTTTAAGTAAGCCACTATCCATCTTTCATCCTGATGGAAATGAGTTACATCCTTATAGAGCTATATATAGAGGGTTGAAGAACCGTTTTCTTGATCTGTCTCTTTCGCTCTTTGCTGAGCCGCTCACACACACACACACACACACACACACTGTAACTGGGTCTAAGAGGGTTTATCTGAGACGAGAGCTAATCAACAGTCTCTGTGGGTCAATGTCGATATATAGAGGCAGACACAGGAAGAGAAATATAGGCAGAAGGAGTGAGAGACCCTCTGACCCTCTGGAGGCAAGGCCTCTCACTTTCTTTTTTATCTTGCTCTATCACACTACTTGACCTCCACCTTCTTTTCATCTTGAAGTCGCTTCCTTCTCTGTTTAACCATATGTTTCAACAGCAATGCTGTGAGGATGTCATTTTTTCACAATACAGTTTGTAAACAAATATTACACAGGGTAGAATGACATAACATTATGAAACTATTTAAATATGTAAAATATTTTTATATGGATATGGGGGGAAAAGCTAATTTCTGATGCTGATGTTTAAGCTATACATTCAAAATTCATTTCACTGAGTAGGTTTACTAATGTTCTCATTCTCTTAAAGAAAGTTAACAATGGTATGGCAAAACTGCTAATTTTAACAAGCTAATTAGCACTGGCAGCCAATTTTAGTGCTAATATTTTTGTCTGGGGTCTGACTGTCTTCGAATGCACAGATGAGGTCTATATACAGAGCACACTCCAGTGGGGCTATCTGTTACAAAAGGAGGCACGACAGTCTTCATCTTGTTTGAGTGCTGAGCTATGATAAGCTAAGCTAGCCTGCTTCTAAACTACTGTAATATGCTATTTTAGGCTACTAGGAATGGGGGATTTAATTTAGTGTACGCATAGCATGTTGCTAGCGCAGCATTTCATTCATATTTCACGCTATTTTAGGCAGGCGGGTGAGGAGCAGTGGGTATGTTGTGATTGCTGTACTATGCTAGCCTACTATTACATTACTATAAAGTTCTATTCCTGGTAGCTGGTTAAGTAACTGATATAAATGGTAAAGAATGTAAAGAGACACTCCCTGGCAGCCATTTTGGAAACAACTTTAGCTCTTTTGTAAAATAGTAATGCATTACATGTACGTTAACTGTCCAGAGATGTGAACAGTAACTAAGTCTCGAGTTAGATTTTTTTGTATGCTTGTATTAGCCTGTGCAGCATTTATTTTTTGGTAATAGTTGAAAAGCCAAAAGAAAAAAACAAAAGCTTGAAGTGGCCTCGCTGGTCTCCCAGCCTGGTCAAACTGGTGTTCAACTGGTTGCCCAGCTGTTCTCCCAGTCTGATTAGTTGACAAATGCCTGAAAACCCTCTAAAGAGCTTTTCACACTTGAAATAGTTAACCCTTGGTCATTCTAAACCCTGGGTAAAAGGAATCCTGGGTTATCTTTATTCAAGTTTCACACTGCTATACCCAGGGTTAACAGTTAAGCTGTAGTATTCATAAGCTGCCGTTTCACATTGCACATTCCTAAACCCTGGGTTAAAATCGTTATTTGCATATTTGTGGTGTCAGTGTTACTGACTGGACAAACGCAGCACATGACCTGTTTACATAAAGGCTCTAGCACCGTGCATCCTCAGTGCTGACTATATTATCTAGTTTTTTTCTGAATTAACCATAAAGGTATTGCATTTTCCATCGCCATTTTACATTTTTCCTATCATACACAGAAACGACTGTTTATATACATGACTGCCCAAAGCAGGGTTTCATAACCCCAGGTAAAAAGTGGTCTAAATTACAAGTGTGAAACGTTCCTTTATCCAGGGTTGAAAGCGGTTTTTAGAACGACGATAATCCGGGGTTAAGCGCGGTGTGAAAAGCCCTTTAAACTCAAGCTTGTTTCTCAAGCAAGGGACTGTGGCCCACTAGGGGGCCTCAGCAAACAGCCAGGGGGGACCCAATATGTCTTAATATTATTTAAATTTAGTTATATTAATAATCTTAATATGTAAAACTCTAATAAAAAAAAAAAAGAGAGATGTATGACAATAAACTTACATTACGTTTTTGAATTTATTCATTTTTATTACAACAGAGGTACCAGAGGGACATATATGTTTAGATAGGAGGGCCTTGAAATATTGTCTTAGAAACAGGGGGTCCTTGAAGTCAAAAAGGTTGAGAACCGCTGCTGAACAACCTTAGGCGGGATATATCTTTTTGTCTTTTTTCAGACTGTGATATCGGCCAGTGTTTATTCAATAGTTGAACCTATAGATAATCGACAAAGCCATACTGTATAAAACAAATAGCTAATCTGACAAACTCTGTATCTCACCTCTGTCCCACAGACAGTGAAGTCGTCCCTCCAGACCTTCTCCGCCCACGATCCTTCACCACAGTACGTGGATCCACCTCTTTACGGCGTGAAGTAGACACCTCCCGCCTGTCCGTCAGTCTTTGCGATCTTAACCTGCCACAAGATGATGCCAGGCTTCGACTCCCTCCCGCTCCTGTTGCCTGTCCCATTCCTCAAAATTCCATGAACTCCCAGCAGTCCTCACTGCTTCCTCACACCTTGGAATGTGATCTACGCTTCCACCAGCTCCGAGGTGCCCACATCAAAACCCTTAATGAACAGACCGTGGCACGATCCGAACACAACCGTGACGAACGCACACTAGTCTTCACGGATCGCCCGCTGCGAATTGGCGAAACCATCTTCATCAAAGTCATTAAGTCCAGCCCTGCTCGATCTGGTTCTCTTTCATACGGTGTGACATCATGTGACCCAGCAGTCCTTCGCCCGAGTGACCTTCCTTACAATCCTGAAGCACTGGTTGACCGTAAGGAATTCTGGGCGGTGTGCAGGGTGCCTACTGCTTTGCAGAGTGGTGATATACTGGGCTTCCTGGTCACACAGGAAGGGGAAGTAATTCTGAGTCATAATGGCACCAATGTGGGGATGCAGGTGTGTGTGGACAACTCACGACCACTCTGGATGTTCTTTGGACTGCATGGTGCTGTCACACAGCTGAGGATTCTAGGTAAGCATACAAAATCCTTTACAATGCATTGCATTATCCAGATGTGTTAGTCCGACTTCCACAAAACAAACTGGTATGAATTCAGTTGGACTAAAGCTTTTATTACCCAGAATTACCCATTTAGTCCAACTGAAATTGGCTTTTAAAATACGAATAAAAACTCACATTCAGGTGTGGAATGCCATTTTTCACAAATCGATTATTTTGGGTAATATCAAGTCCTGTCCTTCTTTTATTTATAGTTACATATTTTACCCAAGGAGGGCTCCAATATACTTTATTAAAAAATACATTTATAAGTATAACTGCAAGTAGCAATTCTTAGGGCCAAGCACAACAGAGGCAAAATGAGGAGCAACACAGACATGGCATGGAGCATCAATACCAACTGTAAAATGATCAATTTTAGACATTTTTACATAATTTTAGGCAAAATGGTTAAAAAAACATAAAAACAATAACTTTTTATATGATTTAATTGCTTGTCACATTTTACCAAAAGGTGGCGCTGTCACTGAATTGATGTGTTATTGTCAATGTGGCATAACAATTACACACAGAGTTTGGTGTCAATATGCAAAACCATTTGAGAGTTACAGCTTTGAATCTTTTTTTTGTCGTTTTGCAATTAAAATGACGGCAATAGCAGCTGAGACGAAGACACTGCATGGCAATTTTGAAGTCAATCAGACCAATGGTACTGTAGTAAGAACCAATTTCACATTTTGTTCAATTATAGCACCACCAAGTGGTGCAGTCCCACTGCTTTTTTGTGTGGCAAATTTGTTGAAAATACCTAATTTCGTTTAGGAGTTACAGACATTTATATTTATGATATAAATTACCCACATCTGACTTTGAGTGCATTTTTTTTGCCACTTACAAAATTTTGACATTTGATCTCAAGCATTTAGTCTTTTCTTACGGTGGTTTCGTCTCCATCGGAATAGCAGTTTCGAAGATATTCACGAAAGTTTTTTAAATGCTAAACCACAACGTCAGACAAATCATTAGGCGAAATGTAGCATGTTTGGTATCGTTGGACTCTGCGAGTATTCAGGAATCTAAAGAGATGACTCCCGTGAAAATACATCAGCCACATCCAATGTTATAAGCATGTCTCTTTTTTTTTCTCGACCCCAAAATTTTCAGATTACATCTGGGCATAGTGCCAATGACCCATACTAATTTTCATAACGATATGCTAATGCGTTTATAAAATACAGCATTTTACTTAAAATTCAAAATGGGCAATGCCCAAAATGGGAAAAGTAGATATCATTCGTATCGGCATGTTGCCCCAAATCTAACAAAACATTTATGATTTTTGGGCTAACCCTTCAGAAGTTCTAAGCAAAAAAGATATTTTTCATATCTCCTGACCAGTAGGTGGTGCTGGTCTTGGTATATCATCACAAGCATGACCTGAGACGATATGCAGCATTTCGGAAATGCTGCATATCGTCTCAGGTCATGCTTGTGATGATATACCAAGACTTGTCTTAATATGTTAACGCGTTGCGGAGATAAAGCCTCACGTCCATTTTCATCTAATTCGTTTGTGTGTTTTTCGAGAATGGTTAAGTTTATCAAAAAGCTTTTAATATCTTATTGCCAGCTTGGTCTGAAGATGATCTGAGCCAATTTTGGTGAAAATTGAACGAACCGTCAAAATGGCGAGAACAATCAATCAATTCGAATCAGAGGAAAAAATCATTTTGTTTCTAGCCCTTACAGTTTAAAAGTTATTAGCACAAATGCAACTGCAAATTTGGACAGTTGGTGGCAATAGAGCAATTGAGTGAGAGACTCCAAAATTGCTGGAGTTAATGTTCAGACTGTCCTCTATCTGTGTGCCAAATTTCATAATTTGCCTGCAAGCGGTTCTATGGGCTTCCATAGACTTCAAGAGCAGAAGAAGAAGAAGAATAGGAACACTAACAATTACAGTAGGTGTCTATGGACCTTCAATGCTTGGCCCGTAAAGATAAGAACATCAGCGGATACAATAGGTGCCTAGTATGCACTTTCAGGGCTTGGCCCATAATAATCTTTAAAAGATTGTAATATATACAATTAAAGAACTTTATAAAACTGTGCTGTT
This sequence comes from Chanodichthys erythropterus, assembly GCF_024489055.1. NCBI lineage: Eukaryota > Metazoa > Chordata > Actinopteri > Cypriniformes > Xenocyprididae > Chanodichthys > Chanodichthys erythropterus. Next base: position 39,059,509 of record NC_090232.1, on the reverse strand, counting down.
GCTATTGTGGGTATCGACATATTAATTTCAATTTCATTTCAAATTTGTTCATTTGATTTGAATCACTTCATTTTTGTTGATAGATAAACAATTCAGAAGCACTCCAGTAACCTTTCAGAACACCAGACAGTGCTCCAGGTCTCACCCACACACCTGTGACACAGACACACTCTCAGTAAAGTTTGAACTAAAAAAAGTACTGTATATCCACATAGACAGCTAAAGTCAGGAAGTATTACAGGAGTATGTGTGGGAGGGGTATGACCCCTGTTAGCTTTGTATGCACTCTCCAAGATGTCTGTGTCGCTGGAAGCACATTCCCCTCCCTCTCCACGCTGCACCAACGCACTCACCCCATCTCATTAGCATGCAGTGAAGAAAAGAAAATGAGAACGTGAAGAGGAGAGTGGGCGATTCACACTTCATTTGAGAGCATTCATTTGAGAACATTTCTCTCGTTTACATCTCTTCTCTCCATTTCGCATTCCAATTTCCCCTCTTAGCATAATGTTTTTGTTCTTTCAAGATTCAAGGTTCAAAACGTCATTGTAATAAAAATGTAGTTGTTAGAAAATTGTTTCATTGTGCTTATTCAACAGTAATGGCAGCAGGAATATAGAATAAAAGACATGAAATATGAGGAAATCTGAATGAAATACCAGAGCTTGCAAGGCTGCAAAAGAATAGTTTTATGTAATCTTAGGTTTTAGGTTCTGTGTAAATATTAATCCATATAGCATTGGTTTTGAAAAAAAAAAAAAAAAAAACAACAGACAGCAGAAGGATACTAGAGATTTGAAAGTAGCAACTGCTGTGTTCCCATAGACAATGGTTATCATAAAACTATGCTTAAAGGGTTAGTTCACCATCATGTGGTTCCACACCCGTAAAACCTTCGTTCATCTTCGGAACACAAATTAAGATATTTTTGATAAAATCCGATGGCTCAGTGAGGCCTCCATTGCCAGCAAGATAGTTAACACATTCAGATGCCCAGAAAGGTACTAAAAAAGATCATGTGCCTACAGTGGTTCAACCGTAATATTATGAAGCGAAGAGAATACTTTTTGCGTGCCGAAAAACAAAATAATGACTTTATTTAACAATATCTAGTGATGGGCGATTTCAAAACACTGCTTCATGAAGCTTTACAAATCTTTTGTTTCAAATCAGTGGTATATGAAATATACTTGTTCTGGAATCAGTGTGAATGTGATTAAGGTAATTAAGGTCTGTTCATTTTTCTCTACCAAACCACTTCTATACTGAATGCAGTGCACTGCCCTCAGTAATTTCAGTTCGAGACCCCTAATGTAGAACATATGTGAAGACATATGCAGCTCACACCTTTACTGTGAATAAACTGAACTATTTGACAGATGAATGATGCGACTGTTTATACCACGCAAGCTGGTTTAGTCAGTACCTCTTTGGTATTCAAAATATAGAAAAGACTTTCTGCCATGTTGACACATAGTGCTCATTTTACACATGGCAAAGGGCTTTAAAGAGGGCTGACTTTCTCTAATAGGTTTTTTGAAGTCTCTCCCTCTACGGGTGGAGGTTAGAGAGACTCAGCTGTTCTTGTGTCTCTGTTAATCTAGTAGAGATGCTGTTGAAGAGGCCTGGCCCTTGTCATCCAGGGCCAGTTGCTGAGGCCTAGTGAAGGGGATTTATGATGCGTCTATGTGTGGAATGACAGGAAGCTGGAATGGCATGTCAGGCTCACAAAGGATCATGCTCAGTGGACCCCATCCCATATATAACCCCTCACCCTGACTCCATCTCAATAGAGGATCACACTGTAGGACTTACGTACTGTATGCAAACATACGAGCAAAGAAGACACACGGACCTAAGACAGAACCTTGGGGAATCCCATTATTATTATTAACTCTAATACTGTCATCGATCTCATCCAGAGTAAATGCACACCAACACACACAGATATATAGACTAACCTCAGAGAGAGTGCATTCATGGGTTTTTGGTCAGCTTAGTTTTAGTTCAGCCAATTCTCCCTCTCATATACACACATATATATCAGAAGATCCAGCGTACAAGAAATGAGGTCAGTTCAACTGAATTCAGTCTAAGCTCTAAAGACTACATTAAAATGCCCTGAAATCCTACCATGGACACTATTAGGGATGGAAATTGAGTCTGGTTCAGATTCATATTCCAATGTATGACTTTTTAAATGATTCTTTTAACCATTCTATTAGAACAGACCACCAACCCTCCAATAATTGTTCATATACACTCATATATACTCTAAAACAATCCTTATCAACAGATTTTAATGTTTCTTCATATTAAAGTACGATTTAATACAAAAAAAACGATACAGTATGTATCATTTGTTATATGAACAACCAATCAGTAAATAGGCTGAATTTATTTGCGGTTCAGTGAATAAGTCAATAACTGCTCCAAATGATTGTTCTATTCTATTGTTTTGGTCGCCTGGGTGTCAGATCTGTTAACGAATCTCAGGCCAGCATGGTCTTTAAAGGTGTCAGATTCAGATTCCGTCCTGAGCTCCAGCAGCCAGAACAATGTACTGAGACTAGTGAAGCAAACACCCCCAATAGCATCTACAAATGCAGCACCTGTGCAGTATTACAGTATGTATTATGTAGTTCTGCGAAAAGGGTGACACCGTTTCAATAACAGCTTACTTGATAAGTTTCTGATATAGGCTACAGCTTAGTGTCTCATATGGTTTGCACCCAAAAAAAAGTGTTTCAGTCTGAGGCGGTAAACCCACTGTTCACTGACTATGTGATGTATATCACACACAAAAAAAATAAAAAAATGTAATTTTTTAATCTCCAATCCAATTGGTTTTACACAATATCTGGAAGTCAGAAAGCACAGGTCTGCAGGTACAAAGTTGTATTTTAAATTACAGGGTTGTGACAATTACGGCTTCAGGGAAAGATCTAATGAGTGAAGTGTGGAATGTTTGTGCCATGAAATTTTTTTTTTGTGTGTGTGTGTGCAGAATCCATTGTTTGTTGAACTGAAAGGAATCATATTAAACAGTCTGTCACCTGCTCATATCTACTATGTTCATATTCAGGCTCTACTTTCTTGGGTGATGCTCGTGACCCGTCCAGTCCCGGCTCGCCCTCCGCCTCGCCCCTCTCCCCCTCAGGCCTGTGTGGTGGAAGCCCAGAGCCCAGTTTAAACGAACGCGGCTGTCCTGCTGCCTTCTGCAGCTCCACTGAAGGTCTGCTTGTTTTTCCATATATATTTATAATATTTCAAAATTGTTAATTCTAAATATTATGATAAAAAATTGCATTGTATGTTCCCACCCAAAGCTTTCTTATAGCTTCAGAAGACTTGGATTATAGTGCACAATTCATATAGACCAATTTTATGGCTCAATTGCGCCTGGAGCAACTACTTCAATTATAAATGTATATACATGGTAATCACTTACTTTCCTGTCTTTCTCTGTCACAGGAACGACACCCAACTCACCCGTCAGTCTCCCCAAATCACCCACTTTCCCATCATCCTCAGGCTCATGGCTGGATGAGTGCTCTATCTGCTATGAAAACACAGTGGACACCGTCATCTACGCCTGTGGACACATGTGTCTCTGCTACACCTGCGGCCTCCGCCTCAAAAAAATGGCCAACGCTAGCTGTCCTATCTGTAGGAGAGCTATCAAAGACATTATAAAGACCTACCGGAGCACTTAGGGGGGCCCTGTTACCCCCCCAAACCCCATGTCACATAAGGGCCATTAAGGATCTCTAATAGATCTCTGTTTCAAGAGAGGGTTGGTGTCACAGTTCAGGGACTTTCTCTGGCACTGCATGGGTCTCCGTTCCCATGGCGATGACTTTTGAACCCTTGAACCTTCAAGGCTCAGGCATCCATTCGCAAAGGTCTTTTGTATTTCATGCTCAAGTCTCTGTTGCTATGGTAACCAGTGATGTTGCTGATCCTCAGGAGCATCTGGCTTTTCAACCGATGTAAGACAAAAATCATAGACAGTATCTCATTGAATTCAGGACATTTCAGGTGATACAGGAGATTCAAGGTTGCACATCTCCCATTTCTTTTACCCTCTCTGTGAGCCATAATAGACTGCAGTAATCTCATTCATAGCATCGCTGAATATCCTTAAAAGCTGGAATCATATTCAATAGAGTGTTACAGTCTCTTACTTTTTCTTCTGCTGTCCTCAGAGCTAGTCAGACCAGCTAAGGCACTTTCACTGATGAAATTCGTACAAAAATGTCTCAGTGTTTCACAATTTTTGTCTGTGCTGGGCTGAGACAGAGATAGGAATACAGATATAAAGGTACAGTGCTTCTTTTTTTTTTTCATACCTCACCATTTCATGCTAGTTGTGTAACCGACAGCTTGTCCTTATTATGTGCTCTGAAGTGAGCTGATCTGGAGGTCTTTGTGCATTGATGACTATTTGATCATGTGTTTCGTAATGTAATCTGAAGCTTTGGTAGGTAGCAGGTAAAATCAGCTAATGGTCTGCTATAATTTTGCTTATGCGTGTGTTCAACAAGCAGGACGTTGTGATGGAGTTAAAGAGAAATAATTTGTTATAACAATACACAGGAATGATTAACCAATGAGTCATGTGGCAGATTGTTATATAACAACTCATTTCTGGACAAAAGAAGACTAATATTGGATATTTTAATTCATCCAACGGTGCTAGGAAGTGTAATTGCCACAGAGAAGTGCGGTTAAAATAGAGCACCTCACCCCACGACCCTAAAACATGTTGGCCTAATCAAACCTTGATTTACTGTGAACTTGTTCTCGACTGCGAACACGCAAGCTTTGGGTTTTCTGTAAAAGCAATTGCAATGTTGCCATGGAGAGCAAAATCTAGGAAGAAGGAAAACAGCCTTGAGGCATTAACCAATGAAAGAGTCATTTGTGGTCAGAGGATATTTGATTTGCACAGTTAATCCATATTTCTCCCATCCCCCCAGAGCTGACAGTTTCTGTAGGCCAAAAATGGTGTGGATGGGGATAATAGTGAGCGTAGGCCACTGATGAAATAACAAACTGATTCAAATGGAATATGTCAAGAAAACTGGTGAAAAAAAGCCATAAGTCTGGCTCATCTTGCCCCCCCAAAGCCACATTGATGTTAAAAGTAACATTTGACAGTAGATTACTCTTTTAGACCTTTACAAACATGTTCTTGAGGTTATTGAAGGATAATTATATAGAAAGTCCTGCTGCTGTAAGATATAGTTGACTGGGAATGTTCCAGGAAACAGGAGAACATCTAGGATTGTCACTGAGAGGTGAATTTTATCTCATTTTGAACCTGATATCCTGATATCTGAAGAACCTCTATCCTTAAAGGTGAACCGAAAGCTGTTAAGAACGTGTCTGTGTCATATTACGCCCCAACTGTCATGAAAAATTACACTGCAAAAATATATTCATTTTTATAATAAGCTTGTTTTCTTTATGCAAAACTTCCTAACAATTTCCCCGCCAGCGTTTTTTTTAAAATTGTTTTCACAAAAATTTCATGGTCCCCAGAATATTTTGTTTGAATATCTAAATATGCAATATATCAAAAGAAAGAAAAAAGTTTCAATTTGGGTAAGTTTCATAAAAAAAAAACAACGTTTTGAACAAAAAGCATAAGCAATGCTTCTATCTTTTGTTCCTGCTTCTTTTTTGCCTGTGTTTTGATCCGGAGATTCTCTACTCTTTCAGAAAATGTGTAATAGCGCCCCCTTCCATATAACAGTCAAAATACAGAAAGCCGGAAAATTCCGTTAACGGCGGGGAAAAGGTTAATGATCTTGAACAATTTAGAAATGTGGCATGACCATGTTTTTATGAGATTGGGAAGGTTAGATATCTTAATTTTCGATCTTTGGTTATAGATCTCCTATGAACATCACTTATCCCATGATCCACATTAAATTCTGGACTCACCCCCTGGTTTCACAGACAAGGCTTAAGCCTGGTCTTCGACTAAAATTTGTGTTTGAGCTGTTTTAACTGAAAGCAACTTGCACTGGCATATCTTATAATATGTCGGTGCCATTGTTTTGTCTCAAGATGCACACTAGTAATGTTTTTTCTAAGGCATGTTTATAAAAGATACTTAAAACTAAGGCTTAATCTAAGCCCTGTCTGTGGAACCAGGCCTCATGCAGTGCTTTTCAGAAATCCAGATCACATTTTGCAATTTATGGCAAATGAGGACACAATTATGTGCATTTGTGTGTGCGTGTGGATGTTAAAGCAGCTCAAGAGAAATATCAGTGAACTACAATGGACTGCAGGTTAATATTGTTCATAACTAGCCAGTTAGCTTGTGTAAAGCATTCGTGATGACTGGCGCTTAAATTCATGCTGCTATTATTAGTATTAGCCAGCTCTCCTACAGGCAATGCTAACTCCGTGTCGAGAAAATACCCTGTCACTCTTGACGGGATATTCTCTTAAAGAGTTTTACTCTATTGTTTGAAGTGGTGATTCACTTTTGAATGTTAATTTATGTTAATTAGAGGAATCTATTAGAATAGCTGTATCTGAGGTGTTGCTATAGCGCTTTGTTTTAATTATTTTATTTTTCTCTTTTTGAATTATTGGACCGAAATTTATGATTGTATAGTTTGCTTGTCAATCCTCTGTGGTTTATACAGCAATGTATTTCTTGAATTTTGTGCTGGCTTTCTTGTATTCAAGCTATACTGAACAGTACACAAATCAGGGGCTTAGCAGTAAACAATCACAACCAACTTTTTGTTGGGAGCGCAGGATAAACTTAAGATTATGTACACTCCCTTTTATATCAGGTGTTTTATGATTTCATTGGCAATACATTTTGTTCTGAGGTGTCTATGGTGAAATTTTACTGGTCTGAACTTGATTAAAGTTCATGCGGTTCTGAAAATGTCCTGGAGGCCTAATATTTCTGTTGAGATCTTTTGTTAAGATTTTTGGAAAACTTGAGAAAATTGACTGAAGTTTTTATTTAAAACAAACAAACAAAAACAAAAACGGCACTTTTTTCTGTAAATTTCAGTCGCTTTTTAAGATCAATATTCCCCCAAATTTATTTTTCCCTAGTTTTGTATTTCTCTAATGGTGTCTTTTGCACAGTTTAGGGTGTAATATAAGGGCAATCTTTGTGTTTCTGTCACTTTATAAAATTTGATTGTAGGTTGTTGTTTTTTTTTTTGGACATCATTTTTATGTTGATATTTGGACAAATTGAAGCTAATCCTGTTTGAACAAGTGTACTAATCTTACCCCACATTTCTATCATTTAATGCTTGTATGAAATCGAATGGGATATTTATTTTCCATTTGCGCTACTCACACATTGTTTTTCTGAGGATCTACAGAGGGACATGCAGTCCTTACAGACGCGGCACCATTGGATTTGATTTTGATTGTTGTCGACCCTGTAATGTACTTTATTTACCACGCGTAGAGTATGATGTGTGTTGCAGATTCTGTGGTAAATGTAATTTTCCTTATTTAGTTTTCCTCTTTTGGAATTATTTTTTAAATCAAAGAAAGTTAGATATAACGAAAACAGCCATATTCGCACATTGGCCAATAATTCTGTTTCAGAGCAACAAAAAAAAAGTCTTTGATGTTTTGTGAAGTAACCACAAATGGGATCAGGGATTGCATAAATTATTACCCCAACCTTAAATAATACTGATCAAATCTGAATATTTTTTCAATAGTGATGATGACAGAAGACTTTTTTTTATCTTATATATATACATGTTTAAAAAAAACAAAAAGATCGGAATTGCTTTTCTTTATCCTATATTGCTGTGTCCTGTTCGGCATTTATGACCAGTGTGTTTCGTTCACTCATTACCCATTGGTGAACAGTGGGACCAAACTAATATTGATTCAAAAAAGTATGATTCCCTATTCCCAGGGTTTATTCAAGGGCTGTGTTAAATGAATCATTGATTCATAGAGTCCATGAGGTTAGTAGTGATTTAGTCACAAGAAATGGCTCGGCTTATTGTGGCATTCAATTTTTGACTCAAACCCATGTTCAGATTTTTTTTTCTTCTTAATGTTTGTGATCAGTTTAAGCTTTGTTTTGTCTGAGTCAAAGATGACTGTGTCAATAAACTTTGCAGATGCATTTCAGCAAGTGGTGTGTTTATTCTGTGCCGTCTTAGTTCAAATATATGTTAAAACATAATTAATTATTTATACTACTGAGACCCAAGTATAGACTTTTGTCCACTGGACATATATTTTAACAAATTTCTCTGAAAACATACGTTTCATCCACAGTCTGGGCTTTTCAGGGATACCAAATGTTTGGAGGTTTCATCATGACAACTCCCTCTCCTTGGTCTTTAAAAATGACTGACATTGATTGAATGATCAAATTTAGCATTCTTATGGAAATATTTTGTAATTATAATTTAAAGGTGCCCTCGAATGAAAAATTGAATTTATCTCGGCATAGTTAAATAACAAGAGTTCAGTACATGGAAATGACATGCAGTGAGTCTCAAACTCCATTGTTTCCTCCTTCTTATATAAATCTCATTTGTTTAAAAGATCTCTGAAGAACAGGCGAATCTCAAAGTAACACCGACTGTTACATAACAGTCAGGATCATTAATATGTACGCCCCCAATATTTGCATATGTCAGCCCATGATCGAGGCATTACACAAGGGCAGCCAGTATTAACGTCTGGATGTGCACAGCTAAATCATCAGACTAGGTAAGCAAACAAGAACAACAGCGAAAAATGGCAGATGGAGCAATAATAACTGACATGATCCATGATAACATGATATTTTTAGTGATATTTGTAAATTGTCTTTCTAAATGTTTCGTTAGCATGTTGCTAATTTACTGTTAAATGTGGTTAAAGTTACCATCGTTTCTTAATGTATTCACAGAGACAAGAGCCGTCGCTATTTTCATTTTTAAACACTTTCAGTCTGTATAATTCATAAACACAACTTCATTCTTTATAATTCTCTCCAACAGTGTAGCATTAGCCGTTAGCCACGGAGCATAGCCTCAAATCCATTCAGAATCAAATGTAAACAATATAACAGTATACGATACAAACTTTGTTTATGCTGTTAAAGGCAAGCGCGAGCTCCGTGGGCGGGGAGCGTAAGCATTTAAAGGGGCCGCGTGCTGAATCGGCTCATAGTTAATGATGCCCCAAAATAGGCAGTTAAAAAAATGAATTAAAAAAAATCTATGGGATATTTTGAGCTGAAACTTCACAGACACATTCAGGGGACACCGTAGACTTATATTACATCTTTTTTTTTAAAAGTTCTAGGGCACCTTTAAATATGACTAATTTTCAAATTGTTTATCACAAACCAACATCTCAGGAAATTGTTGTGGGGTTTCAAATCAGAATACATGTTTCTGTTACGAAAACAAGACGTCGATTTCATATATATCCACTGTAGAGGACACCAGGAATTTTGAGTATATCAGGCATTTTGGGAGACACAAGTGAACAGGCAAAGAAATTATAAATCAATATTTATTCTATGAAATATTAGATATTCTTATGAAGAAGAAAAAAATCCATTGTTTTTGACGTGTCATTTCATGCAGTCCTGATGTCCAGCAGACACCCAACACATGAATAAAATATCTTTATTTCCCCATTTGTTTCTTATGCTCCAAACAATGTAATTACAATAAAAAAAAAACTGTATTTACAAAAAAAAAAAAACTCAGGTCATGTCACTCTTGATTAATTGATCTTCAAGTGCATATCATTTTATACATCTATAATACAAAATAATGTCAAATGCTTCGACTAGACTTCCTAAAAAGTGATTACTAACTTACAGCATCTGACCAAGAATCAATTCAAAATTAAGTTTGGAAATATACAGTATGAAACATGATGGCAACCTGACCCCGGATTAGACGTTAAAGGTGGATTGTAACAGGAGGCCTGCTTGATATGCCTGAGATCAGAGGTGTGCCGATGAAGGATGAAAGGTTTCTTTGAAGCTGAGAGGAGGATGAAGATCTCCCCTCATGGTTAAGGGTACATGTTTCTGAGACCCACTGTGAACACGCTCATTTTCATCTGGATTTAGTCATTTGACAAGATGGTTCAAGCCTGCTTAAGGCTGCCCCCTAATGGACAAAAATACGTGTATCCTGTTCTATTTTCCTAATCAAACCTATTGTCCTTCCTGTGACGGTTGTGACAGCGTTTACAAACAATTAGAAATAATTTCACTTTTCACATATCTTCAAATAGCTATTACAACTCTATGGTCCAGCACAATGCCTAAAAAGACCACAGGCAATGCTTCTCAAAAGCTGCACAGAACGTGTGCCTAACCAGTCCTTCTGTTATGGCACTACAGCTTTACCTCATAACCGTGTTCGTTTTCATCTTAAAATTGTATACTGGTCAAATATTTATTCTTATACTAAAATCATTATGTTTCAAAGAATAAATCAACTGAAAGGAAAATTCTGTCATTACTTACTGTCAAGGCAATACCTGAAGAATATCCAAGTTATATTGTTTGGTGAATATAAATATATAATCTGTTTGATACCGTTGACGGTATCAAATTTTCTTCCCGCCAGAGTATATTCAAAATGATCTGTTCCCTCACACGCGAAAACCAATTGGGTTTTACGTCTATTAGTCAAATCTGACGCAACGCGTTTGACGCTAATGGAATCCCCGCTGTATGCATTGCAGGGCAGAGTGGGGTAAGATGAGCCTTTTTTTACTTATGTAGTCCTCAAGATAAGGGAAAATGAGGCACAAGTACAATAAAAGTATTTAAAGTATAATTTCAGGATGTTTCCTATCATTTTAAATGATCAGAACACATCTATGACAAAGGGTTCTAAAAATATGGCGTCTTATAAAAAAAGTGTTCCCCAAATTTACCCCAAGTTGAGCCGAGTCAGTAGGTGGGCGTCAACTGACCATCTAACTGAATCTGAATCAATCCCATTTGAAATTTAAAGATAATGTAGGCTACCTATTTTATAAACTAATTTAATAATCAAATATTCTTTGTAAAAAATATTTTACAAATATTTATTTTTTAAACATTTTAGTCAAAAGGTTCTTGACATGGTAGTTTTTCTGCAATATCGACTATCGAATATCTATGTTAGGCCATTAGAGACTACAGGTGGAAAGATATATATTATTAAACATCCTCTGGTTCGTATCTTGTACACTATTCCTATCAAATAAACTCGAAAATAAAGATAAACTAAACCAGTTGCGTAATATTACATTGAAATGACACCAGTTTATACTTCAGATTTACCTTAAATTCATTGCCTTATGGTGGGGTAAGTTAAAACGCTGGCTCAATTTACCCCACAGCATTTGGCTGACTTTACTTCATAGCTGCCATTTTGGGAAAAACAAGCTAGCTTACTCATTCAGAATAATATTTAGCTAAATGATTTGCATGGTTTTATACATTGCTAAATCACCAGTATGCATTATAAATAGTTTTAGACCTGGACAAATTTGCTTTGATAAAACAGCCATTACATCTGTTATGTTCAAATTTTACTTTGACAAGCCAAAAACAGTTTTTAAAGTAAAAAAGCGACTTCCACTCCTCCCATGCGCTTCTCCTTTTCACAGTCTGGCAGAAATGATGGTGGTTCTAAAATATAGTCACATGACAATAAAATGGTACGGTTGCCAAGATACAGGGGGTGGGTCAACTTACCCACTGGCTCATCTTATCTCACTCTCCCCTACTGCCTACTAATTGAAACAAGTCATTAAAAGGTTAGTTCACCCAAAAATGAAAATTCTGTCATTTATTACTCACCCTCATGCCGTTCCACACCCGTAAGACCTTCATTAATCTTCGGAACACAAATTAAGATATTTTAGTTGAAATCCGATGGCTCAGTGAGGCCTCCATAGGGAGCATTGTCACTTCCTCTGTCAAGATCCATAAAGGTACTAAAAACACATTTAAATCAGTTCATGTGAGTACAGTGGTTCAATATTAATATTATAAAGCGACGAGAATATTTTGGTGCGCCAAAAAAACAAAATAACAACTTATTTAGTGATGGCCGATTTCAAAACACTGCTTCAGGAAGCTTCGGAGCATTTTGAATCTGTGTGTCAAATCTGCTGTTCGGAGCACCAAAGTCACGTGATTTCAGCAGTTTGGCGGTTTGACCCGCGATCCGATTCATGATTCAACACGCTGATTAATTTGTGCTCCGATGCTTCATGAAGCATTGTTTTGTAATTGGCCATCACTAAATAAGTCATTATTTTGTTTTTTTGGCGCACCAAAATATTCTCGTCGCTTTATAATATTAATATTGAACCACTGTACTCACATGAACCGATTTAAATATGTTTTTAGTAACTTTATGGATCTTGACAGAGGAAGTGACATTGCTCTCTATTGCTCTCTAATTTGTGTTCTGAAGATACGGGTGTGGAACAACATGAGGGAAAGCAATAAATGACAGAATTTTCATTTTTGGGTGAACTAACCCTTTAACTGGAAGTCTTATTAAAATTAATTTATGTATTTGACAGAGGCTTTTATCCAAAGCGAAACTGCATTCAAGGTATAAGGTAAACATCAGTTCTTGCTTTCCGATCCCAAGACGACATTGCTAGGGCAAATTCATCTATCAACCGGGATATAATATTCTACACGCTAAGCTGTGTATATGCATTTATGGAGGTAGGTTATTGCGCCTAATATTTACATGTACTTGTATTTACATTTATTCATTTAGTAATCAATAAAAATATTGTAGCACTATAACACTTAAGCTAGCCAAGCATAAAATTGTCACATGACCTTTATGAGTGATGTGTATTTATCATCTTAGAAATGTTTTTAATTACAATTTATTCAAACATCTTTGTCAGTGTTCTTCACATTCTTCACACTGGAAATGGAATGCATTGTGAATTTGCATTATGGGATATTGTTCTCTCCACAGTGTTAATTGTATAGGCCTACATTTTTTTCAAAAATCATTTGGGCGGTCCATGGCAAATTGTAAATATGCATACTATATGCAGAAATATTATAGTTAATATGCTATTCCAATATTTTCCTTTCTGAATGAATGCGCTCTGCTAAAAGTAGACCAAAGCATGACAGTCAAATATAAGAACAAGGAGGATACATTTTATTGTGTTTTCCATTAGGACAATGCAAGATACAATGTAAACATAAAAAGGTACAAAAACAAAACGTAAAATAAAAATCACAAAACAAAAATGCTGAAAATTAAAAGCTGAAGCTGTAGACCTTTAGATCTTTAAAAGAGATGTATACAAAATGTAGATTTGGCTGAGCGCTGAATAATATCAATGCAAGGCTTTCTCTCATTATGTCCAATGGAACACGTTTGCCAATATCCATCCAAACATTCCTTATATCCAATGGTCTGTAACAGAGAAACAATGTGGCATCTCATTTAGGCATCTTCACTTACTATCTGAGAATTAAACTCTGCTTGAAGAATCACTTGAAGTCTGAGTGCATTGATTACAAAGACAGAATCTGCTGTACATGTGTAAGATAATGTTTAGAAGATGGCAAATAAAAACCCTTGCACACAGACAGTAGTCTGTTAAGTGGGTGCATAATGAAAGCAATCAATCAATTTAACTTTCAGAGAAGTGACGCTCATCAAAAGACTCTTTTAAGCGAGACATTACCGGCCTGTTACATTACATGCTGTTTATTTAGTAATTTTTTTTTTTTTTTTTTGTGACTGTTAATTAAGAGGAGAGGAATGGTAATTAGTGCAGACAGCCAAGCAGAGACAGGGACGGAAAACAGCAAGAGATTAGACTGCCGCAGCATGTTCCCTCTCTGCACTCGTTCGCATCAAAATGAACACAAATGCCCTGTCGCCTCACACCAAACACAAATGATGCAAATTAATGCAGAAAAAAATTAAAAACCTACCAAACTCCCATTAAGCACTTCATACATCACAGTGCACACACATACGACTCTCTCCATCCTAATCCGTGCCTAATATAGGCCTACATCCTTATTATCCAGGTAAGGTCACGTGAAGTGTTAGTCGGATTATTGACATATTTGACATAATTAGCTAATTACATGATACTTCCCACGCCTTTTAACCAATGAGCTTCCTTTCGCAATTACTAATCATTTCATTCTTGCCAATCAAAATTAAATAAGCACAACTTCAAAAACATCAATTCATCCATGACTTTTTCAGACAATTTGACTGCCCTGTAAAGAGCATCCAGACACAATCGGTCATGTACATTCTTACAACTTTTTGTTTTACGCCAACACGACAGTAAATCCGGCCATTTTCTGACGCAGGAAGCTCAAATGATTCCTCTTGATGATGTTAATACATCTCGACATGCTGTGAACCATTAGAGACACGATCAATCTATCTCGGCATCTGATCCAAACCCCCAGGCGGCTCGACATCCACGATCAGTGTGACATTTGTATTCACGGCGCTCTTCCCAAGCATCTGTAATTAACAGAGCACTCGGGTAATACGATTTCACAGCGTGCATGTAGCCTGCTCCTGATAGGAGTCCTATTCTTTTACAGCATCATTCTGTCAGCAACTTTTTAATTGTTATAAAGAGGCTTGCCGCAGCAGCGAGCTGTGATGGATATTCGTTCGCAAGTTTCTGAACCTCAGCATGTGTCGTGTTTCGAAAAACAACGGCCTCAAAGACAAAGCTGCTCACTTGAATTAAGTTGCAGTCAGTTTTCCAACAGAAATAACTAGTGTGTTTCTAGAACACAGCACCTCACTAGAGCTATTATGACAACGCAGTGCCACTGTGACACCATAATGAGCTGCTTCAAGCTCTCTGAAGGGCTAATTATCGTAAAAAGCCATGGTTTTCTTTCCACAGCGAACACTTCTACAAATCCATTAGAACTGTTTAATCACGCCTAACCTTACCTGACTGGAATCCCTTCTAACCAAACATCATAAACAAACATTCTCTCTATTCACCTTCACTTTCCACCATTTAAAAACTCCTGTACACAAACCATCGCAGAATACACCACACAAACACACAAAAATATACCAACAATCTTTTCTTAAAATAACAACAGTCTCTTCCGATTGAGGAGGATATGGGATGTTCCAGGTTCAATACTTTGAATTTGTGTGCAAACCAACACACTTGCATTGCAATTCGTAGCTATTTTATGTTTTGGCGAATTGGTACAATCTTATTCGTACATTTTTGTATCTGGTTAGGCTCCACTGGCAGTTAGGTTTAAGCCCAAAGTATACTTCGGCCATCTGCGTGACATAATTTTCATCATCAGGAGGGTCCGCACACTCCGTCCAAGTGCAGCCCGATATTTGACGGTCCGCGTACAACAGCGCATGTGCGAATGAATTGAGCGCTTGAAAACAGCAGTCCACTAGATAGTGCCAAATGAGTATCATTTGAAAGTCTTGCTCAACTGTGCGCGAGATGGAGTGAAACGTGGAAAATGAAGTATACCTGGGCCTTTAGGGGTGGACGTTAATGTTTACTTTTTTCTAAATATCGCACGTTTTGAATTCATAAAGTACGAATTTGTGAAGGTGGACCTTCATGCTTATTTCTGAACAACTTAAGGCCCGGGTATGCTTAATTTTCCGGGTATGCTCCTTCTCACAGTTATGACTTTAGCTTTCTCAACTCATTTTCCTAAGTCAGTTCAACTAAAATGTTGGGTACACTTAAGATATTAAGTTTACCAGTGTCCTACTAATCCGTTTAATCAGAGTAGTTCACGCAACAAAGATTTCTTAGTTGTATGAGTGGCAATGCAAGGAAACCCCGCCCACCGAGCCTTTCTTTGTTTGAAGACTGACGAAAAGCTTACATTTTTGAGTCAAGAGTTCCAGAGCAAAAGAGCAAACTTATGTCCAGCTTGTATACATACAAACGTTTTTTTTACATAATTGTTTGACAGAAGTTATGAAATGAGAACTTAGTTTTCATACGTTTTTTTTTTAGATAATAGTTCCACAGTTAATATGAAATGTCAATGTTTGTTTTTAAAGGTGTTGTTATACTAAACACTAATACTAAATAGCATGCTGTCAATTTTGAAATAAAATACATTGTATGTTCTTAAATGTCCATTCCATTTTTATGTGGTACAGTAGAAAATAGAAACTTGATTTGTGTGGGCAAATTACATAGTTCGGCCAGTTGAATGAACTTAACATTACTAGTGAGATTAACTATTCTTGAAAAAGTAACCTGGCTGCCTTAAAAACGTAAGTTAATTGAACAAGACGCTTAGTTTGGCCAATTTGTACTTACAAGTTTATTCAACAAAAAGCTTAGTTCAAACAACTCCACGTTTGTTGGTCTCACTAATTTTATGTTGTTTCAACTTGAATTTAGGTTGGCACAACTTTCTCGTCTAGTTGAGCTTACTAAAAACTTGTTGGTTATATAAAATATAAAGTCGATTCAGCTTCACCTTTGTTACTATTAATTCTAGGTTTAAGGAACTCCAATATATGTGTAAACAACAAATGTATTTTAGCTTATTGAACACAACATTTTAAGGCAGCCAGGTTACAAATTATTTTAAGTTGAATCAACTTATTTTTGTTTTTACAGTTGACTGTGCAAGGCTTTCAACGAATGCTCCTGTGGCCATGAGTGCGGAAAGATGCATTTGGCACATGCACTATCTAGTGGACTTTGTTTTTAAGTGCTCAAGTCACTGGCACATGCACAGTCCCTGCGGACACAAAAAATGGGCAGTGCGCGTACGTCCGCGGACCCTCCTGATGACGAAAATTCTGTTACGCAGACCATAGCGGAATGCAGACGGCAGAAGTATACTTTGGGTTTTACATTTCTGTGCAAATTCTTATAAAGTCGCCACCTAATAAAATAGTTACATTTTTTTTCATGAGATTGTGTTGGTGCAAATGACTTTCGTCACAGAACCTGGAACATTCCTGTAAATATATCCCATATAAACGAAAAAGAAAAGAAAGCACAACATGAAGCAAGAAACTATAGCAAACCTCTATTTGAGAGGATCTGTTTAAATAGGAAAAGTGAAGACATTTCAACTCTCATAAAATGGTTCTTGACCAGAAACTCCAAGACAGTCGTCTATAACTCTCCTCATTTTTAACCAAAGCAAAATTCATTAAAACTCTCAGTACATGCGTTCCAATGCATAAAAGGCGCAAGTTCAGATATTCATGAATTCAGACAGTAAGAGAAGCAAATATATGCAGTCCATGTTATGAAAATTAAACCTGGATTTCCAGAATAAAAATTAGTTATTAGTAGGCTAATAAAAAAAATGTAAAAAGAAAACTGACAATGATACAGTATGAAAGTCCTTGCTGTCGATGATTGGGATTTAGGATTTAGTTTGCCATGGTAACGGTGCAATGTAGGGGCGGATGTCAAAGAGACATGTCGAGCATTTGGCAGTGTGCGGTGCGGCGCTCATATAGCTGCTGATGGTTTTGCCCCACCATCTCAGATTTGTGATTCGACAGGCTGAACTGACAAATGCCTCGGAGAATAAGATATGCCCATGCTTCCCTATTATTTCCATACTAATTCACCATGGGTCTGAGAGGTCACTAAACCCCTTAAAGCAAGATACGATTCAGTAGGTAAAAAGTGTGAATGCAGAAATCAAGTCATGGGTGGCCGGTAGACTGAAGGTGTCCATCTATGAGGGGATTTTGACATTCAGTATAACATATTTGAACACATATTGAGCGGCATGATATGCTCATTTTAACTTGAAGGAGAAAAAAAAACAAAAAACTATGGGACAAAACCAGGCATTATTTGACATAAAATTGTCAAAATGACAAGAAAAACTTTTTTTTTTTTTCAAAACGGTTCTTAACTAATGAGATGCCTGTTTTTGTATTGCACATTTCCTCATTCCATCTGAGTAATGTCAAAAGTGAACAGGAGAAAGAAGAAGAAAAAAAAAAGAAGAAAAAAATAGCAAAACACAACATTGTTCCTGAAAAACGCATTGAAAAATTAAATAAATAAAGAACACATAAAACAAAGCTAGCAGATACACAAGTAATATGAGATAAGAACTAGTTTGACACTTAACAGTTCCCTTGTAAATTGTATAGGCGCAAATGAAGAAAAAGCATAGCGTTAATGGAGCTTAGCAACATCCATCACAAGCGCTGCGCTGCGGTGAGTCGACACATTTCTATAATGCCATCGTCAAAAGGAGAGTTGCAGTTGAGAGTGGCTTAATTAATGGCTTAATTTTCATTTTCAAATTTAAAAGTTAAAAACAAAAATCACCCAAATTAGAACTTTACAATTCCATTATTGCTTTGTTTTTAAGATGACATTTAAATGAAACACTCAAATCAAATTTGGTCCAGTCACAATTTGGGATCCACATATACTATATAACTATAGAGCCCTGCTGTTTTTAATTATAAAATTTATGTCTGTTGTCATTTGATCATTCCTATTTTAATGCTGGCTTTTAATTAGAAGGATTGATTGATTATCATTTCGATTTTTTATAAGGTCGATTTTTTTTTCTCTTTTTTTCTGAGAGTGATATGATGATAATAAAATAAGATTAAATGCTTTTTTTTTTTTTTTGCACAAATAATCTGGCATTATATGTGGCTCAATAACGAGAAAGGAAGTGTCCATAGTTGCTAAAGGTGCAGCTACCACCTTGGTTGAAAATGCTTTCCTGATTTTTTAATAGTAATAATGAAGAAATGCATGTTCACATGAATTAAAAAACAATTACTTCCAATTACTTTCAAGAGTATGAGTAAAAAAGGCCTACATAAGAGACAAAAAAAAAAAAAAAATAAAAAAATCATCTTGGTAGGAAAAAAAGCTTAGAATATAGCAGTAGCCAATTACTAGTAGTACCAAGAGAATCGAGCTTTGTAAGAGTCAAATGACAATAAAATGGCATCTTTGCATGACAGAAGTAGTAAAAACTTTTAAAAATGATAAATACAACAAAAATGTTGTTAAATAAATTATATGCTGATGAAGTACACTGCATCTTTAAACCAGTGCATTCAAGAAAAAGTTCAAATGCATTGATTCACAACAAATGAACGACT
Organism: Chanodichthys erythropterus; assembly: GCF_024489055.1. Taxonomy (NCBI): domain Eukaryota; kingdom Metazoa; phylum Chordata; class Actinopteri; order Cypriniformes; family Xenocyprididae; genus Chanodichthys; species Chanodichthys erythropterus. The sequence continues at coordinate 39,040,379 of NC_090232.1, read as the reverse complement.
TCATTCATCATTATTGTCCATGTGTGATCACACAACAACCAACAAACAAACAAACAAACAAGACAAAATAAACAACTTTCTGCTTAATAGAATATAACTGCAATCTAGCAGGTAATTAATGTTTTAACTGTTTAACACTAAAATACTGTCCAGCAGAAAAATAAATCAAAGTGAAAGTGCGAAACCCAATTAAGAGCTCACACTATTCATTAGAAAAATATTTCAGCAGTCTTGAACATCAGCGGTTTCATGCTGTTGTTAATGAGTATTATTCGATTGAATAAGGGAGAAGTAATCATTCTGAGCTTAGACATCTAAAAAAGAAGAGAAAGATTGGACTATGGACTAATAGATCAATTTTGTGACTCCATTTTAACATCTTTGTCGACAGAAAATGAAACACTTTTCTGAAATGATAGAAGTTTAAACTGCTTATTGTGTAACTTCAGATTCAATACTGCCCAGCAATATCATAACGTAGAAATTAACCTTGCATATTAATGTGCTTTTCTTTGGGTTAAAAAAATCAAGTGCTTCCAGATATAACAATTAAATATACTTTGTTCTCAGTTCTGAAACCTCGTTTAGGTTTTGTCGAATACACTGTATTTGTACCCATACAAATAAATACTAACTCTAAAACAAAATGTATGTGTATGTAATTCTTCTTTGGTGTGATCACATTTTGGGCTCAATGTTATGTTACTACTTCCCTGGGATAAAATTCTGAACAAAACATAAGATTTTCCAGTCCTGATTTCATGACTTATCGCTGCAAAAGCAGCAGATTTAGCACACACAGAGCAGCAATATCTAAAGCCCTGTCCTCTGAAGCTGTCTACCCTCCTAACATGACCAGATGCACTTTGTAAACTTTAAACCCAATAAAGAGGTGGGTGGGCATGAGGTGATCTATGCATGTAGCTTTCACAGACTGTTTTCCTTTACCATGTTTTACTCATTTTGGCCTGCGAATATTTAAAGAATGGGGAAGACAAAAGAGATTGATCGTCATTATTTACGACGACTGATCAGGACAGGAAGTGACTCAGTGAATGTTTCGATGTGTTAGGATGTTACAAGAAAGCAGAAATACATCTCTAAGGAAGATATAAAAACATCAAAAACACAAAACAATTTCTAAAAAAAGTGATACGTTTTTAAAAAAAAAACGACAAAGTTATGCTTTGTTTTTTTGAACGCACTCAATGCTAAGATAAAATTTGATGTTGGTTTTTCTGTTCAAAACATTTTAACAGAAATTTCTTGTTTTCGAGTTCTCAAGATTGAATCTGCACGTTTTGTTATGCACCTATGCTGAAATTATCTTTCTCTCTTTTTAACGTTGTAACAAAAATAAGTTTGTTGCTTTCTGTACTTGTAGGCCTATGGCACTAAGTTGAAGTTTGGTATTATCATTGTTTCACTGGTATTTGACCAATTCCTCTTAACATTCAGTGAAAGATGTACGAAGGCACCCATTTGGCATAAAGTTACGGCAGGTATTTTGCTAAACATTCACCTGCAATTACTCTAGTTTTAATGTAAACTCCTTTCTAAAAGGCTCTGTTCCTCCCATTTCAAATCAAAAGTCCTCCAGTTCGTCTTTTTACATTTTGATTACAATTGTGCATGTTTAAAACACTTTTGGGGAATTACTTTTTTCTCTCCAGGTAGTTAGACGGTACCCAGCCTTTACGTCCCTGTAAGCCATCGAGAACCTGGCAGTACCACCATCCATTTGGATTCTTCTCCAAAACTTCAAGACAAGTGCCCTCTGAGAAACCCATGGTCTCTTCATCGCCTCGGTAATCAGCAATAGATACGTAAACCTCTCGAAGGTTGTTGTGAATGAGGTGTGTCTTCTCGATGGGCTTGGGTCTTACTGTAGAGATTGGAATTCCATTTCTCTGGGCAATCAAGGGGCTTGAACTTCCGACGGGTGCTGTAATGGTGGTCCCGGCCCTCACCCGCACATCGGTCGCTGGCTGCGGTCGAACGGCAGTAAAGGAGGAGTTTCGCCTTACGCCTGTGGACCTCAAGTGGTCACCAGCACCCAGTGATTCGTTTCTCCTCAAAGACCCTGTATGGATGTTGGTGTCCTTCAGAGGCTGTGGGGGAGACACAAACACTGACTGCGGTCGCACTGCTGCCTGACGGACACCGTTCCGCATCCGTACGCCTGAACCGTTCAGCATTGCGTTTGGTTTGCTAAATCCCCCTGGTGGTTTGGATGGGATTGGTGGGCTAGGGTTGCTCATACTCCTCAAGTTCTGCTGGTTGAGGTTGTTAAGGGCCTGAACACGCTGCTCGTTTTTCTCGAGGCTGTTGGACTTGTTGGTGCTACTGAGATCAACAAGAGGCCCATCACGGGATTCTTGAACACCGACGTCATGGGTATGCTTGACTGGCTCCAAGTAGAAAGTAGGTGCCCAACCCTCATCATTGCCCCAACGGACATACCACCATCCACTTTCCTGCTTCTCCAGCACCTCAACCTCCACACCAGCTGGGAAGCTGACCTCTGACTCTTGGGCTCGTTCATAGGCATCTGTGGTCCTGTAGAGCACACTTTCATGGTCGGATTCCCCACCTCGGCTACCTTTGGAATAGATGCTGGAGAGATCGGAGGTACTTCTTGAGGAGTTGGAATCCTCAGAGGACACAACTGAAGCAGTCTCAGAATCTTCACCACGTACTGCACGGACCGCTCCTTGCCGAAGACTTCCGGTGGGCCGAAGCTGGCGACGTAGGCTACTGATGTCCATTCTTTCTGGGCTTTGTGGCTCTGACTTTGTAAGCAGAGGTTTGGGTCGCACCACTGGTTTGGGCCTGGCTAAAGGACTCTGGCCAATCCGGATCTCCACATCTTTACGCATAACAGGCTCTCTTTTGGGATTGCGTCCTGATTCGTCTGACGATGACTTGGGGCTGTGTCTCTCAGCACGACCAAGAGAATGGCTGCGGCTTAGATCTGGTGTTACTTTCCGGTGGGGCTTCCCTCCTCCAGAAGAGGACCCGAAAGGTTTGCGACCCAACGTGAGACTCCTTGGGGTATCTGAATCGCAACCACTGGCAAAGTCATCAGAGGAAAACCTAAACCCTTCATTTTCATAAATCACTTCCTCCCTATTGACATCCTCCAATGAGTTTCTTTTCCTCAAGGGAGAGGTCATCACTTTTAGTAAAGGCGACGCTTTGCCAGCCTGTGCTATCCTTTCGGCAGCTGCTGGATTGCTTTTAATTACAAACTTACGGGGCTCAGGTTTTGGGGAATTATTTGATTTTTGTTTTGGAGGATTACTGTCCAGCTCGGAGTCAAAACCAATGGCAGGAACGTCATATTCCGGCTCCTCATAGACACGTTGAGTGGGGGATTCTGAGGCTTTGGAGGCGGAACCACACAGAGAAGGTGATTCCTCAGAATCCTGTTTTTTGACTGGTGGAGCAGGGGGTGGAACTTTGGGGCGGGTAAGTGTACTGGTTCGCCGGCTCAGGTTGGGCTTCTTGCGTTTATCAATGTAGGAGCAGGGTGCCCAGCCTTCCATATCCCCGATCTGGACATACCACCAACCACCAGAGTTCTTCTCTATGACCTGAAGACCACATATTACATGTTTACATAATACAGTGGCACATATTTATTATACAGTGTGATCCAAACTTGTTTATATTAAGATTTAAACTAATAAATCCCATTGTTAAAGGTTCTCTAAGCGATCCTGGGTGGATGTAACTTCCTGTTGACATTCGAAGTGTTGTCAAACAAAACAGAGGCTAGCTAGACCCTCCCTCCCCCTCCCCTCCGTGCTTCCTGAAACAGTCATGAACGCGCTTTTAAAATCATTCTTGTTGGTTATTGGCTGGAGCATGTTTATTATGATTTGTGGTCCAGGCTGCACCAGTTTGTTTTTATTGCCGTTTTCGGAGCTTCTGGCAACTACTGAGGCCGCGTTTTTTTACAGTGTGTTCAGGGGACAGGCAGCTATCGGATAGTGAGGAGATGTTTGCTGTATGTGACAAAAAATGTTTTGGCCTAAAAACGCGTGACGTCACTTAGATCACCTTTAATGTGGCATAAGTCTTATGAACCCCACTGTATATATTTATTATTTAATATACTTCAATATTTTCATTAGTCAAAAGATATTTCGTTTTTGAAAAATAAAATATATAAGGTATATTAGAATATATCAGCCTTACATCAGCCTTTTGTCCTCCACGGAAGCTGATGCCATCTGAGATACTGGATTGAAACTCTGCTATGGTGTAGTACTCCGCTTCCACAGTAGGGGCCTCTGGAGGTTTGGGCAACTGGAATGCCTTAAGTTTTGGAGAAAAAGACGTTACTGTCTAATAAAGAAACGCTGCTCTCTATGAATTTAATTTGATGATAAATCATTTTGGTCCACTTAACTTACCAGATTTGCATCTCTTCGAGGAGGTGGTTTCTGTCTGAGGTTTGGAGATCCTGCCAGTTGAAAATAAAACCATTATCATAGTTTAATCAAATTTAGGACTTTAAATTAGGAAATTTCCCAATTTGTCTATCACCAATAAATATTTAGCATTTTTAACAAAAAAGTCAAATTGGAGCCAGACTGGATTACAGTGCCATCACTAACCCTCATTATGAGAGAGAAGTTCAGAGATGTGTTTCAACAACTCAAAGCATGCATTCACAACAAGCATGTTTTAAGAAAAAAATATCAAGGAAATCTTGTAGTGTGAGAAATGTGATGACCTGGATATGACTGATTAAGCAGTGAGAGCAATGATAAGAAATAGCCAATGAGAAAATAGAGAAGCTTAAAAAGAACATTACTTTTTTAACCATTGTCTCACTTTAAATGTCACGTTTCATCCTTTTTGCTTTTAGATTTATTAGTAAAATGCATATAACGTAAACTGCTGTCAAATCAGGCTACATTTTGGAAGTTATATGAATAGAATCAGTTACTTTGCAAGTTTTAACCAAGACCTGGAAATTTTGGGATCATATGCTGTCTGTTAAGGACTTGTTAAGGTGAAATAATAGTGTGTGCATCTCAGCATCCACAACAAAACAGACTTACGAGAATGAATATCATGTAATGTGAGCAGTACAGCACTATGGGATTTTTCAGTTGTATAGTGTGCATTTGGCATTAGACAAATAAGTAGGCACAAGACTGAACAAAAAGCAAACAGCTGTTGACAGGCTGAATGTTGAGCAACAGAGACAGTGAATGTGTCACTATCAAGGTACACAACACTCGGACAAAATGTTAGAAAACATCTGTTTACCACAAAGAAATGTTACCTATGGCATCAAATCCTATGTGCAAAAATAACAGGAACATAAACATATTTATTATATGAAATATGGCTATATAATTATACAATTACATAGAAAAATATGATAATATATTGAATATAAAATATATAGCTATATAGATTTTTAAGAAAAATATTATAATTACTTCAGCAAGATGTACTTGTTTTGGATTCCATAATATATCTAACTTTTCTATTCTGTTCTGTTCTGAACATGTGAATTATGTAAATACATGCCATAACCGAACTGTTTACTCACCTATCTCAACTCTGTGTGGTGCCACCCGGGCTATGGCAGGTGACCCCGGCTCTGCCCTGCCCTTGTTCTCCTGTAGGGCGGCGCTAGATCCAGAGTTCATTGCCAAACCAGTGACCACTGTGGGTGCCACTCCAGCCTCTGGGGCATATGGGATAGGTAAACTGATTTCACTTTTAGAAATGTGGCGCTCAGGGGTGGTGGCCTCTCCGTCAGTTTGAATGTCCTTCTCGCTTACAGCCTTCTTGTTGAGGAGGTTGCTGATCTCCATTATGTTTCCGATGATCTCCACGGGGCCAGTCAGAGTCTTCTTCCTTGGGGAAAGGTCATCTTTCAGTTTCTTCAGGTATGAGGCTGGGGCCCAGCCCTCCTTACCCTGATACCTGCAACACATTAGTAGCAGTATTACACATCTTTCAAAAACTGTTTGCATTTTACACATGCAAATTAAATGATTCATTTTATAACTCCATGCATTAACCATTCTCCTACTGACCACTAGAGGTCAGCATAATGTTTTAAGTAAGATGAGGTCCTAGCACTTTATGAACGCATATCATTCCTGATGCAAAACTGCTGTAATTCTATGTATCCTTAATATGCAGAAGAATATATAAGTAAGCCACTATATAATATATATATATATATATATATATATATATATATGTGTGTGTGTGTGTGTGTGTGTATATGTATATATATATATATATATATATATATATATATATATATATATATATATATATATATATATATATAGTGGCTTACTTATATATTCGTCTGCAAGAAGTTAATGATGTTAATATTTATAATATCTTAATATCTTCATGCCTTTAGCAGATTAGAGCTGGGCGGTAATATAGTTTATATTTCGCAACAATATAAGCAATTGAGATATAATATAGGTCGTGAGCGTACTGTATGATAAAGTTAGATATACTTTCATATCTAACTTTATTTATAGAGCTGTGGGGTATATATATTTACATATTTGTTTATATATTTGCTGTACATGAGTGTAATGTGTATGCAGGGAAAATAGGATGCACAATCCAACTTTTAATATATATAATCAAGAGGCTGAGATTTGCTATATAGAGTATTACATATCAATTAATACAGTAATAACATAGTAAACTCTAGTAGTGCAGATGTTTCTGAAGACCTTTAATGTATTCAGCAATATTGTATTGCAATGAAGAAATGAAATATCATTAGAAAATACTCCCAAATAATAAAACAGCAAATATTTCCATAATATACCACCTTAAAGTCTGAGGACTAGATTGATTACCTGATGTACCACCATCCCTCCAGGTTCTTCTGGATGACCTCCACGGTTACTCCTTTCTCGAACCCAATCTCATCCTTTCCCTGACTGGAATACGGCTGGACAGTGACATATTTCTCCTCTAAAAAAAGGCAGATAAGGGGAAGAAAATGAGAAAGGATTTCTTTGTTATTTGTTGTCCTGTACTTGGGCCTTTGCCTTTTCTGCGGTGTGAAAAGAGGGTTGACAAATGGATTCAACTGCTAACTTATAAACTTACAAATTTTAGGACTTTCTGTGGGAAAACAGAAGCAAAACCACAAAGTCTGCAGTACGACCGATCCAAAACTCACCCTTCACCACAGGCACAATAACACAATCATCTCTCAATCCATCAATAATAACATTAACAAAACTCCAGGAGACAATGGGCCTGCTGTAACCAGAGCAATACAACCCTAAGACACAATAATTATGGTGAGCCTCTTCACTCCAGCTCTAGTCTTATTCCATATGAAATACCTAGTAGGGTCAATCATATACAAACATGTCCAGGCCATTCCGAGTCTAAAGAAAAAAATTATATATATATATATATATATATATATTGTAAGCCTTTTAGGACCATTAAGAGTTTCTGCACTGTGACATAATGACAAGTTCCCCAAAATAGAATAGAACATTCATCAGCATATATTAAAGATAGGACAACACATAAATAACTAAATAATATATTATTTTCCACATTACAGTAAAGAGAATGAGACTGGTTTGCATAAGAATCGGGGAAGAATATGTGCTTAATAAAAAAAATAATAATCGTACAATGCAAAACTAAAATATGGAAAGGCCCCAAAACTAGCAAGCAAGATAGAAGACTTATTTTTTTCTTTTTATCTTGTGCTAAAATATGTCCTGGATATGTTCATGACAGGTTTTGTGAGATTCACCCAGTAAGACAAATCACTGATCACAGCCAGTTTTATTCCCACCATTTTGCATCAAAAACTCCTGAAATCTTATAAAGCATTTATCTTCCCTAAAAACACACATAAAACATAATTCACTAGTGTTTACATATTACACAACTATGTTTAACATCTACATATCAAACTCTGATGTCGATCCCTTTGTGTCGGAGCTTACACTCTGCTCAGAGCAATGCTATAAATTTCAATTTAGTGAAACAGAAATAGAGCTGATAAAAGACATATTAATAGTGGGGGAAGTGCTGAAAAAGAAAAACAACAAAAAGAGAGATGAATATTCTATATATAGTTTTTCTAAGCAGTGAATAACACAGTCTGCCAGCAACAGATGACATGAGGTCAGGGCAGTTAGTCACTGTCTTTCGCAAAGTCTTTATCAACACTTAAAGCTTTCCCGGGAGCAGACAAGCTGGGAAATCTTTTAAGTGAACATATGACAGAGAAGAAACTACCCTGTGCTGATCTCATTCTGAACTTCTGACCTTAAACCAACACTAAACTTTTTACAAAATGTAAAAGAACTGATTGCAGGCATTCTGCTAAACATCTCCTTTTGAGTTCCACAGATGAAAGTCATAGTGTGGACAGATGACAACCAACAGGAGTGAGATACGTGAGGGCAAAAATGAAAGAGCTAAAACACACACACAAAAAGAAATGCCTCAAAAACACATTTTCCAGCAGTAAGCAGTATTTTCATGGAGGACTGTTCTGGATGGTGGAAAAAGTCAGGTCGATCCAGAACACATTACTTGAGTTTTGCATGCACTTGTGGAGCCGTGTGCCAACAGAGGCATTTTCTCCCTCAGCCTCCGTGACCTAAAAACCACTGCGATACGAAATGAGAGCGAGATTGTGGGTACACAGATCATTCTAGCTGTCATATTGACCTTCCTGAAAATTGCTTGCTTTAACATTTCATATAAGCTAACCAAAAGTCGTACTGGCTCCGGCAGGCGCTGTCTGAACCTGAGCTGATTTCTGATTTCTGCAGTTCCTGACACGCTTGAAGGAATACTTTATCCAAAAATGAAAAAAGTTCATTTACTCATCCTTATGTTATTCCAAACCCTTTACAACTTTGATTTTTTCATAGAACAGAAAAGGAGAAGCTGATTAAAGGTGAATGGTGACCATGTGTTGTCAAGCTCAAACAATGAGAAAAAAAATGGACCATGCAAGGTTTGTGCTATATTCCAGGTGTACAGAAGACATATGACACTTTGTTTGAGAAAAATGACTTAAAGGTGCCCAAGAATGCTTTTTCACAAGATGTAATATAAGTCTAAAGCGTCCCCTGAATGTGTCTGTGAAGTTTCAGCTCAAAATACCCCATAGATTTTTTTTAATTAATTTTTTTAATTGCCTATTTTGGGACATCATTAACTATACACTGATTTTGGTAGCGCGCCGCCCCTTTAATTCGCCTGCTCCCTGCCACACGAGCTCTCGACTATATTACAGTGCATTTACAAAGTTCACACAGCTAATATAACCCTCAAATGGATCTTTACAAGATGTTCGTCATGCATGCTTCGAATTATGTGAGTTAAGTATTTATTTTGATGTTTACATTTGATTCTGAATGAATTTGAGGCTGTGCTCCATGGCTAACAGCTAATGCTACACTGTTGGAGAGATTTATAAAGAATTAAGTTGTTTATGAATTATACAGACTGCAAGTGTTTAAAAATGAAAATAGCGACGGCTCTTGTCTCTGTGAATACAGTAAGAAACAATGGTAACTTTAACCACATTTAACAGTACATTAGCAACATGCTAATGAAACATTCAGAAAGACAATTTACAAATATCACTAAAAATATCATGATATCATGGATCATGTCAGTTATTATCGCTCCATCTGCCATTTTTCACTGTTGTTGTTCTTGCTTGCTTACCTTGTCTGTGCACAGATCCAGACGTTAATACTTGCTGCCCTTGTGTAATGCCTTGAACATGGGCTGGCATATGCAAATATTAGGGAGGGGGGGGCGTACATATTAATGATCCCGACAGTTACGTAACAGTTTGTGTTATGTTGAGATCTGCGTGTTTTCCGGAAGTCTTTTAAACAAATTAGATTTACATAAGAAGGAGGAAGCAATGGGGTTTGAAACTCAATGTATGTCATTTCCATGTACTGAACTCTTGTTATTTAACTATGCCGAGGAAAATTCAAATTTAGATTCTAGGGCACCTTTAAGTTTATTTACTTAAAACATATTCAACATCAAGACACTTGTGCTGCCAAACATCTCCTTTTGTGGTATGAAAAGAAGAACAGTACTTAAATAAATAGTGGTTTGGGGCATGAGGGTGAGTAAACGTTCATCAATATCATCAATAAATGATGATACATTCTCAAATGTTCTCATCATGAATCAAATGTACTTTGTAAGAACTTGGTTGTAAATGAAGATCCAAGGGCTCTTAGTCCTGAATTTCAGTATGAGTTTTGAAACCATTATGTTGCAAAAGACATTCTTTGTATTTCTAGTGTATTTCAAGCAACCACTCTGAAGCCATCACTACCTCTGACCTGTTTTGAAGGTTGCAACTTGTGTTTATGGAGAAACGTTCCCTCTGAAACTCCTGGCTGTTCTTTGTCTCTGGATCAACCGTGGTGCTCTCTGACTCATTAGTATGTATACAGTAAAAAAAATAACAGGATTAAATGCAGTCACACACAGCAAGCCAATGACCTACTTCCATACTTTCCACTGCGAGTTTCCAACGACTTCTCCAATGATGCAGAGCAAAGTAAGGGAAAAATAATGAGGGGAAAGGCAGCTACAGAGTTACTGTAACAGTGTCACATTCAATCTAAAACCAGAAATTTTATCCCAATCTGCATGAGCCACTTTCAGAAGAAAAGAGAAAAACAATCCTTGTAAAAAATTTGACCATGGTAACCATAGTTTTGCCTAAAATACCACGGTTATTAGTGGTGGTTGCTGGAGGACATGAAGATTTGAGAGATTTGTTAACTTAACTCATTCCATAAACATAAGACCCAGTATTTCATATCTTAGGAGTCTTAGTAGACATTTGCACGGTCCCAGTCAGGGTGATGCAGCATGGAAAAACCACTTATGCTCCCACCAATTCCAGATCCAGCATGGATGGACAGCTACAGTCCTGTAGAGTTTAGCTCCAACCCTAATCAAACACCTGAACAAGCCAATCAATGTCCTCAGGATTACTAGAAAGCTACAGGCAGGTGAGTTTTCATCAGGGTTGGAGCTACACTCTGCAGGACCTGAAGCTGCCCATCCCTGCTCTACTTAAAGTCATGTGCACGGTGTTCATGACATGCTAACACACTCTAAGAGTACACAAACGGAAAACTGGGGGAATAACAACCATGGAGGTCTATTCCTTATGACTCAACATGAAACGGCAGATCTCCAAGGAGACTCATTACCATACAAACATACATTTCCACCAAAGGTCTAGACATTAGTCCTTATTTGATGAAGTTTAGATTTAAACACTGGGATTTTGAAAGGTCAAACCTCATGTGTGATTCAGCTCATCCTCTTTAGATTTTAGCCAATTTTGTTAATAATGTAGCCAAACTGCAGGATGCCAAATCTGACCGCTGAATTCCAGAATGATGTTTCTTCTTCTGTGGAACACCAAAAATATGTTTTTGAAGTATGTTTTAGTCCATAGTAGTAAATGGGGGAACAAAACAACATCGGCCCCCCCATTGGCTTTCATTGTTTGCCCAAAAAAAAAAAACCCACAAAGACATTTCTTATAGTAGTTCCATAGAAGAAAGACTATCATTCGGGTTTGGAACGACATGAGGATGAGCAGAGACACCATTTTTTTTTGTTTAATTTTGGGGTGAACTATCCCCTTTAAACCATGGTCCAATCCTGCCACTGTCCTGCAGAGTTTTGCTCCAACCCTACTGAAAAACACCTGAACCAGCTAATCAAGGTCTACAGACCCACTAGAAACTTCCAGACAAGTGTGTTGGAGCTGGTTGGATCTCAACTCTGCAGGACGTTGGTCCTCCATGAGTATGATTGGACACACCTACTGTGTTAACCTGTGAGAGTTACTTGGTTAGTAGGCTCTAAGAGAAAAGTAGAAAAATGTAGCTGGCTGTCCAGCAGTTATTGGTCCACCAGCTAGACCAGAACCAAATCATGTACCACCATAAACCAGTCTGAGCTCTTATGATCAAGACTCTGGACTCTAATGCCATTCATGACATTTCAGGCACATACTGAAGATATCAGACTATTTCAGAATTATTATATACTTCTAAACCAATCTTTATCCCGAGAAACATCATTTTCTTCATCTGCAAACAAACTTAATTATCTCATTTTGATACACATATACACAAATAGAGACATAAAGCAAGCAAAGTATAATAAAGATTTTATGATGGAGCGCAGATGAAACAGACCACCCAGCATGCTTTGGGAGCCAGATCCAGAAGTTGTTAGAGTTTAGGTTTCTAAAGAGTGTGTTTGTGTGTATATTTAAGCTAATCAATGTGGAAACCTGCACAAACACACAAACGCACCATGCAGATTGGTCACACACGTGACTGATTGCATGTGATCAGTCTATGCAGGCATGCGTGATTGCATGTGTGTTCACCTCGGCTCTGTTGGCGGTTGACTATTCCCCCTAGTGTCCATCTCCGGTCGAGCCTCTTCAGATGAGCCTTACGTCTCTTAGTAACTGACAAGGGTGAATGAGGACAGCAGAAAAGAAAACAGAGACATGACAAACTCAACGTAAACAACTCAGGAGGAACACTGGTATTAGTGTAATAAAGACACATTATTACATGAAAGAAAAGAGCTTTGTGATTGGTTAGGAGGTTTCTTGGCTTGAATGATGATGGCAAGCAATGAAGTATTTGGATTAATACAAGTGTTATTGGATTTTAGTGGGGCACTTAAAGTGCTTACACTTTTTATAGTGTTAGAGAGTGGAAAATTCATGTATTTAACAGAGGTTTTACACTCATCATCTCCATACATTCCAAAGGAAAAAAAGTGTTGAACTAAAGAAACGTTAGATGGCTAGTTCAAATAAAGTTCAGTCTGAAAAAAGTAGCAACATCCATAAATGAAGCCGTTGTCTCCATATGGAAAGGTAAATTACCCCTCGGAGATCAATAAATTGTGTTCACGTGAAGGGATGTATCGATCTATTCAACACAAAGATAGTAGTGAAAGCTTTATCTCCAGCCTGACCACTCCTAATCTTACACTTTGAGGCTTTTAGTGGCATACATTTCAAAATGCAGCTAAAAATGTGGTTCGCTAAGACAGAAAACTGAACCCAGGAAATGCTGATGGCAGCAGATGTTCGGGGTTTGGGAAGACGGTACACAAGGATTAGAAAGGGACAAGTTTATAATGAGACTACATGGGGTTTTTTTTATGTTTGTTTCATTACAGTGAGAAAACAGATGGGTGTTTCTTCAACTGTGGGCAATTTACATTCCAGGAGATGACAGGAAATGAAAATCTTATTTTATTTTGCAAATACATCTTATTGTGAATGATTCATCCATGTATTTTTTTGACCTTATAATCTTTAATCAAAGTGTTGATCTTTTGAGACAGAAAATGACAAACTTCTCTCTGGTAATGTATGCCAGATTTCTTAAAACCCAGTCCCTCCTCGAACGACTGCAAGCTCGTATTCATTTTAATGGAACGTCCACATCCCAAAATCCTTTCAACATCCGACGAAAAAAAAAAAAAAAAAAAAATTGTCACTTTTCAAATGTGTATTTTATTTTCCCAGTGTGTCTTTCAAACTTAAAATATATAAAATCCACCATAAAAAAGTGAATTATTTTATGTCATTACAATCAAGCTAAATATCACTTCTAAACAGCCCATTTTTATTGTGCGTCACTTCCAATCAAGCCATAATTTGGTTGAACTATATATGCAAAAAGTCAGAAAATATTATTTCATAAAATGCTAGAAATGACAGATATCGGCCATTTTATTCTGAAATGTTTCAACCACATAATGCTTAATAAACACAGTATAAGATGTGGTGGAAATGACACAGCAGTGGGAATCTTCATTACATAAATAAATAAAATTCTATCTAAATGTTTCAAAAAAGTCCACCGGGCCAATAGTGCCCATAGTTGAGGAAACACCCAGATTCAATGTGGTGTGTACAACCAAATGTACTAGTGCAATCTTTTAGAGAAGTCATTTTTTATGATAGCCACACTTTCATGAATTTCCTTTTTTCCTTCATTTCTCCTTCTCCAATCGATGGTCTCTCACGGTCCTTAAGCCCTCACTCTTTTTCTCAAACAAGCAGAAGTTTCTCAAAAAAAATTTGGTGTACAGACTTTATAAAATAGATATGTATGGCCCTGGGTGGTGATTGGTCAATGAATGCAAAACAGATCACCTTTTACACCTTTACACCTTTTCTTGTTTGTGCATGTGAAAGTAGGAAAGAGAGTAATTGGTGTGTCCTACCTTCTCCAGATCTAGATGTTCCCAGGTCCAGATCATCTCTGGTGCCGCTCTGAGAGTCCAAGTACGTGGCAGGAACCCAGCCCTGTTCTTCAGCTGTGCTGACAAACCACCAGCCTACAAAAAAACATCCATAAGACATCATTTTTCACCTAATATATAGTGCAAAATACTGACTGAGCTTATGAATAAATTATCCTGTTTTCACCACCTTACTATATTTAGGGAAATGTGATGCATCTATGCTTTGCAAACAAACACTAATGCACAAACATTTGGATTTCACTAATCTGATGAGATGCAAAGTTTTGGTTTCCACCTTACTCACAAACACACTCTCTCTGGTGTTATTTAGTTTCAGGCGATGTGTTTATGAATTCAGTACACTTCCTGTTTATCATTAGGGATCAATTAGACCTCACACTGTCATAAATATCATTGAGAGCAAACATTATTGTGTTTGTATGCACAGTCAAACATGAGGAGGGTTGGATGTGTCTGACATGGTCCTAAAATGATGACTTGTTTTATGAGCTAATATGTGTGCTTGTGTGTTTTTGGCCAAAATAACCTCATCAATTAAATTTATGTCTTTCAGCTCCTCCTTCATGTGTCTGAAAAGATGCTGAATTTGTTAAATGTAATGTCAGGATTACGATTTGTTTTCAAAATGGGTGTTACATGTCCAAAATAACTCAAAGATAATTCTGAGACCAAGAAAACAGTGATACACCAAGAGAGGCTCATACAACCTTCATGAAAAAGTCATTTGAGTAAATCAAAATGTGCAAAACTACAATTCACTAAGGTTACGGAATTAAAACCATATATTTGGCACACTCGCATGAAAATGCAAAGCTAACATAAAGTGAATGCCAATGAATAAAAATTCAAAACACTTCTCCAGCTGAAACCCAGATCTTTCTGAGTGAGCCTGTTGCCACGGTAACAGAGCATTGCTGGAAAGCTGTTCATAACAGTGTGATGTCATCAGTCAGCAGTAATTTAGCTCTGACATCATAATGACACAGAAGCAAGTCTTTTGACAGGGCGCTAAGTGATCCACAGCAAATGTTCTAAACCAACTCGGGCCAATAAATGATGTCAAAGTACTGTGTGCTTTAGATGACATTTATTCACCCACATCACACATGTGCAAAAACACTCAGACATATGCACTACCATTCAAAAGTTTGAGGTCAGTAGATTGTTTCGCTTAGACTGGATGAGTGACAAAAGTGACAGTAAAGACATTTATGACCATTTATGATTTACCAAAAAAAACAAATATCACCGCACAACTGTTGTCAACATTGATCATAATAATGCTTCTTGAGCATCAATCATCATATTAGAATGATTTCTGAAGGATCATGTGACACTGAAGACTGGAGTAATGATGCTGAAAATTCAGCTTTGCTATTAGTTAAATTTTAAAATATTTTAAAAGAGAAAAAGTTATTTTAAATTGTAAAATCAATATTAATTTTTGATCAAATAAATGCAACCTTGGTGAACATAAGAGATTCAAAAGAGACTGACCCCAAACATGAACAGTAGCATATTTTAACACTTGCGGTTGCATACTAGACCCTTCAAGACCAAGGCTAAACCCCATATTCAGTCCATCATCTTTCTTTTCAAACCCTACTTTGTACAGTGGCTTTGTTACATTTACAGTCATGGAATTCTTGTAAATCCTTTGCGATGGTGAAGATGCCGCACCGACCTGCGGTGGACATAATTATCATCTTCAGTATGTTGGAAATAGACTGTGGTCTTTTCTGAGACCATAAACCAAGATCCATATCCATACCAAAACTTCAGGTTTTGAGACCCAGACCCAGACCATGTTTATGTGGTCTCAAGACCACAAGATAGACTTCAACTCTAGAATTAACATAATACTAAAAACAAAAGTACATCCAAATTTTGTGGGTTGTGGGGGGGGGGATGGGGGGGGTGTATTAGTGGAGTTTTTTTTTTTTTCAGAAAGGATGCATTAAATTGATCAAAACTGACAGTAAAGACATCTATAATGTTAAAAAAGTTTTTTTGATGAAAAAACAGTTGCATTAACATAGCCATTAAGTTTTGTTTTAAGAACTAGTCTGACCAACTGTTTAGACCAATTAGTTAGGCTAATCAGTTCTGTTTCTCAGATTCAAATTAGATAAATCTACCTTTATATGTAACTAACTTATAAAAAAAAAAAAAAAAAAAGTATTAAAGATACTATTAGATATTAACTTGTAAGACTAAAAGCATTTTATGCAACTGGCCAGTGAAAACAAATGCATCACTTTTTCCAATATTAAGCAGTACATCTGTTAACATAAATGTTTCTTGAGCAGTAAATCGGTATATTAGAATGCTTTCTGAAGGATCAGAATGTGAAAATTTGCTATATTTTTACTGTATTTTTAATCAAATAAATAATGCAGCCTTGGTGAGCATAATAGACTTCTTTTAAAACATTTAAAAATCTTACCAACCCCAAACATTTGGATGGTAATGTTCACTTTAAACCCAAAGAAACACTGGCTCTCATACGAAATGCTCTGCAATGCCAGTAGTTGGAAGACATACACTACTGAGAGACGGAAACAAACACAGAGATCAGAAAACTAATGCTACAACTGAGTCAGTGTGCCAACAAAATCACAACAGTGCTTACATACAGAAATCATAAGATTCATTTGAGTCAAATAGACCACACTGACACAGCAAATCTCTCTCACAAACTCTTACACACGAGTAGTATGAAACTGCTAATGAATTTGTAAGGGAGCTTAGAGCAGGTTGTGGCCACCCTGCCTGACTGACCCTCTTTGAATGAGATACTGTCTCCCTGTTTGTGCACACCAGGAACCGTCTACGGCAAGCACAGAGGGTCGATTCAATCAAAATGCAAAATGGCAAGGGTTTTGCACAGTTTAGCCATCACAAAGATGCTTTTCATTAGAAAGGCTGGGTGTTTGTTTATCTATTTGCGTGTATATATAGGTGTGTGTCATCACAGCCTTCAGTACAACATTTGAGGTGCACTTTATCCCACATTAAAAGCTTTACACATTAACAAAATGAATAGTACTTTTAGGATATTTGTAAAATTTCTTAAGTAAAAGAAATGTAATGATGTTTAACAAAAATACAATTTTGCATACACATGAAGACTCTAGTCTTCTCAGTTGCCTAATAAAAGCTGTTTTATTTTACACGGGGTGGGTGGCCTCATGGAGGCAGCCATGTTGAAATCACATGACAAGTCAAATACTACTTACTTCATCTCAGTAATCACCATGTTATTGGACATTTTCAGAATAAATCAATCGCGGCTGACAGCGAATAGCATATTTCTAAAGTTACACTGGTAACCGAAAACCTTTCTGTGATGTTGCATCCGCACCAATAGATGTCCAAGACAAAGTAAACAAAATAAGAGTTACTAAGTGCACCTTTAAAGACATAATTTCACACCTTTCAGAGCATTTCAAATACTGGACCTCCAATGTACAAACCCGATTCCAAAAAAGTTGGGACACTGTACAAATTGTGAATAAAAAAGGAATGCAATAATTTACAAATCTCATAAACTTACATTTTATTCACAATAGAATATAGATAACATATCAAATGTTGAAAGTGAGACATTTTGAAATGTCATGCCAAATATTGGCTCATTTGGATTTCATGAGAGCTACACATTCCAAAAAAGTTTGGACAGGTAGCAATAAGAGGCCGGAAAAGTTAAATGTACATATAAGAAACAGCTGGAGGACCAATTTGCAACTCATTAGGTCAATTGGCAACATGATTGGGTATAAAAAGAGCCTCTCAGAGTGGCAGTGTCTCTCAGAAGTCAAGATAGGCAGAAGATCACTAATTCCCCCAACGCTGCGGCGAAAAATAGTGGAGCAATATCAGAAAGGAGTTTCTCCGAGAAAAATTGCAAAGAGTTTGAAGTTATCATCATCTACAGTGCATATCATAATCCAAAGATTCAGAGAATCTGGAACAATCTCTGTGCGTAAGGGTCAAGGCCGGAAAACCATACTGGATGCCCATGATCTTCGGGCCCTTAGACGGCACTGCATCACATACAGGAATGCTACTGTAATGGAAATCACAACATGGGCTCAGGAATACTTACAGAAAACATTGTCGGTGAACACAATCCATCATGCCATTCGCCGTTGCTGGTTAAAACTCTATAGGTCAAAAAAGAAGCCATATCTAAACATGATCTAGAAGCGCAGGCGTTTACTCTGGGCCAAGGCTCATTTAAAATGGACTGTGGCAAAGTGGAAAACTGTTCTGTGGTCAGACGAATCAAAATTTGAAGTTCTTTTTGGAAAACTGGGACGCCATATCATCCGGACTAAAGCGGACAAGGACAACCCAAGTTGTTATCAGCGCTCAGATCAGAAGCCTGCATCTCTGATGGTATGGGGCTACATGAGTGCGTGTGGCATGGGCAGCTTACGCATCTGGAAAGGCACCATCATTGCCGAAAGGTATATCCAAGGTATATCCTCCCATCCAGACGTCGTCTCTTTCAGGGAAGACCTTGCATTTTCCAACATGACAATGCCAGATCTTTCACCCACAGAAAACATTTGGCACATCATAAAGAGGAAGATGCGACAAAGAAGACATAAGACAGTTGAGCAACTAGAAGCCTGTATTAGACAAGAATGGGACAACATTCCTATTCCTAAACTTGAGCAACTTGTCTCCTCAGTTCCTAGACGTTTGCAGACTGTTATAAAAAGAAGAGGGGATGCCACACAGTGGTAAACATGTCCTTGTCCCAACCTTTTGGAGATGTGTGGATGCCATGAAATTTAAATTCAACTTATTTTTCCCTTAAAATGATACATTTTCTCAGTTTAAACATTTGATATGTCATCCATGTTGTATTCTGAATAAAATATTGAAATTTGAAACTTCCACATCATTGCATTCTGTTTTTATTCACAATTTGTACAGTGTCCCAACTTTTTTGGAATCGGGTTTGTAGCAATAATAAATATGAACAGTCAGAAAATGGTGTTAACTGACTCAGCTCCTCTAATCCGAGTTCAGCTAAAATGGCTTGAAAGCTAAGACTGATACTATGTATAATGCCTGCCAAGTTTCAAAGCTAAACTTTTGCTTGACAGAGCAGAAACAAATTTGTAATGCTGAAACGATGTACTCCTCTGCAGTTCAGGATGTTACAATCCTCTCACACGAAAACAGACAACAGAAGTCTATCTGCTGAGATACAGGTGGGCTTGCTCTTCAAAGCAAAAGATCTAGGCCTTTCTGAGAAAGATGGTGCTTCTGCATAACAGGCTAATAAATCTTAGACTGAGTATCTGCTTCTAAGAAATGTTTCTTCTGAAAGCTGCATGTGTGTGCCCTGAACTTCTGTTCTGATACACACATGGTTGGGGAGTAGGTCATGTAAGCTTGTTTATGTATGTGTGTACACAGTAAGATATGATTAGGTTTTGATGTTTAATACTTTCTCCTATTCTAGTTTCATGTGCAGACACTATCAAAACATTGCTTGTTTGAGCAATGTTAACTTCTGGCTCAACCAGCGGTGTGAGTCTTGGATTACTTGTTTGGTTGAAGAATTGAAGGCCAGTTAATAAGTTTATTCCAAGAATAAAGCTGTGATCTGCAATAAAAAAATTTAGGCACTTTATTTCATATTTTTATCTCATTATTCCCCTGTGAATAATGAGATAAAATCTGAAATAAAGTGCCTAAAAGTTTTTGATTGCAGATCAAAGCTGTATTCCTGGAATAACCAAATAGATTTACGCACCATTCGACTTTGTGGAACCAGTTAATAAGTTTAAAAACAATCACAATTTTTTGCAATTCCCTTTGCTGCCACTAGTAGAAATAGCAAACATCACCATTGCCAAATGAATGAAAAAAGAAACAAAAGAATGGAAGGAGGAAAGAACAGACAAACAATGAATGAGTGGATGAAAGAAAGAATGCACAAGAAAAGGAATGGATGAGAGAACAACAAATGAAAAAAGCATGAAAGAACAAACAAAAAAAGTATGAATGAATGAGCAGACGAAAAACAGGCAAAAACCCCAAACAAATGGAAAAAATAATGAGCTAAAGATTAAAAAAGATGATGAAATAATACATGAATGGACTAGAGAACTGACGAATGAACAGACAAACTAAAAATAGACAAAATGAACAGACAAAAGAAAGAACAAAGAAACACAAACGCAGAAATAAAGAAAGATTCCTTTGTTTAACTTTAAGATTGAACGTCTTTCAATAAAGACAGCAGCATATAATATTTAATAACAGTTATTTTAGGCACTAAAATGCTCACACTACCACTAACATCCCCAACATTAAGATTAAAGATCAATCAATATGGGTTTCATTCATTTTGGCCCCCCAATATTGAATATTTGGTCATATTCTGCTGAATGACACTTTTAGATTTGAGCTCATGTGATACTATTTGGATGCTCAGCACTGATGATCCAAAAATATAGTTGAATTAAACTGAAATGAAAAAGAGGAAAGAAAAGGCAAGAACCGAGAATGGCTGAACAAAACAGACAATGAGGAAAGAGAGAGAGAGAGAGAGCAGATGTTTGGCCTAAACTTCAAAGCTGAAATTTTCACCACACATTCCCCTCCATCCAAACCAGCCAGAAGAAGAAAAAAACATCAAGACAGGCAAAAATAAAAGTGCCTTTCACTTTCTTATTTTGGGGCAGAAGTAGCAAACAGAAATAAAAACATGAAAACAAATTATATCATAGATTATGAAATTCTGAGAACGTGAAGTGAATGTTGTTCTATACACTGTAAACCCTAATACTCAAAATAATTAATTGGTTTGAGTAGAGCCAACTCAAATTAAACGAATTAGTTCAATCAAATCAACTTTTATGAGTATTTAGAACTTTCTTTTTCTTTAGGGTTCACAAAACTGACACATTTTAAGTCATCTGAATTGTTTCATTGTTTTGAGTTTTATGAACTTGTTTCTTTTAACTTAAACAAACTTAAATTTAGCTGAAACTGTGCTGGGATTTTTTTTTTTTTTTTAATTTTATGTAACTGATTACCTCAAATTTTTTGAGTTCTGCCAACTTATTTGGGTTTACAGTGTACAGATGAGTTACAGTGGAGTGAGAGAAAACGAGAGAGAGAGAGAGAGAGAGAGAGAGCAGAAGGCTTAAAATAGGTCCAGAAGTGAAGAAAAAAATTGAACATGTTGCTTTTATTAAGTTCACACTTTGGCCACTCAATAATTCTTGACAGAACTAAAGTAAAAAAAAAAAAAAAAAATCAAAAAATCACTTGTTCACTTTTAACTATAAGCCAGCAATCCCTATCTTTTAAAAAACAAACAATTATTCTCTACAAAATGATTTAATTTACAACTACTATCTATCAACATACCTGCTTTCAATAAAATGTCATATGTGATTATTAATAATCTAACAGAGCTCAGACTGAAATCACTGAAAGGATATTCCAGCTGACGTTCTCCAAACTCCAGGCCAGTGGAAAGTCTGGCCTACATTCGGTCACACTCAAGTTCTTTCCTGAAAAGCTGGAGTATCAGGTTTTGGGCTTCGGACCAAAATGGGTTTTGTGTAATCTGACAAAGCTGAGGCGGTGGAGGGGGCTCTCTTTGGTCTGAACTTCAAAGGCTGATGATGCCGGTCGCTCATGCACATTGATCTAAGATCACTGTTGTGGTTTTTCTTTCAAAAGCTCCAGTGGTTGAGATTTGTTCAGGAACAGCTGGTCTTAGATCAGCACAAACATGTTTTTTCTTTCCTGCACTTGTTTTCCTGGACCGGATCATAGAAAATTGAGTGATGTCTTCAAGAAAACATTCTACCAATCAGAAACGTAAATCAGTGAGAAAACAATGGAGATCTTCAGAAACAAACAATTTGTATCAAAAACACACGTGCCTAACTAATTATAACTGAAAGAGAAGCAGAAAAATTTGAATATGAGTGAAAACAGGTTTGGAATGATGAGTAACTGATGTGAGAATTTTGTAAACAACAACAACAACAAAACATTAATTAAAGTTACACTCTTAGAAAAAAGTTAAATGGGGTTCTATATAGAATGGCAAGAATCTTTATGCCAAAAAGGTTCTATATAAGGAAAAATATCTTAAATGATTGCATAATACTTTCATGTTTAACAGGTTATTTCCATTTTTTCTAGTGACAAAGTATGTTTTTGTATAAAGTCTGGTGAAGGAACAGCTGGTCTTAGATCAGCACAAACATGTTTTTTCTTCCCTGCACTTGTTTTCCTGGACCTGTTCATAGAAAAGTGAGTGATGTCTTCAAGGAAACGTGCTACCAATCAGAAACATAAATCAGCGAGAAAACAATGTTGTTTTGGACCTCTTTGACTTTCATTATATGAACAAAAACAGTTCTTCAGAACATCTTCTTTTGTGTTCTACAGAGATCATACAGGTTTGAGGGAGTGATGACAATTTTGATTATTAGTTGACCTATCCCTTTAAAGATGAAAGACTGGATACTGATTGATTTTTACAGCTATACTATTACAGAAAGAAATAAATGTATTGTGTGTATAAATGTATCAGTCAATTTTCGTAATGGTTAAAGCCATGACAGTTATTTCAGCTTTGTGGTCTTCTTACTATCAAGACTATATCTCAATGACCTTAATCGATTAAACGATAGAGACCTATGAGAGGTGTTGCACCAGGCTTATAAAGATCTTTTCAGAGCTCCATGCAAATAAATGTTTGAACTCTTTGGTCCAGGTTCAGCGTGGCTCTCCATGGACCGGATCTCCAGCAGGAGCAAAGCCAAGACAAACCAGCCTACCCGAGACCGTGAGCAGCTCTCTATTGATTCTGCTTCAGTAAGCAGGGGTTACCGGCTGAATGAATGGACCCAGGGGAGAGAGAGGCGAGAGGATGGGAGGGAACCTCACAATATTGATGGCACAGAGCAATTTTTATAGTAGAGCATTGTTTAGGAAGCACAGTAGACCTGTGAAAAAACCAAAAGCGCTAAAAGATTTAAATATCCTCAGATACTCAGTGGAATAAAGAATGTTTCTTTATGATAATCACTAATAAAATACTAAAATTAGGAATTTAAAAAAGTGTGGGGTCTGTAAAATATTTTCATGTTTTTGAAAGAAGGTTAAGTTTCTTTTTTTTGTTCGTCAAAATATAGTTCACTAAAAAATGAAAATTATGTCATTTCAAACCCACATGACCACAGAAAAAAAGAATTTTGAAGAATACCCTGTCTCTGTTTTATAGTATAAAAGCAGATGACAATTTACAGTTGCTTAAAAAAGAACAATAGTGTAAAAATTGAAAATATGACTTGTGGGTTTTATTCCAATTCTTCTAAAACCATACAATAGCTTTGTGTGGAAAACACACCAAAATGTAGGCAATTATTTGCTGACAACATATTTAAATGTCAAAGATGTGGTGTGCCAGGTTTAACATCAGCAAACAGCAAATGCCATTGACTTCCAACTTTCTCCATAAATAACCTTCAAATTTATTTAGAGGCTTTGCTAAAAGAAAAAAAAGAATGTAGAAGAGCAAAATATAATGACAAAAACAGCACGTCGACCTATAAACTCTTGATTGCTTTGACTGCGTTATCTATATTACAGACATTCAACAAAAACTTCTGAATGCTTTCTGCTGGTATTGGTTTGGGATGCGTGACACTGAAACTACTCTGTAAGAATCGAGGGCCCTGCAAGATCCATTAGCCTATAATGAAACTAAGGACAAGGGGGATTTTTCCATCGTTCCCTCTCCATGACCTAGAGGGAAGCCAGAGTAGCCCGACTTCTGCCAATCGCTTCTTATAAACGCAATTTCAGCCACATTAAAAAGTTGGTTTGAATGATATCCAATGTTAATAAATATACTGCCTCTGACAGATACACTAGGCTAGTCATTTAATACTGTAGTACAAAATGTGGAAGTCTGCTGAAGAGATCGGATTTTGGAGGATGGGCTTCTAGTGTTGTGATATCAAGCTGCTGCAGCTCATCTTCTGTTTCAATAAATGCTTTGAACATTTGAGGAATTCTTGAGTCAGTGAAGGACAGACAGTTCACTCCAGGGGTAGGTCTAGACTGATTTAAAGGAACAGTTCACTGAAAAATAACAATTCCGCCGTCATTTGTTCACCTTCGTAACAGCTCAAACATGTATGACCTTCTTTCTTCGGGGTGAGCCATTTCTTTAAATGATTCTGTCACTGAGTTTAGATTCTATTATCTTCTCCCATTCAGACATTTTCTGCTGTTGTTTTTCAAGTTTATTAATCTCTGCATGGTTCATCTCTTCCCAGGCCAAGTGAAGTTGTCACGCTTTGCCTGCACTGTAAAACAGCTGGAGTTTAACTGTGGCTAAGGAAGCCAAGGGTTTCTTACTCGAGGACAACCACATCCTGAGCAATACTCTTACGCCTGGAGTTTCTCTGAATCTTTTGTGATAAAATTACTTGTCCTATTGTGAGAATCAATGAGTACAAGTCATTGTACCTAAAACTCTGTACTCTTGAATAAACCAGTAATCTACAGTAAAAAGAAAGGCATAGAGTTAAGGGCCGTTGACACCAAGAATGATAACTATAATGATAACTACATGGTTTTAAAAAGAGAATAGTGGAATCCTTGAAATCACTTTTGTAATTTTCCTCTAGACATTCTGAAAAGATTATATTTGGGATATTATCATGGCACTCTCTTGCTCTAAAATATATTAAGCTTCCAGAGCGGCTCTAAAAAGTCAAACAATTATTTAAATTTAGTTACATTAACATTATTAAAATACTTAAAGGGATAGTTCACCCAAAAATGAAAATTTGATGTTTATTTGCTTACCCCCAGGGCATCCAAGATGTAGATGACTTTTTTTCTTCAGTCGAACGCAAATTATGATTTTTAACTGCAACCGCTGCCGTCTGTCAGTCAAATAATAGCAGTGATTGGGAACTTGAACAATAAGAGTCGAAAAAACTTCCATAGACAAATCCAAATTAAACCCTGCGGCTCGTGACGGCACATTGATGTCCTAAGACACGAAACGATCGGTTTGTGCGAGAAACCGAACATTATTTATATAATTTTTTACCTCTAATACACCACTATGTCCAACTTCGTTCAGCTTCCGGCTAGTGAGGTCTGATCGCGCTCTGACAACGGCAGTGATGTCTCGCGCTCATTGAAGTATATGGGCGAGACATCACTTCCGTCATCACAACGTGTTTTTTGACCTCACTAACAGGAAGCTGAATGAAGTTGGACATAGTGGTGTATTAGAGGTAAAAATTATATAAATAATGTTCGGTTTCTCGCACAAACCGATCGTTTCGTGTCTTAGGACATTAATGTGTCGTCACGAGCCGCAGGTTTTAATTTTGATTTGTCTAAGCAAGTTTTATTTACTGTTATAGTTGAAGTTCCCATCTACTGCTATTATTTGACTGACAGACGGCAGCGGTTGCAGTTAAAAATCATAATTTGCGTTCGACTGAAGAAAAAAAGTCACCTACATCTTGGATGTACTGGGGGTAAGCAGATAAACATCAAATTTTCATTTTTGGGTGAACTATCCCTTTAAAGTGCTTTTTCAAATATTACCTTTCATGCATTGTGTAATATAGCTGTTTGTCAATGTAAAAGTCTGCAAAGTTTTAAAGGCGACCTATTATGCTCCTTTTACAAGATGTAATATAAGTCTCTGGTGTCCCCAGAATGTGTCTGTGAAGTTTCAGCTCATAAAATACCCCACAGATCATTTGTCGTGTGAGCAAAAACACACCGTTTTTGTGTGTGTTCCTTTAAATGCAAATGAGCAGCTGCTCCCGGCCCACATTCCAGAAGAGGGCGGAGCTTTAACAGCTCACACTTTGTATACTCAACAACAACAAAGCTGGAGAATCTCACACAGCCAAAATGACTATTGTCCGTAACAGTGTTCAGCCTTCATTGTTCATCGGACACTGATGGAGAGACTCAGGAAGATACAACTTTTAGAATGCATCTGGACATTTCTGAATGGTTAGTAAATAAATTTATGTAGTTGCTGTGAAGTTGATTCAACTCATTGACTAGCATGTGCCGTCATGTTAATCTTTTGTGCAAATCCAGCTTTGAACTGACCCTCGTTTGTGAAACAGTCCGACGTAAAATGACGGCATGGTAACAACACTCTATTACAACTCTTCCTCTTCTCAAAATCAGCCCAACATGGCCTTGACCCCTTTGTTGTATGTTCTTGGGGGAGGGCTTATGTAAATTTTGGGGTTTGTGATGTCACCAACCCAGAAAGAAGCTCATTGTAGTCCCTACCAGCCTTTTGTTGGAGTCCTTAAAAAATGATTTCTGTAAAAGAAAATATCTTCTTTTGCATTGAACTTTGAGTGTCGTAACTTTGCAGATGTTGTTTATGCTCAAACAGCAACATTAAACACTAACTAAAGTTAAAAAACTGAAATCATAATCAAGATTCCCTTTAAAGAGCATGACACAGCATCAAAACTTTCAAAATCAATAGAACAGCAAACTACAAAATAAAGTGTCTCACAGAGAATGCCCATGAGATTAGTATAGTCTGAGTCTAGACTCAGTTTATATAAAGGATTTTGTTTTGAAACCAGTAGGTCAAGATCTCTTTGAGTGGAAAATGGTCTTATTCAATGATATTATTGAGTTCAAATGGGTTTACTGGATCTTTACTCATCTTGATGACTCCGGACAACTCCTCCTAATCCTCCCCACTGATTTAAAGGAAAAGAAAAAATGATTACTCACAAACTTTTTTTTCTTTCAACAGAAGAATGCTAGTTCTTGAGAGCCTGTTGTTTATAATTACTAACTCTCTGAATGTGCAAACAAGTGTTTGGCAAACATGACTAGAGACAAAGTGGAAGAGATAGTGTTCAACCTCTAATGCACAAGGCTATGAGATATGCTGACAGGAAAAGTTTGCACTAAGTTTAAACATTTACAGCATTAGCAAGAACATTCATCTGGGAAAACAGAAACCAAATGGGGGGGGGGGACCAACACTCAAGGCTCTCTTTCTTCCCATTGTTGTTGTCATTTTACATGAACTCTAATGGTGTGACCCTGATCCATTAGCACATCTTTCAACCCTACAAACTTCTCATGACTATCTCATGGACATTCCAGATCAATCTGGCCTCCATCCCAGAGACCTGGAGGGGGTTCAGGCCGACCAACCGCCAAGAAAACTGGCCATACGACACCTCCAAGTGGGGCCAAGAGCCAGACTGTAGATTTACAGGGAGAGGGGAATGTCAGAAGAGGAAACCAGGGGATCTTAAGGACAAAGACTAAAGGAGGAGTTCTACATCAAAGAGGAAGAATGTCTCAGAAAAGACGAGAAGGATAAAACAGACACTTAACATTTAGATTGTGAGCATATGAAAGCATTCACGTTTGCAGGCAACTCTTCGTGTTTGTGGTTTGTGTATACACAAGCGTTTGCCCATAAATACCACGTGGTAAGCCAATTAGCTTGTGTGTGTGTGTGTGTGTGTGTGTGTGTATAAAGGACAGTTCACACCAAGAACGATAACT
This sequence comes from Chanodichthys erythropterus, assembly GCF_024489055.1. Taxonomy (NCBI): domain Eukaryota; kingdom Metazoa; phylum Chordata; class Actinopteri; order Cypriniformes; family Xenocyprididae; genus Chanodichthys; species Chanodichthys erythropterus. Next base: position 39,012,416 of record NC_090232.1, on the reverse strand, counting down.
AAAAAAATAACTATAATGCTATTAGCATCCACACCAATGCATGATATCGTTCTGTTTATTATAAACATGTTGTCTACCACTTTATGTGCTTGCACTCTTTAAAGTCAGGTACATTCTGATTGGCTGTTTTTATTGTTCATGAGCTGGAAAAAAAAGTGATTCCAATGGTTTCTCTGTGCCATTATCGTTTTAGTTGTGGTGTGGACTCTGCTATTCTATTAAATTTAGAACGATTTTTAAAACTATTATTATCCTTGGTGTGAACGGGCATTAAGGGACTCACCGCTTTCGCTCTTCTCGATCACGTCCACCGTCTCTCCAGCCTTCAGACTGATCTCCGAGTTCTCCTGCCGCTCGTAGTTGGCCACCACCACGTACTGCTCCAGCACCATGGGCTCACTGCTGTCCAGTCCTGCCGACGAGGGGAAGAAACAGGCTGTCAGCCACCGTCCCGCCATCCCCGCACCTCCCCCGCCAACCCTGCCTTGCCAGCGACCTCCGGCTTGACCCCTGTACACTGCCATCCGCTCTCCACAGCCTAGCGCAACTCCTGCTGTCTGTGCATGCTCCACAACGACGGGCCATTTAGACGAACCTTCGCCCTCGCTGGACGCGCATTTGAATGGGAGGGAAGAACGATTACGAAAAAGTAAGGCGAGGTAAATTTCCTTCAGGGTTTCGAGAGCTCGGTAGGGACTTGGTTATGCCGGGTCTCCATAATACAGTGATGGTTTTCGGGAGGAAACAGGGAGGGATGTTAGGAAGGGAAAAGAGACTGGGAGAGAGCTGTTTACGGTAGGGGACGTGACTCGCGAGTGGAGGAATAGAAAGTTTTTCTTCAACAGATGAGCAAGATCAGGCCTCCCTCCCTCTCTCCTGCCCTCCCTTTCTCGTTTTTCACTCTAATTCTCTCTCTTTCTCCGTCCCTCCTCCCATCTGGCTGAAACGGGGAGAGAAAAAAAACGCCAATCAGGGTAGACTGCTCTCCAAGCCTTAAATAGAAACATATGAGTGGGCCGAGTAAAGAGAGAGAAGCTGTGTTTATGTGAAACGCAAGAAGAAAGCATTTCAGCTGGGGTTAAGCCACACTCTCTTTCTCTATCCTTCTCTCTTTCTTTTGTATTTCCTCTGACAATCTCTTTAACCTGGTCTTCTTCATCAATGACTTAAAGGGATGTTGCAGCCTAAAATTAAAATGCTGTAATTATTTAGTCAGCCTTATGTTGTCCTAAACCTGTATGACTTTTTTGAAGAATATCCTTTTTTTGTTGCTGTTGTTGTTTTACATATAAAGAAAATTAATAAGTACCAGGGCTTTCAATCTATAAAATAATGGGATAGTTAATTATGCGAGAATTTTCATTTTTGCATGAACTATGCCTTTAAGAGTCAAGTGGCCCTATCACATGACAAGTAGAATTTTCGCAATATTAAATTATAAATTACATCCCACATACACTACTGTTCAAATCCCTATTTCAAATAAATTTTCTATTTATAATAGAATCCTAAAAAAATATGTAGCACTACTGTTTTAACATTGATAATAATAAGAAATATTATTTGAGCAGCAAATCAGCATATTAGAATGATTTCTGAAGGATCATGTGACACTGAAGACTGGAGTAATGATGCTGAAAATTCAGCTTTGACATCACACAATAAATTACATTTGAAAATATATTAAAATAGAAAACAGTTATATTAAATTGTAATAATATTACAAAATATTACTGTTTTTACTATATTTAAATTGAATATCCTGTTTAACTCAGAAAAACATGACAGCAATAAAATGGGCTGAAAATGCTGTTTCATATTTTAAAACTAAAGTATAACACATCAAACGTTTCTGTCTTATGCATTCCCAGACTTTCTGCATATAGTTACTTAAACTTCAAATGATGAATTTGTACTTCTAAGAAGCATTTCTTTATTTGCTTGAACTTCAAACACTGTGTGGTTGCTTCTCCCTGTTTTTCTCATGGTGTTGTCTTGAGGCTTTTAATAGGAAATGTTTAAAATGTTCTTAAAAACATAAAATGTGCAATGCATCTTTTTTTCTCTAAAGGCCAAAGAGGTGGCGAGTGCTTTTGCAGTACCACTTTTTACACATACTCAAAGTGTTTTTAGCTGTAACACTGGTATAAATACATTTCTTTTGGACCGCAGTAATGACATGGATTGTCCAGCGCATGTAAAACCATGGTATATGAATACGGCGATGATTCTGTACCATGGTAGTGACATAGTATTATTTTGTACAGGCAATAATTTGTTCATGCAATCTTGGTGGATAAAGGATGCTCATTAATTCAGGGTGTATTAACAAATTCTCCCCAATTAATATTATTTAAGGGGTTAGTATACACTCATGTCGTTCCACACCAGTAAGACCTTTGTTCATCTTCGGAACACAAATTAAGATATTTTTGATAAAATCCAATGGCTCAGTGAGGCCTCCATTGCAAGCAAGACAATGCCCAGAAAGCTACTAAAGATATACTTAAAACTGTTCATGTGACTACAGTGGTTAACATTATGAAGTGACAAAAAATACTTTATGTGCAGCAAAAAAACAAAGTAACTTTATTCAACAATGTCAAGTGAAAGGCGATTTCAAAACACTGCTTCATGAAGCTTCAAAGCTTTACAAATCTTTTGTTTCGAATCAGTGGTTTGGAGCATGTATCAAACTGCCAAAGTCACGCCCCCCAGTCGTGAACCATTGAAATTTCGAAACGCTTATGACGTAACGAAGTCTCGTTTACTGAAATCACGTGACTTTGGCAGTTTGATACACTCTCCGAACCACTGATTCAAAACAAAAGATTCATAAAGCTTCAAAGCTTCATGAAGCAGTGTTTTGAAATTGCCAATTAGGTATTGTTGAATAAAGTCCTTTTGAACTGCTGTAGTAACATGAGCTGTTTTAAATATGTCTTTACTAGCTTTCTGGGCATCCGAAAGTGTTAATTGTATTGTTGGCAATGTAGGCCTCACTGAGCCATCGGATTTTATCAAAAATATCTTCATTTGTGTTCTAAAGATGAACAAAGGTCTTACGGGTGTAGAACGACATGAGGGTGAGTAAATGATGACAGCATTTTCATTTTTGGGTGAACTAACCCTTTAAGTTGGATTGGATTGGTTAAATGAACCAAATCAAGACTTTTTGTACCAAACAAATCTAGCATAAAATCAGGTCTTGTATTCATAGTCAATGTCAAGCTGTCATGATGCCAACAGCCTGTGTGTATTGCTAATGCAATGTGTTTTAACACTCATACGCTTTTAAATCAGGACTACTAGGGAATCCTTTGAGTTCAGTTGCTCAGTGCTGTTAACGCTGTGGGAGAGAAGAGAGAAAGGAGAGCAGGAGTTCTGTATCTTGTCACTAACATCATCAGTACGGAACAAGCTAATTAGCGCTGCCTCACACTTAATGGTGCCATGTCATGCTAAAATGACAACATACTGCATTACCCAACCAAATACTTGCGGGCAGCTGTGCTGAAGTCAACTGTGAAATATATTTCTGACATTTAACACTGTTTGTGCCAATGGCAGATATATTTCACTTCCATCTGACAGTCACCACAACACCACAAAGAACACAGTGCTAATTCCAAACTTTCCATTAGCATCCGTTTACTGTTACTCTAACCCCAGTAACTCTAAATCAGTAGCTATGTTTTTAGAATACAATAACTGGTTATTAGCTGGTAGACAATCTTGGACTAGCAATAAACAAGCTACATTAGCTCAAAATGGTTAAGCTGGGTCGACCAGCTAAAAAAAAACGAACAGATTTGACTAGCTAATGACTAGAAACAATATTCATAAGCTGGATTTTGACATGTTCATGTTTTTAGAAAGGATTTAAACAATGTCATGTGTTATATAATCAGTGCGTTTTCTTAATTTTGCAGTAAACTGACCAATTATGTAGGGTGTGTGTGATGATCATGGTGAAAATACTCTCCACATGGGCTATAGCTCTGTGAGCGTCAGCATTTATTTCCGAAAACAGAGTGCATTCTTTGCTGAAATGTTTATTTGCAGGCCGTCGTCTGTAAGACTTCCCAGGAGAGGGCTGAGAGGAGACCGCAAGCTCTCATGTCATGTTTTACATCCTCTGTTTTCTCACTGAATGTCTTCTTCTGCACTGCTAGCCTTACAACACCTATTCTAAATATTCCCTCTTCTAGCATAAACTTTATAAGCCACATGTAAATCCGCAGACCAAGAATGAGATCTTGCTCTTAAAAATAAAGGGTTTTACATCCTGATGTTTTAGGGGAACATTTCAATCTTTTATGCCTCTTAAATTCCCATAGAGCCATACCCCTACACACATTAATTGCCTATTGAATGGACTTCTCTCTTATTAGAAGTTATCATTATATTAAATTCTAAATTTGCATCAGACTCACTGTTATATTGCAATTAAAAGCATGTATTATGTTGCAATTCCTAACGAGGTTACCGGCCAAATGGTGATTCATAGTGTTTTATTTCTTTGCCAAAGTCAATTTTGACTTACATTTGGCGCTTGACGGGTGTTAATTTTGGACTCTGGGAAAGAGCTGTTTTAGGAACCATTCTTGTAAAAACTGGAAAAATGACCACATTGAAGAGCTGCAAAAGGAAAAGTGACGGTGCATGCGCACATATAAAGCATTTACCTGAGGCCTCAGACTTGGTTGGACTGTCCTGAAGGCCATACATCCAAACTGAGGGCAGCGGAAAAGAGAGGAAAGGAAAAAAAAGAGAGGAGAAAGGGTGCACAAATGTTAGTCAGAACTGAGTGGGAAAAGACACAACAGTGAGAATTGCATGTTTTACTCAAAGCTTCAAAATCCAACCAAAAGTAACTTTTATAACTAACTTCCTCCAAATCTGTTCATAGGCCCTTAGCATGTGCTTTGACATTAGAGTTAATCCTATGATAGGACACTTAATTTAATTTTTTTTAAAAATATAAAAAATGATATACTTCATAGAAAATGAAGCCTATTTTTGGACCATTGAATAATTTTGTGGCAAGGTTATTTTCATCAAGCACTTTTATTAACTTTTTTATTATGCATTTTTGTTTTTATTTCCATCCACATTTCCATTGTTGTAATGTGAACAAATTTTGACTGCAATTTAGTGCAACAAATACCATTATATGTAACTTAAATATGTATTTTTTTCATTACAAATAGGCATCATTTTCTTTATGCAAATTTTTTTGGGGGGGGGTCATATCCCGCTGCCTAACTCATCTCAGCATCTTCTTAACTGGATTTGCCAAATACCCCATACTGGATAAATGGCAAATAGTGCAGTGAACACACAGCTTAACAGAGTTATTAAGCAAGGCGCCATCTGGTTACAATACCCATAAAGCATCACATGGTGTGGAAAACAATGTGACTGTGTGTGTACTCTGACAAATCTATTGCCTGAAAAGCAAGTATGTCTGAGTTTAAGGGTGTGAGGTCAAAGCAGAGTTTCCTAATATCTCCTCTGTTATCACACACACACACAGACCAATCTCCATCAGGAAATTAAATGTCACACGTCACTATCGGTAAAAAATATGAGAAGGCACCAGGGGAGACGTCTCGGCTGACAGGAACAATTACTTTGTTTTTATAACTTATTTCTTTTCAACACTTCAATGGACGCCCCGCAAAGGCCCTTGCATGCATGACACCAAAAAAATGAGGTGTAATTTAACCTGAGTAAACAATGAACGCACTCAAAACTGGCAGAATCCAAGATGTAGGTACTCGCCGTTGCCTTTTTACCCCACAGGACGAACCTCGCCCAATATCCCTCCACCCTTCCGTTCCATTCAACACCTCCGTCTCCTAATCCATTCATTCCTGACATTTCTTTCCTCCTACATTCTATTTGATTAACACAACAAATAAAAATGTAAAATTTGATCCATGCAGTTGTTAGCCTTTCATATCCATATGGATTGTTTCCCACCCAAACCCTGATCTGAACGCTGAAAAATGGCATCAGCTTAACAGGCTCATCACTCACAAAAAATGTCAAACAAATGCCATGGAAATATATTTGTCCACTTTTGGCTTCAAAAGAGCACTAATAACTTCCAAAACTATATAAGATCTAGATGCAAAATCTTCCTCTACGTTAAATAAACATCAATGCGGCATCAATGTTGTTGGAAAAAAATATTTTTTTTTTTTCAAAACTATATTTCGTAAGGATGTCAAAAGTATTAGTACATTAGGGTATTTTACACCGGAGGAACCATTTCAAAATTCTTAGAACTAATGGCAGAAATACTTGCTCTTTGGTGTGTTCGTATCGCAGGAACTGGGAACGATTTTAGTTTTAGGAATGTCTTTCATCCACCAGCCTATATATTTAATCCACTAACTAATCGAATGAAGACAGAGAATGGGAGCGCTGTGTGCTCAGGCTCTGCCGTTCTCAGCGTCGTCCAAAAAAATGTCCTCTGCGCCATCAAAATAAAAGTCACAACGACAAGCACAGCTAAAATCACTTCAGAGTTCCTACTGGCGGTGCGAATCCAACCAGGAAAATGGCTCTAGGGGACCATCTAGTTCTCTGGAACCACCCTAGTGGCTAATTCCTATAACTAAGTTCCTATAACTTCCTTTTGATACCAAGTTGAAAAAAAAAACAAAAGATTCATAAAGCTTCGAAGCAGTGTTTTGAAATCGTTGTCACTAGATATTGAAAAGTCGTTATTTTTTTGCTGCACAAAAAGTATTCTCGTCGTTTTATAATATTAAGGTATACTGAACTCACATGAACTGTTTTAAATATGTTTTTAGTACCTTTCTGGATCTTGAGAGGTTTGGTGACATTGCTGGCAATGGAGGCGTCACTGAGCCATCTGATTTTATCAAAAATATCTTAATTTGTGTTCCGAAGATGAACGAAGGGCTTACGGGTGTAGAACGACATGAGGGCGAGTAAATAATGACAGAAATTTCATTTTTGGGTGAACTATCCCTTTAACTACACTGTAAAAAAAAAAAATCTGTAGTCTTTACAAAATAATTTTGGCAGCTGTGGTTGCCAGAATAATTTTGTAAAAAATACAGAAAAACTGTGTAAACATTTACAGAACAAACTGTAAATTTTACAGTATAAATCTGTAATTTAAGAAAATTTGAATGTAAACCAATAAAGTCAACAATGCACATTACTACTAAAATCTGTTTTGTACCTTTAACATATACTGACAAGCATCATAATAATGCAAATGGTAAAAGAGAAAGCCACTTGAAGAATCAGAGTTCATCACAAGCAGCTTTTCCACAAGCTGAAGTATATATACTAATATAAAGAAGGTGCAAAGAGTCATTCACGCAAATGCAAAACACCATCATGGTAACCCACAACACTTAAATAATGCAATAAACATTCATTAAACAACAGAAGATGTAACATAAAACCACATGACTGATAACAAAAACTATTAAGAAACATGATTACTTAAAATACTTTCAAATGTGGAGTGTCACACAGGGAATTGTGGGAACATCAGTTTACAGATTTTGACTGTAAATTATACATTGATTTTTTATTTTTTACTTAGAATAATTGTAAAATGTACAGCATTTTATTGTGAAAATTGCATAAATGTCTGGTTAGAGCTTTTACAGTTTTTCCCTGTATATAATACGGGAACTTACTGTTAACCTACTTACATTTTTTTCCGTAGTGTTTTTACAATATTTTACTGTTAAAATCACATTCATTTTTTACAGTGTAAACAACATTAATGAAAAAGGGAGAAAATGAATCACTCATGCTTTTAATTTATTTTTTGCTCTTCATTTCTGACTGTTGACTTTAAAATAATTATTTGGAAAAACTTGTTTTACAGGTACAATATGTAAAATTTTTGCAGTAAAATATCAAAAACCCACTAGGCTAGTGTTATATATTTTGTCCAGCTGATTACAAACAATATCTCTAATGTTTTCAACTACTTGTAAATCATGAGAAAATTCCCATTCTAAACAGTGACACGGGGCAGTGCAGTCGCCTGTCAATGACGTCAGTTTTGTTACCGCCTTTACTGAAACCAGAAACCACATGACAACAGTGCCGTGGACAAATGCGGAAGTAGTGTCTAGCGTCCAGCAAACCACTAGCTCGCTTCAAGCAGTTCCTTATTTACTTCTTGCACGATTTATGGTGGATTGTGTTACTTATTTATGGAACATAATTACTGTTTACCATCTGCCGCTGGTTCTGTCGACAAGGACAGCTCCCGTAAACTCATGACCGGAAAAGCGGAAGCGGCATATTAGATGTTATTGAAAATTGCTTTGGTATTGAAATTGGTGTTGAATATTGAATTTTGTCATGAAAATCCTTCTTACTTTCCAGTTCAGGGTTGATCTCGAGGTCAACACTGCACTCCATTTAAAAAAAAAAAAAAAAAAAACTTCATGGAGTTTGAATTAAAGTGACTCAAGTGCCTTGGAGGTCAAATCATTAACAAATGCTCCACACCCCAGTGAACAGATCCGCCCCTTTAGTGAAGCTCTTCACATCTGACAGATATTAACTTTCCACCTCTCTGACCCTTCCTTCACACAGAAACACTCACTGTTATGAACATATTCTCAATCTCTCACACTCCCACCAATGACAAATAGACACACACAGCATCACTCACACACACACACTAGCGATTAAGCTCAGGTCACTGCTAGTAGAACCGAGGGAACGTCTGTTTTGGTTTCTCTCACTGTAATTTACGTCTCTTTCCTGACCCCAAACAGTCGACCTCCCTCCATAACAGGAAACATATATGTCTTTCTTACTTTTGTGTGGAAGGAATTGTGTTTCACCCATGCTATAGTATTACAATAAACATGTCTGAAGAAAAATACAAAACTTGTGCATTATGGACTTCCTTGAAAGAGTCTTTGATCTGTGTGGTTTTAGACATCTCTTGGCTTGAGCATTCCCTACAGCACACTGGAGATATTTTGGGCTCTATGTAAAAGACGGTTATGTTGATTTGAATATTTTGAACTGATCCAGTTGTTGGCTATGCAAGCTCAGCATGTATAAGCTGCAAAATCAAGAAAATATCAACAAACTAAAATCAAACCATATGCTGTTCAATTGTGTTTTGGCAGAGAGGTCATGAGAGAGAAAAGACTGCACACTTCAAAAAACAAAACACATGCTAAACAACACAAATCTATTTTTGTACCAATGGGGGACTTTTTGGAGAACTTTTAGGCCCTAGGGGTTGATTTTTAATTTTAATTTTTCATCTTTTTATTATAAGTGGTTCACATTAAAACTTTGAAAAGTCTTTTTAAAAGTTAAAAGTCTTATTATGCTATTGTTATGTGCATTTTGTCATTTTTATTTTTTTTTTAAATATTTAAATATTTAATTTTTCAACTTATTCAAATCTTATTTCAACATTTTTGTTTAAAGTTTCATCTATTTGTATTTTATTTCTTTATTTTAACTGTTTATTTCAAACGTTTTTTTAAATAGTTTTAGTTATAAAAACACTGTCCAATGCTATCTTTAAAAAAAAAAAAAAAATCTAAATCCATCATATAAATGTTTGCATTTTTAACACTAGAAGTCCCAGAGAGCAGCCATTTGGCTTTTCTACCTATAAAACCCGCAGGACAGCCGATGGGCTGGAAGTCTTTAGGCTAATATCCTTAATCAGCTGTGAACAGTTGCTTTTGTTATGTAAACAATGTGGGGCCATGCTGAGCCACTTCAAGGAAACTTGTGTTTCACTTTGCCATCTTAGGGAGAAATCAACACACATGTTTTTTATTTCCTTTGTTGCTGAGATCTATTGATAAAAATAGTACAAAATAAAATAAAGAAACCAACCATTTGTACACATATTTACAAATAATATTAAAAAGTGAGTGAGTACATTCCAGCAATCACTCACAATCCTGGCACTGCCTGGCAATATATTATAAATACATTTTGTATATATTCATTATATATTAATCTTATATTTGAAATACATCATAAGTCCATTTTTAAAAGTGTTTGAAAGATGGGTTCAAGTGTACTACAAGTGGTAACTAAATACATTTTTCTATACAGAGATAGTATGTTAAAAGCACATTTTAGTTCAAATTCATGGTGCCTCAAAATAGCACAGTTGAGTACACTTAGATGTTCTTAAGATTATCTTAAGAAGTACTAAAGAAGAGCTTTTAGTATATTAAGTACAAAATAAGTGCACGGAAATAGAGCACTGGACATTATGGAAGTGTATAAGTGTACTAAAATAAAGTGTATTTTACTGCACTTTTTTTCACCTGGGTAGACACTCCAACACTTTCCGTTTGCATTAAGATTATTTTTATTACCACACTGGCAGATATTGATAATTTTACTTAAGTAAAATGCACTTAATTTAGATCCCCCCAGGAAACAAGACTAAATATCATATATAATTTTCTCATATAGAAAATCCATCTTGATTTAAGATTTTTTTTTTTTATTTACTTGAAATAGGATAAAAAAAAAACTTAGTATGAAAAGCATTTTTGCAGTATGAATGAGTGAGTTAACTTTTTAAACATCACTTCATTTCAGGGTTAACATAGTCAGAGTTTTCACTTAACCTCCTTTCTGAAACCGGCCCATGGTCAATCAAGTTCTCTGCTTTTAGCAGCCCTCCCTCCCCCACACATACAAACAAGCCACCAGCAACCATTCACACACACACACCCCCAACCCCCCTGCAGATTGCTCAGGTAATGACCATATTTACACATGAATTGATGCTAATGATAGCCAAAAGACTAGCCAGTTAGCATCCACTTGGCTAAAGGAGAGTTACAAATCTCTGGGACTTCTAGTGTTAAAACAATGATCTAAACAAATACTAAAATAATCATAAATCATTTCATTAATCATAATGTATGCCAACCGACAGCTTCATGGGCACTGAAAATTCAGCTTTTCTATCATTTATAGTTTTCACAGTTAAAGAGAGACAGTATCATTTCTACAATAATTCCATTAATTTTTTATAAACAAGGAAACTCTGTCAAACATGCCTAGAAACAAATTAAATTAAACATCCTGTCATTTTCCAGTAGCTAAGTGGTCAAACTACATTCATTAAACATCATAAACAAGGACTTTTTAACCATAAAACCACACTGACCTATTTAAGCCCATTCCTTTCAATAGAAGTAGAACAGACAAACATACACCACACATACATACGCAAACATGGCCTTTCCTCTCAAACTAAAACTATCCCTCCTCCCCTAAAACTCCCATCTGTTCCGCACGCCTCTCTCTCGTTCTCTCTCCGTATGGCCCCTCCACTCCTCCACAGAGCCCTGAGTCTTGTGTAAACAAGCTTAGCTAGTCCGACGTCACACAGAACCCACTCTGCCACGTAAACCAGGGTCTGACTGACTGACCCCATTCCAGCAGAACCCCACAATCCAGCCTCCGTTTTCCCTCTCCACATCTGACTCTCACACGAGGAGCAGAATGTGGGGAACTGCAAGTAATGCGTGTCCTTTCCTCGCAGTGGAAGAAGTGCCCATACTGGAAGACATCTGAACACTCTAAGAGGAGTGTGTGTAAAAACATCCTGGTACCTGCATGGGGTGCTGTAGCCCAGTGGTTAAAGCTCAACCCAAAAGTTCAAATTCACAAAGGTATGATCTGTGAACTACCTGTATCACCACTGGGTCTTTAAGGAATTTAAACTCAGGCTAACTTCCAGGGGGATTGGATTAATAAACTCCTCTTTAGTTTTAGCCAGGGCTTGACAATAACTTTTTTGTTTGCTCACCAGCTACTGTGGCTATTAGTTTTCCAAAGTTACTAGCCACTCTATTTTTAATATTATCTCATAATTTGGCAGCAATTGCTGTCACTTTAAGACCTGATGCACGGATCCATTATACTGTTACACATGAGTTTTCTTTCTCAACTGTTTACATTCACTTAAAACATAACTGACTGTGTTTATGTGAATACTCACCAAGGCCGCATTTTGACATTATTTTTTTGTGTATTTGAATGTTTAAGCACAATAAGCAGTGAAAAAGAACTTATTTCAGTACTGAGAGGCAGTTTTATGTGAGCGCTCTTTGGGTGTGAACACAAAATCTGCGGGAATGAGTAAAATTATGCACAATACGCGTAATCCCATGCCTAAATTCAAGCCCTGTAACATCAACAATATTCATCCAGAGCAAATGAAACGAGTGAGTCAACTCGCTGAGCAAAAAAGTGCAGCTGGTATCTATTCTGTGGAAAATTACTAATGGAAGTGTTTCAGACAGTTAAGAAAAATCTATATTTTTGACATCATTACATTGCACTTAGTTTATTATTTTAAATGCCTTTTTAAAAGATTACAATTGAAAAATATATATAGTATATATAAAATTCAACCCACCAAAGTGGTTAGTAGGAGTGATTGCTGAAATCAACCTGCATTTGGTGGGTTGGCATGTGTTCATGTCAAGCCCTGGTTATAGCACAAAAACATGAATGAACATCAGAATGTATGTTAAAAGATACAGTCCAACTTAGTGAAATATACTGTACCATCACCAAATTAGTGTTTCAACCACAGAAAAATGTCAATAAAACAATCTCAGGTAAGTCATAAGCAAGTTTTTATATGGCAGTCCTCATTTAAATGACTATATCTTAACAATGGTTTGAAACAAAGGTTTGAAACAATAAAACTCTCTGAGTCAAAATGACTGAAAATGTAAGAGCAGGGGACATATAAATGTTCTCTATCATGAGCCCTAGAAGATAGATCAGATGGTTTTGGCACACTTTACCTAATCCTCAAGGTTTTGAACTTCTGAACAGGTGGTTTGTGTCTTCAAGCTGACATAAGAGCAGTTCTGAGAGGACAGTCTTCTAGCAGCATCAGGCAAAACTGATCCCTATTTGGGGCTTAAGTGTTTTAAACCCATCTGCTTGTCAAGATGGTCTGTCCCTACGGAAAATGGGACTAACAAGCCAAACTGAGCTCTTTAGGGTCTTAAAGAGTTATGTAAGTCTTGATACTTTTTGAGCTTACTGTATTATAATGGTCTCAAATGTTGATATGCTACAGTAAGGGGACTAAAATCCTACAAAAACAGAAAATAACAGATAATACTACCATAAAGTACTGTATACTATAAAGCATAAAAAAGTTTACAAAAAATATTTGAAAAGAATGGACAAAAATTACAACAAAAAAAAATACTACAAAACACACAAAAACGGGAAAAAAGCACCAAGAAAAACCATCAATGAAGTCCTAAATTAAGAAGCATTATCAAAGCATCAACTAAATCTGACAAAAACACTGATAAAAACAGGTTCTATTACTTATACATACAGGGTTCAGTTGGGTCTGTGACATTTATTTATATAAAGCCCCACAGCTATAGAGTAATACTATTGAATTATGCTCTGTGTGGGTGATTACATTGTAATCATATACTGTTAAAGGGCACCTCAGTGGGAAACAAGGCCCCTGTCTTCCTGCCACCATAAAGCAATGAAAGCTTACTTGTGACCCCTCTCTTTAAACTGTTTACCTAAGCCACAAGGAAACCCTTCTTTAGTTTGTTAGTCTCTATGGCAATATCAAAGTTTGTCTCATGATACACATCATTTCAGTTTGATTATATGCATTTGTCATCAATTTTGGAAAAGCAAAAGCTTAGATGTCTTCCTACACAGGCCCTCTTTCAATTGCAAGAAGAAGATATGCTTTACTTGCACTTTCATAAAGGATAAGTAGATTGTCCACAGCAAACATTTAGACATTTAATGTCCGTTGAAAAGACATCACTCCGACACATCCCGTCATGGTTGAAAAATACACTGCTCCAAAACATGAAAGGAACACTCTGAAAACACATCAGATCTCAATGGGGAAAAATATCATGCTGGATATCTATACTGATATGGACTGGGTAATGTGTTAGGAATGAAAGGATGCCACATCGTTTGATGGAAATGAAAATGATCAACCTACAGAGGACTGAATTCAAAGACACCCCAAAAAATCTAAGTGAAAAAATGATGCAGCAGGTTAGTCCATTTTGCTGAAATTTCATTGCAGCAACTCAAAATGGTACTCAGTAGTTTGTATGGCCCCCACGTGTTTGTATGCATACCTGACAACGTCGGGGCATGCTCCTAATCAGATGACGGATGGTGTCCTGGGGTATTTCATCCCAGATCTGGACCAGGGCATCACTGAGCTCCTGGACAGTCTGAGGTACAGTCTGATGGACCGAAACATAATGTCCCTGAGGTGTTCTATTGGATTTAGGTCAGGCGAGTATGGGGGTCATTCAATGGTATCAATTCCTTCATCCTTCAGGAACTGCCTGCATACTCTCGCCACATGAGGCCGGCATTGTCCTGCACCAGGAACCCAGGACCCACTGCACAAGTGTAGGGTCTGACAGTGGGTCCAAGGATTTCATCCCGATACCTAATGGCAATCAGGGTGCTATTGCCTAGCCTGTAAAGGTCTGTGCATCCCTCCATGGATATGCCTCGTCAGACCCACCACCAAACTGGTCATGCTGAACGATGTTACAGGTAGCATAACGTTCTCCACGGCTTCTCCAGACCCTTTCACGTCTGTCACATTTGCTTAGGGTAAACCTACTCTCATCTGAAAAGCACAGGGTGCCAGTGGAGGACCTGCAAATTCTGGTGTTCAATGGCAAATGCCAATCGAGCTCCACGGTGCCAGACAGTGAGCACAGGGCTCACTAGAGGACACTGGGCCCTCAGGCCACCCACATGAAGTCTGTTTCTGATTGTTTGGTCAGAGACATTTACACCAGTGGCCTGCTGGAGGTCATTTTGTAGGGCTCTGGCAGTGCTCATCCTGTTCCTCCTTGCACAAAGGAGCAGATACCGGTCTTTCTGACCGGTTAAGGACCTTCTACGGCCTTGTCCAGCTCTACTAGAGTAACTGCCTGTCTCCTGGAATCTCTTCCATGCTCTTGAGACTGTGCTGGGAGACACAGCAAACCTTCTGGCAATGGCACGTATTGATGTGCCATCCTAGAGGAGTTGGACTGCCTGTGCAACCTCTGTAGGGTACAGGTATCGCCTAATGCTACCAGTAGTGACACTGAGCCTAGCCAAATCAGTCAGAAAAGATGAGTAGGGAAAAAATGTCAGTGGCCTCCACCTGTAAAACCATTCCTGTTTTGGGGGTCGTCTCATTGTTGCCCATCTAATGCACCTGTTGTTAATTTCATTAACACCAAAGCAGCTGAAACTGATTAACAACCCACTCTGCTACTTAACAGACCAGATCAATATCCCTGGAGTTTAACTCACAATTATCTGATTAAAAAGTGTTTTTTTTGAGCAGTGTAGTTCCAAAATGATAGTTATGAAACGTATCTGAATTAATTTTTAGGAAATGTTCTGTGTTACATATTTTTACCGATTTATGCTGTTCTACTGCCAGGAACTTGACGTTGCCGTTGGACCAATGTTTGCTGGGTCTCTATTTAAGCAATGAGGTACATACAGTCAGTGAGAGCCCATGCTATATTGTGAATACAGCCACTACTGTATATAAATTAATAGAGGTAAATATATAATACAACAAATTATTTTATATATATTATATATATATATTATATAAGTAATATAACACAAGCATGTGTACTGTTTTTAATATGTGATCAGTTTTCAACACAGGCCTAAGGCCGAATCACAGCCGTGTGGATAATCCGTAAAACAACACAATTCTGAGTGTGAGGGCTGTCCTAATTCCTCGATCAAATTCGAATACTCGATTTTTAAAAATCCTTGAGTGCAATTTAATCGTGTCGATTAACTGGAAAATAGCAGAATTGGCGCTTTCTATGGATGAGAATCCATAAAATGCATTATTAGACCGTTTTCTAAGGCTGCACGAAGTCTTAAAACCATTTAAAACCCAAACTATTGCAAATAGTGTGATTGTGAATTCACAAAAGCAGTGATTCAATTAAATAAATATATGCCCTGTGCTTTAATTATTTACAGCAGCTCCATTTGCAGTAAATGCTGCAAAAGAACTGTTATCATTTACAAGGAGCGCATCTCAAACTCCATTTCTGCATATGCTGTGAGCTTGGGTTGCTTATAACGTTCATCTGGGAAGGCAACGTGCACCATTTCATCAGATTTGCAATGTAAATCATTTATAAACCATCGTAAGCACAGGAGAATACATCAACATGTTTCTAAATATGCGAACTATATTCTTGTTCAAAAAATTACAGTGGCTGTATCATTTCTATCATAAAGTAGTCAAATATTGCAGATTAAGTTAACATTTGAATTAAATGTTATTTGGCCAATAAGGATTTGATTTGCTGTAAAGTGTAACAACACCAGGCCATTGTCGCCCTCTGCAGGCATTTGTTATAATACATAATAAGTTGATAATTTATATTATGTATTTTATATTATGTATTCTAACAGTGTTGTTCTATAAAACCATATGATTACTTGCTTTTGATACTTTATTTGAACCAAAAGTTATTGCCTCATTTTTATTAAATATGTAATCTGATTACTCAATTAATTGTCATAATAATCGACGATTACTCGATTACCAAAATAATCGTTAGTGACAGCCATAGTGATATTGCTTTTATATAACAATTCAATAAACAGGAAGTTAATATTGAGTAACTTACACACAATGGGTCTCATTCATGAAACATTCGTAAATATACGAGTAAATATGCGAGTGATTTGCGCGTAAAGAGACTTTCCCAAAAACTCTTCTCCTGATTCACAAATACTTTGTAAACGTCAGAAGTGATAGTGAAATGTGTGTGTGTGTTAATGAATTCCAATCAGTCGTAAATGGGACGTCCGTGCACGCTCATTCTCAATTACCATAAATCCCGCCCATTAAATCCCACTGACAACTATATATGGGCATCATATTATGACACCAAATGAAGGATTTTGGACATTTTATAGGAAACAATTTCCATAACAAATAAGGGGCCATTAGTTTGCCCAACCATATTGAAATCTATCCATTATTTGATTAAAGTGCTCCGTTTGCTGATGCCATTACTGGCTCTCACAATAAAAGTAAAAAGAAAAAACGTATGTAATTACTGTATATAATATTTTTTCAAAATGCTGTGTAAATATGTACCTTATTAAGGTGAATTAAAATGCAGCCTTATTAATGAGCAAAACGTTCGGATGTTAAACGCACTATTTACGCGTGGCTGGGAGCAGGTGTAGATTTCTTTCGTACCAACTAACATTTGGAAAATACGAACATTTTAATGAATCCGAAAATTTACGCCAGAACCACTTTACACACGATTTACACAAAAATTCGTTCTGCTCGTGTTTCATGAATGAGACCCAATATTGCCAGTTACATTGTTCTTTTATGAGTACTGTGAAATTGGATGGATATACCTCCTTTGTCACATATTGTCACAATTTCATTTACTATATAGGGAAGTATGCAATTTCGGATACAGCCATTCAGTGATCTGAATGAAAAAATTGAATGAGTTAGTTGACATGAAAGAGATGGTCCTCACTGCAAAACACAAGATCCAAGGGGCGGGGTTGGATCTAGATCAAACTCCTCCCACTTTCCATAGCCCTAAACCTACCCGACTCCGCCCCCTGGCTCTAAACCTACCCTTCTCCACCCCCTGGTTCTAGATCCAACTCCTCCCACTTTCCATATAACTTAACGTACCCGACTCCGCCCTTTTGATCTCGAGTGTTCTGCGGTGAGGGGCTACTGGTCCATTGGCGTAATAATGTAACCAGCAGGAAGTCCTTGAAAACCGCCCTTCACTAATGCATCAGACTGGAGGGCCAGTACTAAATATAAATATAAATGGATCTGAATTGATGAGAAATGCTTTAAAGAAGTAATGTTTTCATAATTAATCATTGCCCATCTGTAATGAAAACAATGCTTCTTCAAGGCTTCATGTTGTCATGCAAATAAGAAATTTCCAAAACATTTAAAATGACATTTCTCAACACAATGTGGGAGCTCTGGTGAACAGGACTGCCAGGGGATGTACGAAGCCCACGCCTGGAACAAGTTTGTTTTTGATAATGACACTTCCCAGCTGCAGTTTCCACCTGCTAAACCCTCAGAGATAATTAATTAGCTTGGAAACCAAAGAGCCAGACGTTCAAACGGACAGAAAGATGGGGACAATTTGAAACCACAGATCTCTACAAATAAAAATAAATTACAAATTTCCAAACATACAAAATATATACTTGAATAATTAGTATAACATCTTCAGGATGTCATAGCTAACATAAATTATTACTGATGTTTGACAGATACACATCCAGTGGTCATCTTAAAAACCGAATGGAAAAGAGGATGGTGTTGATGGGAATTCCAGTCATCCAAAAGTCTAAAGAAAAGTGGTTACATATGATTTATTGTCAAATGAGATGTGGAGACAAAAAAGAAAAAACAACAACAGCTGGAATTGCTTATTACATCACTTCAGCTGCGGGTCAAATTTTAACCCAAATGTTAGCAATTTTCAAATGTTGTGAGAGCAAATAAATATGAATTAACAACAGACAACAAACTGATGATGAATGGAAAGACAAATATTTGAAAAGATACTGCAGACCTTATAAATACTGCAAAGGAGTCAAAATAATTTATGTTTCTTAAGAATAACTATTTAGTCTAAAAAATCAACACCAACCAGTGGATGTTTGTCTGGATTAGGTTTTGCTTAGACCAAAATGATCCAACCTGAAAACCTGAAATCGTCGTACTCAGGAATGTCTTTAAGTCTTAAAATAATGTCTTAAAGGTACAGTATGGAAGTTTCACCACTAGAGGTCACTTATTCAAAACAATAACAAAGGCATAGCAAATGAGCGTGGAATCACCTCCAGAGCTGATGGAAAGCAATCAGATGGGACTCAGGCAGAAATCATGTTTATGGATGAGCTACAGTATTAAAGTTTTATTAATGTTACTGTGGTATGAAGCAGGGTGGGGCCGAGAGCCGTGGGAGCGGAATGAGACCAGTGGAGCGAATACTATTGAGAGACACCTGTGCGACACACCGGTCTCGAGTCCCATGGAGGAGCTCTGGACTTTTTACTTATGCTTAAATGCCACAGTCGGCCATCCTTTCATTTTGTTGTTGGTTTATTTTAAGGTTTAAGTTACGTTTAACCCTTTGACGCGTATGATCAAACCGATGTGATTAGAACGTTCAGTGCATTACGTGATCAACTGCCAAATTCAACTGTGCGTGCGAGCTTTAACTGGCGCTAAACCAGAGACGGACGCGCACAGCGCTTTTCATATATCACATATATGCAGTGTTTTCAACTAAATAATGTTCATTTCAGGTTCATTTAAATGCACATAAGTACTAACTAAACAATATATTTAGAGTTTGTAAAATACACAATGATGTCTATAGAAGTGGAAATAACAGCCCTTTCCATTATAACTTGACAACACGTTTAATTCATATCAGATACACATTGTGAAAGTAACTTAAAAGCTTACTCTATTCTTCCCCAGTTCACCGACTCACTTACTTTCATATATTTCGGGAGAAGTGGATAAATTAACGGGTTGTAAATCCAACAGATCCGATTCTCTGTGCGGCGCAAACTAACATGGCGGCGCCCATCGCTCATATGGCTCAACTAACGCGATCGTTATAAAGGTGTTTAAACAGCAAAACACATCCACTTGCACATATTTGGCAATCGGAATATTAGATATTTCATGCTATAGTTAACAAATTTGTGAATATTTTGAATAAAAAAGGAAAAATTAAATGAAAGCAGATCATCATTCATACATTGCTGCGGTGTGTCACGTAGCAAGCAATGATGCGTCACCATGGAAACCATAAAGTGATATGTTCTAAATAACGGTCACCTTATTTAATAATATTTGAAACTTACGTGTGAAAGGGTTAACGTTTGCCGGTTCCCGCCTGATTCTACAGTGAACAGTTGTGTTTGATCACTTAAATGTACATTATTTAATCCTCATGAGACAGCCACAAGTGATGTTAAAATTAAGACCACTTTAACAACTGTTAAAATTGGACTGCACTGTTTTACTTGGTCAAAACAATCATACTAAAATATATTTGAGTGTGTTGAAATTTATGTTAATGTTACTCTACTTGTCGCACATTGCAGTAAGCTAGATCTTAGATTATCATGTTAATAAAAGTTGGATGACTTGTGTTGCTAAATGGCATGTAATTAATTTTAAAGTATATTGTATGGTGGAGAAAATGCTCTATTACTAAAAACAAAGCTCTTTCTGATTATGCTATTTTAGCAACTTGATAGAATAGCATGGTCTCCGAGGCATGGTACAAACATGTTACTCACGGCGAATCAAGAAAACAAGAGATTCAGTATATCAGGGTCAATATGGAAAGACCCCAACATGATGTGTATGTGTGTGTGTGTGTGTGTGTGTGTGTGTGTGTGTGTGTGTGTGTGTGTGTGCTTTTGTTTATATTACATTGTGGGGACCAAATGTCCCCATGATGTAATATAAACCTGAGTTCACCTACATCGTGGGGACCAGCCAGCGGTCCCCACAATGTAAATGGGTTTATAAATCATATAGAATGAGTTTTTGTGAAAAAGTAAAAGTTTGCACAGTTTCCTGTGAGGGTTAGGTTTAGGGGTAGGGGCAGGGTAGGGGGATAGAATGTACAGTTTGTTCAGTGTAAAATGCATTGAAGTCTATGGAAAGTCCCCACAATTCACAAAAACAAACATGTGTGTGTGTGTGTGTGTAAAACTAAACTTGTCTGTGTAGTAAGCCTACTTTCCCTCATCACAAATGTACTGAAATGACTACAGTATAATGGCATATCCCTGCACTCCTTCTCAAAAATGCCTAGAAATGACTCCTAGGTTCAACTGCATGCATGTGATAGAACATGTGCGGTTTACCTCCCAAACACATTCAGCTCTCAACATCACATCACATGAGTACTATAGTTTTTATCTCAAAACATGGGTTTAAGTGCTGCAGCACAAAACCTGTAGAAATTTTTATGTTAAAAACTTTATTCTGTGTCAGCTTAATGTGCATTAGATTTGAAGATGAAAAACTACTGATATTTAAGATTCAGGGTTGCACCTTAAAACAACTTTTTTTCTTCTTTTTTTCTAATTAAAAGTATAGATACATATGGAAGCTTGTCAGAATTGTGAGATAAAAAAGTCGCAATTAACATAACTTTTTTATTCCGTGGCGGAAACAAGCCTCCATAGATACACGCTAAAAGGACAGAAACTAAAATGACATCTGGAATTATTTAATACATCAACACAAAAACGAAATCCGAATTTCAAATATTGTCAGAGCAAATGAATGTGTGTGTGCAAGCGGAAAGCAAACAGATCAAAAACGGAAAACGTTTCTTAAAGGATTTGTTTAAGGGATGTGTGTGGGAGAGACGACAGGAACTCCAACGCTCACTTCAATCCAAATTACATTAGTGTTCAACAGCGTGCGTGTCTGTGTGTGTGTGTGTTTGTGCATGTTTTTTGTGATTTATGAGGACACAAATTTGAATGACATGGGTATTACACTGGTATTACAACGTAAACATGAAATATGAGGACATTTCATGAGTCCTCATATTTAAAATAGCTTTAAAAACATACTAAACAATGTTTTATTAAAAATGTAAAAATGCAGACAGTTTTCTGTGATGGGTAGGTTTAGGGGTAGGGGTAGTGTGTAGGGGACAGAATGTACAGTTTGTACAGTATAAAAACCATTACGCCTCATTTTGTCCTCACTAAGATAGCAAAACAAACCTGTGTGTGTGTGTGTGGATATGCATCCCAACTGCAGAACGGCTGTTCACTCACAAAACACACACACCCTAGCATGCTATGCAAAGGAAACTTGGTTTAATCCTTGTCATAAATCAGATCACTGTGCCTTAATATTACAATAACAGTCTAAAAATAAATAAATATAAATATGTACATATATATATATATAGAAAAATTAAATAAAAAAATAGCACCAACTGCTAAGGTTACATGCTTTTTCTCTGCCTTCAGCTGGACGACTTGGCTGATACCACTTTGGCAATAGAGTGAAGTACAAATGCACATACTTTCATGTGGCTTTCCTCCAAAGTCCTGCCAGTTATTCCCAAACCTTTTACAGCTGACACTCCCAGAGCTTCACAAACCTCTGAGTCATGTCTAATTCTCTAAAGAAACTCGGTCGAAACCCTTTCCCTACCCTGAGCTGAGTGCAAAACAGCAAGTCATTCAATGCCGCAATAGCAGAGAGGGCATGCAGAGTTAGTGAGCGGGGTTGACTTAGTACTTAAACCCGGCAACAGGTTTAACACTGAGACGAGAGGTAAATAAAAAGGCTGTCTTACCTGACTTGCGTTTGGATCCATAATCCCTGTAAAAAAAGCAACAACAGAGTGACATAGTAAGTTACAGTGAGACTATGTCCTGCAGCAGACAGCTGTCACACACACATACACACACACATACACACACACACACTGGAGATGCAGTGAGAGCAAGACGTGTGCCAGGGCAGGGAGCGAGTCTGTGTTAAGATCGAAGGGGCCAGCTGCTATCGCCACAACATCTGATCATGTGACCCAAACAGAACCATGGCTCTTTCTCTATCCTTTCATCCCCCCCCGTCCCTCCTCCCATCCTACGGCTCTGGGATAAAGAGGGCGGATCTCTTAACAAGCCCTGATTAATAAATCAGAACGACACCCAGCCTGTGTGTGAGGCCTGTCCATCAGCAAAAAATCAGGTTAAACTGTAAAAAATGAAGCCAATGTAGCGAACAATAAAATTAATGTGCAGATGCATACAGTACAGTTACAGGTAACACTTTAGAATAACTCACGCTATGAAGCATTAGTTAAGCATTAGTAAATAGTTAATTTATCATTTATAAAACATTAATAGACATTAGTAAGCCATTTATAAATACAGCTATAAATGCTTTGTTCTTGATTTATAAGCATATCTATAAAGAGTTTAATAATTGTATTTTCATACTTTATTAATGATCAATTTATCATTTCTAAATTATGTATTACATTATTCACAAAGCAGTAATTTAGGAGTTGTCAGTGGTTCATAAGATCATTTAGGAAGTGTAAGTAAATGATTAATAAAATATTTAAATGTACATTTATGCATCTTATTATTTAGACATATAGTATTAGTTACTCAGTGTGTTAATAAATGCTTTATTAACATATTCCTAGTGTCAAAACTACCTCGGTACTAACTTTAAAACATTAGAGAACAGCAGTGCAGAAGATCACTGAACCTTTAAATCTCATTTATAAAAGCTTTACAAAGCATAAACAGTCCTCACTTTAGATGAGCTCACAAAAATAGTTAACTGACCACTTCTAAATGTTTTATAATTACCTGAATTAATCATGAATTGCAGTAGGAATATGTGTTAATAAAACATTTATTAGCACACTAAGTAACTATTACTATGTGTATAAATAATAAGATGTATAAATGAATGTTTAAATAGTTTATTAATCATTTACTTACACTTCCTAAATGAACTACTGACAACTCCTAAATAACTGGTTTGTAAATAATGTAATACTTAATTTAGAAATGATAAATTGATTATTAATAAAGTATGAAAATACAATTATTAAACACATTATATATATGCTTATAAATCAAGAATAAAGCAATTATAGCTGTATTTATAAACTACTTACTAATGTCTATTAATGCTTTATAAGTGATGAAATAACTATTAACTAATGCTTAACTAATGCTTCATAGTGTGCAGTTATTATAAAGTGTTACCCAGTTACATCCTGAAAGACGCACACAAATTGGAAAGGAAACAACTATATTTTTATATTTTCTATAGAAAATGAGTGGTACTTACAAAACTCTGCAGCATAATGTTGGAGTTGGCCTGAGAATTTCATATAGGCAGTTTCTAAGTGGTTGCTCTCTCTATTTTGTGGTTGTGTGCCAATGGTTATTAGCATCACTAATAGCATCTAAAAAAAAAACACTAATAAGCATTTTTGATATTTTAATAATATATTTCCATATAATTGCTTTAAAAAAAAGAGTTCCTTCTAACATTTTTTTAGTACTATTTGTTGCTCTGCACTCAAACAATAAGAGAAAAATATCTTATTTATTTATTTATTCATTATTTGAGATCATGGCATTTTTGTGATTTATGAGGACATACTAAACTAAAAATGTAAAAATGCAGAGTTTTCTGTGATGGGTAGGTTTAGGTGTAGAGGTAGTGTGTAGGGCAGTGGTCACCAACCTTTTTAAGCCCAAGATCCCTGACCTCGACCTTTATAAAAGACAAGATCTACTTGATAGAAAAAGACAGTCCAGATTGTATTTAGTTTATTTTTTTTTTCGTGGCCAATTTAGATTCTGATTTATTTATTTATTTTTACAAGCAAATTGGCCAATTCTGATACCGGTTGCTTTATCTTTGTGAAATTATATGCTACACAAAAAAGCATGAAACGAAAACAGCAGGCTGAATGAGACGCAAATTCACTCTCTGACAGCAGGTGACGCTTATGGAGCAGCAGTGACACAGCGTTTCCTTGGTTACCGCTGTAAACAAAGCTGAACTGCGCTAATAAAGGTGCGTTCACGCGGCCTCGTAATTCCTGTAGTTATGAGATTCTAGCTTGTAAAAAGCGTTCACATCCTCGTAGAGTTCGTAATTACAGCTTGTAAGCTGGGAGTTTTCTGAAAGCTCCCACATGTAACATGTGGCCACTGTACCACCTGACTGCTGTAGATTGATTTATTAGGTGTTGATAGTGGTGCCATGGAAACGCATAATTCCCAGTTCATGGACCAAAAGGATGTGAACAGCTCCAAATATAACGTCACGTGTTGTCATTTCAAGATTCCGGTAAATACGAGGTGACGTGAATGCAGCTTAATTAGCTACTTTATTCGGAGGTAAGATGAAAATAAAATGCTGTTGCCATTGAAATTTTTCTGAAGACAGTAATTCCTTTTAGAGATGCATTCATATAACCCTTCACCCCTAATTCAATATTTATATTTCATTCCTATATTTAAAGCATCGTGAACAGTGAGCTGCTCTGCCTGCTACAGAATTTTCTCCTCTTTGCGTCCATCTTCAGCGTCTCTGGCCTCTTGTTTACGGCCGTTTACAGACTCGGACATGATTTGGGCTATTTACCTTTATCACGGTCCCAGTAGCTCCCGAAAATAGCAGAAAAATAAATAAAAAAATACAGTACAAAGACTGGAGAAATGTAATGTGGGCTATTTTTGTACTCATATTTCTGTTATTTTCACGAGCTACTGGAACAGTGATAAAGATCGACCGGTCGATCGCAATCGGCGGGTTTGTCGACCACTGGTGTAGGGGAGAGAATGTACAGTTTGTACAGTATAAAAACCATTACGCCTATGGAATGTCCTTACTAAGATAGCAAAACAAACCTGTGTGTGTGTGTCCTGTGTAACACAAGCAAGGGGAAAATCACTGTATCGTGACATTGAGTGACTTGTTGCTTTTATAAAATGGCAGCAACCGTAATATTAAAAAAGACACCAAGGTTTGATTAATATTTAAATTTATTACTAGGCAAGGCAGGTTTATTTATATAGCACATTTCATGCCCAATGGTAATTCAAAGTGATTTACATAGAAATTATTTAATAAATAATCCTAATATAATTATAATGTATTAGGGCTGTCACGCATGGAATTAATTCAAAATTCGAAATTGCGTCAGTAACGTAATTTACGTCACGCAGTTAGATGATTTTGGAAGACGGGAGTTTATCACACTGATCCATCTACAATGGAGCAAGCAACTGTAACCCTTGTAGGGGGAAATTTCTATTCTAACCAGATTTTGCTTCTCTGTTTTTGATCAGATTGGCCTCCAAACTCTGGGAAAGTTTTCAGTCCAATGATCTAGTAAGCAAAATTATTCAAACAATCAGTCCAAAACAGTGCTTATGTAAAGAAAACCGTTGATCATTGTAGCCAATCACAGACATATCTGATGAGCACATGAACACAATGGCCAATCAGAAGTGTTTACGAATCCGCTCAACAGCACTCAAAGCGTCACATTTTTTAAATTTCAGTACCGATTGGTACTGAAGTCGGTACTTTTGACAACTCTACTAGAAAGCTACAGGCAGGTGAGTTTGATCAAGGTTGGAGCAAAACTCTGCAGGACAGTGGCCCTCGAGGACCAGAGTTGAGAACCCCTGGTTTAGGGCTTTTTATTTCTCCATGTAGTTCTGTTCGGTATTGCAACTTGACTAAACTGTAAACAAGCTGTTTGCTATTGCACTGTACACATACTGTACACTGTGAATTCTGAAAAGTTTTATTCTGTAATGATTTTTTTTTTTTCATGGGTGCTTGGTGTGCATACATTTATGAATTATATGGACTATAATGCCAATTATGAAGTTTGGTGCATAATACAAATCATACTGTGGCTGATTTGACTAGTTGGATTTGAATAGATAGACCAGAGTTTATTACATGACATACATATTATGAAAATATGCCAAACTGTCTCTCTGATCACATTCATGCACATGCACACATTCATGGCTGGTATTTCCCTAAAACCCCCTTAAGGACATTTGCTCTTATATCTACATTCCCCCCATCTAGTCCAAAATATGACAAGCTCTCCATCCTCTCATCTGTTTCTGCATCTCTTTCTTTTCATCCTTCTCTCGCTCAATCTCCTCCTTTGTGGCTCCCGTGGGAGAATGAATACTCTCTTTTTCAGATCAGCAGTATGAGGTCACTGCAAACCTTCCAGAATGAACTCCTTTGTAGCCGAATAGAGGCAGGACACTGTCCTAAAAGCCCTAAATCAGAGTGATCTGCTATCTGTCTTGCATAAAAGGAAACTGACATATTTAAGACGGATATAGGACATGACATTTATGAATATGTTCGAAATGAACAGTAGGAAAATTTCCAGTTTTAAGAGACTAAATCATGAAAACATCTGTATCAAGTATCATACTCAATCTTAAACTTAAATGACTATCCTCCAATCCTCATATATATATATATATATATATATATATATATATATATATATATATATATATATATATATATATATATATATATATATATATATATATATATATATATCCATGTCTTGAGTGTGCTATATATTGTTGTTTATTATAACATTACTTTTTAAGAAATTACAAATCTCTATTAAAATGATCATCATTATAAATGTTTTATTAGCATACTGAATGTCATGAAAACACTGATGCAGCATTTCATCACATATAACCAAAAACCAAAGTTTCAGGAAATGCACATCAAGCTTCATTTTAAAATATTGTTTTGCCATGCTTTCCATGGCAGAAATTCAGTAAACAGTCTCTGCCAAACCTCTTCTGACCAGTTGTTAACCTCTTAGGGCGTATCTCAAAGTAAATACTTCACATTTATCGCTCGAGACCGCTTAGCAGAGAATGTATTATTGGAAGTGACAGTTCACAGTTCCCTGCACTGGCCTGTCTGCAGGTAATATACGGCATCACTTGGGTCGCCACAAAACTTTTAGACAAAAAAACTACAGTTCTCAGCTTTATAACTCCCGGAGTCACTATTAAATGAAAGGCAGCGTATGATGACGGGTGAGGAAAGGCAGGAAATGGTAGATTGTGCTTATTGGGCACTGCTCAGTTCATTTGCTCCACCTGACCATTTAAGTAATGTATTATTAATCTACGAGTAATGCATCGCATTCTGTGGCTTCCTCTTTTATGTGTCTTGGTAATATCCTGATACAATCATCTCTGGCATTTGCTGTGGTATATTTAAATAGCGGGCCTGTTCTGTGTTTGTCAAACTAATGGTGACCACCAGCACAGACACCAGTTAAGTCTGTGAATAATACAATGACTTTCTTAATATTTTGTTTTTGAATATATGTTTTTTGACTATTTAAGGTCAATTTTGGTGTGAAATCATGCAATTGTCTTTTGGAGCCCCAGCGACAATATCTAATAACGTTCTTAAAAATAAAGTTTGGTTCCATGAAGAACCTTGAATGTTAAAGGTTCTTCATCGTGAAGCCATAGAATAACCATTTTGAGTTCTTCAAAGAACCTTTCAGTAATCAGTTCTTAAAAGAATCATAAACTAAATAATCTTTTTTTTTTTTTCCACTAACCTTTTGTGCAGTGGAAAGTGCCATGAATGTCAAAGTGATGATACACAGGTCAACTTTTTTGAGCGATTTTGCTTGGGCACGTTCCCCTTGAGAACGGGCATCAGATTTTCCAGAGTATCCAGATAGAAATTTGTTCTCAATGCCCATTCTCAATGGGAAAGTGCCTGTTCATGGAAGCATAGATGCCAATAAAGAAAACCTTAATTTTTAAGAACAGTATTAAATATTGTACTTTCCATTGCACATGCTTTATAGTTAAAGGTTCTTCAGATCATTAATATTTCTTCACACTAAGAAATAAAATGGTTCTTTCAAGAATGTTTAACTGAAAGGTTTTTGGGGAACCCAACATGTTTCTTTTATAGCATTATTACAAAAAACAAAAAAAACCTTTTGGAAACTTTATTTAAAAAAATAAAAAGTATTCCTAAGCATTTGCTTTCTTCCCTTTGGGGCTTCAGACCATAAACAGGTTGACAAATACACAATCACGTACATTCACAGGGTACCTTGAGTTGCAAAGAAAAGAACTTTTATTAAGAATTGCTAGGCATTAACTTCATGCAGTGACGTTTTATGACTGTCAGAGAAGTGTGCTGGTTCGAAAGCTCTGGAATATTCCTGTCCCAGAGAGTCCTAAACTGCAGAAACGCCATGCTTGCCTCAATTAGAAAAATGAAGCACAATACTTTTAAGACATTATAAAGAAAGAGCCCTTTATAGGGTAAGTGTAATAAAACCAGAACACCGATGATAAAAATGAACAAGACAAATGTGCCAGTACTGGGCTTGGAGAAGTGCACTGCATCAGTGTGAATAAGAAATGATTAAAATATCAGACTAAAGTAAAGGAATTTGAAAACGTTTAAAGTTCAGTAAAACACATATGGAAGTAGACTAGAGACTAACAGTACTGTTTGCTGGACAGGTACACTAGTATTTTTAGAATGTTGCTATATGGTTGCTAGGGTGTTGGTAGGTTGTAACTAGGGTGTTCCGAATGTTTTTTTTATCGTGCTATATATGGTTGCTAGGATAAAATAACTCTTTTCTATGACATCTCCCTCACTGTGCATTTACAGGAGTGCTGGTGATTAAAGGAGGGGATTAAACAGAGAAAAAACTCTGAAAGACAAAGAAAGCAGCAGTAAGGTGTGTGTACTGGCCTGAGCATCTGCAAGGCATTAGAAGGGCTGAGGGGAGGACAGTCTCATGAGGTGAGATCACGATGGGGAGGAGGACATGAGGTGTGGAGGGAGGAAAACACTAGCCAATGACCTCTGAGTCTCCATTCTTATACAGTACTGGAAGGAAGGAAGGAAGGAAGGAAGGAAGGAAGGAAGGAAGGAAGGAAGGAAGGAAGGAAGGAAGGAAGGAAGGAAGGAAGGAAGGAAGGAAGGAAGGAAGGAAGGAAGGAAGGAAGGAAGGAAGGAAGGAAGGGAAAAGGATGGATGGTTTCTATGCAGATTCTAAAGTGTTGTGAGTGGGTTTAACATGTTGCTATGCCGTTGCTAGGGTGTTGCTATGTGTTCTGAGTGTTTTTAGTGTATTGCTGTGGTTGGTAGAGTGTTTTGGGTGGTTTTAATGTTATGGATGGTAGGATTCTATAATGCTACATGTTATATAGGACATTACTCTGTGGTTGCCAGGGTGTTTTTATGAGTGGTTTTAGACTAAATTAAATCTGTTCATCATATAAAGCGATCATGTCTCTTCAGACAATTTGGACTAAAGTGCTCAATTTACATGGGTTAGTTCTATTTATGAACTTTTTGAAGCATCAAAGTGGCAGTTGCTAGCTGTCTATGGAGAGTACAGAAATGGCACAGATTTTATTTAAAAGATCTTCATTTGTGTTTCGAAGATGAATGAAATACTTACGGGTTTCGATATGAGGGTGAATAATTAATGACAGAATTTTAATTTTTGGGTGAACTAAACAAAAAAATACCAAGAAATGCCAAGCAGAGTTTCATAACTAGCCTCTGGCTGCTCCCTCTGGTTTCTGTTATTGTTCTGTTTCTGCGTCAGTGTGGACGGGAAACTTCACCGTTTGTTACAACACGAGTCTTTTGAGCTACAAACAGATCCAACACTTAATGAAACAAATCCTTCATGATGCATGTTTACACAGAACACAGGAGTAAAAAAAGAGATCATCCTCACACTTCAGATCTCCAGAAATGGAACTTCACACTGTTTGTTTCTGAACTTTCTCAAAGGTTAAATAATGTTTAGGTCTGATGATTGGAGAAGCCTTGAAAGGTGTCTGAAATCCGCTGTTCATGAAACCATTCTGCATTTGTTTGGGAGATGGAAAAACATTGAGGGAACAGTGTTTGCTCCACAAAGTCCACCTGGTCCAAACTGACTCATGTTTGTTGGCCTCTACATGACCATGCTGAGCAATAGACTGACGGTTCCTAACAGTAAACCCATCCGGTTTTAGGAGCTAGTCTGAAAGATGACTCAACAGAGCACAGTTTTCCAGAGCTCGGGGGCTGTAACGGTTTTGGGGCCATTTCGCCATGTTTTTGATGTTGTTCTGCAAGGTTCGTCATTGACTTCCATTGAATCGATAATGGGAACCGGTTTGATTACTAACATTCTTCAAAACACCTTATTTTATGTCCCACAAAAGAAAGTCATAAAGGTTTGAAACAACATGAGGGTGAGTAAATAAGTTAAATGATTAGTTTACTTCAGAATTCAAATTTCCTGATAATTTACTCACTCCCATGCCATCCAAGATGTTCATGTCTTTCTTTCTTCAGTTGAAAAGAAATTTTTGAGGAAAACATTCCAGGATTTTTCTCCATATAGTGGACTTCACTGGAATACAACGAGTTGAAGGTCCAAATTTCAGTTTCAGTGCAGCTTCAAAGGGCTCTACACTATCCCAGATGAGGAATGAGGGTCTTATCTAGAGAAACGACTGGTCATTTTCTAAAAAAAAAATAAAATTGTATATACTTTTTAACCACAAATGCTCATCTTGCACTGCTTTGCGATGCGCCACACATTACGTAATCATCATCGGAAAGGTCATGCGTGACGTAGGTGGAAGTAGCGCAGTAAGGCAACTCATTTTCTCCTCCAACATCAAAATTGTCAGACATCGTTGGCTTACCTTTTCTTATCTTTTTTGTTTGTTTGTTTGTTTTTTTGCAAAGGCGTTCGCTTGTAAACACTGGGTCGGTACATCCGCCTACGTCATGTGTGACCTTTCCAATGTGATTGCGTAATGCGTGGCACATCGCAGAGCTAGTGCAAGATGAGCATTTGTGGTTAAAAAGTAAGTTTTGTTTTGTTTTCAGAAAATGACAGATCACTTCACTAGACAAGACCCTTATTCCTCGGCTGAAATTGGTTAGAGCCCTTTAAATCTGCACTGAAATTTGGACCTTCGGGAATGTTTTCCTCAAAAACTTTAATTTCTTTTCGACTGAAGAAAGAAAGATAAACATCTTGGATGACATGGGGGTGAGTAAATTATTAGGAAATTTTGATTCTGAAGTGAACTAATCTTTTAATATTCATTTTCGGGTTGGACTATCCCTTTAAGGGCTAATGTATGTTCTTGTGGTTCCATCAGCCAATCAGCATTGTCATGATGTCATTTTCCTTCCATGTTCAACATCAATTTGCTCCATGAACGTTCCTTCGCCTAAAAGAACCTCAACAGACGCGCCACATGAAACAGGCCTTTAACTTTGAACTAAATCCCAATTATTTTTGGCTATCCTTTGTACTTACTCTGTCTTTTCTCTGTGTGTCTCATTGTCTGTCTCTTTCCTTGACTGATCATCTTATCAGGCCCTTAAGCAACACCACTTTAGATAATTAACTAGTTTTATCCTGCTTTAACCCCCTGAAGAGCCACACAATAATCAGTCACTGTGACCAGTGACCACCTGGGTCTGCACCTAAACCAACCAATCATGACAGACTCGCCACTGAATGAGTCTTTCATTTCATACTAAATCCCTTAAAGGGATAGAATGAAAATTCTGCCATCATTTACTCACTTTTTACGTCTCATCATTTACGTCAAGTTTTTCTAAACCTGCAAAATATCATCTTTTGTGTTCAACAGAAAAAAAAAGAAAGTATTACAGTTTTGGAACAACTTGTCGGTGAGTAATTCATGGCAGAATTTTCCTTTTTTGGTGAACCGTCCCTTTAAAGTTTTGATGATGACATGCCCACACCTTTCTATCTATCACATATGTCTTTCATATATTAAATTAAACCTTTAAATTTTGGTACATTACATTAAAAACCACATACCATTTACATATACACTGTTGTTTAAAGGTTTGGCGTCAGTAAGATTTTATTTTTATTATTTTTAAAAGATATTAATACTTTAATTGCATTAAAAATGCATTAAATTGATCAAAAGTGACATTATCAACACATTTTTTTTCTATTTGAAATAAATACTGTTTTTTTAACTCTCTATTTATCAAAGATATTTTGTTTCAACAAAAATATTAAGCAGTACAAGATTAAATAATAAATTGAAAACATGGAAATAAACTGAAACCAATAGATTCTGATGGATTTTCACCCGCGCTTCCAGACTGTGTATGTTGAGTGTACTGTGATCAGATGTCACTTGTTTCTCTAAGGGGTTTAAGTCAGATCCCCCCCCCCACCCCCCACCCCGTTTAATTACGCAGAAACACTATAGGATAACCGGGTCAGGATTTACAGCACTGCATGTGGGAATACACAGTCTACCAGCAAACATCCATCATACCAGCTAATAAAAAAATGTTTCCCTGTACACAGTCGGCAAACAGAGAGAGACAGTGAGAGGGACTGCTCAACATCAGATGGTTTAAAATAGCAAACGTGTGTTTGTGGTGGAAACACAGCTCTGATCATTGCCATCTGTCTCAGATCTGATGTAAGTTTAAGGCTTGGAATAATGGAGAGACGAGGAGATACTGGAGGGATTTAGAATGTCCATTTATCACAGATCTATTTTGCAATTATGTTATACAGTAAGTTCCATGACATCTCAATTCTGATTGTACCAGATAGCAGCTTTTGTGTGACACTTTATTTTAAACTTAATGGCAATGGTCTGAACGCATGCTGCAGTGTTCAAAGATCTCCTGGGATTCCAGTCACTTGTCTATGAGCTCTGGATATGTAAAGAATTCTGTCCGAGTGGAAAAAATGTGTCTGACAGGAAAAGCAACCAGCCAGAGTGCATTTAAATTGTGTGTGTGTGTGTGTGTGTGTGTGTGTGTGTGTGTGTGTGTGTGTGTGTGTGTGTGTGTGTGTGTGTGTGTGTGTGTGTGTGTGTGTGTGTGTGTGTGTGTGTGTGTGTGACAGAGAGAAACTAACAGCAGAAGACTGTCAGTTTGGTCTTTAAACTAAGCTACTAATGCATATATAACGTTTAATAATTCTTGCAGCGCAATTAAAATGTATCGCTGTACAACATCAACAAAGAAATGTATAACTTCTATTTTCAGCATGCAGTGTCCAAGATAAGCACTCAACAAGTCCCACAATGCAAATGAACAATGGCAGAAAGGCAGAATTACTGGTTCCTAAAAAATTCCTACAAATAAATAAAATTAGAAAGGTAAAATATTTTTTTTAAAACAGTAATAAAACAATAGATAAGAACAATAGGCTGACCCCAGCAGATGTTTTCAGAGTGACAGTGACCTCTAGTGGTCATAACAGTTAAACTCCACTGCCAATTTGATTATGTCAGGACAGGTTTTTATATGCTCACATTTAACATATAAAGTATATGGTGACACTTTACAATAAGGTTCATTAGTTAACATTAGCTAATAATGAACTGCACTTCTACAGCATTTATTAATCTTTGTTAATGTTAATTTCAACATTTACTAATACATTATTAAAATCTTGTTAACATTTTTTTTTCTACATTTCTGCATTTCTGTTTAACTAAAATTGTCCATTAAATAATTACATGACATTTGTGTGCATAGAAATAATCTGATTTAAAAAAAAATTAAATCAGAAGTAAATTACAGTCAAACCAAAAATTATTCAGACATTTTTGATATATTTTTACTAGTGGATGCAGGACACTATAGTTCATATATGTAAGTGAGGATAGCAAAATAAAGTAAACTGTGACATATTATACTCAAAAATTCTTCATGCAGTGGACTAGAAAAATTGATAAAAATTTGGAACCAAAATTGTTCGTACACTTTGACCTGACCATGTTTTGCTTAAGTGTTATTTATCTGACATAATTAAGATTTTTTTTTTCTGACAGTTTAACTGTGAGATCTTGTCATATTTTATTACCATTTTTTAAACTATAGTGAATAAACTGTAATAATGAATTAAATGTTCAGGGTGTCTGAATAAATTTTGGTTTGACTGTATATTTATATTAAATTAAATTAAACTCTCTCTCTCTCTCTCTCTCTCTCTCTCTCTCTCTCTCTCTCTCTATATATATATATATATATATATATATATATATATATATATATAAATAATGTATATAATTTAATTTAACATATGTAATTTATTTGATTTAATATTAATTCTGGTTTAATTTAATATATATAATTTTTTAAGTGTATATAAAAATTGCAAGCAAACTATTTCATAAAAGTGAATTGTACTGTTCAAAATACAAAGAAAATGTATTTGAACACTTTGTGGTTGTAAAATAAAATAATCAGAATAAAAGCGGAATAGTTTTTCTTTTACAAAATAGTTATAAAAGTGATCCATAATTAACATTAAATGTTCAATGAAATCCACCAAATTAACAAATAATGTCATTGGGGTTTAGGCTGCAATTTGCAGGTCTTCCAGCAGATGGCTCTAACAGCGTTCCTCTACTACAAGATATCACATTCAATCTTAAAATGGATAACTGAAGTCAATATCTTATTCTGTGGCACTTATTATATTTACATGAGTATATGATTTCTCTTTCTTTTTTGTGTGTGAAAACTATTAGATATATTATATATAGATGAGCTGTTATCTAACGCAAAATTAGTTACTGCATTTCTGACACTCCTGATCCACAAATACTTTAAGTATAAAACTTTTTCCTCAATTTTACGCTATATCTGGAACACAAAAAATCCAGGAATTCACAGTCCAATGTAGTGCCGCAGGAACTATGAATCAGGGGGCTTATTTTGAGTTTTCAAAGAGCATCTTTGTCTATCTTCGTCAGATGGAAGGAGTTCTTTCCCTCCAGCTGTGTTAACGGAGGGGTTTCTCTGTCAACAGTGCCCTACATTGTCCCTGCGAACAGCCATGCAGCACACACACTACAAGTCTTAATGCCACAAACTGTGGTAGTTAGAAAACAAACAACAAAACAAACAGGAGGCCATGAACACGCAGCAAGGGAGAAGATGTTGTGATTGTCAGTTAAACATTTGAAATCACACCAGTGTGAATCAGGGGCATCGATTGTGTATGGCTGCCTGGAAAATGCTAAAAATTCATTACGAATAACAAAATGAGTTAAGTATAGCTACTATAGACCTACATTAACTCAATTCATGCAACCGTCTGACTGTCTGAGAGAGAAAAAAAAAGCACACACAGTCTTCTGAGGTTTAAACTGTAGGCCAGAACACTGATTTTAACTGATGTTTAAAAAAAAGATGGTGTGCTTTTTTTCTGGGCGCACCAGAGCGAACTGGATTGGGCCGAGCAGCACAACACATTTGTAGCCAATCAGCAGTAGGGGGCGTGTCCACTCATGATGGGAGAGGAGAGAGAGTGAGCAAGAGGGAGATTTGAAGCTGTAGAAAGAGAGATGGCTGAAAGACATTACAAAAGAGAAAAGGTCAGAGTATTATCACTGGAAATAGAAGGGTTATGATCAGGCAAGAGCTTTATATTAACCCGTGTTAATACTACAAAGGCTTTCTAGTAGGGCAGTACAATTAATTCGAAACCGAATTAAACAAAATACAGAACCTCTAACCGACGTAATTTTCCCATGTCGATGATTTTGCAGAGTCAATAAACACACACACACAGCACGAGCGGCAAGCCCTGAATTCGCATACTCAATCGCTCTCATTAACGCATTCAAATAAATGTTCTGGTACTGTTCTAATTGATCTGTATCCGGGTGTGTCTCATACGTTCTGAAAAGTAAAGCTGCGGGCTCTTTGATCGCCCCCCTGGTGGCTGGATGCAGTACAGGTCATAAACCCCACCCTCTCAATGCAGTCGAATGAGACTTCAGTGAAAACTTAAAAATAAATTCTGCTTCAAATAAAACTTTCTGAAAGATGGTTTTGGTCATTTAAGGTAGTTGTTATCACACTGATATATATTCAATTGTTCGTTTTTGTGATGATTTAGATTTTAGCTAGCAATTTGATGCTATAAAAACGGGGCGTGTCGTCATGATTCGAAGTTGATTGACAGCTTGTCTGAGGACTGTCGGAGCTTCGAGGGGAGATTGAAGATGTATTAACTAACTGTTAATTTTCAATTTCTTTGTTATTTAACACCAACAAAATGAGCTGTTCAGCAGTAAACTGTACTAACCGACCTACAGGATCTGACGGATAACTGAACTTTTTTTCTGTAACATCAAATGTGGGCGTTATAAGCTAATTAATAAATGTTATTAGTTAAGATAACACACCTAATGTTAACCATGTCGGGAAAAAGCAGGTGATCGTTATCTGGCAGTTACTTATTATTTTTATGGGTATAAAATAATAATTAGCAGGATAAAACTAATGATAGCCTACTCTAATTACAGCAAACGATCTCCTGTAACGTTAGTCGATCTTGATTTTAAATGGCAGGACCGTTTCTGACAATTTAGAGTTGTTTCTAGTGGCATATTATATTGAGTTTATCTACTGAATCTACTATCTATCTATCTACTGTTTCAAAAATATTATTGCTCTAGAAACAGAATAGCCTATTATTTTATAGGTAGACTTTTAAATTGTGTATAATTTTTATAGTCTATTTAAAATACATGAATGATGACGCAGTCGTCTGGGCGGAAGTTTGATATCGCGACTCCGCCTCCGGCTCCACTGACGATTCCTTCTGCGCATGCCCAGGCTCCAAACTTTTCTTTTTTTTTTGACGTATTGTGTAACGTGTCAGCGCCCATTCGTCGGCCCATTTTGGCTTCAGTTCAATACAATGGAAGGAAGCGGTGTCGCGTCGTCCATCTTTTTTTACAGTCTATGTCTGTATCTGATTTACAACGAGCAGAAATATGTAATTGTTACAAACCATAGATAAAATAACTGCTAAAAGTGAGCTGTTATGTCAGAGCATTCTTTCATTAAATATCCCACCTTTAAAGGGTTAGTTCACCCAAAAATGAAAATTATGTCATTAATGACTCACCCCTTCTGCTCCGGACAGTAACGCTGATGACGTGTTATCCGGTGCGCCCGAGCTTCGTTTATAGTCTGAGGGAGACGCACGCTGTATTCAAGCTATTCTACGTTGTTTGTATTTTGGTATTGCTACACTGTAAAAAATGACCGTGATTTTAACAGTAAAAAAACTGTTGATTGGTTTACAGAAAGTTTCCGTACTATGTACGGTGAATAACTGTAATAGATCTAATGGTACATTTAATGTAATTTTACGGTAAAATACCGTTAAATTCACAGTTTTTGGAAGTGAAAAATAACAATTCATTGTAAAATTTACAGTGAAAAAACTTAAATTGACATTCCCACAATTCCCTGCGTGATACTTCACATTTGATATATTTTCATTGAAATAACTCTGTTTCTTCTTAGTTTTTCTCATTTTTTTCTAATCAGTTATGTACATTAGGGTTTTATGTTACATCTAATGTTGTTAAATTAATGTTTATTGCATTTTTAAAAATTCATGCATGTTACCATGATGGTGTTTAGTGTGTGTGTGAATGACACTGTGTGCACCTTCTGTATATTAGTGTTGTCCTTCTCAGCTTGTGGAAAAGCTGCTTGTGATGAACTTTGATTGATCATGTGACTCTTATCACAACTGTGTTTAGTGACTGTCAGTGTACTATAAAGGTACAAAACAGATATTAGTACTTCATTAGGTTGGTAAATTAACATTATATCAGTTAATGAAATACGTTATTTTACCGTAAATTTAACAGATTTAAAATGTAAAATTCACATGTAACTCCATAAGTATGTTTACGGTTTGATGTCATTTTTACAGTATTCTGGTAACCACAGCTGCTGGTATTTTTCCGTAGAAACAACGGGGTACGTAGGTGTGCATGTCGCGGATGTCCAAATCGCGTCACTGTCCGGAGCAGAAGGATGCCAACCAGAAGGTGCTGGATGCCAACCGCCATAAAACAGGAAAGAAGAAGAAGAAGCAGCGTCACTGTGGAGTGAAAGCGGATATACAACAGACCCGGAAGAGAAGACAATGCTAAATAAAGTCGTAATTTTTGTTATTTTTGGACCAAAATGTATTTTCGATGCTTCGAAAAATTCTAACTAACCCACTGATGTCACATGGGCTACTTTGATGATGTTTTTATTACCTTTCTGGACATGGACAGTGCACCGTACTGTACAGTATACCGTCTCGGACTAAATCTAAAATATCTTAAAATGTGTTCCGAAGATGAACGGAGGTCTTACGGGTTTGGAACGACATGAGGGTGAGTCATTAATGACATCATTTTCATTTTTGGGTGAACTAACCCTTTAATAGTCAAGCATATTTACAGTACAAACTATAAAGGGGAAAAAAAGAGCAAAAACAAAATAATCTTTGATTAATCGTAATCGAGGTAAAATGTTCAATTAATCGAGATTTTGATTTTAGGTCAAATCATCCAGTCCTGCTTTCCAGCACTGAAGAGACGAAGCAGGAAGAACTGAAAATAGACATAAATAGAGGTTGAGTTGTTTTTGATCCATATGTGCGTAACATTCGTTTTTCTGTGTTTCACAGAACCAAGATATGCTGTTAGCTATTGTAACAGAACAGTGTCATTGTTTGTTTGGAGCTGCTGTGCTTCTG
Source organism: Chanodichthys erythropterus (assembly GCF_024489055.1). Lineage (NCBI taxonomy): Eukaryota > Metazoa > Chordata > Actinopteri > Cypriniformes > Xenocyprididae > Chanodichthys > Chanodichthys erythropterus. Next base: position 38,973,093 of record NC_090232.1, on the reverse strand, counting down.
GCGACTAACAACCAACTCTTTCTTATACTCTTGTGTACTGTATGTTCATTTTTTGTTCTTCCTTGTCAGTTGTTCGTCCTTTTTGCTTTATTTTTTTTTTTCGTGAAGCATTATTTTACTTCGATTCAGCTATGATAAAGAGGCATCCACTCTTGCATTGCATGTTTGTGCAATTTGGGGGCGAAGCAATGAAGGGAGGGGTGTGTTTGTTTGGGATGATTTCAAACATCAATAATGTTTCTCAGAAATTGCTTACTGCACCTTTAAATGGACAAGTGCAAGCAGGACATACTTTTTTTTTTATTTCTTTTTATGTGTGCCAAAAAGAAGGTAACATGGCCTTAGAACAACATCTTGATGAGTAAACAATTACTGAAATTTATTTTTGTGTGAACTGTCCCAGAGACAGAAGAGGTAAATAAACCCCAAGCGGATGAAAGCCATCCCTGCTAAAGACTGTGATGTATGGCGGTGTTTTTATGGTTCTTAAACCATCTGCTCAGAGGTTGCCACTGTGAATTTGACAGTTTTTTAAATAATTATATTGTGTAACATCGACTTCACCAGTTTGTGAGATCTTCATTTTACCTTAACTGAGTCATTTCTTGCTTTTGTGGTATCATATGGTAAATGGTGACTATTTTGTTAGTTTTTAATTTGCCTGTCATCTGCCAGGTTATTTCCAAAGCTATGTGATGATTTTTTATTTTAATTGGCTGATGCTGTTGGTTAACGTTTAAAGGTGCAGACAGCACACTGTTGATATTTGAAATCACCAAAACAAACACGCCCTTACCCAAAAGCATCACACCCCTATCTTGACAGCTCCTCCCCCACTATGCAGCACAAGCACCTCCCCTCATGAATGTATACACCCCTTACAGCTGATTGGCTACAAGAGTGTTTTAGTGCTCGGTCCAATCAAATTTCAACAGCGTTTCTCAGAAAGTGCTTACTGCACCCTGAACTGCAGTTTTGTCTTTCTCTTTTCTGCTGTTCTACACTTAATTGAATTTATACTGTCATGTGATATTGTTAGATTGGATGACATCATCTGAACCTACCATACCTTGACTTTTAGTGAATTGACACCATGGTGTGAACATTATGAAATCTGATCATATATCAGTATTTGCTGAAAGTGGCCAAGCTCTCAAGATCAAGAGTGCTCACACATGTTTCCCTCAGGGGAATTTATTTCCCAGTGGAAATCTTCAGTGCATCAATAATTCATATCCATCTAAAAACAGAAACACTAGCAGCACACATACACGGCACAAATGCATCTCAAATTTCACCTTCAGCCATCCTCACGACAGACCACATTCAACCAATCCTTTATTCCACATCATTCAATGAACTCCATGACTTCAGGTCTCTCCTAAAATGAAAGTCTAGGTAATGTTATGAAATGACCATCTGCTTCAAATGATAATAATCTTGCAACATGAGTTTAACAGTTCATAGAGGCGAAAGCAATTTAAAAAGCTAGCTTGATCCAAACATCTGGTCGCTGAAAGTAAGAGTTCATTCAGAAATTCAAGATTTATTCACCTTCTTTTTCAGTGAAGAAAGCTGCACAGCTCCAAAATAACAAGAAAATCACTATAAAATAAGTGATCATTTCATCATACGAAGCTACCGTATGGCTTCAGAAGATTTGAAATATAGTGCATTATTCATTCTTTTTTGATATTTTTTCTATCCCTTTAATACACTACACTGATGTTGTATATACATTTTCTTGGAAGGAATCTTATGCTCACCCAGGCTGCATTTATTTGATCAAAAACACAATATTTTGATGTATTAATACAATTTAAAAGAACTGATTCATATTTTAATTGATTTCATAAAACAGTTAGTTCCTGTCATTGATTCTGATTGGTCAATAGTTGTGTTTTATTCATGGTATCACTACACAACACCCTTAGCAACCACTCTTAGTAATGTAAACTGTATGTTCTCAATTGATATTGTTCATTGAAGCTTATTGTACTATGTAGAAGAGTATTGTGAGAAAGATAATGAGTCAGCGAGTTTATTACCTGCATTCAGATTTAGCATTTTCCTTCAGGTCAGTCCTATGTTCATAATAAAAAAAATCTGTTTAAATGTCCGATGTATTATCTTGTCCTTTTAACATTCAAGGGGTTTTCCCGTGACTGACAGTGCTAGTCAAAGTATATCACAATAATTCAGTTTTTTCAATGTAAAAATCTTCGCTACTGACTGACACACTCTTAAAGACAGTCTTTGCCACCATCTAATGGCGTAATAATGTAACTTCTGTTGCTGTTCACAGTCAGGGACTATTTTTTTCCGGCGGAAGGAAGGCTTTTAGTTAAAGTTTACTTCATGAAAGTTGCATTGATACATATTTTTGGCTTTAATATTTGTATTGTGTGGTAACCATTTTATAAAAGCAATAAGGTACTTGAGGCTAGTGCTTTATCGTGAATAAATCACGGCTGTTACTTATTCACGATACAGCACAGCCTCTCGTACCTTATTGCTTACTTAAAATGTAATTTATTTCTGTGATCAAAGCTGAATTTTCAGCATCATTACTCCAGTCTTCAGCATCACATGATCCTTCAGAAATCATTCTAATATGCTGATTTGCTGCTCAAGACACATTTATTATTATTGAATGCTGGAAAAAGCAGCTTAGCTTATTTTTGCAGGAACCATGCTACATTTTTCAAGATTCATTGATGAACAAAGTCCAAAGGAACGGTGTTTATTTGAAATAGAAAATAAAACTTTGGTAACATTGTAAATGTATTTACTGTTACTTTTGATAAATTGAATGCGTCCTTGCTGAATAATGTGTCTTAGCTGTATTAATTTCTAAAAATCTTACAGACCCCAAACTTTTGAATGGTGTATGTTCTATAAAACTAATCTCTGAACAGAAAGTTTTGAATGGTGTATGTTCAGCACAGTATCAACTAGCAGATGCTACTGCTAGAGAATCAATACATACTGTACAGAAAGATACATACATTTGTGTGGCCAATTAGATCTACTGCAAATGTAGTATGTGTGAGTAACAGTCCAAACTAAATTCAAACACATAGAGACTCATCACTGATAGGATGCAAGCTCACAGGCACACTCTCTAAAACATCAGGGTCCCTGTTTCATTTTGATTTACTAACTGCAGGTCTCCAAGTGATTCAGCCTGTATATCTGAGACTGAGAAACATACTCATCCAGTTTAGCCTAATACAAATCCACATATCACATACAGCTGGGTACTGTCTGTACACCACACACATACACACACACACACACACACACACACACACACACACACACATACACATGGAGTTTACATTTCTAGCAACTTAAGCGCTATAACAAATCCACCTGCAGAGGTGAGTGACATTAGGCTGTTTAGCTATTAGCAGCAATGTGTCTGTTCTAATAGAGCTCCGTCAATTAACACTTGGATATTTGAATAACACATCAAAGCAACAGGAGAGACCAGACAGTCAGTTTCCAAAAACCTCAGGTGCATAAACTGCTGAAACGAATAATGAGGAACACTCTCAAACTGATGACAGGTACAGACGCAATTTAGTGCGGAAACAAATAGATCATTTATATTCATTCATTCATTATGAGTTAATAAGAATAATCCACAGAAATAAGAAATAAAAAAAGGTAATTGCAACATTTTATCTCCCAAATCTTACTTCTTACCTCTGAATTTTAAGATTATATCACTCAATTCTGACTTTTTTCTCAGAACTGTGAGATATAAAATCGCAGTTATCTTTTTATTTGTTATTCCGCGGCTTCCATAAATTAATACTTTTATTTAGGATGGACACATTAAATTGATAAAAAGTGACAGTAAAGATATTTCTAATGTAATTATTTTATTTCAAATAAATGTTGTTCTTTTTAAACTTTCTACTCTTCAAAGTATCATGAAGAATATATATATATATATATATATATATATATATATATATATATATATATATATATATATATATATATATATATTTATATATATATATAAGCAGCACAACTGTTTTTAACTCTTTCCCCGCCAGCCAACGCCAGCATTTTTGATCATTTTCACAAAACTTTCATGGCACCCATAATATTTTGTTGTACAAATATCTGAACATACAATATATCAAAAGAAGGAAAAGAGCCCCTGCTTAAAAAAAAAAAAAAATAACACTTGAATGTTGGCAAGTTTACTTTAAAAAAACAAAAAAGCCAAATTTTTTACAAAAATAAGAGATAAATTTTGTCAAACATTACGTCTGGATCAGATCATGTCCATCAACACCCCCAAAGCTTGTACAGTCCTGTACCTTTTTGTGGATTCAACATTTCTTTAGGTAACATCTGACAGCTCTGATTTATATGCTGTTTAATGTTTGATGATAGTGTTAGATTACATGTACATAAACAATGCTTTTTGCATTTGTTTCTGCTGATTCTTTACCCATGTTTTGATCCAGAGATTCTGTACCGTTTCAGAAGATATAATAGCGCCCCCTACCGTATAACAGTGAAAATGTGGATTGCCGGAAAATTCCGTCAATGGCAAGGAAGCGTTGTGTCATAAATGGTGGAAAATTCTGTCAATGGCAGGGAAAGAGTTCACATGAAGCATTGTAATCTGTTTAAAAATCCAATCCAAATGAAATTGTGATTGGTTTGAGAGGGGCGGGATAAACCTTTCTATAAACTGAACAAAATAAAAAGTGGCACAATGGCAGCGGCAAAATTAAGCTGCAGTAAAACTGAAACAACACATTTATTAAATACACTGAAGGAACTCAGTTTAGCATTACTATGGACCTTTATAGAGCAACACTTTACATAAAAAGAGCGCGCATAAGAAATCATGGAACTCCATGTTGACAGGAATACAAGGCGGCAAACAGGACATAAGCTAATGTGCGCATGTACGTAAACTGTTTTCAACATTGATAATAATAAGAAATGTTTCGCAAGCAGCAGATCAGCACGGTAGAACGATTTCTAAAGAATCATGTGACACTGAAGACTGCTGAAAATTCAGCTATTTTAAATGTAGGTCCTTGATTATAACATCCTGTATGTTATGTAAGTCACACGTTTACAAGGACACCTTTACTACAAACACACACGCTCATATTTTACTGTCAGTGACTTGACTGTTATAATATAAAGACCTGTCCACAGACACGAGCAGCAACATAAAATCATGTGAGTGTTCAAGGTTGCACTGTAGATGACAGACAAAATTAAGTTGGTGCTTTTATTTTTCTGGAGAGCTACAGCATGATTGTAAAGAGTGAGCAGTGTGTGTGTGTGTGTGTGTGTGTGTGTGTGTGTGTGTGTGTGTGTGTGTGTGTGTGTGTGTGTGTGTACGTGCGTGCGTGGTTGTGTGTAGCCACTGCAGCATATGATGAATGTGTTTTGAACATGAAAATAGATTGCCTACTGCATATCACCAGGGAGAAATTCAGACAGAGGGAAAGAAAAGCAAGGAATTTGAAAGAAGTATGTGACGGACAGTTCCGAGTACACAAACAGTGCACAAGAAACAGAAAAGATAAATATAAAGACACAAGGATGAAAGTAAAACGCTTACAGGCTCATGTTCATTTTTTTTTTTTTTGTTCCACTACTACAGAAAACAAGGCTGCCTACATGAGATTACAAAAACAATACAGTAAAACGTGCATTCAGTAATTACTCACTAATTAAAAAAAAGTAATTTGTACTAATATGTTGTATGTTTATTCTGTCTTTTATTATTTTAAAATAAATTAATGAATGAAAATAAATAAATAATTGAATATATATATATATATATATATATATATATATATATATATATATATATATATATATATATATATATATATATATATATACAGTACAGACCAAAATTTTGGAACCACTAAGATTTTTAATGTTTTTAAAAGAAGTTTTGTCTGCTCACCAAGGCTACATTTATTTAATGAAAAATACAGTAAAAAACAGTAATATTGTGAAATATTATTACAATTTAAAATAACTGTGTAGTATTTAAATATATTTGACAAAGTAATTTATTCCTGTGATGCAAAGCTGATTTTTCAGCATCATTACTCCAGTCTTCAGTGTCACATGATCCTTCAGAAATCATTCTAATATGCTGATTTGCTGCTCAATAAACATGATTATTTTCAATGTTGAAAACAGTTGTGTACATTTTTTTTTTTCAGGATTCCTTGATGAATAGAAAGTTCAAAAGAACAGCATTTATCTGAAATACAAAGCTTCTGTAGCATTATACACTACCGTTCAAAAGTTTGGGGTCAGTAAGAATTTTTATTTGTATTCTTTTTTAAAGAAATTAAAGAAATGAATACTTTTATTCAGCAAGGATGCATTAAATCAATCAAAAGTGGCAGTAAAGACATTTATAATGTTACAACAGATTAGATTTCAGATAAACACTGTTCTTTTGAACTTTCTATTCATCAAATAATCCTGAAAAAAAATATTGTACAGAAATATTTTGTACAATTGTACACATTAAATGTTTCTTGAGCAGCAGATCAGCATGATTTCTGAAGGGTCATGTGACACTGAAGACTGGAGTAATGATGCTGAAAATTCAGCTTTGCCATCACAGGAATAAATTACTTTGTGAAATATATTCAAACAGAAAACAGTTATTTTAAATTGTAATAATATTTCACAATATTAATGTTTTTACTGTATTTTTAATTAAATAAATGTAGCCTTGGTGAGCAGACAAAACTTCTTTTAAAAACATTAAAAATCTTAGTGGTTCCAAACTTTTGGACTGTACTGTATATTATTAGGGCTGTCAATCGATTAAAAATTTTAATCTAATTAATTACATACTCTGTGATTAATTAATCTAAATTAATCGCATAATTTTTGCTGTGAAAGTATTAAATATTTAAATTCAAATGAATCAATGAATAATCAGCATTAGTGACATTAAATTCAAAAACTCTTTTATTATTATTTTCACTGTTCAAATAATGGCCATAACAATCAACAATATGACCTACTATGCTAAGGAAATAAATTCAAAAGTGCTTCAGGAAGAAGATTTGATGATGTGTGCCGTAACACCAGAGGTTGCGTTAGACTTTAACTTTGTCCGTCATTTTGACGGACAGGTTCGTAAAAAATCCGTCATAATCTATTATTACCCGTCATTTTAATTATAATAACACATTTAATTGCTTTCTATTTTTGTTCACATTTTAATTGGTAATTAACACATGAAATTTCTCTGTACCGTACTACGTGTTGGTAGCCATTAAAGAAAACGTGGTTTCATATTTACGTTTAAATAGTCCTATGTTATGTTTTAAATTCATCTATTTGATTATGAAAAGTGAATATATTGGGAGACATGGAGTGGGTCAGACATGATTTTGACCACTTCAATAAATAATAAATTAAATAAATAAGAAGCAAATATAGCAGAAAATATAATCATGACATGGAGGCGAGGGCGCGATCACTGGCGCGTGAACTGGAACGTGTCTTACATGAATGAACCGAAACTCAGCGTATAGACTGCTCGCCTCAGAGACATCAGAAATATTTCTATAGAAAGCATGAAATATCTACTTTAACGACATGCTAGGTCGTACCTGCGGATTAACGCTAACTCCTGGATGCTTTGCATTGATGTGGTAGCCTACTTTAGAGTTGACGAACTCCGGTGATATGCAAATTCCTTGCTGCAGACGACTTTATTTTTATCTGCACTTCCATCAGACCGTTTTTTATAAGTAAATGTTCCAGTCAATGATCCAGGCAGCGCCAGCGTGTTCTCGTCTCCCTCCTTCATTTTACAGTCGAATTGTGGCTAGAACTGCTCCAGGTTCAAAGGTCAATATGAAATGGATTAATCTGCGTTATTTTAACGCGTTATTTTGACAGCCCTAATATATATATATATATATATATATATATATATATATATATATATATATATATATATATATATATATATATATATATATATATAAAATGAACACTTTACTATATATATGTACACTACTGTTCAAAAGTTTATAGTCCTTGGGCCAGTTGTTCAAAAGTAATCTGATCGGATTCCGGCTTTTGGATTGGATCAAATTTTGAAAAAAGGAAAAAAGGATTCTGAAATCAGATTAGATCACAAAATCCAATCCTAGTTTTAATCTGGATCAAACCTTCAGTTTGTGATGTTCAAAACTTGTCAGTAGGATTTGGATAACTTTGATCCAAAAAAACAGGATTATCCTGATCCCAACAGGGGGTAGGATTTCAAGGTGGATTCCAGGAGGAAAATGTAGTAAAACTTTAAAACTGGTCAAAAAATACAACATTTATATCATGTAATATACATACAAATTTTTTTTTTTTATTTTGCTCTTGATTAGTTTAACTGTAAATAAATTAGAAGTAGACATTAACCAACATATTTAGCCTTTCGGTAACCTACTGTAAAGCAAAAAAGATTTTGGTGCCATAAAACAATCCCCAAACAGCTGTAAATATCCAACAAAAATATTATATTTAATTCAAAACCCATATTCTTTCTATCATCATGTCCCTTTAGGGGCTCCGTAGAGCACTGGTAATCCAGATTTGGTAATCTGGAAAAGTGTGTATCTGGATAATGGTGATCCAATCCAATTTTTCTTTAAAAAACCAGCACAAAAGTAAGATGGATTACCTGATCCTGTATAGCAAAACATGGGATTTCTAAATCCAGATCATTCTGATCCAGATTAAACTTTTTGAACAACCGGCCCCTTAAGATTTAATATTTTTGAGTTTCTCATGTTCACCAAGGCTGCATTTATTTGATCAAAATACAGTAAAACTAGCCTGACTTCGTCATACTCATATTCTAGGCAGAATGTGAGTCTGATACTGCTCCATTGCACTTGAATTATGGGGCGTGTCTTAACCGAACCAGTAAAAAAAAAAACCTCTGCACTCAATTGGATAGACCTACAACCAATCAGAGCAACGCAGTAAGTGACGTATGTTGAACTTGTACTTAAACTTTTGCCGAATCGCGTTGGAAGGACGGCAAACACATCTTTCCCATCGACAAATGCCTTGATTGCGGTTCTTTGTTCGTCTTTTAAAATGAATGCGCTGTCGATTTCTTTTATTACAGACGTGATAGCGGAATCTAAACATCTTACTTCTCCAGCTGCAGTCATCGTTGGTGAAAACCAATTCAACCCAAGCGCTTTTGATGACGTGGGTGGTTACATAACCGCAGATAGCCTGACCATCATCGATTAAAGCCCGCCCTGGCAATTTGATTGACTCGGCCTTCTGGAAGCCGAGCATAATTACTCCACAATGGATCGAGTCCAGACCGAACTTCCCGTCCAAAAAATGTTGTGGGTGGGGTTCGGGCTGGCACCCAGGCTACAGTAAAACAGTAATGTGAAATATTTTTACAATTTAAAATAACTGTTTTTTATGGAATCTTGATTCCACCATGGAATAAAAAAAAATAAATAAATAAAAAAAAGGGAAAGGAAATTGTGACATTTGTTTATATTGTAACTATTTTTTCCTCAGAATTCTGTTTGTTTTTTCCTCTCCATAGGGTGAGATATAAATTATAAAAGGTATAAAAAGTTGTTGGAAATAAGCTTCCATTCAATCCTATTATAATCAGTGTTCAAAACTTAATATTTCAGTGGAAAACATGATACATTTAAAAGAACGGCATTTATTAGAAATAGATTATAAATTATGCCTTTACTGTCACTTTTGATTAATTTTATATGTCCTTGCTGAATAAAACTATTAATTTCTTTTTTTTTTTTTTAAATCTTACTGACCCCAAACTTTTGAATGTTAGTGTATATAGCAAATTAATTATTCCTAAAATGGGTTTTTCCTTCTCTATTCTTTTTTTTTTTAGGTTAATTCTTTTGGCTCAAATTTTCACAGGAGCTAATTATGGACCAGCCTGGGGAAAGACGTTCACACTCTCACTCACAGAGGAATGCACATATCCATATCAGTGTTAATGAAACAATACCATCTCTGTGATTAAAAGGTGTCGGGATGGGAGTTACTTAAAGCCGGAGAATGAAGAAAATCTCTGTTTTTTTTCTCTTTCACACATAGAAGCACATTTGCACCTCTCTTGAAACACACACAGATTCTCTTACAGTGAAGTGGCATTCTTGTGTGCCAAATTATGAACATTTTTACAGAGCTAATCAAAGAAAAGTATGTAAATACAGCAGGAGGCTCAAAAATTTACACAACACCATGCAGAGTGTGTGGGAGTGTGAGAAATCATGCAAGTCTGTATGTGAGCGTCTATTTTTTTAGCACAGTATGCAGCATGTATACAGTGTACAGCAAATTTTCTGAACATCCAGCTGATTCAAACAACCAGAGGCTATTGTATGGAATACTGTATTCCACATTGCAATCCACTCATTTCCAGTGCCATAATTAATAAAATAGTACTATTTAAAAAAAAAAAAATAGTATTCAAGTGTAGTGCAGTGTGCATTACGCACTACGCAGCACTATACTTCATTCATATTTGCCTTGATTTAGGTTTCTCTATGTGAGAGAACATGCAGAGATTGGTTTGTGAAGGTCTGTGTGACACTCACTCTACGGGAGGGTTGATATCATCTGGTTTGGTCTCGAAGAAGTGGAGAACTTCCTCACTCTGCGAGATCTGGGGAGGAAGCCGGACCAGCGCCTGACAGACAAACAGGACATGAAACTGGACAATCAGAATCAAAACATCAAGACAACCACCCAGAAACACAGCAGACTAATGAATCCGCACTATACCAAATGTTAATTCCTTTGAAATCTCCATAAGGGTCAGATATCCAAGTTGACACAAAGGAAAAATCTTTTTAATTCGGAAAATGAAAACATCACCACCGGCATTATTATTCAAGTCATATTCAAGTCATTTTCTGTATAAATTGCATTTTTAAGATTGTAAATAAACTTGTACACAAACTCACACACACACAAAATAATGATTTTATTGGTTTTACTTTAAAATACTTGAATGGGATTCTAAAGATGCCATTTTGCTTCAACAAATCGCATAAACATTTGTCTAACAAATTCATTCTGTGTTCCAACTGCTTTCAAAGCTCTCAAACATGAAAATTAGTGGAAGAACAGAGGAAAAAATAAAAAAGCAAAGAGAGAGAGACAACTCCACTGAAGAATCCCTGGAGTAAAAGCTGTTATTTATTTATCTTTGAAGAACACAATGCAATTAAATGGAGATGCTTTGTCTAATTAAAGCTTTCAGGAAATATCTGGTAAACATCCTATGTTTAAGCCCTTCAAAGACACATCTCTCTCTTTCTCTCTCTCTCATGGAAGGATGTTGATGGTTTTTACACTGAAAGGACAGACGAAATCTGGAGGAAGTTAGTTATCTACAAACCCGATTCCAAAAAAGTTGGGACACTGTACAAATTGTGAATAAAAAAGGAATGCAATAATTTACAAATTTCATAAACTTATATTTTATTCACAATAGTATATAGATAACAAATCAAATGTTGAAAGTGAGACATTTTGAAATGTCATGCCAAATATTGGCTCATTTTGGATTTCATGAGAGCTACACATTCCAAAAAAGTTGGGACAGGTGGCAATAAGAGGCCGGAAAAGTTAAATGTACATAAGAAACAGCTGGAGGACTAATTTGCAACTTATTAGGTCAATTGGCAACATGATTGGGTATAAAAAGAGCCTCTCAGAGTGGCAGTATCTCTCAAGAAGTCAAGATGGACAGAGGATCAACACTTCCCCCAATGCTGAGGCGAACAATAGTGGAGCAATATCAGAAAGGAGTTTCTCAGAGAAAAATTGCAAAGAGTTTGAAATTATCATAATCTACAGTGCATAATATCATCCAAAGATTCAGAGAATCTGGAACAATCTCTGTGCGTAAGGGTCAAGGCCGGAAAACCATACTGGATGCCTGTGATCTTCGGGCCCTTAGACGGCACTGCATCACATACAGGAATGCTACTGTAATGGAAATCACAACATGGGCTCAGGAATACTTCCAGAAAACATTGTCGGTGAACACAATCTACCGTGCCATTCGCCGTTGCCGGTTAAAACTCTATAGGTCAAAAAAGAAGCCATATCTAAAAAAAAAAGTGGAAAACTGTTCTGTGGTCAGATGAATCAAAATTTGAAGTTCTTTTTGGAAAACTGGGATGCCATATCATCCGGACTAAAGAGGACAAGGTCAACCCAAGTTGTTATCAGCGTTCAGTTCAGAAGCCTGCATCTCTGATGGTATGGGGCTACATGAGTGCATGTGGCATGGGCAGCTTACACATCTGGAAAGGCACCATCAATGCTGAAAGGTATATCCAAGTTCTAGAACAACCTCTGGGGAAGGGAAGACCTTACATTTTCCAACATGACAATGCCAGATCACATACTGCATCAATTACAACATCATGGCTACGTAGAAGGATCCGGGTACTGAAATGGCCAGCCTGCAGTCCAGATCTTTCACCCATAGAAAACATTTGGCGCATCATAAAGTGGAAGATGCGACAAAGAAGACCTAAGACAGCTGAGCAACTAGAAGCCTGTATTAGACTACATACAACATATTCCTAAACTTGAGCAACTTGTCTCCTCAGTCCCCAGAGGTTTGCAGGCTGTTATAAAAAGAGGGGATGCCACACAGTGGTAAACATGGCTTTGTCCCAACTTTTTTGAGATGTGTTGATGCCATGAAATTTAAAATCATCTTATTTTTCCCTTAAATTTTATACATTTTCTCAGTTTAAACATTTGATATGTCATCTGTTGTATTCTGAATAAAATATTGAAATTTGAAACTTCCACGTCATTGCAATCTGTTTTTATTCACAATTTGTACAGTGTCCCAACTTTTTTGGAATCGGGTTTGTAAATGTAATATAAGCAACTGTCACATAATTAAAGGTTTATTTAAATAAATGGTAAACTAGGGCTGCCAATTTAGTGCTTTGATTTAGTGTGATTAAAAAATTGAAATAAAGTAAAAGTAAAGCCCTCAAACATACATACATGAATTGTACAACCAATTCCTATCAATTGAAGTTTGAAGTGCCACCATCACCATTTTCTGCAAATTAACATTATTCAGTCTTACAAATATAAAGTCTTTAATTGGGGGCATTTTTAATTAAATATTTACAAATGCGACTAACTAGAAATTATTAATTTTATCACATTTTTTAATCGATTGAAATTATAGATGGGCATCTGAAGGACACATTCACATTAAGATTAATTCTATGTTCTAAACTATTTTTAGAAGTGTCTTTTTAATGTCCTTTGTGTGGATGTCATGGAGATTGTTGCCACAACAGCAGTCCTTCCAAGACATCCCATAATGCTGCCTATCTCACTATCTCAGTTCAATTTAACAGCTGCTCTCTACTTGAGTTGTGTGTGTGTGTGTGCGTGTGTGTTTGTTTACATCCACTGTGTGTGTGCGTGGATTGTTTAAAAAAGTGAGCTCTATTCCATCAGGAAGGAGGGGGAAGGAAAGGAAAAGAGACAAGACACTTGAGGGGGAAAGATAAAGAGAGGGAGAAATAGAGAGGAGGAAGAAAAAAGTCGTTAAAATCCCTCAAACTAATTTTAAGGGTGTTATTAAGTAACCTATAGCTATTGCTAAAGTAAACATGACAGTGAAAACCAATAAGTGCAAGAGTGTCTGTTTGGTGTAATAGCCTATATACTTGTGTAACCGAATGTGAAGTGTGTTTCAAAGACTTTAACAGACTCATTTTTATTTGTGTTGACTCAGTTTCATTTGTTCATTTGTTGTTCGGCACATTAGTATAATCATATTTCATCAAGATGGCAGATATTCTCTGATAATGAGTCAAATTCACTCTCAAAACCTGATGTGGTGAACATTCATAAAACACAGCACCATTTTCCTTTGTTTAGGGGTTTTGCAGGGATTTGTCCACACTATTTAAGGCTTGAAACCCACTAGAAGAAATCAAAACAAAAGGCCGGAGAGTCTCTAATGTTCTAAATAGTTTCAATTTAATATTTTTTTATAAAATGTTAGATGTATTTTATTATACAGGTTGGTCAGTGTATGCATATTAGTAAGCCGTTCCAACTGCTTTTAAAAGAAAATCAAAAGAACTGAATTACAAAAGTTGACCTAAAATACATTGTATGCTATTGATAATATGTTTTTTGCACAAGCTAAATAACATTATTTTGCTTTAAATAAAAGTATTTGAATGAATTTTGAATTATTTATTAAGGAATAATTCTTCTTTAAACAGCAGAAGGAATGCAGTCCAAAGAATATCAGTAAGAATGGAATGCCAATGCCATAACTGCACTCCTAATAATGTTCTCAACATCATGTGCTGAACACACACACACACACACACACACACACACACACATGCATCTGAGAAACACTTCCGCATGACATGTGACACACAGAGTGTTTATCAAAGAAAAAGGCCTATGAAGAACATCTCACAGTTTCATGGTTTTCTAAATAAAGTAATACAAGTCTACACATATTGGATAAGAAAATAAAAGAGGACAAAACACAAAAGCACTGACAAAGAGGAAGGAAGGAAGGAAAAGAGATACTTACTCTGCAATAGTCGTCAATAAAGCGTAGTCTTTTCATGGCCACGTCTCTCACATGACTTCGTCGGAATAGGATTTTGCCTTTAAAATAAAAGGTAGAATCAAATATGTGGTCTACTTAACAAAATCATATAAGCATAATGAAAAAAGCAACAACACTGTAAACCCTAACTCTCAAAATACTCAAAATACTGTTTTGAGTAGGACAAACTTAAATTGAATAAATTAGTTCAGTTTAATTAACTGTTATGAGTATTTAGAACTTTTTCTTTTTTACAGCACTGACATATTTCAAGTAAACTGAACTGTTTCATCATTTTGAGTTGTATAAACTCATTTCTTTTAATTTAGACTAACTTAAGTTTAACTGAAACTGGGCTGGGATTTCTATTTCCCAGCATGCTTTGCTCATGGCACTCGAAAGGGAGAGTAAATGCTGAAATTGTAAAAAGTGTTATATATTGTTTTTGTTTTTGTTGTTTTTTAAAAGATTAATGGCAAGGGAGATTTAGAAGTGATCAATGTTTTGTTAGGCTAATTTAAAAGAGTTTCTTTTAATGTGGGTTTTTGGAGAGTTACCATCATAGTGACAAGTGGCGCATGTTGCTTGGTCTGAAAGCAGGGAGGTTACATGTTTTAAGTTGCTGTACTCATTCAGTAAGCGTTATGCCATACTGATTTGCAAGGACTCATAATGAAAGTTAATTAACAAAAGGTTTTATGTTAATTGCTATCAAAATGTAGGAGTTGGCTAACTCAATACTTCAAGTTAGGATTAATTAACATGCATGAGTACTACAAACTCAAAACTTGATAGTTCTGCTTACTTAAATTTGGGAACATCATAACTCAAAAAATTTGATGTAACTGATTACCTCAAATTTATAAACTTATTTGGGTTTACAGTGAATAGTGACCATGTACATGTGTTTTTATCACGTTTTAATATTGATATATTAAAAAATGTTGCTCATTTAAATAAGCCACCAAGGTTAAATGATCTAGCTTCCAGAAACAGCAGAGGATATGTTGAAATCGGAAGAATGACTTGAGTGATAGTTTGGAAAGACGTTAGAATGCATTGAAAATTATAGACAAATCTATTGCATTGTATTTCACTGCTTTCCAGAAAATGTGTTTGTAACATATTATGATTATTATAATAATATTTTTTATTCTTTTTGAAAATATAATAAAAAAATTAGAAATAATATTTAATGTTACATAAAATATGATTGTGGCGAGCAGGGCGGGCGAGAGCCGTGAGGGATAATGAGCTCCACCTGCGAGGTGCACCGGCCTTGAGTCTCTCACGGAGGAGCTCTGGAGGCATAAAAGGAGGAGCGACGACAGTGAAGGACGAGAGAGGACCAGGCCTGAACTTTATTTTATGTTTTATTATGTTTGTGTGGCCGGCAGACGTCCGCGAGGGTCTGCCGGCATTACTTTCGTTTTGTTCTTTGTTTATTTTATATTAAAGTTTGTTTTAACGTTCGCCGGTTCCCGCCTCCTTCTTCCTTATCTACGAACTTTGTTACAATGATATAAAAGGATATACATACAAATATACACATGTAAAAATATGTGACTTATAATAAAATATAATACAAGTAAATATCTAAAGCACTGGCCCAATTGGGAAAAAAAAATCTTCATTGTTGAGCCCTGCTCACTGTTGTAAGCAAAATCCAGTGCATTTTAGAACGACACATAAGCCTGTTCAGAAATATGAGCAGCTACTGAAGAGAGACGCCATGTGTTCTTCTTGAGATCTGGAACATCTTAATCAGATTCAGACGTTTGGAGGAGATAAGATCACCACGTAGCACCAAACTCCAGCTGTCATGCTCTCCTGTCTCAAGCTGTTTACGCTCAAGTTAAAACTGAGAGATACACAGCAGTGTGTAGAATATATAAAATATTTGTGAAACCTTAATGAAGCAACTGTAGATTCACCTTCATCTGATCATTCTCAAATTCTGTTATTACTGTATGTGATCCTACTGCTTCCTCCAAAAAAAAAAAAAAAAAGACCTGAGGCCTCTAACTTGGAGGGCAACTAAAACATGCCAGGTTTTTTAATATATAAACCATTAAAACTTCAAGGAAAATGTACCTACATATTGAGGATTGCAAATATTTCATTATATTAGTTTATAGAAGGCTTGATATATATCCTAATGTATAAAATATTAATATGCCTTTTAACAAAAGAAAATCAATAGAAGATTCCTCATAGTGCATAGATATAATCTGTGTAGATAGAAATCTGATCGGTCCCTATTTACTGTCCCAGTGAAGTCCAATAATCAGACTGGAATTAAATGGAGACAGCGCATAGATTTAATGATTTGACACTTGACACCCTAATATTCCCTTACAACGGCTGTTAATGGTTTTATAATCCACTTAATATTACAGTAATTCAACCAATTACACTGCATTCCAGTAAATAACCCAATGAAGCCAGTGATAATCTGAGTTAGTGTGTTCACACCGAAGGATGTGAGAACAAACAGAGAGAATCAGAGGGACTGCTGGGAGACACTAAATGTCCAAGGAATAGAACAGCTGCATCAGCAAGCCAGGAAAACGTGTCTCGATCTCTCTGTGTTTCTGTCTCGCTCTCCTCATTTTCTTATTATTGATGGCTCTTGTTCTCTGGGAACGGTGCTGCTCATCTCTGTGACTCGTGTGCCTGTTTCCTGCATGTGTGGTAGTAAGTCAAGACGGGAAGCACGACCCTGTCCCAGCATAACCATGAATTATTATGGACAGATCTGCTGACACTATGTATTTGCAGGTCTGTGTGTTTGTGTGTGTGCAGAGGACAGGATGGAGAGGACAAATTCCTCCCAAAATCACCTGGAAGAAAAGGGATAATCCGTTTTTTGGGATCTTTCTGCCCTCCCTCGATTGGGAACTTGTCGAGAATCTGCATCTGCGGGGAGACACAAGTAACGCAACATGTAAATGACATAATAGACACTACCAACTCATAATAATACTATCAATAGTGCAAAAGAGCACTGTTTAGATGCATGATTCACAAAATGATTCACAAAAAATAAGCTTAATACACTCTTAAAAATAAAGGTTTCAAGAGGTTTTTTCCCTGCAGTGATGCTATAGATAAACCATTTATGGCAATGCTATTTAAGACTTGAAACCCACTAGATGAAGACAAAAGGCAGAGGAGTGTTGAATGTTCTAAATAGCTTTAATACAATATTTTTTTTATAAAATGTTAGATGTATTTTATTATACAGGTTGGTCAATATATGCATATTAGTAAGCCATTCCAACTGCTTTTAAAAGAAAATTAAAAGAAGTGAATTACAAAAGTTGACCTAAAATACATTGTATGCCATTAATAAAATGTTTTTTTGCACAAACTCCCTCCAGCTTGAAAATGATGTTATTTTACTTTAAGGGTGCGTTCACACTTGTAGTTCGGTTCGTTTGGTTCATTTGGTCCGGACCAAAGAAGAAGAAAAAAAAACATTTGGTCCTGGTCCGATTAGCGTTCAGATTGGCAATTTTATCACCGAACCAAAAGATACCGAACCTAAAGGCATAGGGATACATTCACAACGTGATTGGTCAGATTTTATGACGTATTGCCTATTTTGAGACGGAACTTACCGAACATCCAAAACAGTGCTGTTTTCTGAGGTAAATGCACTCGTTGTGTGTGCGTAGCGGTGCGTAGCCTACATATGATGGTATTTTGGCCAGCTGGGAACTCTTGAAGAGCTTATAAAATGTGTAAAGTAGTCAAAACACCGGCGGGAATCCATCCGTCACACACAAATGATCTGCTGCGTGGAGACGCGCGTCTGATGCCTGAGATGGGCAAACTCGCGTCTATGACAAGAAAAACCGACATGCGTGAGGATTCTGTCCTTTTTAGGGTCTCGCCTTCCTGATTTTGGTTCGGTTACATGTCTTTGGTCCGTGTTGCGTTCATATATCATTCGAACCGCACCAGAGTTCGTTGGGAAGCGGACCGAGACCCATCTTTTCAGCGGTCTCAGACCGCTTGTTTGGTGCGCACCAGGGTTCGGATGGCAGCGTTCACATATGTTCAAATGAACCGCACTAACCGAGCAATCGCACCAGGGTTCGTTTTAATCGAACCAAACATGACAAGTGTGAACGCACCCTAACAAAGTATTTATCCTTTTTGAATTAGTTTTCAATGATTTATTTTAGGTCATTCTTCTTTGAACAGCAGAAGGAATGCAGTCCGAAGAATATCATTAAGAACGAAAATGGGATTCGTACTGGACCCTGAGGTATGCCAATGCCAGTGGCGTGCAGTGGTGTTCTGAAATGAGGAGGCACATTTTTTATTTATTTATGAATCAATGTAAATTCATGTGCATTACTCTTAACGCTGACACATCTTCCTTTTTAAATGAACAATACTTTCCATTGCATCAAAAAAGAAAACAAATACAATTCTATTTTGTAATTTTACATTAACAATGTATTGTAATAAATGTTCTATTTATCAAAACCAAGTCAATCTCATCAAGTTAAGTTTTTTAAGCATTTCTACATTCATTCCAAAATAATAACTAAAGGCTGTAACAATTGAAACAATATATTTTATTTGTGTATTGATGTTTTTCTTTTTAATTGTCAACTTAGGCTATTTTGGATCATGCTCCGTAAACACCGTCTGTCAAAGACACCAATTGTATTTTTAATTTCACCAAGCTGATTGCACTAAAAAAAAAAAACCCGAAGTCATCATGATTTCATTCCATTTCAAGTTTGATTTTGACGTGACATAAAGCAGTGATATCTAACTGGGTGATCTGTTTACTTACTTTTCAATTAGTCTTCCCTTTGATGACATAATTTGTTCATTCAAACTGACACGCAGAACGCGCACATCAACAAGAGGCAGGATTTATCGCACAAACCAAT
The DNA here is from genome assembly GCF_024489055.1 of Chanodichthys erythropterus. Classification (NCBI taxonomy): domain Eukaryota; kingdom Metazoa; phylum Chordata; class Actinopteri; order Cypriniformes; family Xenocyprididae; genus Chanodichthys; species Chanodichthys erythropterus. The sequence continues at coordinate 38,953,494 of NC_090232.1, read as the reverse complement.
CATATCCAATCATAACCAATTACATCCAATCATAGCGCGATGGAGACGTTGCCTCCACTCATGTGACATTCCCCCATTCATTCTCAATTACCCCCCACAAAACCCACCGCACGCTATAGGGGTCTAATGGTTTTCTATGAGTGGAAAGGGAGGCATGACTCCTGCTGTAACTCTACCTGCGGGTGTCGCTGTTGGACAGTGTTCCTTAAGAAATTAGAGTAACTTGCGCTCTTTTAATGTCATAATTTGTAATATTTGTGTTGTACATGTTATATGTAAAATGGATTATTTTCTCATCCTATTTTTTTTGAGGAGGGACTGCCTCCCTTGCCTCTCCAGAGGAAATGCCCCTGGCCAATGCCATAACCACACTCATAATAATGTTTTCTTAACATCATGTATTGAAATGATTCACAAAAATGAAATGCAACTTACTAGTACACTCTTAAAAATAAAGGTTTCAAAAGGGTTTTTTCACAGTCATGCCATAGATAAACCATTTATGGTTCTCCACAGTACATTTCAGTGAACAGTTCTTAAAAGAACATTTTTTTTTTTTTTTTCTTATTTTAAAATAATTTAATAATCTGTAAAACCTTTTTCCACTATAATCTTTTGTGGAAAGGAAAGGTTCAATGGATGTTAAAGGTTCTTCATGGAACTGTTAATGCCAATAAAGAACCTTTATTTTTAAGTGTGAAAGTGCTTTGATTTGGTCTAATAGGAAAAACACATATATTCTCCTTTCTATGCATAATGAAAAAAATCATGATCTCTGTTTAAAATCCCGAGCTTATGTTTCCTGAAAACCCAATCAATTTGTTCACTTCATTTTCGTCACTTTCCACATTTTTGCCTTTTGGGGATTTGAAGTACAAACAGCTGCAGATTACTTCTAAGAATCCCACAAACAAATGTAAATCTCAGTTCTACGAATTGAAAATAACTACTGGAAACCATCAACAGAAGCTGGAAGATTTATCATGAGCTGCTCCCATGCAAATGTGACCCTGTAAGAGCTCTTACTGGAAACTCCCGATGGGCTGTGCTCATTAGCAAGAAACATTTACAAGAACTGAGAGAATGAGTAAAGTTTAGAAGTAGCTGTTGTGGGAACCAAATTGCTGACCGTTACAATGAACAAAAGGATTAGGAAAAGATTACAAGGTTAAAGAAACTCTAAACAAAAATAAGCAATAAAAAGTTAACAAAGGCAGAGCTGTAGAATATATCATGATCAAAAATCAAAAGATTTTCCTGAGCCCACTATTTTCTGTCAATAGAATCTTTAGAGTCTTAAAGGGGTGATGAACTGAGAAATCAAATTTCCCTTGAGCTTTTGACATAAAAGAGGTCATCATACTTCAAGAATATCCTGTAAGTTTCAGAGCTGAAAACTTCCTTGTTAGTCCAATAAAAGCTTTAATTGACACCAGACCCAGCAAACAACAGGATTTACAAAGTGGGGATCTATGACGTCAAAGGGCAGCAAGCACCGCCTCTGCAGAAGAAGATCAACGCCTACTTCATCACTGCCCATTTAGCCCCGCCCACCGATTCGTGCATGACATGCAATAGAATAGGTAGCCTAAGTAACATAGGCCTACCTGGTGCTAAACCAGATCGAGCTACCAAGCAATAAACATGCCGTTGAGGATTACAAAATATTGGACTCGACAGCAACGCAACAACATGTACAGTAAGTAACTGTGTTAATTCTAATGCCTGATCTGATATTAATGATTCATGTACAGTCAGATGTTCTTTGTCTGTGTGTCAGTAAATCCATGACTAAACGTCAACTTGCGTTGTTTCTCTTAGTAGGATGAAAATAATCTGTTATTTAATTGTGATTAAATTATATAAAGAAAGCGATCAAAGAAAGCTCCCTTTGCAATCGTTGGAGCAGCGCAAGCTGAAGCTGTCAATCAAACAGCGCAAGTTTATTTGTGACTGACGTGCAAAACTCCCATTTTATTCAACAAAGCTTTTAGTTATATCGTGTTTGCACTGTTAGTGAAGATGAAAGCATTTGTTAGTGTACAGAAATTAAGTTGCAATGATGAGATCACTGCTTTCATGAGCTCAGCAACATGTCTGTGATCGGCTACATGCTCATTTCTGCAACATTTCATGCCACGATCTAAATACAATGCCATAGATCTAAATGTAACGCAACACTTTTCACGGTTAGTTAACCTTGAGAGCTGTAATAGTAAAAACGAGCTAAAAGAGAGAGTAATACTTGGCTATTTCATATGCAAAGATGTTAGCCAATCACAGCAGTGGGTGTTTACACTGAAGTCTCACAGAGACATGCCCCTTAAAGGAGCGTTCAAATCAGTGGGCTAAAATCAGGGTAGAAAAAATGCCTTTTATTTATAAATTATGACAATTTTTGATCTAAAAAGCATTATAACATTATAAGTGCACCCCAGGAAACATTATAAAACAATAAAACAACACACCACAGTTCATTAATTTTTAGTGATTTTTTTATCATTAATGTTCAGTGCAACATGCAATTCACAAATGAATTAATCAGTTGGTACAGTTGTTATTAATTAAGCCAATTGACCAACTGGTGAATCAGAATGAATTGAACACGAGTTACTGGTCTGTATCACAGACGTAATTAGTCAGACAACTCACTTACTCACTGAATCGGCTTGTACTCACTCACTCACTCACTCACACACTGAACCGAAGGTTAAGATGTCTGATTCAAAATGATCCAAGAAATATACTGTGTTGTGTGTACTTTTAAAACTTTAAATCTTAAAGGTGCCCTAGAACGTGCTAAAATGCGTAGATTCAGGTTGCTGCCCCTTTAATTGCTCGCGCTCCCCGCCCCCGAGCTCTCGACTCTCTCATTGTATAAACAAAGTTCACACAGCTAATATAACCCTCAAAATGGATCTTTACAAAGTGTTTGTCATGCATTCTGCATGCTGATCATGTGAGTATAGTATTTATTTGGATGTTTACATTTGATTCTGAATGAGTTTGAGGCTATGCTGCATGGCTAACGGGCTAAAGCTAACATTACACACTGTTGGAGAGATTTATAAAGAATGAAGTTGTGTTTATGCATTATACAGACTGCAAGTGTTTAAAAATGAAAATAGTGACAGCTCTTGTCTCTGTGAATACAGTAATAAACGATGGTAACTTTAACCACATTTAACAGTACATTAGCAACATGCTAACGAAACATTTAGAAAGACAATTTACAAATATCACTAAAAACCTAGTCTGATGATTCAGCTGTGCACAGATCCAGACATTACTGGCTGCTCTTGTGTAATGCCTTGAACATGGGCTGGCATATGCAAATATTGGGGGCGTACATATTAATGATCCCGACTGTTACGTAACAGTCGGTGTTATATTTAGATTTGCCTGTTCTTCGGAGGTTGATGAGATTTAAATAAGAAGGAGGAAACAATAGTGTTTGAGACTCACTGTATGTCATTTACATGTACTGAACTCTTGTTATTCAACTATTCCAAGGTAAATTCAATTTTCCATTCGATGGCACCTTTAAAAATGCGCATTTACAAGCTAAGCAAAATTTCTGTCAAATCTCACCAGTCAACTCAAAAACAAAATGCTGCAGGAAACATGGATTGAATTTTTAAATTTTTAGATTCCTTAAATTTAGAATCTTTAGTTCTAAAAATTGGACACATAGGAAAAAAGCTACAGGAAAGAGAGTTTGGAGGCTCTATTTCTCTTTGCTATCTTTCTAATAGGCTTTTAATGTCTCTCCCATGAGGCCTGTCAGAATGTATATTCTCCAGGTACAACAAGGTCAGACTGTGCAGCCAGGACACACCAGATGTGCAGTGTCTCTCTCTGTTTCTCACTGCTGGCCTTGCTGAAATATCTCCCCAAAACCCTCTTGGTCATGCTTGAATCCATGGCAATAAGTAATTGAATCTGTAATTGAGGGCACACAAGCATCAAACACATATGCAGCTAACCCCTGTGTTTATATATGTGGGGTCACTGGTGCACACTGATAGGGTTGTGAGGATCAGGGTCAGATGGCATGAAGAATTGGAGGCTAAAAACAAATCACGTCTCACAGATGTTAAACATCTTGCACTTACGTTTTCCCAAGACCCTGAATGATAATATCACAATATTTGTGCTTTTTACAGATTATCTGAGTCGCTATCAACCATAGCGAAACAGCACACATGTCTATGTTATTTTAAGACATTCAGCATATCTTGTTTATAATGTACACTACCAGTTAAAAGTTTGGAATCAATATGACTTTTATTATTATTTTGTTTGTTTTTTTAAAGACAGTCTGCTTAATATTTCTGCAGAAACCGTAAAGTAAAAATAAATTAATACAGTAAATATGCATTAAATTTATCAAAAGTCACAGTAAAATCTGTTAAATTAAATAAAAAATCCCCAAAATTATTGTCTCTCCAAAAATATTATCCAGCAAAAAAAAAAAAAAAGAGCTTTCTTGAGCAGCAAATCATCATATTAGAATGATTTCTGAAGGATCATGTGACACTGAAGACTGAAGTAATGATGCTGAAAATTCAGCTTTACTATCACAGGAATAAATGACATTTTGAAATATATTTTTAAATTTTTTTAAATTGTAATAATATTTTCTACTATATTTTTAGACTTCTTTCAAAAATATTAATGATTCCAAACTTTTCATCAGCAGTGTATAATGTTTACAATGTTTATCAGGTGTTTGTACACAATCGTGACTCTTAGAACGTGATGTTTTCCAGATTATACACATTTTGACCCTGTTGACACCTAGTATTGAATACCCTGTTTGAGAGCATATTCAAGATGATGCATATTTACACCATATTCACAAACAGTGACCTAAGTGGAATGATCAGTGTCTAACCAAAGAGAAATAAATAAATAAAATAACTTGTATGTAGAACTCTGGAGGTTGTGGAGGAGGAAAACAAGACATTCACTGCTCTGCGTGCAGAGAAAAACAGAACAGGGAAAAAAGATAATGCAAGGGGACATAAAATCAAGATACAGAGATAAAGAGAGGAGGAATGTACAAGGAAAGACATAATGAGAAATAGGAAAAGAAAATGAGATAAGCAGGATAAATAAAATGACAGTGAGCAGAAGAGGATAAAGAGGCTGGGAGAGAAGAGGAAACATAAAGATGTGAAAGAAACATGAAGATGTGGGTGAGAACAGACAGAACAAGGAGAAGTTGCTGTATTTCCCAACCACTGAGGCACCTGGAAGACTTCCTGAGTCTCCATAGCAACAGGGGGCGGGGAGAGAGGAGAACAAGCCAGTAATTGGGTGATGGTGTGCATGGAAGAGAATGGATATAAAGAATGGACACACACATATCTATACCATACAACATACCATCAACTTTTCAGATAGAGGGTTTGCGTTCAGTCTTCTGCATTGTCATATCATAAGCCTTTTCCATGTATCAGTTCCCATGATTTCTGCTAACTGAGCATGTGTGAAACGTGTCCATTCCCATATTACCTCTTGCGATATTATAGCAACAACCAACAGCATTATTCCAAATTACTTTGAGGCTGAATCTCACACAAAAAAGTGTAATATTTCACCCACAAATAATATTTTTTGTCTTTATTTTGGGGTGAAATGTGACTTTAAACATTTCTATTCTCCTATCCAACATGAGAGCGATTGTAACTCCACCAAATTCACAGCTACAATGTTTTGGGTGTTTGCCAGGGTGTTGCTATGCAGTTGCAGCAGTCATAAATAAATATTATTTGCTTTTTATTTTTGTGGTCAAATATTATTAAAAACATTTCTAGAGAGAGAGAGGGAGTCAGAAATAACTTATGAATTGATATGCTTAAAATGTCATATCACAGAGCTGCACCATGGGGCCCTATGTCAAATCCAGCTCCATGAGGTCTCCTATTCGATATGAGAGTGATTGTAACTCCAGCAAAGTCAGAGATAAATGTGTGAACCACATAAACCTCATGATTAGCCATTTCAAGGAGCTGCACCAGGGGGTCTCCTGGTAAAACATAGCCAAAGAGTTTGAGAATAATGCAGGAGAGTGAGCCCAGTCATGCAGCTCCATCAATGGGCTTATTCAAGTCAAAACTTCTATGTATATTTCATGACACTTAAAACTGTGATCCCTGCTATAGAGCTACACACAGAGGCTGCTCTGCAGCATTAAATTGGTTGTATTATACACCTTCATAGCATTTCTCCCTTAAGTCTAATGTTGTTTAAGGCTTCTTGCACCAAACATAGAAAGGAAATAACTTTTCTCCCATCTGTCTTGCTCCTTTCATACATCTGCACACGTCCCGTGACACAAATAATGGCAGTGGTCATGTGAACTTATTGCTAATGCTTGCTGATTGGGCTCATGTTGCATGATGTCATAAGCAACTAATTACACAGAGTTTAGTTTTTACAAACATTGACTTATTCTAAGTACAAGATGTCAGCTTCAAAGAAAAACTGTTTTCGAGGTGAACTGTGAAGTATTTAAAAACAGTCTTCAAAATTACTTGCTGAGTGAGTTTCAGCAGGGTGACAGAGTGACATGAAAAACTCTCACACGGCATAATCCACCTGGAACCATACAAAGTGTGCTCTGAGTCTGAACATTTACTCAATAATCTGCTTTTGCACAGAGAATTACAAAAATAAACTTTCATGTTCTGTGGAGAAAATGTAAGTGGTGCTTGCCGGTTCAAAATTCACCACTACGATGCTAGGGTGTTTTGGATGGATGCCAGGGCATTGCTATGCAGCTGATAGGGGTCTTAGTGCTTGCTAGGGTGTTATTTGCTATATAAATAAATTAACTAGCGAACAGAACTCAGGCAAACCGGAACATGGCAAAGAATAAAAACAAAACCATAAAAGACTAAAACAGAGCTAGAACAGAACAGAAACTCTCCACTCCTGGAAGGCACATCCTCGTGCCGTAACAAGTCAAACTGAGCCAATGACCCCGGACGACACCATAGGTCCTTGAGGCCAAGGCGAAGCCCTGGTGATGAGTGGTCGAGGTGAAGCCAGGGTGCTGGAGGATTGAGGACCAAGGCAGAGTCAAATTGAAGGCGGAGCCCAATAGAGCCGAAGGGGTGGAGGGAAGAAAGCACAGCTGAAGGCCCGGAAGTCCATGGCACAGGCAGAGCAACGACTGACCAAGAAGTAGCCGAAAGGATGAGGGAGGCCGGTGAAGCCATGAGGATGAGGGCCCCAGGTGAAGCCAAGGGAGGAAGAAGCCAAGGCGGATGTGACTGGCTGAGGTGGAGTGACAGGCTCAGAGGCCTGAGGTGGAGACAGGGGATCCTCGTACAAAGGCGGTGCTGGACTGGAAGAGTTGTTGGTTGGAGCCAACTGAGGAGGAGCCGAGGGACTGAAGGGAGCCAGTGGAGGTGAAGCTGAAGGACTGTCTGTCTTTGGTAAAGGAGGAGGGAGAGGGATGCTGGGTGGGAACATTAGAGACGCAGGACACTTGGAGCTGTGCAGGACCAGCAGAGATGAAGGAGACTTGGAGCTGGGTGGGACCAGCGGGGATGGGGAGACTATGCTCAAAATATTTCCCAGAGGCCAGATATAGCTGTGGGAGTATGGACGGGGCTCCACTCCATGCCCTCGTACTCCACTAGTATGTCCACCTCGATGGACGTTGGTGCCAGATCACATATCTGGTCAGACTCTCTGTGGGGTTCGGGCTCCAGGGCAATGTTAAGCTCATGAGTTGTCTCTGACACTGGCATTGTGGCAGGCACGGGCTCTGTGTCTGCGGTGGGCTCTGGCAAAGGCTCCGTGCAGTGGAGGAGGCAGCTGGCTGGGCTCTGGGTCAGGACTGGGGCTGTTAATATCATTCTCAGCGGGGCTGATGGTGAACTCAGATCCATTGTTCACCAGGGCTCACTCCACAAATGGGGTGAAATTCCCCAAAGGACCATCACCGGGCAGGCATGCCTTGGATCTGGCTGGTGTAGTAAAAAAACGCAAAGCAAGAAATCTGGGTTGTGGGTGAGGCAGGTCTAAGAAGTCCCTTGTGTGGTCCTTGAGGTTTCGCTGCTCCTGCTCTAAACAGAGCAACTGGACATCTGGTAAGTCCTTTTTTTTTTTTTTATTATTATCCTTTTTGGGGTTCAGTCTTCTGTCACTTTGTGTGGCTGTACTGATTGCACGACACAGTAAAATTCAATAAATTCTTTACTTGGAAACACACAGGAGAGACAGATTAATTAACAGAATTAACAACATGTGAGTAATATAAGCATTGACCATGGATACTAACTAGCAAACAGAACTCAGGTAAACAGGAACATGGCAAAGAATAAAACCAAAACAGAACTAGAATGTAGATAGGCTTAGATAGCTTGATCACTCATTCAGTGTAATTTGAGTTTTCACCAATATTTATAAAATAAGCAGGTCTGGTTGCTTAGAAAGGTAAAGGTAATTGCATTTGAGGTACCAAGCATGATAGGTTACACACTGAATGTTATTACTTACAGTTAGGAGTTTGTGCAAATCCCTGACTTCAAGTATTTAAGCAAAAGTAATGCCTTAGTGAGCAGCACAAATAATCAAAGGTTCCCTGTTTGGGTACAGAGAAATAAACCCTCTGGCTTTGGCGTTTCAGCCAGCTTGTATAAACTACTTTCAAGCTGATCTAAGATCAGCTCTTCCCTATGTAAAACACTAGAGTGCCTGTCTTAAATCAAGGTAAAAGGCGACTGGTAGCCAAAGGGTAAGAGTAGTTACACTGATCCAAGAACACAATAAATCCCCTGATTACAGCATTACGGGCAGCTTTATTGATTCCATTTGAGTAAACAGTGTGAGAGATGGAGTAAAGTGAAAGATAAAAAGAAAGAGAAGGTTGAGAGAGAGAGAAAGCTGTTTTCCTTGAATTATTCTGTTGGCTTGAGTTCCGACTGACAGGACACACATGGATACAATTGCACACAATCACAAAAGCACCTCCATTACATACATGAACACACACACATTTGTGGAACCTAATAGGGAATGCGACTCACTCCAGGCCTGCACACACACATACACAGGTTACTAATGGATAGTGTGAATCAAGTCCGGACATGCATTAGTGAGCACACTATCAGGTTTCAGGAGACATATGTGCACTTGGACTGACAACACACTTACACATATACACACTCTATATATACACAGATCAGGGATCTTTCTGGTAGGAAGCAAATCTAAAGGTTGTTCTGTGATGTCGAATGAGCAGCAGCCCAACATTAAGACAGACTACTGACTACTACAAAACCAGAACAAGTCAAATTTGCGACAGACCCCATCAAAATCTTGTGGGCTTTGTAGCCTTTCATCCATTTGTGTTCCCTTTGAGGTTATATATGCTAGTGTACTCTATGCAGTGACAAAATTCACTTTCAGCAGACAGATGCATCTAAAATTTCAGTCCATATCTGGCATGAAATTGGACCAAAAATACTGATGACTCAACCTGAGCTTCATATACTACAGATTTTTTTTCATCACATTACTAGTCTATTATGCTTACCAAGGCTGCATTTATTTGATCAAAAAAACAGTAATAATGTGAAATATTATTACAATTTAAAATAGCTATTTGAATATATTTTAAACTGTAATTTATTCCTGTGATGGTGTCACATGATCCTTTAGAAATTATTCTAATTTGTTCCTCAAGAAACATTGCTTATTATTATCAATGTTGAAAACACCACTTAATATTTTTGTGAAATGTGTGATACAGGATTCTTAGATGAATCATTTATTTGAAATAGACATTTTTTGCCACATTATAATTGTCTTTACTGTCACTGTCAGTCAATTTAATGTATTCTCGCTGAAAGAAATAAAACAATCCTACTAACCCCAAACTTTAAAGTAGATTTTTGACCAATCAAATGCTCTAGAATGAGATTGTCTCTCCTTCTGATATCAATTAATGATTCCTGTATAATTTTAACAAAATTCAATATTTTTTTTTCCACTCTGAAAAAAATATTCTTATTAACATAAATTTATGCTAAAACGTGAAAGTATCAATTTAAGTAACAATAATTTTACAATTTACACAGAAATTCATCCTGCTCATGTTTCATAAATGGCACTCAGTATGTTGATGAAACTGAAAATTTTTACCCTATCCAAACGCACCAAGATTAACCACAACGGTTGTCAGTTGCTTGGTTACCATTTCTATTATGCATTGGCTGTGACTTTATGTCATGAAGCATTTTGAAATAGTCTGAAATCTTCTATAAGTCATGCTGAACAAATTGTTCTTCCATTCCTCACAGCCTCCAATTATAGGAATAGCCCAGTTCTGTCATCATTACACACCCTCATGAAATTCCAAACAAAAAAGTGTCTTTAAATGCACTATTCCATTAAATATGTGATGGATTCTGACTAACTAAGCTCTATTGTAGGAATCAAACCCAAACTTTTGGTTACCAGCCTTGATCTTTTTTGCACCAACCCAAATTGCAACTTAGAGCTGAGGTCAGTCTGAAATTGTAACTTCAACCAAGACAAAGAGGGAATCCAATGCCCTTGATGTGACCCTAAGCCTGACCCCAAAGACCAGCCGAGGCGGAGCTGCAAAATTCTGTAGGTTGTGCAATGACAGATTGTCAGATGTTCTATGTGTCATCAGAGACGCTTGATGCAACATACGGGTCTGTTTTAAAATTAATCACACACTGACACACACATTCCCAAACATGTCACGTATTACTCACCTGTCTCTTGTTACACTGGGCGGATGTGCCTGAATTCCACCCACACACACACATACACACATATTCTACCAAGATCTGAGAATAAAGAGAGGAGCAAGCGAGCACTTTGGCACTGGCATACACATGAGTAACTGTGGGTGTCCACACCGATTATTTCAGCAGTATATGTAGGGCAGCCAGCAGTAGGGATGAAGACTTTTGGCAGTCTCGTCTGCCCACACCCAGATTTAGCCCCTGTTCTCCTCACTCTCTCCATATGAGGAGCCAGAACTGGCTTGAACCACGATGACAGCACCGCACTGACCTCAGATCAGTAATACAGCTCTGGTCTAGATACAGTTGTGAAGACACAATCAGGACACACTGTACTCTTATTGACTTTGGTACAGTGACAGCACTGCGGATGGCTACTACTCACTAGTTTAGTCTCACTGACCTGACAGGTATGAGGAACTGTGTTGAGTTGGATGAATACAGAAACAGGAGATTGGCATATGTCTTGGCAAAGAGTGGTTGCACATTCCGGTCACAATAAAAATATTTGAGAGCACCCTGTTATGGACAGAGGTGAAAAGAGTACCTGAAAACCATACTTGAGTAAAAGTACAGATACCTTAGAGCAAAAAACTCAAGTTACAAGCCCCCCATTCCAATACGACTTTAAAAGTAAAAGTCTTAAGAGTATCTGATTTTGACAGTATTTATGTATTTTACTCATATTGAATGTAGGCTCAAAGATGCACTATAGTTCTCGACACCTAAGAGACATACCAGTGAAAAATTGTGACTTTATATCTCCCAATTTTTACTTTAGGCCTATATCTTACAATAGGGCTGCATGATTCATTAAAATAATACCGAAATCGCAATAATTACTTGGTGCAGTTATCAAATTTTAAAAATTGTGCATTAAACACATAAATATATGCATTTTAGATTGACGAGTGTCATTGTGTCATTATCAGCAAATTATCCGGCGGTGTATGCAGCGTCTCTGAGTGGTAGTAGTAAATGTGTCGAATTACAATTTTATATCAAACAATATGACTTTAAATCTCGCAATCGTAACGTTGTTTCTCGCAATAGCAACTTTACCTCACAAATTTCACAATTCTCATAATTGTGACTTTATATCTCGCAATTTGACTTTAAATTTTGCAATTGCAGCTATGTGCGATATAAAGTCGCAATTACGAGGAACAATGTGACTTTATATATCGCAGTATGACTTTTAAATCTTGCAATTGTGATTTTGTTTCTCGTAAATGCGACTATATCTTGCAATTTTACTATAAATCTTGCAATTGCGACTATATCTCACAATATGACTTTAAATCTCACAATTGTGACTTTGTTTCTTATAATGGCAACTTTACCTCACACTCTTGCATTATCACTTTAAATTTCACAGTTCTCATAACTGCGACTTTATTTCTCATATTATGACTTTATATATCGCAATATGACTGTTTATCTTGTGATTTGACTTTAAATTTTGCGATTGCAACTATGTGATATATAAAGTCGCAATTACGAGAAATAATGTGTCTTTATCTCTAGCAATATGACTTTAAAGGGTAAAATTTTATCATCATTTACTCACCCTAATGTTGTTCTAAACTTTTGAATTTCTTTCTTCTGAACACAAAAGAAGATGTTTTAAAGAATGCTGGTAACCTTACATTTGACAGTAGCCATTGGCTTCCTACTATGAAAGTCAATGGCTACCGTCAACTGTTCGATTACCAACATTCTTTAAAATTTCTCATCTTTGGGTGAGCTATCCCTTTAAATCTTGCAAATGAGATTGTGTTTCTCATAAACACGACTTTATATATCATAACGTGAATATATCTTGCAATATCATTACTATAAATCTTGCAACTGTGACTTTGTTTCTTATAATAGCAATTTTACCTCACAATCTTGCAATATCACTTTAAATTTTAGTTCTCATAATTGCGACTTTATATCTGATAATGTGAGATTTTGCAATTGCAACTTTGTGAAATCTAAAGACAACAATTACGAGAAACAATGTGACAATGTGACATCTTGCAATATGACTAACTCTTACAAATTTATCATTTTAAATATTATATTTTTTTGTGATTTTATATGTTGAAATGTGACTTTACACCTCCAAATTGTTACCGTATATCGTACGATGTGACATTAGATCTAACTATTATGATTTTATGCGATTTATAGAGACTTATTTTAAAGTTTGTCTCACAGTTACCTTTTCTACACAATTTACCTTTTTTACTCTAAGATTAACCTGCTTCTATACACACGTTTAATTCAAGGAACAGAAAGAGGATGAAAAAATAACTAATTTACAACTCTTTTGGTGCACGAAACCTTGACTAACATTATCAGTGAACTTTAGGGGAAAAAAATAAAATGATACAAAAGACAGTAGGCAGTGGACCTTGAAAGAGCTTCACACAGAAAAAGAAGCTCAGAACATGCTTTGTTGAATGTCTACTACAGCAAGTGAGAGAAAGAGAGAGAAGAGAACATGTGTGTGTATATATATCAGTGTGTGCCAAGGGACTTCCCCTGGGAGAGTGGCAGTGCCCAAAGTAAGTTTGCGGTTTTGTGTAAGTGTGATTGCGTGTGTGTGTGTGTGCATGTGTGTGTGTGTATTGTAACCAGGTGCAGAGAAAACCCAAGCAAATCTGGGTCACCCAAGAAAACCCAACACTTCTCATACCCTGGACATATAAATGCAATCTGATCTCATTCCTGCCAGCGACATAATTACATATTCCACATCTGTACATCACAATGACTATATACATACAGAAACAGTGCTTCAAAGTCAGACACAATTATTATTCTGAGCATCTCTGAATAATTTCCATGTTTTGTGCCAACTAGGCTAACTTCAGCACAAGGGATCAAACGGAGGGACGTGCCCATCCCAGCGACAGCGTGTGTGTAAATTGTACAGTGAAAACTCCAGAGGGAAGAGTTTAAACAAACAGAGTCCTCCCTTTCATAGAAAGACTTCTACAACTAACTCAGTTTAAAGCTGGCTTCCCGTGCACACCCTTCCTTTTGGGGTTTTGTGTGAGAGTTTGGCCGAATTTTAGACCAAAGAGAGATTCATTTATTTATACTGAGCGACCTTATTCACAAGATTTATGCCACACAACTTAAACAACTTTATCAAGCGACTAAAACATTCCGTAACAGTGTGTGGTAGGTAACAAGGAGTCGATAAATATATCCCAACATTTACACAATGTTTCATGTCAAAAAAACCTAGTGAGATACCTAGACAACATTTTAAAGTCACCATGAAATAAAAAAAAAAAAATATATATATATATATATATATATATATATATATATATATATATATATATATTTGCCGTTTTTTAATAGAATATTGATTTAAATTATTAAATGATTTATCCATTCCCATATAATTTTTTTTTCAATTCACGTGTCCTCTTAATCTTCAATCAAAATATCTTTCCCTTCCTCTTGCAGCGACAGCAACCTGTCACTCACATGAGATCGACTAATAGCAAACAAAAACCATCCAATCAATTCCCCATGGACAAAACCAGTCCTGTTCTACACTTCTTCTTGTTTATGGAGGCATTTCACTTGTATATACGTCACAATAGGAAAGAAAAGACCATCACAACTTCCTTTTGATGCCAATTCTTAAGACATAATATGGTCCAGACACAAAAGCTGTTCCAATAATTAAGCCAGCAACCTGCTTTCTAAAATTCCCCATTTTGGCCTAATTTTAAGACAACATCACATGTATTCTTTGCAGAGAAGACAATAATCAGAGTGGGAAAAAAATCAAGAAATGTTAATTATACTTATATTTCAATAAACATAAGTAAAGTGGCATGTAAAAGTATGTGAACCCCTTGCAGAATCTGTGAAAATGAGAATTATTTTAATAAAAAAAGAGGGATAATAAAAAATGCATGTTATTTTTTGTTTAGTACTGTCCTGAGTAAGATATTTTACATAAAAGATGTTTGCATTTAGTTCACAAGACAAAACAATAGCTGAATTTATTAAAATAACCCCATTCATAAGTATGTGAACCATTGATTCTCAATACTGTGTGTGGTTACCTGATGATCCACGACTGTTTTTTTGTTTTGTGATGGTTGTTCATGAGTCTCTTGTTTGTCCTGAGCAGTTAAACTGAGCTCTGTTCTTCAGAAAAATCCTCCATGTCCTGCAGATTCATCAGTTTTCAAGCATTTTTGCTTATTTGAACCCTTTTCAGCAGTGACTGTATGATTTTGAGATCTGTGTTTTCATACTGAGGACAACGGAGGGACTCAAACTCAACTATTAAAAAAGGTTCAAACATTCACTGATGCTCCAGAAGGAAACACGATGCATTAAGAGTCAGGGTGTGAAAACTTTTGAATTCAAATATCAAGGTAAATTGTACTTTACTTGTAATTTTTCTGCCGGGAAACATGCAAGTATCTTCTGTTGCTTCTGAAGGGCAGTACTAAATGAAAAACAATGATATTTAAACAAAATAAGAAAAAATTGTGACTTCTTCATCATGTTCAAAAGTTTTCACCCCCAAGCTCTTAATGCATCGTGTTTCCTTCTGGAGCATCAGTGAATGTTTGAACCTTTTTTAATAGTTGTGTTTGAGTCCCTCAGTTGTCCTCAGTATGAAAACACAGATCTCAAAATCATTCAGTCACTGCTGGAAAGGGTTCAAATATGCAAAAATGCTTGAAAACTGATGAATTTGCAGGAGCTGGAGGATTTTTCTGAAGAACAGAGCTCAGTTTAACTGCTCAGGACAAACAAGAGACTCATGAACAACCATCACAAAACATAAAAACAGTCGTGGATCATCAGGTAACCACACACAGTATTGAGAAACAATGGTTCACTACTTATGAATGGGGTTATTTTAATAAATTCAGCTATTGTTTTGTCTTGTGAACTAAATGCAAACATCTTTTATGTAAAATATCTTACTCAAGACAGTACTAAACAAAAAATAACATGTATTTATTATTATTACTCTTATTTTATTAAAATAATTCTCATTTTTTACAGATTCTGCTAGGGGTTCACATACTTTTTCATGTCACTGTATAAATAAAAATAGCTTTATATTTAACAATATTTTTCATGGTATTTTTATGTTTATTACAGTTAACAAACATAGTTAGTTCAAACAGTTCAGAGTCAATTGGAATTAATACATTTTAGGGGGCATGGAGACAAAGCACCTGGGTGACGACCTTAAACAAAGCATGCAAATGAATTATACAGTTTTAGCAAGAATAGCTCTGGAAGATTCTGGAATTTCACCAGCCCTAATCCAATCATCATACCTATACAGCTTCATTATCATAGAGATAGCAGCCACTACTTCAAACAATGAAGTGAGCCCTTAAATACAAAAGGTGATAGCCTCAGTTACCAGGCTCGTTTGAGAAGGTATAGAGATATAAATAGCACTGACTAATCAGATGAACTGATTTGTCACATAGAGAGGCACGCCCAATCTTAATTTATGGGTGCAAATGTGCACAAACATTTCTGTTCATCAGCAGATTAATCCTTTTATTATTATTTCATTAAAAAATTGACGAAATAATAATCAAGATTACACTACCAAGTCATCATCTGCATAAATTTCATTTTAAATGCAACTTAATAGATCTGGGTAAAAAAAAACAAAAATGAGATTTACATCATTGACCCCTACATTAAACAATGACTATCTGACAAATTATTGCATGTAATGTAGTCACTCACTGCAGCTTGTGTTAGTTCACATATAATCTCAGTTGTCTTCTCCAATCTGTTCCAAAACAGCTTAGATGTTGTCCATGGCACCACCTCTGAATGGAAGGGAAATTATTTACTATATTTATTCTAATAGCTCATAGGCTGGTTTCAGTCGTATACTAGCTCAAAGCTTGTTTGTGCGGCAGTTCAGACTCAAAGTCTATGAAAACATCAAAAGACATCAGAGAGGTGGTCAAAAGCCCAGAGTCTGGCAACAACACAGAGAAATGCACAATAAACCCACATTCAGACATGTGAGTACACACACCAACATGACCACAGCCACAACAGCAAACACATCAAAAGAGTCCCACTTCATTACTAGATCCATCACAACACTGGCACACACGTCCAGATCACACATCCTGTTACACAAAACTTTACATCCAAAGTTTAGCTTTGAAAGCTCTCCAATTATGTTTCATTTAAGCATTCAGCTTTGTCTCAGATGTTTTGTTGGGAAAAATAACAAGTGAAACAAATCCTGGTTTTAGTTGATTTCACAACTTGGTCGAGCTGGTCTTTTGTTTTTAGCATCAAGTATAATTTGGTTATGGAAGAATTTAATGACATATATAATAATAATATATAGATATATAATATATAAATAAAATTAAACAAAATAATTGAAAAAAATAATAAATCAAATAAACATTAAATAATAAAATTAAATAATAATAATTGTAATATTTTTTATAACTAAATATTTTTTTTAGAAATAAAATATAATTTTAAATAATAATATGATAAAATATAAAAAAATAAAAAGATAGTACTTATTAAAAATAAAATAAAATAATAAAAATAAATAATAAATAAATAAAATAGCATGAAGTCCAGATAATTTAGTTATAGAAATTAAACAAATTTAGTTACTTAGTGAAAAAGATTTGAGTTCATACTGTAATGATAAAGATTTTGTGTGTGTCTCTCTCTGGTTGGTTCTGAAACCCAAACATAAAATAAAGAGTTAAGTAAAAAATAACTACAGTAGGATGCAAACCTCCTTCTAAATGGACTGCACACTAAATTTAGTCTCTCTTGCTTTTCTTGCTTGCACAACTCTGGCCTCAGATCAGGAGCCAAGGGCAACTTCTCTCTTCACCACAGGCTCAAAACCCTCCATTGTCCCTTTGAGCACAAGGCCAGTGTGTCTCTGAAGTGTAGGTGTCGGTCTCCTGACTACAACTCGACCTTGCTCATGAAACAAGCCTTTATCCAGCTTTAACAATCAAGCTCCTTCTTCCCACACTGACATCAGTACAGTAGGCAGAGTGGAGCGTCCCTGAACGCCCCCAAAATGCTGAGGCCTTGAGTTACCTCAGCCATTGGTGCCTTTGGCGTTCCTGCACAGCCTTGTGGTCTAGACACCCATTTTGGACTTTCAGGCCGGGCCGGGCCGGGCCTGGCTGAGCTGAGCTGCCTACGCATTCCCAAATCTAGATTGAATGACCCTCCATTTGCCTGAGCACGAACTGGGGGAGATCATCCAGTGTCAGACAGATGTCTGTTCTGTTCTGAATCATTCAGAGGTCCAAAGGGTGGTAAGAAAAATAGAGCAGGCGAAGCTTCAGCTGCACATATCTATATCAATGATAATGTATAACAGACCTGTGTATAAAGGGAAGTGGAAAAAGGCATCCAATATTATCAGCACTACATATTTGGGATAGTGTTGTACAGTGGTTGTAGATGTAAACTGTCTGATCATTTGCAGTATGCCTAAAACATTTTTAAATATAATAATAAATTAATTGTTTCTCACTTTTAACAAATCCAGGTGGGCACCTAAAGCTCAAAAATTTCCCCATATCCACAAAACCAAGGGTTTTCAGGTTTTTAAGGAAATGCAGCCGTCAAACGAATGAAGTTCCAATATGCACAACATCAAGAGCATCTTAGTCAATGCATGTTAAATCCTGCAGTCAGCTAGTCTTGGTTTGGTCTTGGACAGATTAGACTTAGTGCAGCTGACAGAGTCAGCTTAGATGAGAGGAAAATGCAAAGCAGATGTCTTGATGTTTTGTCAGGTGTATTATTGTCCTTATCCCCATCTCAACCAGCTTAGCAGCCCACACAATGACGCTCTTTAAATGGATATTTCACCCAAAAATGAAAATTCTCTCATCATTTACTCACCCTCAAGTTGTTCCAAACCTGTATGAGTTTCTTTCTTCTGCTGAACACAAAGAATGTCAGTAACCAAACAGTTGATGGGCCCATTGACTTCCATAGGATTTTTACCCATCAACTGTTTAAGAAATTTATAAAACAGACTAGTCAGCAGGTTGTCTGTATGACTAGTCAAATAGTTGCTTGCTATGTTTTAAAGAAGTCCCTTATATAACAAAGGCTGCATTTATTTGACCAAAAATATAATAGAACAGAAATATTGTGAAATATATTATTACAATTTAAAATAACAGTTTTCTGTTTTAAAATGTAATTTATTCCTGTGATGCAAAGCTGAATTACTCCAGTCTTGGGTGTCACATGATCCTTCAGAATCATCATTCTAATACTGACTTGGTGCTCATGAAACATTTCTTATCGTTGAAAACAGTTGTCAAGTTGAACACAACAATTGAGTAGCCAGCTGCTGGATGACTAATCAAAAGCATCCTGACTCATCCCTAATGCTGTCAGATCAGCAGTTTGTTATCCTTTTCCTAGTTTCTTGACAATTTGTTACGGTTCATTGTATTACATTTCTCTGACCTTCTTCCTAAAACAAAAATAGGTTAAGAACAGAACACAAATTTACAGTGAGGGTGAGAAATACAGGATGAATCACCTCATGCATAATGCAGGTGTCAGGACTCTGCAGTGCTGTACAATAAGATGAAGACCTGAGCATAGTACAGTACTGGAGCACTGCCAGTGTACTTGACAATGAGACACACCCACCTCCTCTAAGGAGTATGAGAGGAGTAACCTATGCAGCAGAGGTCACCTCTTAACATTCTGCTCACAATACTTCATTCTGTACCTGCATATCCTTATGGCATAGAGAATCCACTGTAAGTCTCCAAGCTTTGAGACAGATGCAAGCATCCATTTACCTAACATCACAAAATTGCTTCTAGTTCACAGTTTAAAATGGTGTGTTTTTACTCTGAGTTAGCTATACATAAGCTCTGTGGGTGGCTGCTCCGCAGAGACCAAAGAGGACAAAATAGACCTGAAACTTCAAACAAGAACCTAGAAGTACAAACAATACAGGCTTCCTGATGTACACCCACCCCTTATGAAAACTGACCATAGAGCTTGCATAATAACCATAGTTTACTGTGCATAACCATTGGCAAAACCATCATCACAATTTTTAGATCACTGTAGCTATGGTTTCTACAAAACAGTTTTGGCTCCACATATAGGCACAGTGCACAAAACATGCCTATACCTACTATTCACTACATTGTTTTCAGCTCAGGTAACACTATTTGCATTAAAACACCAACATTTTTCTCCTTGACCTCAAAACATTTGAAAAAAAAAGAACTTCCATTTTTGTTAGTTTCACTCAAACCATCCTTGTTCACATTACTTAAAAAACTCATGTAACTACATGAACTTAATTTAATCAAATTGCTTCTACTATAAATGAGTATTGTTAGCTTTATTAAAGTGCAATATGTAAGAATTTTGCAGTAAAATATCCAAAAACCACTAGGACAGTGTTATATATTTTATTCACTTGAGTACTTACAATATCCCAAATGTTTCCAACTTTTTGTAAATCGTGAGAAAATTGCAATTTTAACCAAGGCTCCGGGACGTGTGAGGAGTCGCCTGTCAATTGCGTCATACCCGTATTACCCTCGGTTTCCATCTTTATTTTGAAGAAACCATGGAAACACCAAAGATGCTTTAATATATTACATGTTTTAATAGGCAAGGGAACAACTGTTTTGATATATTTATAGACAGAAAACTAATTATTGTTATATAGCTCAACACATTTAGTCTTATTGTTTAAATCTAATTTTCTTGATTTTTTGCGAGTACCATGCTTTACCCCGCCTCAGAGAAAAGCACTATTTTGTGAAGTAGATAACATAGTATAATCAGATGCAGCTTTATTTTTAGTAACAGTAATACAGCATTTTCTCCATCATACAATACGTTTTAATTGCATGCCATTTATCAACACAAGCCGTCCAGCATTTAATATGATAATCTAAAATCTTACTGCAGTGTGTAACAGTGTCCCACAGCCGCCGCCGAGCGAACACACAGAGTAACGTTATAACGTTATATTTTCAACACAGTCAAATGTATCTAATAAACAGAGCTGTGTTACCTCATACTCATGACCGGAAATGCGGAAGCGGCGCCGGCGACTGTGTGGCATAATAAAAGTTCCGCTGCTCGCAGCGTGTGTTGCGCAATCGCTCCAGCGGCCTCGTTCAGCTCCCACAACACTCGGTCCTGCTCTGCTTCATACTACAGTAATGTTAATAATCGCATCCATGAACATGATTTCTGCCTGAGGAGTCCTATTATTTTCCACCGGCTGTGAGGTAAAGACCACATGTCCCCAGATTCCGCGCTATAACTTGGCATCATCAAGCTACGCCTTTATTTTGAATAGGCCTCTAGCGACCTCTAGCGAACAGAAAATATTACATATTGCACATTTAAGTGTTTGTTCAGTCAACCTAACATTGCTGAGTGAAACGCACAAATTAATGATGACAACTAACAGAGCAGTGGATCCGTAGTTTCCAGCATTCTTTGCAAGGAATTGCATTAGGAGAGTAAATTTAGGGATTAAAGTGTAATTTTATGTGTTTTTCAGTAAAGGGAAAGATGTTGTTATTTTTTGTTAGTGTTTAATGTTCAGTTATGTTGGACATTTAGAGGAGTTTCTGTAATGTTCACCATTATGCAGAAGAGTGGCGCCTGTGTTTACGGTGTGAGCTCTCATATACACATTAAATAATAATATGAAAATGAGTTTGTTCAACACGTTATTTTTTGAGTGCAAATAGTTATTTAATAAGGTAGAATAAGTCAAATGTGTTCACATTACGTAATGAACTAAATATAAATTTAACATTATTAAGTAAACTGCACATATAAAAATTATGTAACAGTGACAAATTCAAATGATTTGTATTTACTCAAAATAATTTTGTCAACTTTACTTGAATCTCTTTTGTTCATACAACTAAATTGTTATATGTACAAATTACTCAAGTTGTGTGGAACCACTTGACGCTGCTTTTTTAAGTAAATCCAACAATTCATTTTTTTGAGTGAACATAGTAAACTTGCTCGGTAGCTCACCTGGTACAGCACTTGTGATGCAAAGCGCTGAGGTACGAGATATGAAAAATGAGCATTCACCAGTTCCTGCAGTTATATTACTAATGTAAAAGCATTATTAATGGGCTCTCTCTTTTAAACAGCTTTCAGAATCTCTTTGTGCTTTTTTTTCTCTTTTTGATTCTTTGAAGACAGTGGTAGCAAATACCAAGCCTAACCACAGTTTTACTCCATGGTAGGCTATTACACTGTAAACTATAGTTACCATGGTAAATGTTTGTAAGGGATAATTAAAGGATGTTCTAGAATATGATGGCCTTTGTCCGTACAATTAAGCAAAAACTTGCAGATGTCTCACATTTGGGTCTGCACGTATGTTTGGATAATTAAAGACCTCAGCTCAGCTAACAAAAAATTAGCAGAATGAAAGCGCAGGGCCTTATTCTTGGCCAGCATGAGTGATTTTATTTTAAATGAACTGTGGAGCATTAGAGAATGGTTAAACAGTGTTTAACCAGTGGTCAGTGTGTATGGGAAGCTTTTAAGCATAGTTCACTTGTTTAGCTTGGAGTTCAACTACATTTCTATACACGCAATGCTAATGCTAACCAAGAGCGCATTGGCGGTAACGCTGAAAGATAATGAATTCTTAAATTGATGACAACAAAACCATCCATAGGCACATTTAAGAAATGTTTATTGCTCCCGGATTCTCCCTGATTCAGCTGTGGTTCAGATGAATGCAGAAAAGTGCTGAATGTGTTAAACAGTATTCACAATATTACCATTAATATGTGCATTTAGAGTAGATGTACACTTTAAACATTTTTCACATTCATTAATTAATATACACTATTGTTCAAAAGTTTTTGTTTTTAATGTTTTAAAGAGTCTCATACTCACCAAGGCTGATCAAAAACACAGTAAAACAGTAATATTGTGAAATATTGTTACAATTAAAAATGAGTTCTTTCTATATGAATATATTTTAAAATGTAATTTATTACTGTGATGTAAAGCTGAAATAACAGCATAATTACTCCAGTCTTCAGTGTCACATGATCCTTCAGAAATCATTCTAATATGATAATTATCATTTCTTCTTATTATCAATGTTGAAAACAGTTGTGCTGCTTAATATTAAATCGTGATACATTTTTTAGCATTCTTTGATGAATAGAACTATTGAAAGAACAGCATTTATTTTAAATAGAAATCTTTTGTAACATTATTACGTTTGATTCATTTAATGCATCCTTGCTGAATAACAGTATAAATTTCTTTCAAAATCTTACTGACCCCAAACTTTTGAATAGTAGTGTACTATCCAAATCCAAACATGAGTGTACTAAGCCCCTAAACTACAAAACTACTAAAGCCATAAAGCACAGCCGGGTGCATTATTTATACATTCTTAGAATGATCTGAAACATCTGCTGACACTTCATAAAAGGCACATCCCTCTTCCTAGCGTTTGTTATTGTTCTTGTCATCTATCCCATGGAGAGGCAGGAATTTAAGAGGAGGGAAGTGATTGACTGGGTTAGTCGCCCTCAAAGCTTATCAATGGAGGCTTTGACTTCATCTCTCTGCCCTGTACACAACATGGCCGCCATCAGCTCCTGTGTTAAACACTGGAGTCTTTGAGACATAACATTAACCACTAATAACCTCAACAGACTGTAGATATGTAGAACAGCCCTGGGGGAGCCCCAAACTCCTTACACTCACAACTACAAAAAAAAAAAAAAAAACATATTCCACACACAAATACATCCGTCCCTAACAAAAAATGTACTGAGGAACAGCGTACCATGGTACAGTGATGGTAAAGATGTTAATGTATATTGATGTATATCATAGAACCAAATCATAGCCTTTTTTTATAAACCATGGTATATATTGTACTTTAAAGAATAAAATAGCATTAAAATGTTGTTTTAACCAATCAATTTCCATGAATTTTCAAGATTTTATTTATTTGTATTTATTTATTTATTTATGTATTTTTGCAGGGATTGTAACCACAAAGATGAATTTTAAGCTGATAAAATACAAAACTTAAAAAAGTTAGTTTTATTGATTTCCATGACTTTTTCAAGTCTGGACAACACAATTTTTAAATTACCTGATAATTCCAGGTTTTTCATGACTAGGAAACCCTGCAAATTAAGTGGCATCACCCTGTTACCTTGTCAAAAAACAAGGTTTTCCCATTATACTTATCCAAAAATATGGCACTACTATGGTTTATGTTTAAAAAATATATATATATCACCATGGTTCAAAAAGCTCAGTAAGTTTTTTATATAATATTGTAATACTTTTATTAGTAAAAGACACATAACAATTGATCAAAAATGACAGTAAAGACAGAAAGGATAGTTACAAAAGATGTCTATTTCAAATAAATAATGTTCTTTTGAATCAAAGATTACTGAAAAAAAAAAAAAAAAATTATCGTGGTTTCCACAAAAATTAAGCAACTGTTATCAACACTGAAAATAATAAGAAATGTTTCTTGATCAGCAAAATATCATATTAGAATCATTTCTGAAGTACCATGTGACACTGAAGACTGGAGTAATGATGCTTAGAATTCAGCTTTGCCATCAAAGAAATAAATTATATCTTAAAATATATTAACATGAAAAAAAAAAAGTATTTTAATTTCTAATAATACTTCACAATATTACTGTTTTTACTGTATTTTTGATCATATAAATGCAGATTTTTTACTTAAAAATTTTACTGACCACAAACTACTGTACCAATTGTACAGACATGCTCACAGAGACATGCTTACACTGCAACTAAATGTGCACCGTCATCCTAACCCTATACACGTCCTCACACACCAAAACACACATGATCTTTCTTCCCAGACTTTACAGAGGGGCCTGCTGCACCTGAAGGGTTGGGTGTGAATGCTGTCTTTCCTCCATTCTGCTTCCAAAGCAAATACTGTTATTGGCAGCGGTGTCCTGAGAGCTCTGTTGCAGAGTTAGACTTTAATTTGTAAAATACACCCATAAATGTCATTCAGCATAACCCCTTGGCTGCGGCCAATAACGCATGCTACATTAAACAGCATTAGACTCATATTACATTCTTTCTTCTTATTATTATTAATTTTCCTCTACCTTGCCACTGCTTTGTGAATACAAAATACACTATTATTAATGTTCATACTAATAAAGCACATTTAAATGTAAGAAAGAGGGAGAAATAGGCGTGCAAATGTAGCGCTGGCTTGCATAAGACCAACATTAAAGAGACATTAAAACTCAGTGCTGAGGTGAAACCTGAAAAAAAAAATTATATAAAAGTAAAAGAATACAGAGAAAGTTCGCAACTGCTAAACTTAAGTAAGCATACCTGAAGGTCAAAGAATTTACTGTATCTTCTGTAGATGACGTGGGATGTGGAGTCAGAGTATGTGACATTGATGAGATACACCTGAAAAGAGAAAAAGACAAGAAGACAATTAGATTCTCTACAAATTAATCTACAGTTTAGTTATGCATTTCAATATAATGCAAGTTTCCACCACACTATAATGATAATTAGTTTATTCAGCGTAGTGAAGCCTTGCCTCCATCAACATCCATTAAAAAAAAAAAAAAAAACAGCCTCTAGTCTCCTTCCAGTTAGCAGGCGTTAATCTTTTTTTTTGCTTAGCTTACTTTTTTTGCTTTGGGCTAGTTGACCCAAAAATGAAAATTATACCATGATTCACTCAACATCAAGCCATCCTAGGTGTATATGACTATCTTCTTTCAGACAAACACAATCAGAGATATATTTAAAAATATCATTGCTCTTTCAAGCCTTATAATGGTAGTGAAGAGGGGCAGACTTTGAAGCTCAAAAAAGTGCATCCATCCATCATATAAAATAACCCATACGGCTCCAGGGGGTTAACAAAGGCCTTCTAAAGTGAAGTGATGAGTTTTTGTAAGAAAAATATCCATATTTAAAATGTTATAAATTAAAATAACTAGCAAGTCAACTTGCGCCAAATGAGTAACCCCTGACGCAATGTATGACGCAGGATGTAGGAGTATCATAAGCTTAGTCGTCTCTCATGGTTTAAAAAAATAGGGCTGTGCAACAAACTCAAGCTCCTCTTCTCTTATATCAAAATCCTCCAACATTTCTCTTTAAAAATTCTCGTTTTAGACTTCATATTCGTGACTGGTGTTTTGCTTTGCTCTGCTCTATCCTCTGCGCTTCCACAAAGTTAATAAAGATTTAAACATGGATATTTTTCTTACAAAAACCCATCGCTTCGCTTCAGAAGGCCTTTATTAACCCCCTGGAGCCATATGGATTACTTTTTAATGGATGGATGCATTTTTTTTTTTTTTTGTGCTTCAAAATCGCGAGCCCCATTCACTACCATTATAAAGCTTGGAAGAGCCAGGATATTTTTAAATATATCTCCGATTGTGTTTGTCTAAAAGAAGATAGTCTTATACACCTAGGATGATGGCTTGAGGGTGAGAAAATATGGAATAATTTTCATTTTTTGGTAAACTAACCCTTCAAAGTGGCTTTGAGAGCAATCTTTTCCAGCTGATGAATGATGAAAACATTGACATCCAATCACAATTCATTCTGCTTTAAAGAACACAAGCATTTAAAGGTGCCCTAGAAGAAAAATTTAATTTACCTCGGCATAGTTGAATAACAAGAGTTCAGTAAATGACATACAGTCTCAAACTCCATTGTTTCCTCCTTCTTATATAAATCTCATTTGTTTAAAAGACCTCAGAAGAACAGGCGAATCTCAACATAACACCGACTGTTACGTTACAGTCGGGATCATTAATATTTACGCCCCCAATATATGCATATGCCAGCCCATGTTCAATGTATTAGACAAGGGCAAAACGTCTGGATGTGCACAGCTGAATCATCAGACTAGGTAAGCAAGCAAGAACAATAGTGAAAAATGGCAGATGGAGCAATAATAACTGACATGATCCATGATATCATGATATTTTTAGTGATATTTGTAATTGTCTTTCTAAATGTTTCATTAGCATGTTGCTAATGTACTGTTAAATGTGGTTAAAGTTACCATCGTTTCTTACTGTATTCACGGAGACAAGAGCCGTCGCTATTTTCATTTTTAAACACTTGCAGTCTGTAAAATTCATAAACACAACTTCATTCTTTATAAATCTCTCCAACAGTGTAGCATTAGCCATTAGCCACAGAGCACAGCCTCAAATTCATTCAGAATTAAATGTAAACATCAAAATAAACACTGTACTTACGCGATTAGACATGCTGCATGATGAACACTTTGTAAAGATCCATTTTGAGGGTTATATTAGCTGTTGGAACTTTTTTTATGTTGTTTAAGGCAAGCGCAAGCTCTTGGGGTGTGGAGCACCAGATTTAAAGGGCCACACACCCTGAATCGGCTCATTTCTAATTATGCCCCAAAATTGGCAGTTAAAAAAATGAATTAAAAAACTTCACAGACACATTCAGGGGACACCTTAGACTTATATTACATCTTTTAAAAAGAAGTTCTAGGACACCTTTAAAGTGTCAGACAGTCAACAAAACTGCAGCGCATGCTTATAATAAACAGGATGTTATCTTGTATTGATGTGGATGTCAATGCAGTTTTATCATTCTTGATAAACGGGTCTTAACCAGTATGTGCACTCAAATGCTTCTAGCTACACAAGTCGTTACATTCAGTTCTGAAAGCAATTCATAGTGCAATATTAACACAAATTTACTTATTATTATCATAATTTATTGTTGTTTTGTTTTATTGCAACATTCTAACCTGCAAAACTCGAACCGTGATATATATATAATGACATCACAGCATTGAGCAGTCAGTGGAAACGCCACTGTAGAGTCAGGGACAAGTATTTCCTGCACATATACAATACCTAACAAATCCAGCTCTATTGTCCTGCAAGATAAATAAAGATCAGAAGTGTAGTTCCTTCACAAGGCCACCAACAGACAATATGACATCATGCAGAAACCGAGCACTCGGTGGAAACGATGAGGGGAACTCCTGTTTGCAGGAATTTCCCCCTGGACGGGATAATTGCAAGGTGCGTCTGTACCAACTCAGCAGAGGATAGGACAACTTCCTCTGTCCTTTAAACACAGGACATATGCGATCCATCTTTCATGACACACAGTGTACATCTAAGTGACCACATTTCAGCATAATATTCTTGTGTAAAAGCACACAGGAACTGATCATAAAAATATTTTGACCACAGCTCTCTAGCATCAAGCTTTTGAATAACTGTCCTACCAACTGTGGGCTGCGGGACAATGTGTTGACATCCTCACTCCAGGGTCTAAACACAGTAACGTCAAGCCTGTTCAAGGTCCTCTCTGCTGAGAGCAGCATGTCTGAGCTGATTTTTGAAAGCTGTATTTGTGACACTTGGGATCTAACAGCTTTGAAATTTTGCTGTGATCTCCAGTGATCTCCTGTCAACTGGCCAGCATTCTGCATAAAGTAGACACATAGTATGTGTGTCTTTGAATGTAATGTGCATGTGCATTGAATGGCTTGTTTTGACCCTAGATGTGCACGAGACAATACATCAGTAAGCATTGCCACATTTTTGCTCAGCATTGCATAGTATTGCATGTCTTTTTACCATGGTTACCACCAAAATACCAGTTACTACAGTCATTAATGATTGCTGCTCAGGCAAACATCATTACTGCTTATACTTTTTTTTTTTTTTTCAGAATTTTCAAAAACAACTGGTGCTTGTTGAGATTGAGAGACGGTTTGCTATTACTTTTATAAAGAATCAGATTTCCACCTGACAGATAATAAAATGGGTAAAAAGAGAGACCCAATCATTGACAGGGGCCAGTAAGTACCTAGCAACCACCCAAAACACCCTAGTAACACGCTAACAAAACAGCGGCACAGAGTTTGGCACCTAGCAATGATTCAGAATAGGTTTTATTGGCCAATTGTGCTTTAAAAATGTTAAAAATGAGAACTGCAGTAGATACAGAATTAATAAATATACAGATATACACAAGTTTACACAATTATATGTACAAAGCACTAGAAACACGCTAACAACCGCAACATTGTAACCAACATGCTAGCAACCCTAACATTGTGGCAGCGAGCACCAACAAAGTGCTAGCAATTACCCAGTAACCACATAGCAACACGCTAACAATGTTAACATTGTGGCCTTGAGTTTTACACCTACAAAGCACTAGCAATCACCCCGGCAAAACACATTCACACAGCAACACGCTAACAACGTTAACACTGTGGCCTTGAGTTTTACACCTAGCAAAGCACTAGCAATCACCCAGCAAAACACCCAACATTCACACAGCAACACGCTAACAATGTTAACAATAACCGCTTTTCCACTGTCGGGCCAGTGCGAGCCAGGGCTAACAGCGTGCTGGGCTGGGATTGTGGCCACAGACCTTAGGCACCGAGGCCAAAATCAAGTTGCGTTTCCACTGTCGGTCCGCTAGCTCCGCAGCGCTGATCTAAAAACCGCCCTTAAACACACCTCCCTTGCTTCAAGCCCCAGCTGGCCCACTTTGGATCAAGGTTTTCGGCAGGCCGAAAAACCCATGCCTTTGGCACCGAGGAAGCACCGAAGAGGCACGATCAAGCCCCGGAAGTGACAGTGGAAACGCGACCAGCCTTGGCACGCACTAGCACGACCGCCTTTGGCCCGGCAGTGGAAACGTGGCTATTGTGGCCTTGCGTTTTACACCTAGTAAAGTACCAGCAAAACACCCAACATCCACACAGCAACAACGTTAAATGACTGAACTGAAATCCTGCTGGTTGGCCCTAAATCACAGAGCTTTTCCCAGCACGACATTTTTATTGATATCAATGGTGTCCAAGTTAGGCCTTCCACAACTGTGCTGAATTTGGTAGTATTGTTCGACTCTATGCTATGTTTTGATCCACATATTAGTCAGATTTTTAAATCATGCTTTTACCAAATGCGAAAAATTGTTCGTATACGTCCCTCACTTAATTCTAGAGATGCGGAATCTGTTATCCATGCTTTTATAACCTCCAGATTGGACTATTGTAACTTCTTATATAGCGGCTTACCTGCCAAAGCAATTGAACACCTTCAAATGGTACAAAACTCTGCTGCTCGAGCCCTTACATATAACAAAAAAATCTGTACATATCACTCCCATCCATTACCAACTACCAGCCCTATTCAGACGGGATTAGTTTTACATGGGGAGGTGGGGGTAAAGTAATTATTACCAGAGCTTCTCTGTGATTTTAGTCCCGTCCGAATGTGCCATCTCGGTAATCATTACGGACAATGTCAGTAAAGATTACGGGGACTTTTAGCTTCTGTAAAAAGGTCCGGAAAAATTACCTCAGGTAATACTAATCCCATCTGAATAGACCCGCTGTAAATATGTACGGTAAAATTCCGTCATTTCCTGTTTAAAAGTAGTTTTCTGCGCATTTTTCAAGCATGGAAGCACTTGAAGAAACTTTCATTTGTGTTGTAGGTGGTGGGACAAATCTGTGGTAAACCTCAAGTTTTTTCTACATACCATTCAGAGCAAAAAGAAGATCGAAGCACTTGTCAGAGGCACAAAACTAATTTTATCTTTAGCTAAGTGCCTATTACCTTCATAATCCAATCAGAATTTAATTAAGTCATTTGACCGGACCTAACTGTTATATATAGTTTATATATTTAGATTATATGTGTTTGCGCCATGTTTGCGCACATGGTGTGAGAAAGCAACATATGATTGGGAGGGAGGTGACGGCAGTGCGTAAATCAAGTTACCCCTCCCACTTCTGCTAGTTTTACTGAGATATCTTGTCCTGTGTGAATTGGCCAATTAATATTACAGATGTCCTGAGGTAAAATTGCATTACTCCACATCCCCATGTAAAACTAATCCCGTCCGAATAGGGCTTTACTGTGGTCAATCGTATCCATTTTAAACTCTAAGGCCTGTCATGGCCTCGCACCTCAATACCTTGTCGAGTTAGTGCAACCGTATGTTCCTGCCCGTACCCTCAGATCTAGCAATGATAACTTGCTTGTCGTGCCCAAGTATAAACTTTCTAGTGTGGGTGGTAGGGCTTTCAGTATTATTGGCCCTAAGCTATGGAATAAGCTGCCCCATAATCTTTGTGCTACCGCCTCTCTTCAGACTTTTAAGTCTCAACTTAAACTCATCTATTCACTTTGCTCGGTAAATAATTATTTTTCCTTCCTGCTTCTCTGTCTCCTTTTTTTCTGTTTGTATGTTACACGGCCACTCTTTTGATATAAGCTAAGTGATGTTTAGCATCTGATTGCTTGACCTCTCATGTTAATTATCTGTAGTTATTTGTTGTCAACTTCTGTTCTTCTGAATGTCCCTTTTGACTGTCTGTTATATTTTGTCTGTCAATTGATTGTATTATTGTTTGTCTATTGATTGTATTAATTTTTGAAGCTACCTTGGGTTCTTGAAAGGCATTATAAAAAATAAACATATTATTATTATTATTATTAACATAGTGGCCTTAAGTTTTACACCTCCTCTAGCAATCATGCAAGACACCCAAAATCCACACAGCACCATGCTAACAATGTTAACATAGCGGCCTTGAGTTTAACACCTAGTAAAGCACTAGCAATCACCCAGCAAAACACCCACGCTGCGTCCGAAATCAAATACTTCTCTACTATATAGTATGTGAAAAACAGTAGGCAAAAAGTACCCGGATGACCTACTCATTCGTTAGACACTTTATGATCCCATGAGGCCACGGGAAAGGCTTTATGATTGGCAGTGAAGCAACGCAACTGATGCTGGTAGGTGACAGTAACAACATGGTGGATGCAGTATGTCTGAATTTCATCTGTTGCAACAGAAAATCATTTAAAATGGTAGCAGATACCACAAATGTTTTTTTTTTTTTTTTTTTTTTTTTTCACAGTATGTTTAGCGCAATTGAGTCTGGGCTCAATTACAAGCAGATATAGTCGATAGTGTATCAAAGATTACATCATGAACCATAAAATGGGAAGCGAATCAAGCGACATCAGCTTTTCTGTGAGTAATAAAATATGACTGCCATCATCTGAAACAGTCAGATGTTTGTGGCAGAGCTGCGGAGACAGATAGAGGAGGCTGTGAGACAGACGGCTTACATGCCTGTGAGGATTTGCATTGTGCCAGGTTAAAGTGCCTCCTCTGTTAGTTGAATGCTGGGAATCGGCCTTGACTAAACCGCCTCACGCTGTTTCCCACAGTGTGTGTGCAGCAATCCAAACAGATACATGCTTATCACACACCGCGTGCCTGGAAAAGTGTGTGAATGTGTGAGAGAGAGTGCATGAGAGCCTTTCTTTGAAAGCATGTGCTAAAAAGATACTCCATGTATGTGTGTGTGTGTGTGTGTGTGTGTGTGTGTGTGTGTGTTGGGGTGTTTGCCTACAGGAGTTATTTAAAGACCTCTGACCGGACTGGCATGTATGGTTGCTGATTCTGCCCTTTCTTGCTCAACTGTAATTTGTAATTTCACCACAGAGAGCCTCAATCATGTCTGTGTGTGTGTGTAAGATGCAAACTCATCAAATCTCTGTCTTGATTGGCTGATGGGGCCATCCTCATGGCAACCACAGTGGAAAACAGGACTGCTGAAAGCCCACGCCCAAAATATCAAGTGCAACTTCACTGTCCCAGAGAGCAAAAATAGCACTGAAACAGAACCGACTAAGCCAACAGGACATCCACCACGAGTAAAATTTCTAGGTAAAATTATGTTCACAATCTTTCTGACCTTTGCATATTCTAAAATGGAAAATGTCTGAAGGACTTTGACCGAACAATGCTAATAAAACATTGCAAGAACTCTGTCCCAGCTCCCTGCCCACTCAGGTGTGCAAGATCTAGACTAGAAAATGATGCACCTCTTGATAGAAATAAATGTTGTGATGTTATTTCCATCAAGAGGTGCATCAATTTTTGGTCAAGATCTTGTATTGACAATGCAAGAGGTGAGCACTCTGTGAAGTCTACTCCAGCACATCGCAAAAACTTACACTGAGGTTAAGGTCTGGACTCAGAGGTGCCAATTCATGAGTGAAAATGATTCTTCATGCTCCCACCCAACCATTCTTTTCATTTGAGCCTGATGAATCTTGACATTGTCATCCTGGAACATGGCCATGATGTGTCTTCCTACATGGTTGTTTAAGAAATGAAAAGCTACACACTCCATCTTTAAGGGTTAAAAGAATCGTTGCCAAACATATAACATGCTAGAAACATAATAATCACTGTAATAATGATCCATTCATAGATACTTAAGTATTTGCCTATTAAAATCCAAACAGCAACTTTTTTTTTTGGCCGGGCAGTGTATAAAAATAATAATAATAATACCAATAATCATTTGATGCCGTCATCATAGCACAACCTGATTTCACATGTTTTTTCACTGATTTCAGTGCAACATGTTCTTGAATCAACATCAGCCAATCAGATTTGAGGGGCAAGTTTACAGTTTATGTCAAGTTTAGGCTTACAACCAGGGTTAGGTCTATGTCAGTGTTATTCACCTATCATTTCTCTCTGCTTTAAGAGATAATTTATGGGTAGAGTTAGGTTCAGGGGTAGGGACAGAGTAAGGACTATATTTTCAGACAGGAATGTTGACAAGAACATTTCTAATTCGACGATGGACATGTGTTATCATGAATCAAAAATTCTTCCAAACATTAAAGAGGACATATTATGCATTTTTACACATTCAACTTTCTTTAGTGTGTAATGTTGTTGTTTAAGCATGAAAAAAGTCTGCAAAGTTACAAAGTCACTCCAGAGGGAGTTATTCTCTATATCAGTAATAGAGAATATATCAGTTTCTGAACTCCCTCGATTGTAGTCTTGAGTTTTCTTCTGGGAACAAACACGTCACAATATCCCTAATTTAAATAATTCCTGCCCAAGTCATATGCAAAAAAGGCCTGGTTGAGTTGTGTTAGTAGTGTGTTGAAAATCATGGTTATGGTAAGTCATCATGTCATTTTAACAAAAAAACTAATCTTCTAACCACAGCTCTAAAGCTGCAGTTCCAATCACGCGCGTTTGCGACGCTGTTTGCGAATGTTCACTGGATCTATGGTTTTGTTAAAAGCCAAATCGGAACTTGCGACCATTTTGGTAAACGCATCCCAGAGTGTTACTGACAGACTGGGAAGAGAGGTGCTGTAACAATGTAAAATATGTAAAAAAAAAAAAAAACAACATTCAAGCATGAAAACCTATTCTAGTAGACCCAAAAACAAAATCAAGTATTTGTAAAAGGGCATAATATGGCCTCTTTAAATAAATTTACTAAGAAATTCCTAAAATCCAAAACTAGCTGTTCCATTAACTACATTTATCACCATAACTTTTCTCATGCTACTCAAAGGGAAGAAAAAAATGTCTTTAATATCTCAATTGTTTCATTCAGACAAAAATTGTACAAATTTGTAAAGCCAGGGGAGTTTCTAGGCATCTCACAGAGAACTTAAAGTCTAAGTCAGTTTGTAATCAAACATTTCACACCATATTCTCTCAAAACCAAATTATCTGAGCCATACTATCCACATTAAACCTTTTTTCATTAAACCTGCTTTTACTGTATATGAATAGTTGTCTCATTTGTATCTATTCTATTTATTAATTTTACTGTAGGAAGCACATATGAAACAAAATAATAAATATATAATAAATGATAAACAACGAGAGCTGCATGAAGTCTCTAGAGTTATTAAAGATAATCCTCTGAGCAATAAAATGCTCTTTTTGTTAAAAACAGTGCTAAAAAGAGCTTTTTGCCTGTAAAATCCTATTCTCCAACACTGGATTTGATTGTATCCATTGATGTTGTTGAAAAGAATGCAACAAAGGGCCCTGATTTCAAGTGTTCTTGAAAACTCTTAGACAGAAAGGAACAGACGTAACACAATGGAGACCTCCCTCTCCTAAATAATCATCCGGTGACAAAGTCAGGGAACAAGATTAAGACAAAGCAGCTTGATTCCTGGAGGCCACAAAGAAATTGAATATATGTATATGAGCAAAAGATCAACCATTTAGTCTACATTCTATCCCATCATTTGAGAGAAGAAACCCCTCATTTTGTTTCCAATGAGATGCAGAGATGCCACACAAAAGCCCTCTTCAAGCAATTCAATACCTGCAGAATCAACAATAATCTTCAAAGTATGGCAGCAAACAAAGCACATCATCCACTGATTAAAAACTTCAGCTAAACTTTCAAAGGTTTGGCCGTACACATTTTATACTGCTCATAAATAAAGAAATGTCAGCCCAAACACTGATCACAGGAACAGGAAGTGTCTTGGAAGACAAAACTCTGCATTTCATCAAAAACCAAAGCTTTCCTTAAAATCATGCATTGAATTAATGTCAGGAGACTTTTGCATAACCAACCAAAGAACATATTTCAAAATAACACATTTTTGCAGCTTTTTGAATAGACGGAAAAGTAAAGGCAGAGAAACTTACTGAAAAGCAGTCTTCTTGTCTTCAGATTTGTCTTAAAGTAAAGGATGAGGAGTGTTTAAACTTCAAGTCTTGGTGGGGCTTAAAAGTACAGGCCTCACCGCTGAAGTCAACCCCGCCTAAAGAGTCTATTTCAAGAGACACATAAAAGACTATCCATCTACCATATTTCCAACCATAGTGTATTCATAGCCACAAAATGGCATTTCATAAAGCTGGTTGAAGAGTTAAAATTTATGATGCTGAGCAAGTAGTTTAAGATCTTTATAAGGACAGTCCACCCAAAAATGAAAATTCTGTCATTAATTACTCACCCTAATATCGTTCCACACCCATAAGACTTTTGTTCATCTTTAGAACACAAATTAAGATCTTTTTGATGAAATCTGAGAGCTTTCTGACCCTCTTTTCCAATTTAGTCCAAATTTTCTGAAATCAATTCCACCCAAAATCACATTACAAAGTAAAATGGGTTGAGAATGCTGTTTCATGTTCATTGTGTACTCAAATATATTTACACAATCAAAATAGATTAGATTAACCGCCAAACTGCCCATCAATTAATTTTTGTGAGGTGGTGAAACGTTCCAGATAATTTTATCTAAATTTAACCCTTCCGTATACTACAAATTTCCAGTATACTTCAAATTTCCTAAAAAATTAAAAATATACATTGTCCCGTACAACACATACAACACTGACCCAAGCTAAGACCCCCAAACTCAAAGACTAAAAAGTACTCTAAATGCATTCCTATCACAGAAACTTTGGCAATAGCTCTAGCACTAGGTCTCAAGAGGTGAGCGTTTACTGCACTGTTTAAGCTGCGTAACTGCAGCCCGGTCCACTGGTAATGGGATTCTGGAAAGGGAATTTCCCCCAGGAAGTGATAATCTTGTAAATCATTAATTGGACAATATGTAGATCAAGGCAGAGAGTGCAAAAGATGAAAGGTATAGTTTTCTGAACCTCCTCACTGAGCATTGTGATCAACAATGATCCAAAGAACATAAACCCATTTGACACTTATTCTCTTACTACTTCCTTTGCATTTTGTTGTGGTCATTTCCAGTTTGCCGGGGCCTCTGGTCACCCCTCTTCACCTCTTTCACCCCAATACCTACGTACAAAGCACATTCCAGCTTCCGGAAAAGGATGCTGTACAGGAAGTGGAACTTGAGTGGACCATGTTTCCTGAAGAAGTGCAGATGAAAAAATGTCAACTCAGCGAACACATCAACCAAAAGGAGAAAGTATGATAATGTTTTATCTAAACACCAGAGTGACCAGAACTAACAAACTGAAAAGGAAAATGCATGACTGTGTTGGGTGTAGCACCTTCCACTCTGCCCCTCCAGAACAAGCTAACATTTGGAAAAAATTAACTTTGTTTTTAACAATTCTTGATTGTTTCAGTATGATCTGAAGCGACTGTTTTGTGATCCTGTTAAAATGAAATGTACGAAGCCCCACACATGACATGCAGACAAAAATACATTTATCATGGCCATGAATTAAGAAGTCGTTCCCATAAATTAAGTTGTTCTCTCGTTTCATTTAAAACATGGCCATGAATTAATAATTTGTTTCTTCGTTTTATTAAATCATGGCCATGTTGAACTAATTAGTTTCTTTGTTTTAGTAAATCATGGCCACGTTGAACTAATTCGTTTGTATGTTTTAGTAAATCATGGCCACGTTGAACTAAATCGTTTCTATTTTTAGTAAATCATGGCCATGTTGAACTAATTCGTTTGTATGTTTTAGTAAATCATGGCCACGTTGAACTAAATCGTTTCTATTTTTAGTAAATCATGGCCACGTTGAATTAATTTGTTTCTGTGTTTTAGTAAATCATGGCCACGTTGAACTAAATCGTTTCTATTTTTAGTAAATCATGGCCATGTTGAACTAATTCGTTTGTATGTTTTAGTAAATCATGGCCACGTTGAACTAAATCGTTTCTATTTTTAGTAAATCATGGCCATGTTGAATTAATTCGTTTGTATGTTTTAGTAAATCATGGCCACGTTGAACTAAATCGTTTCTATTTTTAGTAAATCATGGCCACGTTGAACTAAATCGTTTCTATTTTTATTAAATCATGGCCATGTTGAACTAATTAGTTTCTTTGTTTTAGTAAATCATGGCCATGTTGAACTAATTCATTTGTATGTTTTAGTAAATCATGGCCACGTTGAACTAAATCGTTTCTATTTTTAGTAAATCATGGCCACGTTGAATTAATTCGTTTCTGTGTTTTAGTAAATCATGGCCACGTTGAACTAATTTGTTTCTATTTTTAGTAAATCATGGCCACGTTGAATTAATTCGTTTCTGTGTTTTAGTAAATCATGGCCACGTTGAATTAATGTGTTTCTGTGTTTTAGTAAATCATGGCCACGTTGAATTAATTCGTTTCTGTGTTTTAGTAAATCATGGCCACGTTGAATTAATTTGTTTCTGTGTTTTAGTAAATCATGGCCACGTTGAATTAATTCGTTTCTGTGTTTTAGTAAATCATGGCCACGTTGAATTAATTCGTTTCTGTGTTTTAGTAAATCATGGCCACGTTGAATTAATTCGTTTCTGTGTTTTAGTAAATCATGGCCACGTTGAATTAATTCGTTTCTGTGTTTTAGTAAATCATGGCCACGTTGAATTAATGTGTTTCTGTGTTTTAGTAAATCATGGCCACGTTGAATTAATTCGTTTCTGTGTTTTAGTAAATCATAGCCATGTTGAACTAATTAGTTTCTTTGTTTTAGTAAATCATGGCCACATTGAACTAATTCATTTCTATGTTTAGTAAATCATGGCCACGTTGAATTAATTTGTTTCTGTGTTTTAGTAAATCATGGCCACATTGAATTAATTCGTTTCTGTGTTTTAGTAAATCATGGCCACGTTGAACTAATTCGTTTCTATTTTTAGTAAATCATGGCCACATTGAACTAATTCGTTTCTGTGTTTTAGTAAATCATGGCCACATTGAACTAATTTGTTTCTATTTTTAGTAAATCATGGCCACATTGAACTAATTTGTTTCTATTTTTAGTAAATCATGGCCACGTTGAACTAATTCGTTTCTGTGTTTTAGTAAATCATGGCCACGTTGAACTAATTCGTTTCTGTGTTTTAGTAAATCATAGCCATGTTGAACTAATTAGTTTCTTTGTTTTAGTAAATCATGGCCACATTGAACTAATTCATTTCTATGTTTAGTAAATCATGGCCACGTTGAATTAATTTGTTTCTGTGTTTTAGTAAATCATGGCCACATTGAATTAATTCGTTTCTGTGTTTTAGTAAATCATGGCCACGTTGAACTAATTCGTTTCTATTTTTAGTAAATCATGGCCACATTGAACTAATTCGTTTCTGTGTTTTAGTAAATCATGGCCACGTTGAATTAATGTGTTTCTGTGTTTTAGTAAATCATGGCCACGTTGAATTAATTCGTTTCTGTGTTTTAGTAAATCATAGCCATGTTGAACTAATTAGTTTCTTTGTTTTAGTAAATCATGGCCACATTGAACTAATTCATTTCTATGTTTAGTAAATAATGGCCACGTTGAATTAATTTGTTTCTGTGTTTTAGTAAATCATGGCCACATTGAATTAATTCGTTTCTGTGTTTTAGTAAATCATGGCCACGTTGAACTAATTCGTTTCTATTTTTAGTAAATCATGGCCACATTGAACTAATTCGTTTCTGTGTTTTAGTAAATCATGGCCACATTGAACTAATTTGTTTCTATTTTTAGTAAATCATGGCCACGTTGAATTAATTCGTTTCTGTGTTTTAGTAAATCATGGCCACGTTGAATTAATTCGTTTCTGTGTTTTAGTAAATCATGGCCACGTTGAACTAATTTGTTTCTATTTTTAGTAAATCATGGCCACGTTGAATTAATTCGTTTCTGTGTTTTAGTAAATCATGGCCACATTGAACTAATTCATTTCTATGTTTAGTAAATCATGGCCACGTTGAACTAATTTGTTTCTGTGTTTTAGTAAATCATGGCCACGTTGAACTAATTCGTTTCTGTGTTTTAGTAAATCATGGCCACGTTGAACTAATTTGTTTCTATTTTTAGTAAATCATGGCCACGTTGAATTAATTCGTTTCTGTGTTTTAGTAAATCATGGCCACGTTGAACTAATTCGTTTCTGTGTTTTAGTAAATCATGGCCACGTTGAACTAATTCGTTTCTGTGTTTTAGTAAATCATGGCCACGTTGAACTAATTCGTTTCTGTGTTTTAGTAAATCATGGCCACATTGAACTAATTTGTTTCTATTTTTAGTAAATCATGGCCACATTGAACTAATTCGTTTCTCCGTTTTAGTAAATCATGGCCACATTGAACTAATTTGTTTCTATTTTTAGTAAATCATGGCCACATTGAACTAATTCGTTTCTGTGTTTTAGTAAATCATGGCCACGTTGAATTAATTCGTTTCTGTGTTTTAGTAAATCATGGCCACGTTGAACTAATTCGTTTCTGTGTTTTAGTAAATCATGGCCACATTGAACTAATTCGTTTCTATTTTTAGTAAATCATGGCCACATTGAACTAATTTGTTTCTATGTTTTAGTAAATCATGGCCACGTTGAATTAATTCGTTTCTGTGTTTTAGTAAATCATGGCCACATTGAACTAATTTGTTTCTATTTTTAGTAAATCATGGCCACGTTTAACTAATTCGTTTCTGTGTTTTAGTAAATCATGGCCACATTGAACTAATTTGTTTCTATTTTTAGTAAATCATGGCCACGTTGAATTAATTCGTTTCTGTGTTTTAGTAAATCATGGCCACGTTGAATTAATTCGTTTCTGTGTTTTAGTAAATCATGGCCACATTGAACTAATTTGTTTCTATTTTTAGTAAATCATGGCCACGTTGAATTAATTCGTTTCTGTGTTTTAGTAAATCATGGCCACGTTGAATTAATTCGTTTCTGTGTTTTAGTAAATCATGGCCACGTTGAACTAATTTGTTTCTACATTTCAGTAAATAGTGGCCACGTTGTTTTGAATTAACAAACTATTACGTCATTGCCACGATTTAGCAAAACAAGGGAATAAATTATCATGCACAAGATTCAATTAAAACGAGGGAACTAATTAGTTAAACATGTTGATGTGTTAGTAAATCATGGGAACGAATTGTTAATTTGTTGCCACAATATACTTTTTTTCCCACATGTCATGTGCAGGGCTGTGTAGAAATGGAAACAAATGGTGCAAAGAGGCTGTTATACAAGAATGGGGCAAATTGCTAGCATTTAAATAACAATATTTAACGATGCTTTAATATAATCTGTGTTTACTGTAAAAGCAGAAAAAGTTTATTATCCATTGATGAGGATGTTGGTAAATTTAGGAACTGTAACAAACCAATAATCTGAAAACAGTCAAATATCATCCACTGAATTCTGATTATTACTATTGGAAGTAAGACACTTAAACTGGGAGCGAATAGTCAGCCGCCTCCGCATGATCTTGTGTGTCTACTGAATGTTGTAACTGGTGATGTGTAGACAAAACTGTCAGAAAAGGAACATTTTACTGCTATTTTTCGGCTCCATTACACCTACGTGGCCTTTCAAACCCTCTCAACAATCTCATCTTTCATCATAGAGCCCTTCGAGAGAGGTAGACCCAGTGTCCCAGGCAATAAAAAGCTAAACAAAACATCATAAACAAACACATCATTAGTTCAAGAAATTCAAGTTTCAGCTGTTGAACTCAGAAACCACAGAAAACCATTAGAATGTATCAAATGCACTGGAAAATATGATACAATTCTGATAAAGTATCCCAGGAAACCCCTTGGCAGGATAATTTCTCCTTATGGGTGACGCCATCATTAGTTACTGTGAGAGAGAAAGCCATTTCCCATGAAGGCTGCTCTACTGTGGCAGGGCCTTCACTTCCTGCCCACACATGTTGTCACCAGCAGCTCTGGCATCATTTGTTCTCTATGATGTAATCAAGCTGCACTGAAAGCAATAGCATTTGCTTCGCAACTGGCGGCGGGCAGACAGTAACTCTGCAGAAAGGAGCAATGAGCTTTAGTGCTCCAAGATGTCATGTTGGACAAGGAACAAGTGAAGAGGAGGGGAAATGAAAACGTGGAAATTAAAGACAGGCAGGATGCAGCAGGAGTCATTTATCAGTACATCAATGTATGTGAGCGCTGGTATAGGATGTGTGGGATATGGAGGGAGGGGGGCTAGTTTAAAGGGATAGTTCACCCAAAAACTCAAAATCTGAGTTACTGAGGCACTTGCAATTGATCTGAATTGGACCAATCTGTAAATGTTAATTCATTTCAATTAGACATAATATGAACGTTAACATGACTATTGTATAAAAAAAAATTGCTCACCAATCTTTTCTGTGTAAAGTTACAATAATATTACAATAATATTTACTGGGGTCAGTAATTTTTTTTTGAAGAAGAAGAAGAAGAAGAAGAAGAAGAAGAAAATTAATATTTTTGATTCATCAAGGGTGCATTAAATTGATCAAAAGTGAGTCAAAAATTATCACAGTTTCCACAAATATAATATTAAGCAGCACAAATGTTTTCAACATTAATAATAATCTGAATGTTTATTGAGCACCATAACAGCATATTAGAATGATTTATGAAGGATCATGTGACACTGAAGGATGCTGAAAAATTTTTTTGAAGCTTTGCGTCACAGGAATAAATTACATTTTAAAATATAATCAAATAGAAAACAGTGGTTTTAAACTGTAACAATATTTCACAACATTCCTGTTTTACTGTATTTTTGATCAAATAAAAGAAGCCTTAATGAGAAGAGACGTCTTTCAAAAACATTAAAAAAAAAAACTTTTAACGCTAGTTTGTATGCAACTTTACAACTTCATTGCCATGACAATGTAAAGCCTACATCCTTAAAACAACCATAAAAACCAACAGAACTGACTTTACAGCTCAAATAATACACAAGTTTTAACAGGCAAGTGGCTAATAAAATCAAAGGTTCACGTGTTTTCATTAGAAATCCTCCACAAATTGGCCCAATTTAATTCCATTGTAAGTTACCTCTCCTCTTGCTTTTTTAAAGACAATAAGGGGTGAGTCCATTTGTTTTTGTTGTTTTGTTGTAATCAACATTCTGTATTCAAGTATTAACACCCAGAATATTATTTCAGTCTATTTGTAACACCAAACTAGTATACAACTTCAAAAAGACTTGGAAAAAACCACACAAATCACATGGACAACTTTTCTGCTACTTTTGTGTCAGCTTGGTCACCATATACTTCTGTTGTATGGAAAATAGCAGCATGAAAATAGCAGCATTCTTCAAAACCTCTCATTTTGTGTTCCACTGAAAAAAGAAAGTCAACACGTTTTGGAATGACATGGGGGTGAGTAAATTATGAGAGAATTTTAATTTTTGAGTTGAACTATTGCCTTAGAGGAATATTTCACACAAAAATTAAAAATATTCCATAATTTACTCACCCTCATGCCAACACAATCAATGTCTCCATGGTTGCAAGGCAGGGGGTCACAGGCGGTGCGTAATATCATTGCACTGCTGCACCCATGGTACGGCAGCAAAGTTCCTTGAATACTATACCAGAATGAGAGTATAGTTCCTAGACATATCGGCCTGGAAAATCGCAACTTTTCATTTTCTGTCGGTCTTAGTTACACAATGTAACTACAGAAGAGTCGAGTTTTAAATAGGAAAAATATCGAAACTCTTTGGTCATTTTTGAGCGAGATGCTAACGGTCTAATCAGATTCAATGAACTATGCTAAGCTATGCTAAAAGTGGTACCGCCAGACCCGGAGATCGGCTGAATGGATTAGAAAACGGTAAAACTCAACTGTTTAACTCTAGGGGAGTTGGAAAATGAGCCTATTTTCAAAAAAAGTGGTGTTCCTTTAAATAAAATAAAGATTTTGCTCAGGTTTTATGCATTATAGTGAGGTTTTTTTTTTTCTAAAATTAGATCCTCTTCCTAAAAAACAAGAAATATCGCAATATATCGCCTTTCTTATAGTATCGCAATATATCAAAATGTATCGGGGGATGGATGTGCTTTTTTGAGCTTCAAAAACTCGGGCACTATTCAATGCCATTACAAAGCTGGGAAAAGCCAGGGTATTATTTCATATATCTCTGATTGTGTTCTTCAGAAAGAAGAAAGTCATATACACATAGGATGGCTTGAGGATGAGTAAATTATGGGATAATTTCATTTTTGGATGAACTATTCCTTTAAACCAAATACATATATATATATATATATATATATATATAGATAGATAGATAGATAGATAGATAGATAGATAGATAGATAGATAGATAGATAGATAGATAGATAGATAGATAGATAGATAGATAGAGAGAGAGAGAGAGAGAAACCTATAAAGCCACATAACAATCATGGCTTCAGTCCCTTTTTGTGCTGAATAAAAGTGATTTAATAGCCATTATACAGGGCAAACAATCACGATTCATGACATGTTGTGGCATGAACGTGTAGTGGCCTATGACAGGGTTTTAACAGATGGAAACAGCTAAGGAAATGTGTCACATAAAAAAGCTGACAAGACAGCAGATTGTCTGGGGAGAGCCTCAAGGCGGCTCCATGTACCGTTCACACACACAAACACATTTGAGACATGTGGGGCTCTGTTGGGAACCAGTGCTCACTAATGAAGTGAGTGTGTGAGAAAACATGTCTCACGCACACACGATTCCCACAAAGACATCATAGAACCAATTCTATCCACCTTCGGAGGAGTGTTTCAGTGCTCACTTCCTGTCTGGAAGCATGAAATTTTCCATCGTATGATCCCCTATTTTTACTTAGTCCTACTTTAAATTCTCATCTGACTAATGATGACAAACCTGCACTTCTTTTCCGAAGCGGTTGTGAGTACATTCTTTATCATCCTACCGACGCACGTAAAACGTGTCCCAGATCGAAGTAAAGTGCAGAAAGAACGTTGTCTTGAGTATGAAGGAAGAGTATTTTTTGCACTTTGTCTAAATACAGCCAAACTTCCATTCAAAGAGAGGAAGTCGGACTGCTTCTGGGGATTTAAAACAAGGGCATGTGGGTTCACATTTCCCCTCCTCCTTTTCTCTATCTCTCTCTCAAAAGGAAAGCATACCCAGCTGTTTGACAAACATTACTAATGAGACTGAACAACTGCCTTTCTTTTTTTACTTTCTTTCCAGAGCATGTAAAAGCCTGTGGGATATAGGGCCATGCATATTCCGAAGTCTCGCTCTCCCGGGAGAGAACGCAGTGAATCTATGGCAAAGCAAATGACTCCAGTGAGAGT
The DNA here is from genome assembly GCF_024489055.1 of Chanodichthys erythropterus. NCBI lineage: Eukaryota > Metazoa > Chordata > Actinopteri > Cypriniformes > Xenocyprididae > Chanodichthys > Chanodichthys erythropterus. The sequence goes on along the minus strand of NC_090232.1, from coordinate 38,908,727 downwards.
TATGGGGGAGGATGTTGCACTAATACTGATCTGAGAACAGTTCTGTAGCTCTCAGTGGTTAGGAGATAGGAGATAGAGACAATGGGCCCATGTTGAACAAGCTCTTCAAAACAAAAAGCCACAACCACTGATGAATGTCAAGGGCTGATTTGGCTGTTAAAATGTGCCGTTGTTAAGCAGAATATTTCGCTCACTGGCTACTGTTTAAAGGATTAGTTCACTTTCAAATGAAAATTAGCCCAAGCTTTACTCACCCTCAAGCCATCCTAGGTGTATATGACTTTCTTCTTTCTGATGAACACAATTGGAGATATATTAATAAATATCCTGATGCATTCGAGCTTAAAGTGGCAGTGAACAGGGGTCACGAGTATGAGCTGAAGAAAGTGTCTCCATCCACCATAAACGTACTCCACACGGCTTCTGAGGGTTAATAAAGGCCTTCTGAAACAAAGCGATGCGTTTGTGTAAAAAAAAAAAAATCCATATTTAACAAGTTAGGAAGTAAAATATCTAGCTTCCACCTTCTGTATTCAAGTTATGAAAAAATGGAACTGGTGTGGCGTCAGTTAAGCTTTTTCCGTAAGTTGAATAGGGAAGGTATAGGACGTAGCGTAAGTGTTTTGAACTGCAAAAGTTTTACTGTGTGTTTCACACCGCCGGTGGCGAGAGCGTCACAGTGACGCTAGTCATTCATTTTCAATGAGAGCCGCCGGCGAGAGCGGCGCGGCGCGTCTTGGACGTTGAGAGCGGCGAGGAGAGTTGAAATCAGGTTAACTTTATGGTAATGAGCTATGACGCGGTTCGGCGGCAACCAATTGGAATGTAGAGGTCCTCGCTTGAGAGGCTTCCGATTGGTTGCCGCGACTTGTCATTTACTTTGGCTCTGCATTGACCCTCCCGTCGGCGGCGGTTTGAACGAACAGTACAGTGATGTTGGCAGGGTGGCCAAGGCGAATGTTGACGCACGGTAACACTTTTTTTGTAAGTAGAATACGGAAGGTGGTCTGGCAGAAGCTAGATATTTTACTTCATAACTTGTTAAATATGGATATTTTTTTACACAAACACATCGCTTCACTTCAGAAGGCCTTTATTAAAGGGTTAGTTGAAAAATGAAAATAATGTAATTTATTACTCAACACTCATGTCGTTCCACACCCATAAGACTTCGGAACACAAATTAAGATATTCGTGTTGAAATCCGATGACTCAGTGAAGCCTTCATAGCCAGCAATGACATTTCCTCTCTCAAGATCCATAAAGGTACTAAAAACATATTTAAATCAGTTCATGTGAGTACAGTGGTTCAATATTAATATTATAAAGCGACAAGAATATTTTGGTGCGCCAAAAAAACTAAATTACGACTTATTTAGTGATGGCCGATTTCAAAACACTGCTTCAGGAAGATTCGGAGCACAAGTGAATCAGTGTGTCGAATCATGATTCGGATCGCATGTCAAATCGCCAAACTGTTGAAACCGCGTGACTTTGGCACTCTGAACTGCTGATTCGACACAAAAGATTCATAACGCTTCAATGCTTCCTGAAGCAGTGTTTTGAAATCGGCCATCACTATATAAGTCGTTATTTTGTTTTTTTGGTGCACCAAAAATATTCTCATCGCTTTATAATATTAACATTGAACCACTGTACTCACATGAACTGATTTAGATATGTTTTTAGTACCTTTATGGATCTTGAGAGAGGAAATGATATTGCTCCCTATGCAGGCCTCGCTGAGCCATCGGATTTCAACTAAAATATCTTAATTTTTGTTCCGAAGATTAATGAAGGTCTTATGGCTGTAGAACAACATGAGGGTGAGTAATAAATGACAGAGTTTTCATTTTTTTGGGTGAACTAACCCTTTAACCCCCCGGAGCCGTGTGGATTATGTTTATGATGGATGGATGTGGATGGAGACAATTTCTTCAGCTCATACTAGTGACTCATGTTTACTGCCATGATAAAGCTCAGATGCATCAGGATATTTATTGATATTTCTCTGATTGTGTTCATCAGAAAGAAGAAAGTCATATACACCTAGGATGGCTTGAGGGCGAGTAAAGCTTGGGCTAATTTTCTTTTAAAAGTGAACTAATCCTTTAAATGGGTTTTTTCTGATTTTTTGTCAAACTTGTAGCATAAAAAAATTCTGTGGAAGGTTGAACTGAAATCTTATGAATATTTTTGGTAATTTTGGAAAACTTTTAATTTGGTAATTTTGGCAATTTCACAAGTTCAAAATGTGTTATCTTAATTTATACCTGGAAACAAACATGCTTGAGTATGCTGGAATAAATTTTAAAAATGAAGAAGATTTTGCACTAATAGGTCGCTAATAAAAGTAAGCTCATTGGTAACATTAACTACGTGAACTCTTTGTACAGTAGGTCAGATATATTTGCTTCCACTGAAGATCAAGATGCTCTTTGGATCCTTCTAAAATCATGCTGGAGAACATGATCATCAGGTTTTACGCACATTTGTGGAGTTACACAAAAACTAATCCTCAAAAATTAAACTTTTAAAATCAATTTGCACTGAAATTGCACTAATTTATAACAATAAACCTGAACTCTGGAATGGGGCATGGCTTTATATTAGATGTCAAAAATGTCCCAAATTCAGCCTATATTACTTATGTATAACTAGTCTGGAGAATCTATATCATGGTCTAGCATATGCTTGCAAGAAGTGGTATCATAAATATTTAAAACAAACCATCTTTTGCAGGAAATACATAAGCTTCTACTCCAGCCATATATGGGCACTTCTTCAAGCCACTAAACCCCCATATCCATCACTGAAGTTGTGGCATAAATTGCTTGTAAAGGGAGTGTGACAGAAAGTTTAATCACCAGCTGATCAAAACACACACACACTTCCTCAGAATCATTAGTCAGATGCATAAATATTATTCATAACAGAGTTTTGGGACACTTCTTGATGTTATTTTTTGACCATTTTCACAAAGAATTATTATCAGGTTATTGTTATTGTCCTGGTCATGCAACTGCCTGTTACCTGAGGAGATGTGCTTTATTTCATTTGAATGCTAATACTCTAAAATGAATATTATGGTGTATCCAAATCTAAAGTCATTCATCTTTTAATAATTTTATAACAAGTTTGCCTTGTCTCTAAAATATATAAATCACAATTGCCAAATGAAGTGCATGTAATTGAGTCCAAGTGTTCAATCTGAGGTCATTCTTCTCTTTTATTTATTTATTTGCTGTTTCTTCATCTCTGTAACCCCCCTTCACCTATGTACCACCAGACTTTTTTTAAGAGGACAAAATAGAATCGTGTTCGTGTTTATAAATGTTCTTTGTCATTATCCAGATGCGTCTTTCTATATCTCAGCATCAGGTTCGAGAAGGACGCAAGGTGAATAGGTAGCCAACTCACGTAATGTTTGGACGGATTCCTCCTCTTCTCCACATCCACCACTTTTACATCCAAAACTGTCCGAAACTGCATTGTGAAAACAGAGGCTTCAGAAGCGCCGTTAGGCTACTAATCAGATAACGAATAAATGGACAGTCACGAAGACGTTTGCACGAATAATATCGCTGTTTTTCTTCACAATGAAAGCAAACGATTGTTGCCCCCCGGCCCGTCAGTTTAATCAGTCCGTTTATTCCCCCTTGACGTGAAGATCGAGTAATAAATGATGCAAAACTTATATCCGTCTGCAGGAAACCAACATGCTCGTATCCATTTCTCTCATAGCGCAGAGCGGATTTTCGAACCGCCGCGTTCCAGCTCAATTCGAATCGAGACACCTTCTACAGTGTCATTCTGGAATCCGGATCGACGCGTCATAAAGGAACGAGCGCGTCTTCTTTGTGTGGACTACAGTAGTGTCGCTGAAGTCTGGGGGTTCTCCTCAAACGTGAGCGGCGCGCGTCATAAAGGCCGGGGCGCATTCACCGCCAAGTCCATTCGGCAGGAAGCGCGCGCACACACTGGGATATTTGGGCAATGGGGCTGGGCTTCTTGACAAGGGCTCTGTTGCAGTTTAAGAGCCTCTACAGGGGGAAAACGAGTGTTGTGTCATTATTGTCTTCCTTCGTAAAAGAAACAATGGCTGGATTTTACAGAGAATGCATTGTTTGTTCCTTTGATTCAGTTTGTTTAATGTCCAACTGTGAGAGAAAATAATGGAAGAGAGTATCTGTAACAAAACATGACATGAGCTAGATATTAACAATCACTTGATGAACGTTACTTTATTATGAATTCATATTTTGCATATTCTATAAATGCAACTATAAATCATAAGGTCTGTTGAATATTTATTCCGTAGTCTAAGAATATCAAGGACAGTGTGAGACGTGATTTCCGTTACTCATATTGCCACTGAGCATAAATAGACCGGAACGCGGACAGATACAGATGTGCTCTCGGACAGTGACGTATCTATTTGCTCACAGTGACCTCCTATGGTTGTTGAGTGTAACTACAGTTTTTAAACGAGCCATTTGGCTCCAAAATGAAAGTTCGGTCATAACTTACTCACCCTCTTTAACATATTGTACTAAAACTGTACGACATTCATCCTCAGAACACTAAATTTAATTTTTTGAAGAATATCCAGGCCACTCTTTTCTAATTAAAGTGCATGGGAACTAGGTCTGTCCAGCTTCAATTTTTAAAAGCGCCAGAAGGTTAAGCGGTAAAATATTCAGAAGATCACAAATGTTTATGTTAGCCTATTAAATAGGCAATTTCTGTATTAAGAACAATGCTGAAGTAAATATATCTGTATACTTTTCTTATGCTGAACATAAAAAGCAACAGGTAAGCGAACAAAGAGCCATTTGATAACTTTAATGATTTGTATCAAAAAGGGTTCTTTTAATGGTAACATTCTGTCTTCATGATTGCTTTGCTCATATTTTTATAAACATATTTTTTTTTTTTTAAATGATGCTACAAAACAATGTAGTGGGATTCTTTTGTGCTTATTATGTCACTATTGCATTCTAAGAATGTCAGAGCAACTTCCAGCACCTCTCGACTCAGATTTTGGCTGTAGCGCTGCCTCACGCTGGACAAAATATGCAGGACATGGCATCCTTTCTCAGCATCTGCAAAAAAAAAAAAAAAAGCATCATATGAGGAGGGACCTCTACTCACATATTTGGATCAGGCTTTATTTTGAAATAATGGCGGCCACCTGCATCCCACTCATTACACTGTTAATTATAAAATAAAATACAAAAAAATAATAAAGCATATATATATATATAGCTTCTTCATTTTTTAAATATATATACAGATTGCCTGGGACAACCATCAATTGTATAGTTACATGCACATTATACAGTGACATGAAAAAGTATGTGAACCCCTTGCAGAATCTGTGAAAATGAGAATTATTTTAATAAAATAAGAGGGATAATAAAAAATACATGTTATTTTTTGTTTAGTACTGTCCTGAGTAAGATATTTTACATAAAAGATGTTTACATTTAGTTCACAAGACAAAACAATAGCTGAATTTATTAAAATAACCCCATTCATAAGTATGTGAACCATTGTTTCTCAATACTGTGTGTGGTTACCTGATGATCCACGACTGTTTTTATGTTTTGTGATGGTTGTTCATGAGTCTCTTGTTTGCCCTGAGCAGTTAAACTGAGATCTGTTCTTCAGAAAAATCCTCCAGCTCCTGCAGATTCATCAGTTTTCAAGCATTTTTGCATATTTGAACCCTTTCCAGCAGTGACTGTATGATTTTGAGATTCATCTTTTCACACTGAGGACAACTGAGGGACTCAAACTCAACTATTAAAAAAGGTTCAAACATTCACTGATGCTCCAGAAGCAAACACGATGCATTAAGAGCCGAGGGGTGAAAACTTTTGAATTCAAATATCAAGGTAAATTGTACTTAATTTTTCTTCCGGGAAACACGCAAGTATCTTCTGTTGGTTCCGAAGGGCAGTACTAAATGAAAAACAATGATATTTAAACAAAATAAGAAAGATTGTGACATCTTCATCCTGTTCAAAAGTTTTCACACCCCAACTCTTAATGCATCGTGTTTCCTTCTGGAGCATCAGTGAATGTTTGAACCTTTTTTAATAGTTGAGTTTGAGTCCCTCAGTTGTCCTCAGTATGAAAACACAGATCTCAAAATCATACAGTCACTGCTGGAAAGGGTTCAAATATGCAAAAATGCTTGAAAACTGATGAATCTGCAGGAGCTGGAGGATTTTTCTGAAGAACAGAGCTCAGTTTAACTGCTCAGGACAAACAAGAGACTCATGAACAACCATCACAAAACATAAAAACAGTCGTGGATCATCAGGTAACCACACACAGTATTGAGAATCAATGGTTCACAAACTTATGAATGGGGTTATTTTAATAAATTCAGCTATTGTTTTGTCTTGTGAACTAAATGTAAACATCTTTTATGTAAAATATCTTACTCAGGACAGTACTAAACAAAAAATAACATGTATTTTTTATTATCCCTCTTATTTTATTAAAATAATTCTCATTTTCACAGATTCTGCAAGGGGTTCACATACTTTTTCATGCCACTGTACAAAATAATCTGACCTGAAAATGCATTGCATGGCCAATCAAAATGAAGTATTGTTTGTAATAATTTTTTGCATACTAGTATGCACAAAAAAATAAGCTCACATTTTTCCCGTTTGGTATCCTCTCGTAAAACATCCTTGATCGCTGTGTGAAGATCTTTGTCTTGTTCTGTTACCTAAAGCAGCCAAGGTAATGAAAATATAATTACATTTTAAAGTAGTTTTAGAAGTTATATCTATGGTTGAACCATATTGAAGTACTCCTATTATGCTATTTTTGTTTTGGAGGTCTCCTACAATAGGTTTACATGCACTCAAGTCAAAAACACTTTAATTTTCTCATAATATACATTGCAGCATCTGAAACTGTTCGATCAAGGATTCGGTCTCTATGAACTCCTCCTTTCCAAGAGTCTACTCTGCTCTGATTGGTCAGATGGCCCAGTCTGTTGTGTTTGGTCTATCGCTTACAGTGCATGTCAGAAACAAAATGCCCATTATCATATCTGAACTTTAGCTCCGGCGGCTTCCTTAGCTCTTGTAAACATAGTGAAATTAACAGTTATGATGGCTTCAGTTTTATCGTATAAATTCAAGCCCTTTGGAAGTGCAGCAAAGTGGATTTGCTTTCACAGCGCAGAAAACAGTGTCTTCCCGACATGTCGACAACACAAACCAAACTCTTCCAGGCCTCAGCTACAACTACAAAGCATAATAGGGGACCTTTTAATATAATCCTCTTTAAAATCCTAGAGGTACAAACCCTATTCAGACCTATAATATGTAGAAAGCATGTGTAGGAAGCGAATATTAGACATTATCCCAGTAATTTTGTTAAGAGTCTCCTGAGGTAACATTAACCACTGCTGCTCTCTCTTACTGACTAAGAAGTGTCTGAATGTGTGTGCACATACATTGTAGACTTCATCCTGGCTCCGTATTTTGCGAAATATTTGTCCCTCGTCCTGGAGGATGCTCAAGGTCTCTTTCAGAAGCTTTCGAATTTGCGTAGCAAATGATGTTCTGGGCTGATCTGACTCCTTCAGACAAAAAACAAATGAATGATGAGTCACCAAAACAATGAATCACATTTCTGTGATGCACCATTCAAAATTACCATTTCAGCTCTTTTTAACAACTAAAGAATTTTGAATGAAATGCATACTTCATACGTTCTTATTTGATTACTAACGAATACGTCGACAGGCTTCTCATTAGCATGCTTCTTTCTCATCACCATATGCTGCTGTCCTTGAATCTCCAGACTAGCAGAATCTCATAAAAGCGTTACAGACGATCACTCCCTCCTGCCATCAAACAGCACAACACATCCTCCCTGCCGTGCCCACAAGTTATTCCTGGCTCTTATATCCTGTTGTACTCCAGCCAAGAGTGGTGACATTGAACAAGGACAGTTTACTTTGGTAGATTTGTGCATCCATCTTTTGCATACATACATACATATGATATTTAGTGTTTAATTTTTTCAGCTTTATTGGGACAGAACAGTGAAGGAGAGGAAACAACTAGTTTTCAAAGAATCAAACTCAGATCTATCAATCTATCTATCTATCTATCTATCTATCTATCTATCTATCTATCTATCTATCTATCTATCTATCTATCTATCTATCTAGTGTAATGGATGTCAAGGTCAGGCCCAGTACCTGTTCTGCTGAAGAACTTTGTATCAGTGGATGTAAGAGGAACTCAACATCATAAGGACGAAACCTGGTCACCTCTTTCTCCAAGAGGAACTCCTTAAGGGTGAGAACTGACCGAGACAGCAAATAGTGGAAATGTGAGGAACCACCTGCTCTGTAAATAAAATTTAAGAACACAGAAAGCATGTTTGATATGTTTCACAAGTACATTTAAAATTTGAGGTCTGAATCAAGACAATAAACTTTTGCTGTTGCTTTTGTTCCCAGACTTGGAACAAAAAAATGCAAGCATATATCACTAGCCACTCAGCATTTTCACTGGCCACCATTTTGACATCAGTACAATGGAGGAAAACTATATATATATTTTTAATATTATCTCATAATTTTGCAACAGGTATATTAGGCTGCTGTCACTTTAAGACCTGACGCACGGATCCATTTTACTGTTACACATGCGTTTTCTTTCTTAACTGTTTACATTCACTTAAAACATAACTATGTTTACGTAAGGTTGGGTGATATATCAAATATTAGCGATAATATCGCAATTTTGATGACGATGTAAAATTTGAAAATATCGTGATTATCGAATATTTCAAATTCAAGCATACTTTCCTACGGAAGAGGATTCGGGCCAAGCAATAATAAAAAAATAAAACCATCTTGAGATTAAAGTTGTTAAATTTCGAGAAAAAAGTCGAGATAAAATGTTGAGAATAAAGTCATTAAATTACGAGAAAAAAGTTGTTAAATTACGAGAACAAATTCGTTAAATTATGAGAAAAATGTCATTAAATTTCCAGAAAAAAGTCAAGATAAAATGTTGAGAATAAAGTCATTAAATTATGAGAAAAAAGTTGTTAAATTATGAGAACAAATTCGTAATTTAACGATTTTTTTCTCATAATTTAACAACTTTTTTCTCGTAATTTAATTACTTTATTCTCATAATTTAATGACTTTATTCTCAACATTTTATCTAGACTCTTTTCTCTAAATTTAATGACATTTTTCTCATAATTTAACGACTTTTTTCTCGTAATTTAACAACTTTTTTCTTGTAATTTAATGACGTTATTCTCAACATTTTATCTCGACTTTTTTCTCGAAATTTAACATTCTCAATTTAATGACATTTTTCTCATAATTTAACGACTTTTTTCTCGTAATTTAATGACTTTATTCTCAACATTTTATCTCGACTTTTTTCTCATAATTTAACAACTTTTTTCTCGTAATTTAATGACTTTATTCTCAACATTTTATTTCAACTTTTTCTCGAAATTTAACATTTTTCTCAAAATTTAACGACTTTTTTCTCGTAATTTAACGACTTTTTTCTCGTAATTTAATGAGTTTATTCTCAACATTTTATTTCAACTTTTTCTCGAAATTTAACGAGTTTTTTCTTGAAATTTAACAACTTTAATCTCGAGATGGTTTTATTTTTTTATTATTGCTTGGCCCTAATCCTCTTCCGTACTTTCCCAAAAGAACACACTGAACATCCAATATTACGTCCCCTTAAGGCCCTTTCACACAGGACGCGGAAACGCTGCGCTATGAAACCCATTTATTTCAATGGCTTGCACCAAGTGTTGACTGTTTGTTGCTGCGTTGACCAAAGCTCACAGGCAGCGGAGCGCAGCTTGTGTGCACGCCGCGGTCAAAGTCAAAAGAGCTCTGTGACGATTACCCACACGGCCAATAGAAACGGAGCTCCTGACAGTTTCATGCACCCACAGCCTCTTCTTCCTTGCTGCTTCCTTTTTGTTCCACCTTTTGGTAAGCAGCAACATATGTATATGTCCCGTGCTAAGAAGTGAGCGATAGCACTAGCCCTGCTAGTAAATAGAAAAAAAAAGAGAGCAGCAAGGAAGAAGAGGCTATGGGTGAATGAAACCCTCAGGTCCAGAGAACAGTTTGAGAATTCAGGCTTGCGAAAGAGCTTTTAACTGCTTAAATTTGCACTAAACATTTTGTATTTACTTTGTAACAATAGCTGTTCTATCTAGCCGTTTTATTATTATTATTATATCAATTAATATTATTAATATCAAGATACTGTATATATCGAATTTCGTACAAATTTTGCCAATATCGAGATATAATTTTTTATATATCGCCCAGCCCTATGTTTACGTAAGTACTCACCAAGACTGGCATTTTGACATTATTTTGTGAGTATTTGACAGTTTAAGCACAATAAGCAGTGAAAAAGAACTCAATTTAGTACTGAGAGGTGGCTTTATGTGTTCACAATTTAGGTGTGAGCACAAAATCTGCGAGAATGAATAAAATTATGCACAATCACCGCCGAAATTCAAGCCCTTGAACACTAACAATATTCATCTGGTGCAAACTGCACGCTGCTGCTGAAATCCACCCGCATTTGGCAGGTTTGCAGGTGTTAATGTCAAGCCCTGTATATATAATTATTATTATATTTTAATATCATGCATATATCTCACCTAAAAATGCATGCAAAAAAGGGTTGCATGGATTTTTTTCCCTGTGACACAATTAGGTTAATGTCCCTGCAGGTGTAAGATGTAAATGAAGTCATGTAGCATAACAGATGCAAATGAGACCTCCATCATTCTGTGTGACTCACTCTGTGCCGCCCAGGTCATCACTCGGCATCTGGAACGGCTGATCATAGCACTTTCTGTACAGCTGAGGCATTTCCAGCATATGTGAGATCTGCACTGCCATCACGGGGTCACTGACTTTATCTATTCACATACACACAAAACAACTACAGAGTGATGATTACAGTAACATAACCATGAATCCATGTGTTCTGCAAACAAGCTCACTCTAACTGATTAAACAAACATATTATGTGTCATCTAAATCCCTGAACATTTCACTCACAGAAGGAGTTGGCCTTGATCTCCCTCGCATCCCTGGAGGTTTTGACAGTCCCTCGTACCCTCAGCAGGTCTCCGATCTCCAGCATGGTGCTCTTCCTTTCCGCCTCCTTCAGTCGTTTGAGTTCATCTTCAATGTTAAAGCCTCTGGAGGATCCGCTAGGATCTCTGTCTATTGACATTAGCACTGTATTAGTACTCCTACTAGATTAATATCCATTACGCATCAGATGTTCTACAACATCAACAGCTGCTTTGCTTAAAATTATTTTTAAAAGCAATTTTAAAGCAATTGTACTAAGAAATATTATTTTTACTATAGGAATTTACATAATTTCTAGGCTTTTAAATCACAATTATAAAATTCTTTGATACATTACTGTTCAAAAGTTTGGGGTCAGCAAGTTTTTAAAATAAATTATTACTTTTATTCAGGAAGAATGCAATCGATCAAAAATGACAGTAACACGCTTATTTTTTTTAAACTTTCTATTAATCAAAGAATACTGAAAAAAAAAATTATATCCACAAGCAGCAATGTTGTTTAATACTTAACATTCAACACTAAACACTTCTTGAGCATCAAATCAGCATATTAGAATGATTTCTGAAGGATCATGTGACACTGAAGACTGGAGTAATGATGCTGGAAATTCAGCTTTGATCACAGGAATAAATTATATTTTAAAATATATTCACATTATTTACATTGTAATAATATTTCATAATATCACTATTTTTATTGTATTTTTGATCAAATAAATGCTTTGGCAAGCATAAGAGACTAAAAATCGACTAAAAATCGTACTAACCCCAAATTTGTGAACAGTAGCGTAGATTCCAAATACATATTTCAGTAATTGTACTCAATTGGTGTGAATTTTGACAATTTTTGCAACTTACATTTAGTTGGTTCTCCTTGATCCTTCCATTTCTCATCTTTCCAACAAAGACAATTTATGACACCAGTACTGTCATCCACTATGTGTTAAAGGAGAACAGACATGCAATAGTAAGACCAGGTGCAACATGTTTTTGAGGGCAGCACTGGCTCACTTGGTTCCCAAGGCAAGGTAAGACATGAACAAAGGAAAAAATAGTAGTCAAGTGGTAAATTTTATAAAGCAAGAACATTTGCAACAGAACTGGCTATGAATTATGCAAAATACAGCACAATAAAATGCGAAAATAAAAAGTTGATGTTTCTATGAAGTAATGTTTTTCCAGACCTCCATAACAGTAGAAATCGTCTCTCTCCCGCTTGTAAACAACCGTCCCCAGTACATCCACCTGGAAGAGTGGGTGATTCTTGTAGAAATAAACTCCTACAAGACATAATGCATCAAACGTGGGAGCTTTTTTGGTCCATCTTATATATGTATTATCTATCTTATCTAGTTTAAAAACAGCAGCTAACAACATGTAGCTGACAAATATACTAATGTGAACACTTATGCAAAACATTACGTTGCGGTACAACAAATGTTTAGTTAGTTAAAGATACATCCAATAAACAAAAATCAAAGTGGCCAATGGTTAACTGTTTTATTTGATGTTACCAGGTACTTGTGTGGACTCTTTCATCTGAAGGATGTCAGTGATGTAGAGTCTGGAATAGGCGGAGAACACGGGGTCCAGACCCCACAGCATAGACGGCGGCTCTTCAGCATCAGCACCTCCGGGGTTCACCGCCATCACACATCGCTGACAACACAAAGTTAAGCACCGAACAGTAATACACCGCGAAACACAACAGGGAAACTCCTTGCTTCTGCCGTGATCTTGGTTAAACTTGTGTGACTTGATGATGCGGCAAGAGAAACGAAGAAACGTTGCGGTCTGTTTACCCGCGGTGTCATGTTTGTGTTTTTCCGCTTATTGCGCAGTTGACTCACTGCGCACATAGGAAGCAACTACGCTTTGCTCATGAATATTGATTAGCTGGACGCTCAAGGAAGATTAGCAAGCAAACTTGAAACAAATTTGTCAGAGCCATTCTCTAAGAACACATACAAATACATGTAAACAAATAATGTACTTTTACATTGTTTCATATTTTAGACATTTAAGGCCCATGTAGAGTATAATTATAATAGTATAAAATTGTTTTAGATTAAAAAAGATTGTTAGACTACAGATGTTTTATCTTTTATTTCTTATATTGTCTATAGAAACAAAATGATTATCAAGGCTCGCGTATGGGTAGCCAGGAGGGGGCGCCATGGATTTTGTGAAAGCAGATCTCGGTGAAAGAGCTTCAAAGTTTATGACAGAAAAGTCACATACAGTGAGGTTTACGAATCTCCTACAACATAGTATGTTGCATTGAATTTTCAGAAGAGAGGTAGATCTTGTCTCCAAGATGAGTATTGTAAGGAAAACATTTGTTCCCTGACCGGGAATCGAACCCGGGCCGCGGCGGTGAGAGCGCCGAATCCTAACCACTAGACCACCAGGGAGCGCTGATCTACAGTGCGCTCGTGTGTCATTTTGAGAACGGAATGATGTTTTTAAATGTTGAATATCTCTGACACATACTTAACAATGCTCTCAAAGAATGAATACTTAAATACTTTTAAAGAGTATTGTATAAAATATGACAGTCACCTCGACTAAAAAGTCTGATCATTGTCCAAAATCTCATGTCATTTCACACCTGTAAGACCTTGTTCATCTTCGGAACACAAATTAAGATATTTTTGATGAAATCCAATGGCTCAGCGAGACCTGCAATCCTGTCTCAAGATCCATAAAGGTACTAAAAACATATTTAAATCAGTTCATGTGAGTACAGTGGTTCAATCTTATTATAAAGCGACGAGAATGTTTTTGTGCGCCAATAAAAAAACAAAACGAGTTTTTAATAATATCTAGTGATTGCCGATTTCAAAACACTGCTTCAGAGCGTTATGAATCTTTTGTGTCGATTCAGTCAAACCGCCAAACTGCTGAATTCACGTGACTTTGGCGCTCCGAAGTCCAAACCACTGATTCGATTCTTAAAGCTCCGAAGCTTCAAGCAGTGTTTTGAAATCGGCCATTACTTGTTAAAAAGTCATTTTGTTTTTGTTTTTGGCACACAAAATGTTTTCTCGTCGCTTTATAATATTAAGGTAGAACCACTGTACTCACATGAACTGATTTAAATATGTTTTTAGTACCTTAATGGCTCTTGAGAGAGGAAGTGTCATTGCTGGCGATGCAGGCCTCACTGAGCCATCGGATTTCATTAAAAACATCTTAATTTGTGTTCCAAAGATGAATGAAGGTTACGGGTGTGGAACGACATGAGGATGAGTAATTAATTAAATTTTTTTTTCATTTTTGGGTGAACTAACCCTTTAATTTGTGTTCCAAAGATGAATGAAGGTCTTATGGGTGTGGAACGACATGAGGGTGAGTGATAAAGGAAAGAAATTTCATTTTTGGGTGAACTAACTCTTTAACTGGAGCACTAGTACATTAGACTCTGGTCTTGTGAAACACTTCCTCTTTACCATCCACATGAGTCTTGAAATATGGGCTAGGTATCTTTCCTTCTGAATAGCTTGCTGGTCTTGGCTAGTTGTCACCCAGTCTGGCCAATCTAGTGCCCAAATCCTCCTTTAACAGACCAGTTTGTCCAATCCGGGGGACCAGCATTATTTTTACAGCATTATATACTTAATCCTTTTCTTGATTTAAATCTAAACCTGTTTACGTGCACTAAAATGTCCTGAGTCAGACCTGTGAAGTACTGCTGACTCATCCTATCTTTCAGATTCTTTCATAAAACTGTCCTATTATTCCACAGAGGTGTCGCAATCTGTGTTATGTCACTGTAAGATCGTAAACAGTGATAGAAGACTGATATTTGCTATAAGAGTTATAGCCGCATCTGGTGCTAAAAGAAGAGTGCATTGAAATTGGCCATAAATGCAGCTGTCAGATATTGATGTGAACTTACTGACCCAAACCCTCAGACAAAGCCATCCACATTGTGCAATACTGTTAAAAGTATCATCACTGTATGATCTAATAAGTCTGACTGAGAAAACAACTAGTGCTGATGAGAAACACACACACAGCAGATAAGCTATCATTAAAGTGTAAAGTATCTATGTTTTATTGTTATTAGGCCCATTATGAGCTCTTTCAGAGACCGTAAACACTACTGCTTAATACTGATCTGAAACCTTGTCGCTATAGCCAAACTTCTGACAATAAGACAAAATACAAAAAAAAAAAAATGTTCTTTAGCATGTAACTATTTTAAGGTTGTGTCATGGACGATAGCTTTACATACATTCTCCAACTGTGTGATGTAGCCATCATATTCCATAACCTGACCTTTGGACAAAAGAGTTAGGGCAGATTAACAGTCAATACAAAGAAAAGGTCAAAGAGTAACTGTTCACGTATTGATCACATTTTCCAGAAGTGCAAAGCAGTCCAGTTGTTCTCTATTTGCCAGTAGGTTTTGTCTGTGTCAAGCTGACCCATTTGAAATACTGTTTTAGGCAAGATGCAAACATTTTCAGATGCATTATGAGCAATGTTCAAAGAAAGAACAGTTCACAATTTTCATTCCTTACCCTCATGTAATTTCAAACAAGTTTGCTTTTGGTCTCCATGGAACATAAAGTTAATTCTCCATAGAAACATCATAAAATAAAAGTCATCCATTTGATTATATACAGGATCAAAAGTCTACTGAAGCCATCCAAAAAATATCTATACAAGTTTGAAATGGCATGAGTGAGAATATTATGACAGATTTTTAATTTTTGAATGAACTGTCCCTTTAAACCTAATAAACTTTGATTTACAGCTCAAACATTCCTCTTTTAATCACAGTTTAGCCACTAAATAGCCAGTTCTTTTTTTGGTGAGTCACTAAACTGAGTGTTTTTAACATTGTATAGGTCTACAAAAACATGAAATTAATAATTTAATGGAAGTCCTGTGACAGGTATCTGTCGCTGTTGGAGGTTTGCCCTATCCCAGCAGTACCCTCTGGAGTCTGTCTGCGGGGACGCTGTTCTCCTCCTCTGACTCTGCGTCGCTCTGTGGGTTTGAGCTGCAGGGAGAGGAACACTGCGGGGAACAGAGGTAATGCATGAGCGGCAGGCGGTACTTCCCACAGAAATCCACAAACTTGATGTGCCTCACGCACGAGTCGAAGTAAACACCTGAAGGGCATGATGTGGAGAAGTGTCAAGAGGTGGACAAATATTCAAAATGTCAAAGACAAAGATAAATATCTGCTTTTTGTCAACTTATAAAGTAATAATAGCAATATTATTTTTGGTATAATACTGATTATTACAAAAAATAATCTGTCCTTTTCTTTAAAAAAAGCACAAATCTGTCAATGGGGCAAATCTGTAAACGTTAAAATTCTCAGTTTCAATCACAAATCAGTTTGGTCACAAGACGCAAACAATATGCCTGTAAACTCTTTCCTCGCCAGAGCTCTTTTAAAAATGTTGCCAGCATTTTTGATAATTTATCAAAAGAAAGAACAAAAAATAAAAAAATTGATTCTAGCTTCATGCATTTTTTTTTTTTAATCAACACTTGATTGTGGTTAAGTTTCATAAAAAAGCAACATTTCGAACAAAAAGCTGAGAAAAGCAATGCTTTTATTGATTGTTTCTTTCTTGTGTTTTGATTCAGAGATTCTCTACTCTTCAGAAGACGCATAATAGCACCCCCTTCCGTATAACAGTGAAAACACAGAAAGCCATATTCGAATGCAAACAAGAAAAAAAAAGTGCGTATGCAAAATGTTTGCGCATTTGCGTGAAACATTGTACGTATGAGAGACATTTTCCGTGCAAACACCAGAAAGTTGAGTCTGCGCAAAAAAATTGTCACGTACACATGAAAGTTTCACGTAAAACACTGAAATGTTTCACATGATCATGCAGAGGTTTCTAACTTTGTCTCGTTCGCATGCGAAAGTCAGATTGTTTTATTTTTTGCAAAGATCCCATTTGCAGTGTCATATAATCTTTTCAATGTAAAGTTATATCAACTTTTACAATTTCGCCACCAGTGTTGGGGAAAGTTACATTTAAAGGTAATGAATTACAAGATTCCGTTAATCCCTAATGCGTTACATTACTCTGTTATTTCTCTCAACATGGAGACAGGAAAACTGTCAGTCAGTAAATTAGAAAACAAAGTAATTTGTGTTACTTATTTGAAAAAGTAACTCAGATATTTTGTTGTAAATTTAAAAGAAATGCATTACTTTATAAGTTACTTGAAAAAAGTAATCTGATTAACTCACATTACTTGTAATGTGTTACCCCAGACACTGTCTGTCACCATGAAAACACAAAAGACAATACAAGTTAACACGACAGTAAAAATAATGAGTTAAACTGCCTGACAGCTCAAACACAAGTGTTAACAGAGCAAATGGTGTTAGTGCATTTTTAAAATTAGCACAATTAAGCACATTTTTTGCTTTTTAAATCCCTCAAAAATCGTCCCATTTACTTCCAATGTAAGGGCCCCACTGTAATGTCGATTTTTGCTTTTTTTAAAAGAAAATAAGAGACAAGTTATGTTTAATGTTGAAATAATAAAATGATGTTTTTGCACTAATCAAAATTCTGTCAGTTCAACAAAATTCAACAGGTACTGATCCCAGAATATTCCTTTAATTAAAGGTGTAGTATGTAAGAATTCCATCCGCTAGAGGTCGCTAGAGGCCTATTCAAAACAAAGGCGTAGCTTGATGACGGCAAGTTTGAGCGCGGAATCTGGGGACATGTGGTCTTCACCTCAATGGGCGGTGCAAAAGAATAGCGATAGGACTCAGGAAGAAATCATGTTCATGGATGTGATTATTAACATTACTGTAGTATGAAGCAGAGCAGGACCGAGTGTTGTGGGAGCTGAACGAGGCCGCTGGAGCGATTGCTCAACACACGCCTCATGAGCAGCGGAACCTTTACTATGATACAGTCACCGGTGCCGCTAACGCTTTTCCGGTCATGAGTATGAGGTAACGCAGCTCTGTTTATCATATTAGATACATTTGACTGTGTTGAAAATATAAGGTTATAACGTTACTCTGTGCATTCGCTCGGCGGCTGCTGTGAGACACTGTTACACACTGCAGTAAAATTTTAGATTATCATATTAAATGCTGGACGGCTTGTGTTGATAAATGGCATGCAATTAAAACGTATTGTATGATGGAGAAAATGCTGTATTACTGTTACTAAAAATAAAGCTGCATCTGATTATACTATGTTATCTACTTCACAAAATAGTGCTTTTCTCTGAGGCGGGGTAAAGCATGGTACTCGCAAAAAATCAAGAAAATTAGATTTAAACAATAAGACTAAATGTGTTGAGCTATATAACAATAATTAGTTTTCTGTCTATAAATATATCAAAACAGTTGTTCCCTTGCCTATTAAAACATGTATATATTAAAGCGACTTTGGTGTTTCCATGGTTTCTACAAAATAAAACCGGAAACCGAGGGTAACGCGGGTATGACGCAATTGACAGGCGACTCCTCATACGTCCCGGAGCCTTGGTTAAAATTGCAATTTTCTCACGATTTACAAATAGTTACAAACATTTGGAATGTTGTAAGTACTCAAGTGAACAAAATATATAACACTGGCCTAGTGGTTTTTGGATATTTTACTGCAAAATTCTTACATATTGCACTTTTAATGCAACATGTTGTTTAAAGCAGTGTTATCCTTGCAAAATTTAGATTCGAAAAGACTTTTCCTAAATAAGTCACTTTTTCACTGATTATACAGTCTTATTGTGCTCCCCTACCTGCACACTTTGGGTTGGGACATTCGCTAGCCAGGTTTAAATAATGGATCAGATTGGATGGTAGGTCACACGAGAGGAACGGAAGGTTCTGGGACTTGATTGTGCGTCCTGCTAGCTCCATCAGGGATGGAGGGTCGTAGGTCATGTCCTTGATGAAGCGCACAACAAGAGGATTTCCACGGAGACTGAGCTCCTGCAAATGGATGAGGCTGAGGATCTCACGAGGGAGGAAGGTCAGCAGGTTGTTGTGGAGACTGAGAGAGAGCAGGGAGTATAGTCTGCAATGAGAGAAATCAGATGATAACATTAAAAACCACCTCACTGCTTTGACTTTACAACATACAGTAAGAGTATAAGTAACAAAAGATCTCACTTGCTGAGCTGGGGTGGTATGCTTTGGATGCGATTGTCACAAAGAACCAGGTATCTCAGACTGGTGAGGTTAGCCACCTCAGGTGGGATGGAGGAGATGAGGTTCCCTCCCAAATACAGCATCTCTAGACTGTAGCAGAGGTCAAAAGTTAGAGACCCATGAAATTTAAAAAAAAGTTTTGTAGCTTTTAGTTTGTGTTAGCTTTTTAGTTTGTGTTAGCTAGCATATACTCCTGGGTCATTGACGAATAAGGTTTTGAAGTTTTGTTAAGTGTTAGCGATGAGATAATGTGTTTTTTTATAATCAATTTACATTGCTTCTTTTGTCATTTTTTTACAAGATAGACAAAATTTGTCACCAAAAAGTCATTAGGTTTAACCAAAATTTCATTTCTACGATATTTTCAAACAATGCTAACAGGCTGATATCTAGCTAGCTAGCAAAAGGACAATCAAACATTTTATATGTAGTAAGTAGTTTTTAAAATATTACAACATTTTCCATGTTTTATAGCAGTATCGAATTACCTGTTGAATTATGCAGGTGCCTGAATTATGTCACATGATATTGACCACATGACTTGATCCAAAATGGTCCCTTTATATTGGTTACTCCACTTCAATGAAATTAATTTTTTTCTGGACATTTTCATAACAAAGCAACGACTACAACACATAATTTTAATACCATTTTGCACTATGTTGATATATGATGTTATAAAATCATGCCAGAATAAAAGATATAGACATTTATTACATTTTAAGATATTTTAATCACAAATGAAATGGCTGTATTAGCCTTTGGACGGTTAAACCGAATGACCTTTTGACACTTCAAAACCTTTAAAATATCTTTATATGTAGCAAAATATAAATAAAGCCTTTTGGATTCAATAAAAGAGATCTAGTTGTACTACCTTACATACTTTGGATGTCATATCTTTGTTTTTTATTATTATAATGGCCTTTGGACAAAAAAAAAACATGACCCGTCACTTTATTGACCCTCTACAAGTTGACAAAACAGATTATCAGATTCACAAACTTAAAATGCACAGTCTTTCTCTTCCTGGAAAACTGACCCAAAATACGGATTTCTCATCTTGTCAGCATAGACATGAATAAAACATACATGTTTTTAAATGTACTGTTTAACAAATTATATATATATATATATATATATATATATATATATATATATATATATATATATATATATATATATATATATATATATATATATATATACATATTAAATAGTGTCCCACCAACAGAAGATCAAAGTTCATCTAAATACAGAAAAGTAAAAGAAAAGAAAAAAAATAACAATGTAATGATGAAACAGCAAGATCTAATTTTAGCTTTCTAGGTTTGAATGAAAGGAGAGATCATTAACTTCAGAGTAAACAGTCTGTTATGTCATGTTTAATTATTTGTCTAAGAGTACTTAAGTTCTTTCATTCTATTGGTTAGTGTTTAGCCCAAACCAGCAACAGTCCATTGATCGGGTCAGACCTGAGTTTGTCTGCTCAACAGCCCTCGACAGATACAGTATAGAGTTTATCTTTGTCTCTCTCTCTCTCTCTCTCTCTCTCTCTCTCTCTCTCTCTCTCATTATTATCTCTTATTATTATAGGGTCGTCGTCTTAAATGGCAGTTCCCAGGTCAGCTGTGGACTGTGAGCCATTTCCCACACAGCAGAACGCTGTTCTAATAAGCGGTTTAGTTTGCCCTTAAGCAAAAGAAACAAACTCATACCTGGTCAGGTTCTCTATTTCTGAAGGGATGTCCTTCAATCTGTTTCCTCCGAGTGAAAGGGACCGCAGTGTGGTCATTTTTAGAAACTGCGTGGGAATATCCTCAAACCTGTTTCCACTCATATTCAGAGTTTCTACCTGCATGCTTCCAAACTCCTTAGGGAACGATGACTCATTCAGAAGATTGTTCTTTGCAACAAACGTCTTTAGGTTTGTTAGTCGCATAAAGTCATCTGGTATGACCGTGAGCGCATTATTGCTCATATCCAGATATTCCAGGTTGGATAGAAAACAAACGGAAGGTGGAAGAAGCAATAAACGATTGTAGGTGAGATGCAGCTGCTGGATTTGTTTTCTTTTACTTTCCGTGAGATGATCCAAGTTCAAGTCGTCCAGATGCATACGTGATAAATGTAAAACAGCACACTTGTCGTCCATGCTTGGGAAACGAGCCATATGGACTATTTAGTAAAGGAAAATAATAATATAGGAATAAAATAAAGTATCACACTTTTAATGGTGGAGAAATCTAAAAAAAAAAAAAAAAAATTATAATCAATACACTTAGCCTATAACACTTCAAGTGTCCGAGGTGCGCGCTCCTGTCCCAAGACTGGTGGTTTTATCTGTACTAGAATGCGCGTGTCACGCCTCCTGCAGTCAGTGGTTGGTCATCCGCACATGATGCACTGCAAGTTTGCTCCGTCTCATAAGTCTCTTATGCAACCCTGCATGTTTAGTTTGAGTGCCTGGTTTACATAAAAACCTGTAGGCAATCAGTTGGTCTGCTTTTATTAAAGATTAGTGATTGCATTATATGCATAAAGCATAAATCTATTGTCCACATGTAGATGGTGACACAATGACTTTGAGGGACAGTACTCTTTTTATTTGGCATGAGCATGCCAGGGCTTACTGTAGTCATAACAGTTCCTGTAGTTATATTGATACATTTATATATACGTATTTATGGTAGAGTGGGGTAAGATGAGCCAGTGGGTTGACCCCCTTACACTTTCATTGTCATGTGACCATACATTTTGGAACCACCCATCATTTCTGCCAGACTGTGAATAGGAGAAGCAAATGGGAGAAATGGTAAGCACCAATTTACTTTAAAAGCCATTTTGGGCTTTTTTCTTGTCAAAGTAAAATTTTAGCTTTATCAGATATAATGGCTGCTTCATCAAAGCAAATTTATCCAGGTTTAAAAATATGCATGATGCATGTTGGTGATTTACCAACGTATAAAATCATTTAGCTAAATATTAGCCTGAATTGGTAAGCTGGGTAGTTTTTCCAAAATGGCAGCTATGGGGCAAAGTGAGCCAAATGCTGTGAGGTAAATTGATTTAGCGGTTCAGCTTACCCCACCATAAGGCACTGAAGGTAATGTGGTACTACTCATTTGTCGATTGGGTTGTTTTCACCCAGCCATTTTTTTTTTTTTTTTCAACCAATTTTGGATTTATTTTTTTAGCCAGCAATATAGTAAAAGGCATGTTTTTGCTCACCCCCAAATAGGGGCAAATTTGTGGGCTATTTTAAGCTGAAACTTGACTGGACCAGAAACTTACATTACATCTTGTTTAACCCAACCTTCTGGGTTTGTCCATATTTAACCCAACTTGGGTTGTTTTTAACCCAGCATTTTTTTAGAGTGAGTATTAATGATGGACCATTATTCTAAAGTGTTAAAGCCAGTTTATTTGATAGGGACGGTGTTCAAGTGCACTAAATCCTTCAATGATTAGAACCACAAAATGCTTTGCACCAGATTATAATCATATATATTTTCACCTGCAATGGCCTAACATGTTCGACATTGCAGAAAAGCTATCATACCAAGAATCCTTTGAATAAAATGTTTATTAGTTTCAGTGACATTATTATCCAAATTCAGTTTTTATTTAGTTTTATTCAACAAACTCTCTGTTTAGTGTTTTTGAGAGGAACAAAATTTTTTTCGAAATGCAAACAATGAAATATATTGAAATTTAAACTTTCTTTGGATGGTTTTATATGTTGTTTAAGTTAACTTGAAGAAAGAAATATGACTATTTGTAAAAAGAAAACTGATTTTTAAATTGGTTTTTAAAAGAGGTAAATTATCTTTAAAATTTAAAACGGGTTTGATTCGGATAGTTTGATGGTCAGTTTACACCCAGATGGAGCAACTTACCCCTAACCTGGGGCAAATTTAGCCACATGAACACTTTTTTTTTATAGGAATACTTTCATTGTATGTCTGCCTCATTTTCCCTTATCTTGAGGACCACATAAGTAAAAAATGGCTCATCTTACCCCACTCTCAGCTATGTAGTTATATACGTCAAAATCAGACATGCCCATTCGGCAGCTGTGATGCCTGATTACTAGATTAAACTTGGCCCTTTTTTTAAAAAACACTATTGCTTTATAGTTTTATTGATTGATTGCCCATTAAGGTTAATAAATAACAGATCAATTAGAAAACAATATGATTTGTTTGAGATGATTTATAAACATGCTAAAAAAAATTATCTTAAAGCTCTGCAGCATATTTTGAATTTTTTACAGAATTAGGCATACCAGAATTTAAAAGAGAGCCCTAATCGCATACTTTGGAATAAATAGATAAAAATAGTCTGTGAAATAAAGTACACAGTAACATTCCTGAGAGTGAGAGCTTTCATTTGATGTGTGACTTGTCTATGTTTGGTGAGTTTGTGTGCTATAAATATGAAATATGAACATTATTCATCTGATTTTCTCAAGGGGGCGTGGTTGCGGAAGAACGAATTTAGACCTTATTATTTTCTTTTATGTAAAATCAATGCAAATATCATGGGATTTGCAAGAAAGCAGAGGTTCTACGCTTTCAAAAAATGCCATGTATGACTAGTTTTGTGCTTCACAGTTTATAGATTTTTAATCCCGGTGGGTCCTAGGGTGTGGCCAGTGCTCAAGAGGTTAAACCAGCCTAAGCTGGTCTCAGCCATTTTAAAATGGTCTCCCAGCCTATCCAGATGAAAAATGGCCAAAACAACAAGCAAACAGACCAGATGTTACATAGTTTGTCAGCACTTTTTTAATGCAAAATCATCACAAAATAATAGGCATTTATGCTGACATTTTCCAAAAACCTTGGCAATGTAAATTCTACACTGTACGTGAGATATTTGTCATATTGCAATAATCAAAATTGGAAGGTGTGTGTGTGGGGGGGCTTAATTGTGATACAAAATATAATCTCATATTTCCTGTTAACTTTAAGATGAACTATGAACCTCCTGCCTAGAAACATCAAAAGTACACTGAATGTATACATTACAAAAGGTTTGCAGTATTTTACACTACAAGTACAAATCATACATACTATCTTATTTTATCCCCAAACAAATAAAAAAGACTATAACAAATAATAAAATAGAACACACCTTTGACTTCAATAATTAATATAATAAACTAAATAATGAAACTTTCTCTTTCCATTCAAACACAGGTTGATTGAAGTTGAAATCTGGTCAAATGTTTATTATTCCTCTTGAACTGCTCCTCAAACCTCTTTAGTTGCCAATTTCATCTTCTCCACAGTTTCCTATGGGGGCAAAACAGTTCCAAAGTCACATATTTTTTTTGCTTTAGGTCCATAATGGCCCAGTCAAATACAACAGACAGGTAAAAACAGAACAGAAAAATGCACATGCCATCACACTTAATCAATATTGCCTTCTTAGAAGAACATTGTCCACACTTGAAAGCTCAAGTTTACAGCATTACATTCTGTACCAACCTGATGTTTATTGAGTTCAGCCACTCGCAGAGTCCACTCCTCTTCCGTCATCTCCTGATCATTTCCCTCCATTTCCTCAAGAGCAGGTAACTTATTTGTACCTGTAGAGAGAGAGAGAAGACAGAAAGTCAGACCACATTCCACAGAAAAAATTTAATTTCATCCAGCTTTGCTGTCCAAATCCCAGCCTTTGCAGAAAAAACAACAGCAATATCTCAGATCAGAGTTTTGGCTCACCGTCACAAATAACAGCGGTGCAAACCCAGTTCCCGCAGGCACAAACACAGCGGTTACATTCCACCTGAGTCTCAGCACCATCTTCGTACGTCTCATCCTCTAAGGCGCACTCTGAAAACATGCAACAGCACTCAACACACATACTATATGTTCATACATAGGTCTGTTTATATAGTATACTGTGCGTTATATGCCAGGGAAAGTGGGCTGAGTGGTCTTACTCCTCTCTGGAGGGTTGAATCCAGGCCTGAGGCAGTTGAGGAACTCATCAAAGCTCAGTTTCCAGTCAGCATTCTCATCAGACAGCTCGATGAGGGCATCCACACACAGACTCCTGGAGAACACACCACTGTTTTTAATATTTTGTTGCATCCATTTTATTGCAGTTACCTATTAAGAGAAACGTCTCAGCACTACTTCAAGGGATAGTTCACCCAAAAATGAAAATTTGATGTTTATCTGCTTACCCCCAGTGCATCCAAGATGTAGGTGACTTTTTTTCTTCAGTCGAACGCAAATTATGATTTTTAACTGCAACCGCTGCCGTCTGTCAGTCAAATAATAGCAGTAGATGGGAACTTCAACTATAACAGTAAATAAAACTTGCTTAGACAAATCAAAATTAAAACCTGCGGCTCGTGACGACACATTAATGTCCTAAGACACAAAACGATCGGTTTGTGCGAGAAACCGAACATTATTTATATAATTTTTACCTCTAATACACCACTATGTCCAACTTCGTTCAGCTTCCTGTTAGTGAGGTCAAAAAACACGTTCTGAAGACGGAAGTGATGTCTCGCCCATATACTTCAATGAGCGCGAGACATCACTGCCGTTGTCAGAGCGCGATCAGACCTCACTAGCCGGAAGCTGAACGAAGTTGGACATAGTGGTGTATTAGAGGTAAAAAATGATATAAATACTGTTCGGTTTCTCGCACAAACCGATCGTTTCGTGTCTTAGGACATCAATGTGTCGTCACGAGCCGCAGGGTTTAATTTGGATTTGTCTATGGAAGTTTTTTTCGACTCTTATTGTTCAAGTTCCCAATCACTGCTATTATTCGACTGACAGACGGCAGCGGTTGCAGTTAAAAATAATAATTTGCGTTCGACTGAAGAAAAAAAGTCATCTACATCTTGGATGCACTGGGGGTAAGCAGATAAACATCAAATTTTCATTTTTGGGTGAACTATCCCTTTCAGTTTCTCATTGGCCCTGCTTACACCTGGTATTAAGATGCGTTCTGTTCTGATCACAAGTAGGTGTAAATGGGGTGTAAAACATTTTGAGCTTTCGACCACTTCCAGAGGTAGTCGAAAACGCTTTCGAACCGGATTGCTTTCGTAGTGTAAACGCTTATGTGGTTGAATGTGTTCGAACAGACACTAAAGTCCGCCTAATTTCCGCCTACTGACCTAATGCGTAAACATTATGGGAAGTGCGCTAGCTAGATGAGATTTAAACTTTGACGAATGAAGACCCAAGTAGGGTTTGAAGACAAGAAACATACCAAGCACAATGTTCTCTCATCATTCCTGATTTCCAACAAGCACTCACAGCGTTCGGGTTGGTCTTGCGACTTTCAGAGCAGAAACGAAAGCTGCTGCTCCCCGTATGTGTAAATATGTGAATTGCACTAACTTATTTTGTCCATTAGATGGAAAATCTGAAAAAAGCCAATACATTTACCCAAAAACCAGAAACAATGTCTAAAAGCTGCTATGTGACAGGATATACAGCAAACAAGCTAAAAAAAGCCAGAACTAAGTTTTTATAAGCTAGTGTCGACCCAAAAAAAACAACCATTTAAGGACACAAAAGTGGATACAAGCAATTGAGACAGCGCAACGTGTCATTTTACTCTGAGAACTACACCCACTAGAGGTACTAACATAATCGGCGACAAGATATTCATTATTTTTAACCATTTCGAAGGATTATTTCACCACCCTATGTGAACCTGCACATGTAGGCATACTGAGTGTCAGGATGCCACAATTTACCATTTCTTCCTGCTGATGCTTCACGTCTTATTGCCTGTATCCACATTTCTCTCCTTAAAGGCTGGCTTTTACGGTTCGGTAGCTTATAAAAACCTAGTTCTGAGTTTTTTTAGCTTGTTTGCTATACATCCTGTCAGACAGCAGCTATTAGGCATTGATCTGTCTTTTGTTAGAAGCAAGAAATGACAAGGAGGCAGCTTCACGCAATACAAAGTCAATGGAGAGGGTTGGATTGTTCATATTTTTCATAGTGATCTTCCATGTTAAAATGTGTTACAGTTTTGACTGTGTAATTAAAGGGTTAGTTCACCCAAAAATGAAAATTCTGTCATAATTACTCACCATCATGTCGTTCCAATCCCTTAAGACCTTCATCTTCGGAACACAAATTAAGATATTTTTGATGAAATCCAATGGCTCAGTGAGGCCTGCATTGCCAGCAAGACAATTAACACTTTCAATGCCCAGAAAGCTACTAATGACTAGTGGTTCAACCTTAATGTTATGAAGAGACGAGAATACTTTTTGTGTGCCAAAAAAACAAATAACGACTTTATTCAACAATATCTAGTGATGGGTGATTTCAAAACACTGCTTCATGAAGCTTTATGAATCTTTTGTTTCGAATCAGTGATTCGGAGCGTGTATCAAACTGCTAAAGTCATGGCCCCCAGTAGAAAACCATTGAAATTTCAAAACACTTATCACATAATGAGGCCTCGTTCACTGAAATCACATGATTTTGGCAGTTTGATACATTCTCCGAACCACTGATTCGAAACAAAAGATTCGTAAAGTTTCATGAAGCAGTGTTTTGAAATCACCCATCACTAGATATTGTTAAATCGTTATTTTGTTTTTTTGGCACACAAAAAGTATTCTTGTTGCTTCATACATTATGGTTGAACCACTGTAGTAATATGAACTGTCAAAAATAACTATAAATTAAAAAATAATAAATAAATAAATTTGTGTTAAAAATAATACATTTGTGTTCTGAAGATGAATGAAGGTCTTACAGGTGTGGAACGACATTAGTAATTAATGACAGAATTTTTGGGTGAACTAACCCTTTAAAGGTGCTAAAGAGGATCTTTTCGTCGACTGAGAAACCAAAGACTGTTTTTGGGATTCATTATGTCGGACTCACCGCAGGTAACCCATAATCTGCAGTAGTTACTCCTGTCTCCTGACAAAAACATCGCATGCGGCGCCTGTGGAGTGTGGAAAGTTACTGGAGCGCGCAGCCGGGCTAGTCTCTCACAAGGAACGTCATGGCAGTGATTGACAAGCCAGAGGGCCAATTGTTTATGCGATGATCGCGTAAATGATTGGCTGATATTTTTAAGGCCCTACCTCGTGCACAGATGATGTATATTAATATTATTCCTTTCAGTGCACCTAATAAATAGTCTTTTATCAGTTAGTAAAGACAGTTTCAAGTAATATTGCAATAATGTATAAAACAAAACATCCTCTTTAGCACCTTTAATGTGTAAAATAGCCAAACATATATTTTAAGCAATTCTGCATTTGTAATACAATCTGCATACGTGCATACACTGGCCATTGGCCAACCTCATCTCTAGATATCAGTATCGGCATTGACCTTCCGAAGAACTTGTTTTGTATACGTGATGATAGATTTTGCTAATAGATTTTCCTATTGACCAAAATGTTAAAAATGTAATACAATTTAAATACTAAATGAACAAAATAAATACAGCTGTACTGTATATAACGCCAAAATCTTGTTTTGTCTTGTCTGAGTGAGTAAATTGTAAGCATACTGAAAGACTGTTGTCAAAGGACAGTGGGGTCATAATCGTTACGTTTTATAGACTAGCCCAGAGATATATCAGTTATCAGAGACATTTGCAGAATCTTCAGAAAGACATTATCAGAAGTGGCTGTAAAGAGTATTGACACAGAACGTAATAAAGATGGATAAAGACAGTATTCATGTTAATAAAACTCCCAAACTGTCTCTATCTGATTTGTGCAGGTCAAATGATAAAAATCATGATTGTGTGTCATACTGACATGGAGATAAACTAACAAGGACAACAGGACATTGTAAACATGTCAGTATGACATCTATTATGAACATTATGCCTGAATGCATGTGAGAATTTTTAAAGATGTAATGTTAAACTAAAATGAAGGTGCACTTTATCCACTGTAAAAGTCATTTACCTCAAAAGAAATATGCTTCAAATTATTTACATGCACATGAAACTTAATGACAAGCCAAATACAAGTCACTTCATTTTGGTTACTAATTTAGTAAAGATATAGGCTACACATAAAACTTTATATTTGTGTTTTCTCATATAAGGAATGTAATGAAGTGAATTAATGGGGGTTGTTGCATTCAGTATATGCCACTTTGGGTTTAGTATGTTTTTAAGAAATTAATACTTTTATTCAGCAATGACATGTTAAACTGATCTGAAGTGACAGTAAAGACATTTGTAATGTTACAAAAGATTTCTATTTCACATAAATACTGTTCTTTTTAACTATAAAATATTAAGAATGATTTCTGAACACTAAAGACTGGAGTAATGATGCTGAAAATTTAGCTTAGCCTCACTGGAAGAAATTACATTTGAAAATATATTAAAGTAGAAAACAGTTATTTTAAATTGGAATAATATTGAACAATATTGCTGTTTTTACTGTTGTTTTACTATTGCCTTTTTGAACACAAGAGACTTTGAAAAACATCTTATCGACCCCAACTTCTGAACAGCAGTGTGCAATATTGCACTTTATAAAAAAAGAGACGTTGTTATGAATATGGGTGTGCGTGTGTGTGTGACCTGAGCAGGCGGTTGTTTTCCTCCTCAGCGTAAGGAGAGGTGATATTAATTGCAGTCTCATTATGCTGAATGAACTTCAGGAATTCTGTTGAATCCAGCTGAGCGTCTCCATTATCATAGTTCTGAGAACCAAAAAAGTATGAGACAGACATGCAAATATGAAGGCATCTGATTTGCGTTCAATTAATCAATATGTTTAAACACGCAGACCTGGAAATATTTGAGCAGGACATCTGAGAAGTTGGATCCTTTAGAAAACCAGCCGTCAGGCTCCACCTCAGACTGCAACCATTCAATCACATGACTCCTCAACTCATTGCGGTCCGTAAGGTAACAAACAACTAAATAATAAAACACATTACAATTATACATCTGAAAACTAAAATACTTCATGCCCTTTCTGAACATATTTAGCAGCATCTTAGACCCTTGAATAGTGAATGATTAAAATGAAAATATGGTCATGTGATTTTAATCACCATCTACTTTTAATAATTTTAAGTCCTATTTCTCATACTGATGCTAATGATTTAAGCCTGAGTATTGGACATTGGATGGTGGTCAGTGTTTAATGATAATCAATTCTCAAACAGACGTGTGTTTACTCACTTGGGCTGTTGGTGATCTTTTCCATTTTTTTCTCTAAATAACAAGACAAAGAAATAGGTCAGTGATGTTCATCAACTTCTGAAAACAGGAGCTGCTCTTTATGCAAAGTTCTTAAAATCTTTTGCATATTTATGTATTCAAATGTGGCAAATTGTGGTGACAGGAAATGGCTGCTATTATTTAAATAGCACCCAAAACTAGGTTACAATGAGATTTTCTGTGGTTTTGTGGTGAAGTATCTACACACACTAGTCATTGAAATGGAAAGGTCAGTAATATTTATGGTAACATTCCATTAATGCATCATGCTATTTAGACACTATAAATATAAATGTTGAATGGAACACACATCCACATACACACTTACCTTCACAATGTCCATGATGGGCCATCTGCACTTTAAGTCCAGTGAGACAGGCATCCCGATGCAGCTCACAGTGATTACGGTACGTCTTCCCATTACTGCCGCAGACTGGACGCTTATGGGGTTTACATTGCTGATCAAAGCACACACACATTAAAATAAGTGTACATTCATGATATCTATGTAGTTATATCAGTGGTTCTCGACTCAAAAAAAAATCGGTCACATCCCGTGTCTGTTATGATAGGACAGCAGGTAAAAAACAGTGCTAAAGGCAAATAATAATATGCCAAACAACCATTTACTTGTGCATATTTGGATAGCAAATAGGCTTATCAACTTTTGAAATTGAGGTGAAACCATTTCAGTGTTTTGTAGTTTATGTAAAAAGGCTGTGACCAATCAAAGTGCTCTTCATTTCATTACCAATTTAAAGCCTAGTTTAAACATCTACCCTGGTTTCACAGACAAGGATTAAGCAAGTCTCAGATTAAATGCATGTTTGCAACTTGTACTGACATACAGTATCTTAAAATATGTCAGTGCCAGATACACACAAGTAATGTTTTTCTCAA
Organism: Chanodichthys erythropterus; assembly: GCF_024489055.1. NCBI lineage: Eukaryota > Metazoa > Chordata > Actinopteri > Cypriniformes > Xenocyprididae > Chanodichthys > Chanodichthys erythropterus. The sequence goes on along the minus strand of NC_090232.1, from coordinate 38,877,295 downwards.
GGGTATGTTTATAAAAGCTACTTAAATGTCCTAATTGAACTATAAGGCCTAATCCTGGTTTAGTCTAAGCCCTGTCTGTGAAACCCAGCCCTAATCTGTTTTGAGAACCACAAAGAGTGGCTACTTTTAATTGATTTTTCCCTGCAAGTTAACATAATTTCATAAATTACATTATATAGAAGAAAGAAAGAAAGAGGGAGAGAAAGGAGATTTTTTATTGAGGGAAGGGCAGTGGTAAGGAGCCTTTGAACTCCAATGGGCTTGAGTTATGTTTTTTAGGCTAGTTTTTTTGACTAGTTTTAATTAAGCAATGGACTGTTTTAAGCAGTCAACATGATTTTGGCAAGTAATAAATGTTTCTGTCTGAAAACATAGTAACCTAACCATTACTTATCCCTAAAATCTGAGGGAATGATAGGTGAATAACACTGCTGTAGAAGCACCTAAACCCATTTGTAAACCTAAACTTGACATTAGCTCTAAATTTGTCCCTGAAATCTGTTTGGTTGGTTGGAGCGTTTTTCCAGGATCAACAAAGATGTTGATCCAGGAACATGTAGTGAAATCCCGTTTAGGGAATATCTGGCAACCCTGGTGAGAAAGGGAGCATGTGTTTGAGTGAGTATTTTCAGGGTCGCGGTGAATGAGTAGCTGAATATACATCTCTGACTCACCTCGACACACAGACAGGTCGGTTCTCCTTTCTCTGTTACAGCACATTCTCTTCCAGCTCCACAGAACACATTCGCACAAACTTTACTTTTACTCCTCACCTCCTGCACACAACACACAAGAATCAAAAGAAATGTGTTTACACCAAACAGGAGTTTGGCTCCAACTAGTGGTGAACGAGGGAAATTCTTCAAAAATAGTTTTATTAATAAACATTAATGCTGAAGGACATATAGTTTTAGTAGCCTACACTTAAGTCCTAATACTAAACACCAAACCCTAAATACTAATCCCCTTTTTTATCTCACATACAGATTTTAGACTTAACCACAAGATGGCAGCGTATACTTCATATCTTGTACTCTGTTTTCACCTAAATAAACAGAACTCGCTCACTCTCTCCCCACAGACATTGCTGCCCTTTTATTGTGCGGTCTGATTGGTGCAGACCTAAAGAGAAAGCCCCTCTGACACAGCTCCAGATGGGAGCCAGACCTGTTGACCTTTGCCATCTAATAAAGAGAGTGAGTAACAAAGAGTCTGACCATGACAATACACCAGCGCATGCTGTCACTCACTGAAACACACGCATATAAAAGAAGCACCTCATGTCTGCAAGACAGATGGCACACACACCCAAACACACTAATAAACCATCTCTGCAACATCTGTGAATGTTATATATTTGAGTTTCTCTCTCGTAATTCTGTCTTTATAACTTGCAATTGCGAGTTTATATCTCACAATTAGGAATTGCGATAAAATAAAGTCAGAATGGTGAGATAAAAAGTATTTCCAAAAAATGTGTGTTTCATTTTTAAGCATCAGACCTTTTTAACCTATACCAATTCGCAGTCTTTCACCTCTGTCAATTTGGCTAGTTAGTGCAACCAAAAAATACCAAAAATTGAACACTGGTAATATCCTTGATAATATAATAGGCTATATTATATTATATTATATTATATTATATTATATTATATTATATTATATTATAATACATATATATACAGTGGTGGTCAGAATTATTGGCACCCTTGGTAAATATGATCAAAGATTTATCCTTTTGTTCTCTAATTCATAAAATTAGCAAAAATCTAACCCTTCATTGAAGGAAAAGAATTGGAAGTGGGGGGAAACTCACATTATGAAATGTTTTTCTCCAATTATTGGCACCCCAAGAATTTTTTATGAGTAGAATATCTCTGAAGTATATTCCCATTCATATTTACATTTATTTAGCACACCAGGGTGAGAACATGACTCCAGCCATGACTCCCTGTTCCACAGGAGTATAAACATGAGGAAACACAAAGGCCAAATTCCCATAATCATTCATCACAAGGAGTAAAACCAAAGAATATAGTTCTGATGTGCAGCAAAAGATTGTTGAGCTTCACAAAATAGAAAGTAGCTTTAAGAATATAGCTAAATAGCCCATTTCCAATATCAGGGCAATAATTAAGATGTTTCTATAAACTAAAGATGTTACAAATCTGCCTGGAAGAGGACGTGTGTCTAAATCGTCCTAATGTTCGGTGAGGAGGAGAGTGGGTATTAAAGTGAAATTACTGAACCTAAACATACAAGCTTGATAAAAATGCTCATTTTAGAAGAAAATTTAATACGGCCCTTAGAGGCTTTTGCATCTGAAGTCTTCATATAGCAGAAGTATGCAAGTGCAACTTGCTGGCTCAGTGCAGACTGCATAAGGAAGTGTACAGGAAGTTGCCATAATAGTTGGATACATGTTAGGACATCTGCCCATTTCTTTATGCCCTGTGACCTTTAACTCTGACCTTTAACATCTCACTGGGAAGATTGTGGAAGACAATAGAATGGTGCTGGAATTTGGAAGTGAGGCTTATGTAGGGTGGAGCAGCCTAATGTGAGCTGACAGATGCTTCTCTTGCTTTTTATCTCACAAGTGGGAATGTGTACACGTGCAATAAATATTTCATATAAAATGTGCATTGAGTGCCAATAATAAGATTTCATTTGGAGAATGCGTCAGTTTTCCAGTGGTTAGTGTGTGTGCGAAAAATGTTTTATTTATGTTGTGGTTATGATAGTAAAGCTGCATTCGATAGAATGTTATAGAAGTTGTGTTTGGAATAATTATGCTAGCAAGTGTTAGATTTGGTGAAAATAACACCAACAACTTTAAATAAAAAAAGTTGGCCACATCAGGCTAATTAACAGCTCCATGCTTGAATTGTCAAGAGAGACTTTTTTTCTCCTTTGTTGTTTGATTAATATGAATAACAGACAGCAGGAAAATTAGACAGTCACTTGCCCAGGTCCATTATACTGTAACACATGCATTTAAATGACTGTTTATGAAAATACTTGCAAAGATGGGCATTTTGACACATATGCATATTTCTAATTTAACCTTTCAAGAAAGCACCAAATATAACTCCGTTCAAAATTCATGTGCTCTGTGAGCAGCGGATATGTCTGCATCTGCATATAGAGAAATGAGTTGTCTTTTGCTGCTGACTGCGATTCAAAGGCTTAAAATCACGTGTTTTAAACCGCAATGCTTAAAAACGCAAGCAAATGATAAGTCCCCCCACCCCCCAACAAAAACCTCATCGGATCTAGATGAATCACAATAATGACCAATTTTGGATTGAAAACAGCGAATTTAGCTAAAAGGTGACAAGTTTGCACCCCTGCGTCGTGTACAAAAAGAGAGAGAAGTATGTTGTTCCTCAAGACGCATTCAGTTTTGTTTATAAACCGCTAGAGCACCAAAAGTTACAGTGTACCTTTAAAACAGTAAACAGTTATTTAAAAGTAATAATAGTTTTTACTGTATTTATAATCAAATAAATGCAGCCTTGGCAATACTTCTTTCAAACTTTCAAACTGACCCCAAACTTTTAAACTGTACCGTGTTACATTTGTTTAAGGTACAATCAAACTGATTTAGTATGTCAGTACAGTCAATGTTTCCTTTCCCCCACACCCATGAATGAGGAAATGAAAGTTAAACATATTAATATTAGCAAGAATTTAAAGCGAGAGAGCCGGGAGACTGAGGAATTCACACCCTAACAGATGGTGCCTTGAATGCAGACACCAGAAGAGTTGCAGACTCCACCACAGATTAAACAGAACATAACACCAATAAATTGAGCTGAACGGAAACTCCTTTCACACACACATACAACCACTAACAGGCTGTATAGAAGACACACAAACACCAGGCTTTGACCTAAAACTAGAGGGCAGACAGCACATTCCTCACATTCCAGAGTGTGTCAGCTGAGATCGTCTGATGAGATCAGAGCAGACAGACTCTGTAAGATGACACCACAGCATTAGTGAACAGAAGTCACTGTAAACTCACGGTTCATTGCCCGTTCTCATTCTGGTCAGAGAATTCACACTGGACACACATGCGATCTGACAATGCGTTGCAGAAGCAGTGCAGATTCAACAGTGCAGCCATCATCTATTTTTGCTGTGCTGACAGAATTAAAGGTGCTAAAGAGGATCTCTTCGTCGAGTGAGAAACCAAAAACTGTTAGTGAGTTTTTGAAATGAGTGCATGCATAAGAACAACCCCCCTCCTTCACAGCTCATTTTGCGGGAACGCCTCCCAAAACTCGTGCACGAGTATTGGAACACGAGTGTTTACCACCGGCATTCGCTGTGTCGTGTTAGTGGATTCATTATGTCGGACTCACCGCAGGTAACTCATAATCTGCAGTTGTTACTCCTGTCTCCTGACAAAAACATTGCATGCAGCGCCTGTGGAGTGTGGAAAGTTACTGGAGCGCGCAGCCGCGCTCGTCTCTCACAAGGAACGTCATGGCAGTGATTGACAAGCCAGAGGGTCAAATGTTTACGAAAACGATTGGCTGATGTTTTTAAGGCCCTACCTCGTGCACAGATGATGTATATTAATATTATTCCTTTCAGTGTAGGGATGCTCACATTGACCGTTTAACCGTTAACCGAAAGTAAGAATTTTAACCGATTAATACAATCAGTTAAATTTTTTTTTATTTTTTTTTGATGCATGGTTAAAGAAAAATATGCTATATATACATATATGCTTATTTGTTAACTCGCAGGGCGTTTCACACGTGCCAGACATATTTCGCTAAGCAACAAGCAAAATGAAGCGAGCGAAAATAAGTACTGACCATTTCGATAGAAAGGGTCGCGCCGTTGGCACGGGGGACAGTTTTGAAAAGACAGAAATCGACCCCCGCACTTTTGATAAGGGCTGCTTCAATCAGTCACAATATATCATCTTTTAGCTTAGGATATTTTCTTTCAAATGAGACCATTTTCACGTTTCTGTGAGCTTTCGTTCTTAAATAATCAACTGTTTTGTTGCAGATGTGAAGAAGAGGAAATGCGCTCTCGAACAGAGAAACACGCGATCTCCAAGCAATCGATCACAGCGTGCTAATGTTTTAGGACAGGTCGATGGTATATAAATCGTGCCCGAACGTTAGCTTTTGTCAATCAAGCAAAACCGTCCATTCAGAAACCGAGAAATTTGACACTTTAAGGTAAGAGGCTGATCTCTCAGATTGACGCGCGAGCTGGCTTGACTGAAGTTTTCGTGAGGATTTGTAGTTTATGGACTGTTTTGAGTTAAAAGCATTGATGGCATGTATAAAAGAGATATCTAAAAGCGAAATGAAAATTATTGCTTCGACCGGCGACACAGTGGGGAGGACGCACGAGAGGAGACCTGCGCGTTTAATTGGTATGTGTATAGCTACTGTAATACTGCATAATACAAAGCTTATCAGCGGCATGCACTTTGATCACGAAAGTGAAAGTGCCTTTTGCGGTCGCATCGCGGTGCCCCCGCGTTCCCATTTCTCTCGATGTGAACCGTGAGCTCCAGTCCATTACAATTTAGGGCCATGGTATACTTCATTTCCCGCATTCCGCTTAGTCTCGTGCGCGAGCCTTTCAAAGAAACTCCTTTGCCCATGAGCGCGGAAAGACGCGTTCGGTGTGCACACGTGCACCGTCCGTGGTCATAACAATAACAATGCTTGAGGTACAGTAGGCCTGCTATTTATATTTGATGGAAAAAATGTCTAAAATACCGGTTGTTTGTCATCTTAATTTGTTAAACATTTAAGTGAAAAATAATTTTAGTGTAGGCCTATTTATTTTATGCCTTTTATTTAAATTATTTTTTTCTGTTGTCAGAAACACTGCAGGTGCGTGACAATTTGATAATGTGAATCCAGGTTCTGTTGTTTATCTGTTCTATGCTGCTGTTTGCATGTTAAAATAAACCCGTGGAACACACAGACACTCGTCAATTGTATTTTTTATTTAATGTCATAGCCTATATATGTCATATTATCATCATATAGGCTATACAATATTATAATCTTATCAGTTAACGGTTAATAATCGGATAACGAGCGTCGGTTGTCGGTCGAGAAATTTAACCGAAATGAGCATCCCTATTTCAGTGCACCTAATAAATAGTCTTTTATCAGTTAGTAAAGACAGTTTCAAGTAATATTGCAAAAATGTATAAAACAAAACTTCCTCTGTAGCACCTTTAAAGTGATTGTTTTTTCATGGTCAAAATTAAAATTTTTGTAATTTCACCTTAAAGGCACAATATGTAATATTTTTGGATTAAAATATCCAAAAACCACTAGAACAGTGTTATGTATTTTGTTGACTTGTGTACTTATGTTATCACAAATGTTTCCAAGAATGTTTATCACAGAACCACATAAATAAGCAATTTTAACCAGGACACGGATAGTGTCTGTGCGTCGCCTATCAGTGATGTCATACCTTCGTTACCCTCGATTTCAGGTTTTATTTTGTAAAAACCATGGAAACACCAAAAACGCTTTAATATATTATGTGTTATATTAGACAAGGGAACAACTGTTTGGATACATTTATAGACAGAAACTAATGACTAACTGATTCTGCACTTAAAGGGATACTCCACCGTTTTTTCATATTAAACTATGTTATTCCCTTAACTAAGACGAGTTGATACATACCTCTCTCGTCTCAGTGCGTGCACTAAATCGCTCTGTCTTGTGGCGAAACTTTGTTAGCACTTAGCTTAGCCCAGTTCATTCAATAGGGGCCCTCTCCTCCTCCCTCTCATTTCCGTCAATAGAACCAACGAGACTTTTACAGGAGAGGGAGCGGGGGCCGGTGAGAGGACTTTTCACGAGTGAAGATATTACTGCGCCAAGTCAAAATGCTCCAGAGCACTTGCTATGGTATTCCGCCATACAATATAGTTATCCATTTTACACGCTTAGAAAAGCGCAACGTTTTGTTTCGTGTCACCGTCCTAGGTCGAGTTACACTACTCGAGTAACTGTATTTAAACAGGGAAAACGTGGAGGTGTTTGGTAGCTTCTCTGCTTGGCCCCTATTGAATGAACTGGGCTAAGCTAAGTGCTAACAAAGTTTCGCCGCAAGACAGAGCGATTTAGTGCACACACTGAGACGAGAGAGGTATGTATCAACTCGTCTTAGTTAAGGGAATAACATAGTTTAATATGAAAAAACGGTGGAGTATCCCTTTAATCGAGGCATCATCAAACTTTGCCTTTGTTTTGAATAGGCGACCTCTAGTGGCAAAAAGTTACATATTGTGCCTTTAAATGCATATAATTAAAGTCTACTATTTCCCAGTCAACATATGACTTTCTGCCCTGGGCAAAGCCAGGAAAACTACACCTCAACTCACATTTTGAACAGGCAACGCAATGGATGGCACTGATTTCAACATGGAGGTGGGAAAACCGTTTAGTAAGTTTTGTATAGCCCACAGGATTTCTTGTATAAAGATTTAAAGTGCCCCTATAATGCTTTTTCGGATATAACTTTTCATGCAGTGTGTATTATAGCTGTTTGTGAATGTAAAAGCTCATACGGATCATGTGTGAAACGGGCGTCAGACACACCAACCTTTCCTCCTGTGGATGATCTTCCCTCGTGTGGATGAACTGTGAACACGTTTCACATTCACTAACAACCACAGAGGAAAAACTGCTACTACAAAAACACAAACATGTGCTTATCCACATTTTAACCTCTTCAACCAATTTGATAACTCAGACATGAAACAACACAAATATGCATCAAATCGAGATGCTAGACAAAATTTGGTCACTTCGTCAATGGTATAAGTTTTTTAGGCCTTGTGCTAAATATTCTGAATTGTGTGCTATGTCTCCATTTTGCAACACTGCAATAATGTTTAATTGCAACACCCTTCAGTAAGTGCTAAAACACAATCTAAAACGCAATCTAAAACAGTGTTGGATCCTGTGTGTTTGCAGCAGAATCTGCAGCATTTGTAAGAAACATGGCCAAATGTGTCAAAAACTTGTGTCAAAGCACTGACAACAATAAACATGGCATTAAAAAAAGAAGAAGAAAGAAAAAAAAAGTAATTTAGTCCATTCCCCATTGCTAAACACATTTTTGAAGTGTTATACTACTAAATCATTCGGGCACAATCTCATGTCGATAAATCTATATTTCTATCCTCTCCAACTTCCATACATACTGATCATTACTACTGCAACATTAGTAAAGAAGTCTTACTTTCTAGTTCTGCTTGGATGAACATACATCTACAGTCATCCAGTCAAACAAAGAGAGTGAAGAAAGGTTCATAGATGGAACCAGATTGACTTATGACTTACAAACAACCATAACTTGCAAAACCCACTTGCAAAGACCTTAGCCCCATAGCAACCACCTTTTGCACAGGCACCACTGTTTGAATTTGCTACTGAAAGAAATGTGGCTTTTTATACTCTCAGGCCACCATCCAGATAATCTGATACCATACTGTGTTATCTATAGTTGCTGTATTTCTGAGCAAAGCATTTAAGCCCCCCTCTGCCTCAGGGGGCCTAGATCACATACTTTTGTCTGCCTGGATGTTTGCCCATATGATCACATGATCAGAATGCCATAAATGTATTATGTTGGAGGAACTTGCAAATGAAGTATAGGCTACTAAACGTCTGTGCATACATGGTGAGTTCAAGTCAATTTGGCCACTTTTTGACATTGACATGACTGTCAAAAGTGTCCCAATTTATGTGAATTCACCCTACCTTTAGCATGATGATATAAACATGCTCCTTCCTAGTCTCAGCCTCAGACGGCACGCCAATGAACCGCTGGCTAAACGTCTGATGTATTTGGTACACTTAACTGAAAACACTTCAGGATTTTCAAAGTCGTCATCTGATACCCCCTTTCCACCAGCACAAACCGGGTGCTAGTTCAGAGCTAGTGCTAGTGCCAGTTCGGAGTTGGTTCAACTGACGAGCCTTCTAAGAACCGGTTTACCTTTCCACACATACCCCTTTTCTACCAAGGCAGTTTGAGTGCTGGTTCGGAGCCAGAGCCTAGTTCCAAATCAGTTCTTTGTCTTTCGACACACAAAAGCACCAGCTCCGAACCAGGAAAAGTGGTTCATAAGTAGCACCAAAACATTGCTGGGCTAGAAGTAAGAACCATTTGCGTCAGGGGCTGGGGGCAGGTTACCATGACCAACAAGAAACTTTTGACCGCCATTTTTGAAATAGCAGCTAATCGAGCTAATAGCAGCTCGATCGTAATCTCCGTCTACAAATTACGGCGAGCCGTGTTGATGCTGATGTAGGTTCGCAAAGCCATGAGCATCAACAGTAGTGAAACATCCGCGATTGTTGATAGAAGGCTTGTTCGAGATGCATCGGAGCAGCGTGGACCGATTCTGCGGGTGTCGCGGATCCGCGGGAGCGTTTGTAGAGCATACGACTCCTTGTGCTTTTGGATCATTCTCGCGGAGCTTTGATGTCATGCGCCGATCACTTTGCGAGAAGCCGATGCATCTCAAACAAGCCTGGTGTATTTGTGTTTGGCGCTGCGGCGCTAGCTTTGCTGTGAAATATGAGACGTATACAGTGACGCAAGACCTGGCTCGGTGGTGGCTCTCTAGCCTGTGGAAAGGCAAACTGGTTCTTAGAAGGCTCGTCAGTTGAACCAACTCCGAAATGGCACTAGCACTAGCTCTGAACTAGCACCTGGTTCATGCTGGTGGAAAAGGGGTAACAGAGCCAGGTCTTACGTCACTGTATACGTCTCTTATTTCACAGCATATTTGAGATGCATCGCATGACATCAAAGCTCCGCGAGAATGATCCAAAAGCACAAGGAGTCGTACGCTCTACAAATGCTCCCGCAGATCCGCGGCACCCGCCAAATCGGTCCGCGCTGCTCCAATGCATCTCAAACAAGCCTTCTATCAACAATTGCGGATGTTTCACTACTGTTGATGCTCATGGCTTTGCGAACCTACATCGACATCCAAACACCGCTCGCCGTAATTTGTATATAGACAGAGATTACGATCGAACTGCTATTAGCTTGATTAGCTGCCATTTCAAAAATGGCGGTCACAAGTTTCTTGTTCTAGCCCAGCAACGTTTTGGTGCTACTTACGAACCACTTTTCCTGGTTCGGAGCTGGTGCTTTGTGTGTCGAAAGACAAAGAACTTATTTGAAACTAGGCTCTGGCTCCGAACCAGCACTCAAACTGCCTTGGTGGAAAAGGGGTATGATTGGTTGAATTCTACAGGATGTCCGGGAGATGTGTGCGTCACATTCTGTAATGGGCCATCTGGAAACAAATGCCGTGAAGCCAACCCCCCTCATGGAAAAAGAATGCCTTCGTGTTTATTGACATGTCAAACGTCCTCTTGGGCGGTCCTTGGCCAATGAAAGCTGCGATAGAGTCCAGACATTCTGCCGTCAATCTGAAGGCCTGGCTACATGAGACTATCCGCTTGTTAAGTCGTGACGTAAGGAACGCCGTTTCCGGGTCCAAGCCTTGACTCCTTTCATTTGAGAATGCCATCGACAGCCGTTTATGAGCGCTATTTATTCATATTAAATATCAATCATTTTAAAAAGTTAAACATTTTAAATACTTACAGTCTACACAACAGTCTCCGTGCTCACAGCGTCACAGATATTTATATTTTGACGATTTATAAAAGATGAATCATTGTCTGGCCATCTGAAATTTTGGTATGGAGATAAAGGTTATAATTATATATTTTTCGTAGTATTACACCACATTGTGTATGTATATTAGCAACATTTGTTGTTTTCTTGTGGTATGAGATAGAGCGTTAGGACCCGGAAGCGCTGCTGCGTGACGTCAGACTTAACAACCGAATAGCTCCAGTGCAATTGGGCTACTTTAACACTGTTGCCGCTGGTTGTTTTTCATGTCTGCAGATTGAAGCAATCCCAAATAATAAGATATTTAGCCCCTGAAATAGGAATTTTACTAGGGGAACCCTGGCAAAAATTTGGATTTTACAACTTTTACAAGCGACTGGGCAGGTTTTGGTAGCAACTGGGGAACCCAGACAAGCTCCTCCCCAACTTTTGTTAAACCTGCATAGTGGAAACTATAGGTCTAATCGAGATTTATGCACCAATTGTAAATCTATAAAGATGGAAAAGTGTATAAAACATACTAAAATTCAAAATCTTGGGGTTTTTATAAGAAAACATTTTAAAAATCTTACTGGCACCCAACTTTCCAAAAGATCATTCTGTTCTTCAACTATCTCATCATTATGCACATGGTACCTGTGAAGTCATCTCTAAAAATATACCCTCCATACAACTGTGCTTACTGAACTCTAGAGCTCCGGTGTGTGATAACTGTTGTTTGGTTCCTAATGAAAAGGCATGAGGTCGTTCGTCCTGATGATGTACAGATGTAACAGGCCTTCAGGCACCCACATGAAAAGACCAGCACATCTGCCATGTCTAACTATGTCAACACTGCACAAGACCAGAGGACTGATCACATGCCAGAGCTTCAATTCTAATAGTTACACACACACACACACACACGTGTTTGTGACAGACAGAATGGCTGTGCCTTTGCATGTCTGTGAAGTAATAGTGTTAAAATGCCCTTATCCCACCCAGGTGGTAACGTCTGCTGTTGTTTTGCTTTCCATTACTCCACGTACCAATTACTTTGTTTTTACCTGCCAAGACAAACAGCAGCTGTTCATGCCCAGACAACTTTAGCTTACATGTGAAGCCCTAACTGCTGGGTTAAAAGTCAGAGAAACGGTGCTTTAGGGCTTCTGAAGTTACAGTAACTTCAAACTATCACAATGAGAAAACAATCCATAGAAAACCATAAAAAGTACTTTTTTAAAAGACATTTCCATTACCCCTAAAACACAGCACAATGAGGTTCTGTCTGTCTGAAATGATTAGGCCAAAAAATGATATCCTCTGATGGATTTATGGCTTTAGTTATTTGCAGTTATTCATATTGTCAATATCCAAAGATAGAAAATATACAAAAGTACTCTGTTTAACTCCTAAAGTCACATTTTCTTCTATTAGCAAATGTTGTCCAAAGAATTCAGAAAGCTTTCTGTCTTACCTCTGCGTAACAGCAGACAACGAAGAGGACAATGAATGGAGAAAATGTCCTAATAATCTGTGGAAAGTAATAAAAATATAAGAACAAATATATCAGATGTATCATTGTCTGAATTATAAAGCTTGATGACTTACCATTATCAGGAGATGAGAGGAGAAAGTAGAGATGAGAGGAGCTGCTGCACGGACAGAGTAAGAACTGAAGGACAACATTACAGACTTCTGGAGAGATCCAGTGATTCACCCTCCCCCAGACCCCCACCCCCAAACACACACACACAGTGTTCGTTTCACTATATTAGTGAGGATGTTGCATAGACTTCTATTGATTTTTATATCAGGTTAATGATATTTTCTATGGCCTAACTAACCCAATCCCTAACCCCTAAATATAGCCCTCTCAAAAAAATGATTCTAGCTGCTTGCTCAGTTTATTTAAATAAAATAAGCTGAACCAAGACAAATCTTTAGTTTTTTACTTAATTGGCATTTGCACTCAATTGTATAATGTTAAATTAAATTAAATTTGCAAAATGTTAGGTTAACCTAAACCATTTGTGTTAGGACTACACAAATCATTTATGTTGCATTGATTGAAACTGGGCAGTGGATTTTTAGTTCCCAGCATGCTTTGCGTAGGGATAGATCGGGACAGTAAATGTTGAAATGAAGTGCTTTTTAATGTGTTTTTTAGGAAAGGGAAATACCTTTTAAAGTTTGATGTTCAGTTATATTTTACATTTAAAATAGTTTATGTAATGTCGATTTTTATGAGGTTACCATTATGCTGAAGTGTAGACATTGTGGTTAGGCTATGGGTGGCTACATGAAATAAATCTATGTTGTTCTCAAGCTTTAATTGTGCTAAAGCCAGTGATAAGAAGTTCTTTATCTGATCATTACATGCATGCTACAAATGTTTTACAGAAAACTTATGCAACTCTACACAAGGGCACCAGTCTGAATTGCAATAGCACTAGTGATGGGAAGTTCGGATCATTTTACTAACTCGGACTTTTGAGTCTCGTTCAACAAAATGAACGAATCTTTTTTCGAGTCATTTCGTTCATTTTAGCAAAATGTAATTAAAATGTTACGTGTTACTTCCCCAACACATCTACTACTTATGCAAACGTTGAACCCACTACAAACAATACAAAACTACAATGCTATAAGATTCAGAAATGATTAATTCATTACCTGGGTCTTCAGTTTATGACAAGCTGATTAAGCTCACCTCACCTCTTGTCTGACAAGTCTTCGGGTTTAAGTCATTCCTTAATGACGTGACAGGCAGTCCCATGCTAAACCAATGCATTCTGAGCCGGTAAGAGAATTGATTAGTTCTCTTCATGAGTCTTTCGGGTTTTTGAGTCGTTCCTTAAACACGTGACATACCCATACACTAAGCCAATGCATTCTGAGCCGGAAAGAGAATTGATTAGTTCTCTTCATGAGTCTTTCGGGTTTTTGAGTCGTTCCTTAATCACGTGACAGACCCACGCTATTTCTGATATTTCTGTCACTGTTTTTGTTACTGTTTCTTGAGGATCTGTGGTGTTATTATAAAAAAATAAAGTATTAATTAATTTATCTTTTTGTCTGTCTATCTGTAAATAAACACTAGGCTATTTAATAATATAATAATCCAAGCCTACGATACAAAGTATTTATAGTTTGTTCATTTTTACTCCAATTTTGAGTTTGCTGTTAAAATAATTGCTTTTCCTAGTCAGACTTGACATATTAGTCTAATATATGTATAAGAAGATTGCTCAAAAAGGACATAAATGACATAAATTAAAAGCAAATAACATTTTGAATTATTAGTTTAAGACATCAAGGTTATGATAACTTCAGCTTTAACAGTTGTAACACAAACAAAACTGGAGAGTTAACGTTATTTACTAATAGGCCTAAATATAATATGCTTGCAGCATAGCGTATGGGTCTGTCACGTGATTAAGGAACGACTCAAAAACCCGAAAGACTCATAAAAAGAACTAATCAATTCTCTTTCCGGCTCAGAATGCATTGGTCGCGTATGGGCCTGTCACGTGATTAAGGAACGACTCAAAACCCGAAAGACTCATGAAATGAACTTATCAATTGAATCATCAGGTGAACTACTACTAGCAGTACAGAACCTGTAGAATATTGCACATGCGCGACTGAGCGAATCACCCCCCGAGACGACTCGTTCTTCCCGAGTCACATTAAAGATTCGTTCAAAATCAACGAATCGTTCAAGAACGACACATCACTAAATAGCACTGGTTGGATCAACTAGAGTGAATTATGTTCAGGAAACATTCACAGAATACGTCAAATGAAACTGGTGTGATCTCATTCAATTAGGATTAATTTTACTCATCAGTACAATTCACCTAGCTTAAGTTCAAATAAATCAGTTCAACTGTGTGGAAATAGGTGTCATAAATGAATTTAGACCAACAAGTTAAACACTAGATTTAAATAAAAACAGATTTATAAGCCTTTTTAACTAGTCTGTTGTCATAATATTTCACTATGTAAGTGAGGACATTTGGCGCTCACAATAGCCTAACCTGTACACATACACACACACACACGCTGGGTTTTCATGTTTTATGGAGACTTTCCATATACATGATGCCTTGTATACTGTACAAACTGCATATTCTATCCCCAATCTTAAACCTACCCTTTACAGAAAACTTTCTCCATTTTACATTTTTTAAAAAAAAAACATCATTCTGTATGATTTATAAGCTGTTTTCTTCATGGGGACAAAAACAAAATGTCAAAAATTACTAGTATCCCCATCTTTGTGGGGACATTTTTGGTCACACACACTCACACACACACACACACACACACACACACACACACACACACACACACACACACACACACACACACACACACACACACACACACACACAGGTTTGTTTTGCTATCTTAGTGAGGACATTCCATAGGCATAATGGTTTTATACTGTACAAACTGTACATTCTATCCCCCTACACTACCCCTAAACCTACCCATCACAGAAAACATTCTGCATTTTTACATTTTTAATAAAACATTGTTTAGTATGTTTTTAAAGCTATTTTAAATATGAGGACTCATGAAATGTCCTCATAATTCATGTTTATGTCCTAATACCAGTGTAATACCCATGTCATTATACAAATTTGTGTCCTCATAAATTACAAAAACATGCATGCGCACACACACACACACACACACACACAGGCGCACCTATCTTAGTGGGGTCTCTCCATAGGCGTAATGGTTTTTATACTGTACAAACCGTACTTCCTATCCTCCTACCCTACCCCTATCCCTAAACCTAACCATCACAGGAAACATTCTGCATTTTTACATTTTCAAAAAAACATCTTTTAGTATGTTTATTAATCCATTTCCCTTGTGGGGACCGCTGGCTGGACCCCACAATGTAGGTGATCTCAGGTTTTTATTACATTGTGGGGCCATTTGGTCCCCACAATGTAATATAAATAAGAACACACACACACACACATCATTCTTAAGAGTCAGTAAAATTTTATTGGTCTGATTTATGAATTACAATAGCCAAATTATTTCAGTAAACAGGTCAATACAATAAAAATAAAATTTGCATACTGCATACATGTAATTCATTAAAAGTCACTTTTAAAATTCAGAATTTAAACTTGGAAATAAAATAATGTTTTAGGATTCAAAATTCCTATATTATACAAATCATGCTTAATTATGCAAATGTTTTGCATTGGCCTTTATAATAAAAATTTAATTTTCTGCTAGAGGTTTATAATTGTGGAAGAAATTTGTACTTGAATATAAAAAAACTTCTTCAATCTGTCCAGTAATCATGCTGTTCTATACATGTATGAATTTCTTTCCTCTGGTTACCAACATTAAATGTCTTCATTTGTTCCACAAACATTTTAGGTGACTATTGACTTCCATTGTATGGACAAAAAAACCCAGACATTTCTCAAAACATCTTCTTTTATGTTCCACAGAAGAAAAAATCAAATAGGTGTAAATGATGACAGAATCATCATTTTTGGGGTGAACCTTTTAGTTACATGTAACGGCATCCATTACTGATTTAGTGCAACAGCGCCTTCTGCTGGATTATTATGACAAGTGAAAACAAAACAATACTGATCTTCATTTCAGCAGTCTTTATAATACTTGTCTGCATTGAATGTTAGCGGGAAAAAAAAGTCTTTTGACAGTGTTTGCACTTATAACTGCATTAAGACATTTCTACCATTTCATATGTTTCTGAATTAACGTGTTTCCTCGGCGGTGAGGAATCCCTAAACCACTCATAGTAAACTGAGTTTACCCTCTCTTTGTAACTTTTATGATTTTCTCTTTTCTTCGTCTTTTCAGAGACCTGGAAATAAAGGCAAAGCACAACTGAATAACCCTTGGCATATATAGATACTAAATAGAGGGTTGAGGTTTGACAGCAACAAGAGGT
Organism: Chanodichthys erythropterus; assembly: GCF_024489055.1. Lineage (NCBI taxonomy): Eukaryota > Metazoa > Chordata > Actinopteri > Cypriniformes > Xenocyprididae > Chanodichthys > Chanodichthys erythropterus. The sequence continues at coordinate 38,860,677 of NC_090232.1, read as the reverse complement.
GTGAGTTTTCAAAATTCATACCTCATTTAAGGAGACATCTGCGTTTGTGACCTTTTAGAAAGAGACAATAACCAATGAACAATAACCAATTAATAATCAGTCTCCCTGTTTGTCGTCCTTTGCATTTGCCACAGTTATAGGAGTATAAAATATAAAAATATTTTACCTCATTTCGAGTTTTCAACAAAAATAAGCAGATAACGAATACCAGAACAAAAACTAAACACCAGAGCACAGTCAACACGACCACTGTTGAAAGGCTGGCTAGACTCCTACTTTGAGACTGCACAGGATCTACAAAATAAATAAAATAAAAATAATTTAGACATCTTTTAATGTCTGCTCTGTATAAAGCCACTATTACTTTTCCTCTTGAATCTAGATTTCATTCCATGTCGTTCATAACAGCACTGAAGAATTATAATTTCACAATTAAAGAAGATTCACTTTACTTCAGAGTGATCACAGTCTCAACTCACCTCCATTATCAGAGGAATTATTGGAACCCATTGTTATCCATTCATCTGCTGAATTCAAGATGGCATACTACAAAGTAGCATGAGATTTGGTGAGAAAACTTCTGCTCTGGTGTTTCCTCTTTTATCTGACAATAAAAACTCACCCTCTGATATCGACTGGTTGATAAGCCTTGCAGTTACAGCGCAAGTCTGTTTGTTATGCCGCAGTGTGGTGGGCTATTCTCACATTTCCTACAAACGGCCTCACACAGGAAATGATCTTCAACTTTTCGCACCTTCAGAATTCTGTAGAAAAACTTAATCATAAATAAAACAAGAAGGAAACCTAAAACAAGACTAAAAAAAAAAAAAGTAGCCTAATACCACATGGCTTTGCTGTTCTAGTGTCACAAAAGTATTTATTTACTTTTATAGTTGCAGTGAACATTGAAGCCTATCGATGTTCAAGTTGCGGGACTGGCAAACAATCAATGTAAAACTTTAAATCACAAAATAAACAAACAACAAAACAAAAGCAAAGCGGCAGCCCCTCATGGACGACTGCCACATATAAACAGGCCTGGTCCTCTATAGTCTCCGTCACTCCTCCTCGAGACTACTATGCGTTTAAGTCAAGTCAGAAATATCATATTTACGAGCTGAACGCACATGAATGCCAACTAAAAGTCATAAACATGAGTGGGTAGCTTGAGATTATCTTTAGGCCACAGGAGTTGGGAGCATGTCAGTGAAACAGGCCTACCACATTATTTACAGGTACTTATGCAGCCTTCACATGCTCTCAGAATTATCGTAAATATGAGTTTCATAAGTAAAAATTGCACATGAACTCCCTCCCATTTCGAAACTTGAATGCACTGAGCTGGGAATCACAACTTCAGAAGTGGGTATTATCAAATTTCCCATAGCACATGAAGGCAGCTAGCAGTGACCTTAGCAGGTTTTTTTATTTACAACAAAATAAGCTAATTGCCAGCACAAAATATAATATAATTGTAGTATAACAATATAATATGTAGCTATAAAGCCTTATAAATTAATTAAAAACATAAAAAGGCAAAACACACCTGATGCACATTCTTTATTCCTAATTTTCTACAAGTGGAGTTAAAAAATCTTGGTGTATTTTTGTGTAGTTAATTAATAGAAGGTACACCGCCATCTTGCTCCGACGAAAGTGACTCACCCGACGTCGTAAACACAACTTCCCAGCTCGTACTCACGATCTTTCCAGGAGGATTTGAACACATCATTAAACACTACACACCATTCTTAAGAGTCAGTAAAACTTTATTGGCATGATTTATAATAATTACAATTGCCAAACTATTTCAGTAAACAGGTAAATACAATAAAAATAAAATTTGCATATATACATGTGGGTAACTTTGTAATTCATTAAAAGTCACATATAAAATTCAGAATTTAAACTCGGAAGTAAATTAATGTTTAAGGATTAAAAATTCCTATATTATACAAATCATGCTTAATTATGCAAATGTTTTGCATTGGCCTTTATAATAAAAATTTAATTTTCTGCTAGAGGTCTTATAATTGTGGAAGAAATGTATATTTGAATATACAAAAACTTCTTCAATCTGTCCAGTAGTCATGCTGTTCTATACATGTAAGACTTTCTTTCCTCTGTGGAACAAATGAAGATATTTAATGTTGGTAACCAAACATTTTAGGTGACTATTGACTTCCATTGTATGGACAAAAAACAAACATTTCTCAAAATATCTTCTTTTATGTTCCACAGAAGAAAAAGTCAAATAGGTTTGGAACGACATGGAGTAAATGATGACAGAATCAATTATCATTTTTGGGGTGAAACTTTATATATATATATATATATATATATATATAAAACTGCATCCATTACTGATTTAGTGCAACAGCGCCTTCTGCTGGATTATCATGACAAGTGAAAGCAAAACAATACTGATCTTCATTTCAGCAGTCTTTAAATACTTGTCTGCATTGTATGTTAGGAAAAAAACGTCTTTTGGCAGTGTTTGCACTTATAATTGCATTAAGGCAATTTGTACCATTTCATATGTTTCTGAATTAATGTTTTTCCTCGGCCGTGAGGAATCCCTAAACCACTCATGGTAAACTGTTGTAATAGTTACTTTGTATCTTTTATGATTTTCTCTTTTCTTCGTTTTTTCAGAGACCTGGAAATAAAGGCAAAGCACAACTGAATAACCCTTGGCATATATAGATACTAAATGGAGGGTTGAGGTTTGACAGCAACAAGAGGTGTGAGTTCTCAAAATTCATACCTCATTTAAGGAGACATCTGCGTTTGTGACCTTTTAGAAAGAGACAATAACCAATGAACAATAACCAATTAATAATCAGTCTCCCTGTTTGTTTGTCTATATATAAATGCATTGCTGTCCTTAAAAAATATAAAAATATTTTACCTCATCTCGGGTTTTCAACAAAAATAAGCAGATAACGAATACCAGAACAAAAACTAAACACCAGAGCACAGTCAACACGACCACTGTTGAAAGGCTGGCTAGACTCCTACTTTGAGACTGTGCAAGATCTACAAAATAAATAAAATAAAACTAATTTAGACATCTTTTAATGTCTGCTCTGTATAAAGCCACTATTACTTTTCCGCTTGAAGCTAGATTTCATTCCATGTCGTTCATAACAGCACTGAAGAATTATAATTTCACAATTAAAGAAGATTCACTTTACTTCAGAGTGATCACAGTCTCAACTAACCTCCATTATCAGAGGAATTGGAACCCATTGTTATCCATTCATCTGCTGAATTCAACATGGCATACTACAAAGTAGCATGAGATTTGTGAGAATACTTCTGCTCTGGTGTTTCCTCTTTTAAAACTAGGTTAAATCTTCTCTGTGATTAAATCAATGAACACTGACAATAATACTCACCCTCTGATATCGACTGGTTGATAAGCCTTGCAGTTACAGCACAAGTCTGTTTGTTATGCCACAGAGTGGTGGGTATTCTCACATTTCCTACAAGTGGCCTCACACAGGAAATGATCTTCAAATTTTTACACCTTCAGAATTCTGTAGAAAAAAACTTAATTATAAATAAAACAAGAAGGAAACCTAAAACAAACAAAAAAACTAAAAACTAAGCCTAATTCCACATGGCTTTGCTGTTCTAGTGTTACAAAAGTATTTATTTATTTTTATAGTTGCAGTGAGCATTAAAGCCTAACAATGTTGGACCGGCAAACGATCAACATAAAACTTTAATCACAAAATGAACAAACAACAAAACAAAAGCAAAGCGGCAGCCCCTCATGGACGACTGCCACATATAAACAGGCCTGGTCCTCTATAGTCTCCGTCACTCCTCCTCGAGACTACTATGCGTTTAAGTCAAGTCAGAAATATCATATTTACGAGCTGAACGCACATGAATGCCAACTAAAAGTCATAAACATGAGTGGGTAGCTTGAGATTATCTTTAGGCCACAGGAGTTGGGAGCATGTCAGTGAAACAGGCCTACCACATTATTTACAGGTACTTATGCAGCCTTCACATGCTCTCAGAATTATCGTAAATATGAGTTTCATAAGTAAAAATTGCACATGAACTCCCTCCCATTTCGAAACTTGAATGCACTGAGCTGGGAATCACGACTTAGCAGGCTTTTTTATTTACAACAAAATAACCTAATTGCCAGCACAAAATATAATATAATTGTACTATAACAATATAATGTAACTATAAAGCCTTATAAATCAATTAAAAACATAAAAAAGCCTGATGCACATTCTCTATTCCTAATTTCCAACAAGTTGGTGTATTTTTGTGTAGTTAATTAATAGAAGGTACACCGCCATCTTGCTCCGACGAAAGTGACTCACCTGACGTCGTAAACACAACTTCCCAGCTCGTACTCACAATCTTTCCAGGAGGATTTGAACGCAACAATATTAAACTTGCGCCACCGCAATCTTACCCACTCTTAATAATTAATCAGTCAGCCGCATATTGCCGATATTTCTTTCTTGTTCTCATACGGTTTTATAACGGAAATGTTTTACTAGAATTGAAAGTTCACCAAATGACCACAAGAGAGCAGCAGACGTGTTCTGAGTCTCAACTGGAGCTTACAAAAGGGAATGTGGAAGTACCATGGTGCAATTATGTATCTGGAGGTAGTAGCCTACTCTGAATTATCATATTCATGCAGTTTGGATGCTTTAAATAGTAGTTTGTTTCTGATGGTTTTAAATACTTTTATCCTTGTTGATTTGCATGTAAAACAATAACTTTGAAGGCAAAAAGATACCCATGAAGTTAAGTTAAATATAATGAAAGTTCCCTTCTGGAGATGTTCTCAACTGGGGGAAAAAAATTCATCAATATTTATATGTGTATATTATAGATTACATATGAATATTCAATTTAAAAATGACTTTATTCATGTTTAATCTATAATCCATAATAATCATATGCACATGTATATGTGTATATATATATATATATATATATATATATATATATATATATATATATATATATATATATATATATATATATATATATATATATATATATATATATATATATATATATATATATATATGTGTGTGTGTGTGTGTGTGTATGTGTGTGTATATGCATGTATATATATATGTATACGTATGTGTGTGTATACACATGTATGTATGTATATATATATATATATAGAGAGAGAGAGAGAGAGAGAGAGATGGGTGTGTGTGTTATCTCTCTCATATATATATGTGTGTGTGTGCGCATGCTTTTGTGACATATCAGGACACAAATTTGTATAAGGACATGGGTGTGACATAGGTATTACAAGGAGAGGGTGACTTATGAGGACATTACCCCATGTCCCCATTTTTCAAAAGGCTTATAAATCATAGAATGAGTTTTTTTGAGAAAGTAAAAGTGTGCACAGTTTCCTGTGATGGTTAGGTTTAGGGTTAGGGATGGTGTAGGGGGATAGTAAATATGGTTTGTACAGTATAAAAACCATTACGCCTATGGAATATCCCCACAATTCACAAAAACAAACGTGTGTGTGTGTGTGTGTGTTTTAATATTATTAATAGATTGTATATATGAATATTCTACTAAATAAAAATCATATCCACTTAGAGTTAAATGTGATTGAGAGAGATCTGTATATGTAAACTTGTTTGTGTTGGAGGGCGTGAATTATAACACTGACATTAATAAACACTGGCAGACAGTCTTGTTGACCACACATGACCTTTTATTGGCTATATCCACAGGTTTCAACTGACAATCATTTCCGCAATAAAGGACTACAAGTTAGTAAAAAACAAAAGTGTTTTGTTTTTTCAAGAAATCATAAATGATGTGTAAAAAAAAAGGTCAGAAGGCCTTGAAGTTACTTATCAGAACAATTTGCCATTGAAAACCACAGTTAAGTACCAATTGTCCATCAGATTTACTCTCATCATACTGAAATCTGATATGTTCTTTTTTGATTTGGCAAACTGTTGATCACTGTGTGCTCAAACTCTGTGACTACAGTGAAATGTAGAACCAGTCCTCTGCCGTAAACCTTGTGCTGGTGTGCGTCACGGGCTGTTTCGATTTGAATTTTGCAGATATTGAAATCTCATGCTCTTATCTTATCAGTAACAGCACTCACTGTTTTATTGTTGTTTCCACAAACCAGCTCTCAGAAAGAAGACAGTGGAGAACTGTTTATCAGAGACACAAAACAGAGGAGACAAACCCTTTAATGACTGCTGTTAAACATCTGCTTTGTGAATAGACAGTGCCATCCTTCACATTAGTACAGTAACTAGGAGGCAAAATGATAACAGGGTTGTCTTACTTCTGCTATTTTTTTATTTGACCTACTTTATGTCCTTAGCTGTTTACCTCTAAAATGCATCAGCTCATGCAGTCTGCCCAAGCATCTTGTGTTTTTGCCATTAAATAATGGTCAGTGTGAATTTGCCAAGTGAGACGTTCCTGGGTCAACATATTTTGTTGATCCTGGAACAACATTCCTGTCTGAAAATGTAGTCCTAACCATATCCCTACCCCTAAACCTAACCCTACCCATAACTTATCCCTAAAATAACACCAAAGGACCTAACCCTGGTTGTAAGCCTAAAGTTGACAAACTGTATACTCGTCCCTCAAATCTGATTGGTTGATTGGAATGTTGATCCAGTAACATGTTGTACTTGGTGAAATCACCTTCACATACAATATATAGCCACTAAAAAGTAAAGAAAATTTGCCTTTCAATTCTAGCTCCAGTCATTTTTTTTGGGGGGGGGGGTTCTGGAAAAGTTTATCTTCTCTTCATGGCAGCAACATAAAATGAAACAATATTACATTCGAACCAAACTAATATGAAACCATTAGCAGGGTAGAGAAGAGAAGAAAAAAGATAAAATGCAGGTAGTTTTGACATACCTGTTATCATAAACACTCATATGATGTGAAATGAACAATTTTCAGATATTTCGGTAAATTATGTGTTATGACTTTTGTAGAACTGTGGATGTTTTACAAACAAAGGGACAATTTAATTGGTCAGGAGTTAATAATTACAATAAATAAAATAATTGGAAGCTGAAACTCTTACATGACAATTTTTCTTTATATATATATATATATATATATATATATATATATATATATATATATATATATATATATAAATAAAAATACTAAATTCCAAGGCATAGTTTAAAACAAAAGAAATGTCTCTGCTACAAATGGTAAGTCAATAAAGGGGCGAAACGCTTCTGTTCTTGCCCTTTAAAATATTTTGAATTTAAATGAAGCATCATGGAGGACAAAAGAGTGAAAATGTTGTTTCCAACAACATCAAGGATGTCAGACTGCCTGTGGTGACATGTCATGTAATGTTGTTTTATTGTCTCTTGTTGAACAATACTTTGTGCTGATTGGGCATGATCTTTATCATCATCATCATGGCTGCATGCGCAGAGAGACTAGAAAGAATGTGGCCTACAATCTTTTCTATGGCTAATGCAATTATCATTACAGTTATTGCTAGAGACACTCTAACCTACAGTTTATGAAATCAAGAGACTCATAAATGTAAGTTACTGAAACGAGAAACAAGGTATTATGTTTAACGTTTATCAGCGGTGGTCATTTCTTTTAAATAAATAGTCTATATTTTGCTAGTATGCCATGATGAACGACTGTGCAACAAAACTATCAGCATTTGTTTCACCTCACACATACACCTATCCATTACAGTACCATTCACATACAAATCAAAATAAGATTGATTATTTATCATCATGTGTGGTTGAAATCGTTGAGGTGAAAAGGATGATGCCCTGACAGTTTTTCTTATCAGAATAATAACAAAATATCACATACAACATTCAGCTAATGGCTAATCCAAAAATGTAAACATCAGAATCTCACCTTCGATAAGTAAAATTCTGGATAGAAAATGTTATTTATTAAAAAACAGCTCATGTTTTTGCTAAATAAGTTCCCCCAACTCCTCCCGACGTAGATCTAGCTGCTGCAGATCTCTAACTTTGGTTTGTTGACTGTTTGATAAAAACAGTACAAAAAATACTGCTGTATAAAAAAAATGAATCAAGCTCTCAAGTTTCCTCATGAAAATTGCACAGCATTATTTTTTTTCAATTGTTTTCTTCCTCAAAATATCAAGCTGGTATTATAAGTGTCGTCGCAGTTGCCTAAAGGCACCTCTTTCTTTCTTTCTTTCTCTCACTCGTTTTTACTTTCTATGCTTTTCCCAAAACTACAATTTATATTGCTGCTCTTCTAATCCAGTTCTATATTATTTATACCGTCAAGTCATCTGACCTTGCCCGACTGCTGGCCTTGCTCAAGCTGCTGAGCGGTCGCGTGTCTTCTATCGTCTCGCTGGCTTCCACGTCGGCTTCGACGGCCATCTCGTCCTCATCTTCATCCCTTTGTAGAACTCCCGCCGCTACACTCGGCCCTATCACGGTCGTCTGGGCGTAGGAGGGCAGCGTTTCATCGTACACCTTAGACACGTCTTTTTTAGGTGTGGTCGCCTCGTCCGATTTCTCCTCAAATGGCTCGTACGGAGCCGGCAGCCGGCCAGCCTCCATCCCCCCTACCTCAGTCAGGGGGAAGAAGTGTGACGTGGCTCTGTCCTCCTCAAGCAACTTGTAGCCTTTGGCTTTCTGGATGGAGGAGGCTGCTATGGAAGGCAAGGCCTTCTCGGCTGCCCCCGGTCCCTCGACTTGCGGCCGCACCGGTTTACGGAACACAAAGTGGATCTTTTTCAAGCCTAAATGGCTGATTTCCACAAAGTTGAGGAAAAGTGAGACACAGGCCACGGCTAACATGAAGATGATGAAAACGGTTTTCTCTGTAGGTCTTGAGACGAAGCAGTCAACCGTGTTTGGGCACGGCCAACGGCTGCACTTGTACAGCGGCAGAATTCGGAAGCCATACAAGTAGTACTGGCCCACCACGAAGCCTACCTCAAAGAGAGTCTTGAAGATAATGTGGCAGATATAGGTCCTCAAGAGAGTGCCCTCTAGACGAAACTTCTTGCTGCCCTTTGTGCTCGTCTCTTTGGCCGTACGGACGCTTCCCTGATCAGGCGCGAGCGGCAGCCTCTCCTCGTTCATCTCTTGCTGCCTGTTGAGCTCAGCCTCCTCCCGTTCCTTGCGCTTCTCCTCCATGTGTACATGGTGGACAGCGTGACCCACGTACACCAAAGAGGGTGTGGAAACAAAGATGATCTGGAGTACCCACAGGCGAATGTGCGAGATGGGGAATGCCTCGTCGTAGCAAACGTTCTCGCAACCCGGCTGCTGCGTGTTGCACACGTAATCCGATTGCTCGTCGCCCCACACGAACTCCGCGGCTGTGCCCAAGATGAGGATTCGGAAGATGAAGAGGACCGTGAGCCACACCCTACCGATTACCGTCGAATGCTCATTTACTTCCTCGAGGATGTTGCCCAAGAAACTCCAGTCACCCATGGTTGACTGTCAGCACTGCGGAACAAACAAAAGAGATGTTTGAAAGCAGGCAGAAATGCAAAGTGTTTTTGACCTGAAATTCGGGAAACTACAAATCGAGTTACACTTTATGATTTTAGATTGTCCCAAACAATGTACTGTTGTAAAGGTCATTTCGTTTGTGATAGAATTTGTTTACAGCATCAGTACCATCTGATAATTATGTAGAGTTTGAAAGATAATCAAATCAAACAATGACACTGTACATGTTTCTACCCTGGTCTAACAAAACAAGCCAAACAAGTCACAAAACAACTCTTAAAAAGGAGGAGTCAAAATTCTCTACAACTGAATCAAATGCATAGCTTTATGTTCTATATAGAACAAACCGCAATACAGGTAAACAGTATAAAATGGGCAACTTGCCACAGTAAGAGCTCCAGAGTATGCGTGTTCCCCCTTCTCTTGGCACACTGTGGTGTGAAGTGAACTTTTTTCTCTCTGGTTCCCACCTATGGCCTCCAATCCTTGTCGCCCGAGTGAGCAGAAGTGAATGAATCCAGTCTGATGGTTGGTTTTTAGTTTGCTGCAATATTTAAGCTGGGAGCCAGACAGCCTTTATTCAGAGGGCGACGCATGGTGACGCGTAGCACAATAGGATTCACAAACACAAATGGGAATGTATGTGACACTGGCATTGGGAAAAGGGCAATTTTAAAAGTGTAAACTTGACATGGTGCTAATTAAAACATGATTATTAGTTTTACTACACGGTCACTTGAGTTTGAACTAGCAGTGTTATCAGTCATCTATCTTTGGTCACAGTTCTCAGAAACATTTGTTCTTTGACTTACAGGAAGTGAGCACTGAAGTGATAAGGTGGGCTTATCATAAAAGAAAACCATCATTGTTCACATGTACATTTTTACTCCAAAATGCACCAGGCTAATGCTATGCTAAATGCTAAAACCATCAGAGAAAGTGGGCTCATGACAGTGAAAGATTTGTTATTTTTTGAAAGCTAGGGAAGGCTATAATAGCTTAAAAGCTAACAACAGGCTAGTTTTAAAAATAGCAACAAACTATTATATGGTTCTTTAAACTTCGCTTTTTCAAAATACCAATCCCAAGCAAGCATTTAAACGTTCCTTTTTATAGGGTGAATTCAGGGTGATTGAGACACTTTTTTGCCATTGAGATGACTGGGAAAAGTGTCCTAATCAATCTGAATTCACCCTATATATTTAGAGTTTATTATATAGCTATGGCTGATAACACTACTAGTGATGTCAAACTCAATCAAGAGAAATTAGTCTTATTTGTATTTATTTATTTATTTGTATTTCATGTGACATCATAATGCATCAGGGCATGACTAAAAACACCATGTTATCATGAAATTGATGTATATATAACTTTTAAAACAGTAGGTCAAGCAGAGTTTTACACATGCTTCTTGACTCAAATGTATCAAGTCTAATTAGTCAGAACCACAACCAATAATCCCTCTCTAGACAATGCTTTAGCCCATGTGGACCATTTTTTATCCAACTGGAATGTGCTCTCGAAATGACATCATGGACTAAGCATTGCCATTGGCTGATACTAAAGAATGATGTTCAGTGGGTGGGTGGTTATGTGAATGTTTGGATGGCGGAGGCAGGGCATTTGCATGTATGCAAAATTGTTTTCATATTAAACACTAGTAAGTCATCTTGAATGAATCACAAGTAGTTGTCAAAACATCTATTGCTATTATACAAGTCTAACAGGATAACCCCATTGACCCTGTTTCCATTTACTAAAGACAGAATGCACTACAAAAGCAGACAGATCACCTAAAAATACCCCTCAACTACCATTTTAACAGAAGCAAATAAAATTGAAGGATCTGAGATTAGGAGTTTCTTTAGTGACTGGGTTGATTGCACCATCATTTTTCAAGACACTGGTGTTAAAAGTTGGGTGTACATTGTAGTACATGGGAATTTTCCCTATTTCTACTATTACTTAAGACCATCTCAAGCCTTAGCTGGTTTTAAGCTGGTCGACAATCTAGTCTCCCAGTCTGACAAGTGCCCCAAACCCCTCTAAAACCAGCAAAAACAAGGCTTGGAGAAAAGCCGAGACCAGCAGGTTTTAAGAATCTACTGACCACATTGGCAACTGATATAGCCTGACAATAAATAATCCATGTATTCTATCCTAACCTTTGCAAGGCTCACCTAGAACTTTTCTAAAGTCAACATTACATAGGGCTCTCTAAACAGAGCCCTACACAAGTAGCTCAACACCATCTGCAGAGAGTACGCAAAAAGTTGGAGCAAACAGTCCTCATGTTAGCTTGAACCTGGAGCCTTCATTTAAAGGTGCTACTTGTTGATATTGCTGGCGCTGGCAGCCTAAGCCAGCAGCAGAGTGGTGAATGGGTGTCGGGATTTCAAACAATGGCATGATGTCATTATGAAGTCCGCTGTGTCTATTAAACGTGCGCATTGAGGCATGATCCCAGATTGTGCGAATGAAGCAGGCCCCAGGCTATGGCTAAGCATTGGACCATCCCTCAAACAAAGTTATCTTACAGGGATCTGCCTACATGCTGTTACACCACGTTTCCTGCTCCTGAGGGACAATTTAGCTGACTGCCATAAAACTATGTAGGATACAGTGAAAGGGTAGCATTAGCATATAGGTAGCAGTAGCCATTAACAGGGGAAAAAGCTGGGGGAAACACATACTGTATGCTATCAATCTCAGTACACGAAAACTTTATTTGCTGGATAACTAAGGCAAGTTGAGTGTGACAGTGAATGACTGAGACTTTGCTTTTCCAGCCGTAGTTATTATATTTTATCTAAGAACCCACTTGCTGAAATGTTGGTCTACACATGTTTTTTTTTTGGTCTAGCTCAAGGGTGTCCAAACCTGCTCCAGGAGGGCCACTGTCCTGCAGAGTTTAGCTCCAACCATAATTAAACACCTGAACCAGCTAATCAAGCTATTCAGACTCACTAGAAACATTCAGGCATTTGTGCAAGGAGCAGGATTGGACACCCCTGGTCTACCTGGCGGACTTACAAACCATTTACATCATCTTTTGATTACTGGTGGTTGACCAAGGAAGTTTTGCTAGTTAAGTTAGTTTGGAAAATCAGTTCACTTCATCCCATTTTGGAAGGCAACATCCAAAACACAACTTATAATGGCCTTTCCGGCTGGACTACACATTTGTACAGAATAGATGTACCTCATGGGGTTACTTAATGTCTTTGTGAGCAATATTAACACAATCTACTAGATTTAGTTTAAAAATAGGTCTGATTTCTAAATATTGCTCCAGACTCAGAGAACTCCTGCATGGTTTGACAGTGGTGCCTATCCTCTTGTTCTTCTGTGGTAATCCCCATTAATCCCTATTCCAGCGCCAGCCATTTGATGGATCCAATGTGTGTCTCTCTTCTCTGTTCTTTGCGCATACCAGAGATACCAGCTACAATAAGGAGGATTTACCTGATTCAGTTCACTTCCATTCCACGTGGGAGACTGAAGAGTGAATGAAGCCATATTACAGACTTGCAGTGCAGAATTATAGAATTATATGCCACTTTCTAGAGCAGCAGAACTGCTTGGAATACAATGGAATACAATCCTAACCGCTGGGTTTGGTTGACCCATTGTTAGAGGTGACAAACTTCCAGTTAATAAAGATTAGCTCTCACTGGAAATCTAATATTGGGCCTTCACTGGGACACTGTCCAGTTTTTCTTGGTTTCTGGATATCAAAAGTCTAAACACCCATAAATGTGGCTAAATGATTACCTCCAAGACCCGGAATGTACCGGAAGACTAGGTGTCTACATATATACTGTAGCATTAGGGTTTAAAATAGTTATTTTCCTGGAAGTATTGTAACAAACATCTGTCTAACCACACCCTCACCAAGAGTCCCAGCTTTCCATGGCCTGTAATCCACCACCTATGATATTGAATTGGCAGGAGAAAGGGTGGAGAAAAGGTGAGCAATTGTTCAGTCCAATCTCAAAGGAAATGGATATGCGACTTCCTGAGTATGTACACGTTGGTTAGGGTACAGCAAGAGGAAAGAAAGGCCTTTGGCAATACAATAGAAAGACGGAAGGTAGAGTGGTCACAATTCACAAAGAGATGCAAAAGAAAAGTAAAGAACATGGAATGTCAAATGAGGTTAAAAAGGGGGAAATCATTTTGACAGTCAACCTTGTCATCAATTTAAACCAGAGTTCATTGAGTTTTTGTGTCAATTTTTTTTTTGTTCATACGTCACTTAAAGGGATATCTCACCCAAAAATGAAAATTATCCCATGATTTACTCACCATCAAGCTATAGGTGTATATGGCTATCTTCTTTCATATGGATATGGCTCCAGTGGGTTAATAAAGGCCTTTTGAAGCGAAGCAATGCATTTTTATAAGAAAAATATTCATATTTAAAACTTTATAAATTCAAATAACTAGCTTCTGGTGGACGACCGCATGCATACTGCATAAGTCAACTTGCGCCAAATGAGTAACCCGTGACATGAAGCATGATGCAGGAGGTAGGAGTATTGCAATCTTAGACGTCTCTCACGGTTCAAACTAATAGGGCTGGGCAACAAACTCAAACCTTCTCTTCTCTTATATCAAAATCCTCCAACATTTCTAGACTTCTAATTCGTGACCTGTGTTATGTTTTGCTCTTTCCTCTGCGCCTCAGTGTTCTTCATTGCATTCGGGTCAAGGTTGCTCTTCCGCCCAAATCAACTCGTGCAGTATGCGTACGGTCGTCTGCCGGAAGCTAGTTATTTGAATTTATAAAGTTTTAAATATGGGATAATTTTCATTTTTGGGTGAACTAAGAATCTGTTTTCTAAATGCCTGTTATTGATCTTATTGTGAGAAATTAATGCAATAGTGATAAGCGATTTCAAAACACCGCTTCATTAAGCTTTGAATCTTTTGTTTCGAATTAGTGGTTCGGAGCACTACCAAACTTCCAAAGTCATGTGATTTCAGTAAACAAGGCTTCGTTATGTCATAAGTGTTTCGAAATTTCAATGGTTCACCACTGGTGGGCATGACTTTGGCAGTTTGATACACGCTTCGAACCACTGATTCAAAACAAAAGATTCGTAAAGCTTCAAAGCTTCATGAAGCAGTGTTTTGAAATCCTGTCACTAGATATTGTTGAATAAAATCGTTATTTTTGTTTTTTGGTGCACAAATAGTATTCTCATCGCCTCATAACATAAAGGTTGAACCACTGTAGTCACATGAACTGTTTTAAATAGGGATGCACCGATGTATCGGTTCCGATATTTATCAGCCGATTTTTGCTCAATTTACAACCATCAGCATATCGGCTATAGTAGGAAAAAGGCAGATGTAACAAACCAATGGTTTATTAATTAACTGCGTGAAGGCGCTGAGCTTTATAATGACTGTTGTGTAATCCTAGCTCTGCTGTCTGCGCTTAATGCGAATCAAATAACAAAAGAAAGATCGCACAATATTCTTGACTAAACAACTTTTGTAACTTTCATAAGTGTAGCGGAACCCATCTGAATGATGACCAAAACTTTACTAATGTATTAAGTTTTTTACGTCCGTTTTTACTCCAAACAAATCAACACAAAAGCTAAACAATACAGAGCACAAAAAGTGCGCATTAAACTCTCTCCGTTGCATTATCATTCACATACAGCGAATTACTCAAAACACTTATTACAACTAACAGTAAAGAAATACATAAGGACCTTTTCGGGGGTGCTTTATAAACGGACAAACTTTAAATCTGCAAAATATCTATGAAGAACTGCGTGTTCTCCTCAGCCGGTAGACTAGAACACCCATCAAAATAAGAGTCCCGCCTTAGTAAAGGAGATTGCATCCGATTGCAGATACATATTTAAACTTACAAAAAATATTAATATGTATACAAAAACAAATTAGAAGATTAGTCAGTTACAATAAAGAAGGATTAATATGTATATAATTTATACAATGAAGAATATGCAATGTTATTTTACATATGTTTACTTTATTTCTGTACCAGAACACTTTTAAACCTACCTAAAAAGCAGTTTATTTCATATGTATCTTTGTTCTGTATTCTTTATGTAGGCCTGCTGAATGTTAAATGGATCTTTATCATGTTCATTAAAAAATAGTATTTGATGATCAATAAACCTGCTAGTATATTTTAATGCAGGTGTTTTTGAACTTTGCTTATTTAAAACATGATCAAAATCTAATTTCAAATAAGAGAGGAAGTGACAAATATTGGTATCGGCCAATAATTGTTTGTTAAAATCGGTATCAGCCCCAAAAATTCATATCGGTGCTTCCCTAGTTTTAAATATGTCTTTAGTAGCTTTCTGGGCATTTGAAAGTGTTAATTGTCTTCCTGGCAATGCAGACCTCACTGAGCCATCGGATTTCATCAAAAAATATCTTAATTTGTGTTCCAAAGATGAGCAAAGTTCTTACGGGTGTGGAACGGCATGAGGGTGAGTAATAAATGACAGAATTTTCATTTTTGGGTGAACTAACCCTTTAAATTAAACGTCATAATTTGATCTTCCAGTGAAATGACAGACTTCTCTATAGTGACATATGCCAGACTTCCATCATTTGGTCAGTGAAACCAAAGGTCAATAAAACGGTCTACATTGTTAATGCATGGCTCAAATTCTACAGCTAATGTAAATGTACATTAGCTTTGAAGAATCCAAGATTGTGCTGAGTCTTTGAAAATGATTCTAGTTCATTTTGGAATCTACATATGGAGAACAAGACACTGAGTATAGGAACTCTACTAACCAAAGAAATGCATGCAACAGTCATTGGTGTGTAGGAACGTCTGCTGTCTGGCTTTTTCTCTCAGCCAGGATTCTGTCAGGGTGTAGTCAGCCCGGTCTCTAACACCAGGTCGTAGAAGGGTCCACTCTCTCTCAGATGATAACCCTGATGCACAGGGTGTCTTTATCACTTACTAGCATTCTGCAGCTTTGCAGCTCCCTATAAAAAGAGATAGAGGTGATTTTAAGCATCATGATTAGTTTCACACTCCCATGTATCATATGTGCCAAAAAAAAACAATCAAACAATATTTCGGTTACACTTTATTTTGATGGTCCCCTTTAGATATTATGTACCTGTGTTGCACATACATGTCAACTAACTCTCATTAGAGTATTGGTTCAGTATTAGTAGACTGTTAGGGTTTGTAGAATAAGTTTACATGCACTTGCAAAGTAACTTGTAGTCAGTTGGGGAGCAAAAAGTGTAAGCAAATATTATGCTACAATCCAGTCTACTAATACTCTAATGAGAGGTAGTTGACATGTTGGTGCAAAGTTACTTATGGTCAACAGGATGTCTAAAGGGGACATATTTCAACCACAAATTCATGTCTTAGCAGCCATTTTCACACCTTCATTGATGTTTTAGGTGACTACAAAGACATGATATCTGTTTTTATTTTTCATGCAAGAAAAAAAGTAACTGAAACTTTTTTGAAACTATTCACACTTGCAATAAAAATAGCTCTGTTAATTCTAAGAAGAGCTCTAGTATCATTTGCTAGCAGATGTCCACATTATTATTATTATTATTTTTTTTTTACCTCTGCCCCCATAACCTTAAAGCAGATCTGAAAGGAGTCCAAGGTATCAGCACAACCATTGTGATGAATACAAATTTCGATAAAGATTTTTGCTGAGTGTGGAAAGCCGCCATCTTTTCTCCATTGTTTCCAGAGGGTGAACAAGAAAATAAGCTTTGACACCAGAACACAAGAGGAGACGGAGACAGACACCAAGAGGTTGTTCTGCTTGTTTTGTCTATTTAGAAAAAAAGCCAGCAATATCACTTTGAATGCTGCAAATGTTTTGTTTGGCTTTTGAGAATGTTTGCAGAGGCCTTTTGCTTAATAATCCACTCAGCTGTTAGGACAACAATAAAGGTCAATATGAGTGACAGAAGCATAAAAGCAATAAATAAAGGAAAAGTTTGTCTTTTCATGCGTGATCATCATGTGGATTAACGCCGTCTAGGTGGGTAAAATGTGAGGGGTCAGGGCAGGTCACCATCCTTACAATGGTCCATGCAATGATTCCCAATGGTTGAATTACAACCGATATTTCTTTATCACTATTTAACACTTAAAGTGCTTTTGTCTTCTTAAAGGATTAGTTCACTTCAGAATCAAATGTCCTGATAATTTACTCACTCCCATGTCATCTAAGATGTTTATGTCTGTCTTTCTTCAGTTGAAAAAGAAATTAAGGTTTTTGAAGAAAACATTCCAGGATTTTTCTCCATATAGTGGACTTCACTTGGATACATCAGGTTCAAGGTCCAAATTGCAGTTTCAATGCAGCTTCAAAGGGCTCTACAAGATTACAGACAAGGAATAAGGGTCATGTCACGTGACGTAGGTGGCAGTACCGAGCAAGTGTTTACAAAGTGAACGTGCAAAGACAAAGTCAAATGGTCTTTACAAAAAAAAAAAAGAACATGAGATGGCGTTTTTCGCCCTACCGCAGTACACCTACGTCATGCATGACCTTTCCAACATGATTATGTAATGTGTGGCACATAGTGCAAGATGAGTATTTGTGGTTAAAAAGTATATACATTTTTGTATACACACGATTGTATATACACTTATTCCTCGTCCAGGATCATGTAGAGCCCATTGAAGCTGCATTTAAACTGCAATTTGAACAGTCCACCCATTGATAGCCGTTGAAGTCCACTATATGGAGAAAAATCCTGGAATGTTTTCCTCAAAAAACAATTTCTTGTCGAGAAAGAAAGGAGAAAAGACATAAACATCTTGGATGTCATTGAGTAATTTATCATGAAATTTTAATTCTGAAGTGAACTAATCCTTTAAGTTTAATGAATACATGTAGGTGTGAGCTGAGAAAAACCACAGTTGACCTTTAGCTGTTTGAGCAATATATAGCATTGGTCCAAATTATCATTTATACCCCTTTACTGACCTTGTTTCAGACTTAGGTGTGGTGTGCTTTGGGCACATGGACGATTCTCTTCACACGATCCTGTGGCCGGGCTAAATGAAGAGAAAGGCATTTTATCACTGTCCATATGACTAGGGCTGAAGAGAGAGTGCTGTGAGTCACAGCGGTGTTGATGACAACTTCAAGTGCCACAGTCACACTTTACCTTGAGTGGTTCATGCAAACAGAGCAGCTCTGGTAAGGGAACACAAGCAACATTGGTTTGTATTAAACGAGGTGTTTATTAAGGCAAGCCTCACTCTTACCATTGCTCATATTAAGGCCAATTCACACTGCACTGTCAGATGCATTCACACACCGACAGTCACCAGATTACAGTACGTCACTTCTCAGACATTCAAACTCCGATTCAGCATGTTTCAATCGGTGAAAATAAGCTCCGACAGATGCCAACAGACTCAGACCGGGGTAGCACACTGATCCAACAAAACTTGATGAAGTTTCTGTTGCTGTCTGTCAGTGCAGTGTGAATTGACATTTACAATTACAGATTAAAACCTTTTTGGTCATTAAAGGGTTAGTTCACCCAAAAATAAAAATGATTCCATAATTTACTCACCCTCAAGCCATCCTGGGTGTATATGATTTTCTTCTTTCAGCCAAACCCAATCAGAGTTATGTTAAAAAAAAATATCTTGGCTCTTCCCTAGCTTTATAATGGCAGTGAATGGTACCTTAGAATTTGAAGCCCAAAAATGTATCCATCATAAAAGTAATCCATACAACTCAATGGGATTAATAAGGGCCTTCTGAAGCAAAGCGATGCAGATTTGTAAGAAAAATATCCATATTTATAACTTTATAAACCATAATCACTGGCTTCTGGTAACAGCCGTATGCAAGTCGAGTTCCTGCGGAAGAGTGACCTCTATAACTGATTGTGTTTGGCTAAAAAAGAAGAAAGTCATGGCTTGAGGGTGAGTAAATTATGGGATAATTTTGATTTTTGGGTGAACTATCCCTTTAAGCAACAACCCTGAAATAAATTAAACCTGGCAACCATTGTTGGGGGTAACGCATTACAAGTAACTTGAGTTACTTAATCAGATTACTTTTTCAAGTAACTAGTAAAGTAACGCATTTTCCAATTTACAACAAAATATGCAAGTTACTTTTTCTCATTTATTGACTGACAGCTCATGTCCATGTTGAGAGAAATAAAGTGCAGGTGTGTTGTGTTTGTTGTGTGAACGTGATGGTTATTGTAAATGTGAGCATGGATTTACTCATCTCACCTGCACGAAAACATTCAGTATTCCACAAAATTAATAAAATGTGAAATGCAATCTAGTTTATGCAAACATGTAATAATTAACTATATAAAATTACACAAATATAGCTACTTTATGTATTTAATCTCACTTTATTAACCAATGTCTTTGCTGCCGACCTTCAATTATCTAATTCAACCATACTAATAAGCAAAAACTACTTTAGATTAGATTTAGGCTGTGTCTGAAAACTGGAAAATGCTGCCTTCTGAGGACACATTTTAAGGTAGGAAGGCATCAAGGCACGTGCAAATCCAGTGTTAGCATCACTTCCTTTTTTCTGAGATACCTTCATCTGATTGATTTTTGAAGGAGGCATAGATGTGTCTTAGATATCTCACAATCCTGTGCTTTCCATTCTGTGACACTTGAGCTAGAAAAATAAAGATGCCGTCCGAAAGTTGCGTTTGCTGGCCAGTTTGAGAGTAAATGTAAATTTTTGACCAACATTTTCCACTTTTGATGTAATTTCTAGCGAGAAATTACTACTGTAGTAATTAAATATTTGTTTAGTTCTCACCAAAGCTAGCGCTATATTGCTGTAGATCATTAAACTCTTATGCTGCCTCGGAAGTCTGTCCGAAATCTGTTTCATGAGGTGCCTTCATGCACAAACGCTGCCTTACAAGTCATTGCTTGATAAGGCAGCGAAGCAGCAAGTCAGCTACCTAGGTTTTCGGATTCAGCCTTAGAAATAAGAGCATTGAACTTCCTTCCCCTGTATCCTATTCTTCTGTGATCCACAGCTGAAAGGTTTGTTTGAGCTGCGCCCTCTACTGTACAGGCGTAAATATGCATTGCCTTCAACCTGAGGCTTAGGCTATTCATTTCACTTTTGGTGTGAAATGGCCTTTACATTTACCAAAAATAAAACTTTTGTTATTAAAATACAAACAATCAAGCCCAGATCAGGTGAGAAAAAGTAACACAAAAGTAAAGTAACATTACTTTTCAGTAACTAAGTAACGCAATTAGTTACTTTTTAGGGAGAACGCAATATTGTAATGCATTACTTTTAAAAATAACTTTGCCCAACAATGGTGTCAACAACCAAGAACACTCTAGCAACTGCACAGCAATGATCTGGCAACCACCCACAATGCCACAGCAGCATGGCCCACAATTTTTGCAAGAACAAGCGCATTACAATCTTTATAATACTTTTCTGGTTCTTATACTAATAACGTTTTATTGATGAGAGATCACAATCCTGAAACTGATGTATTTCACTGTGAGTGTCAGAAACACAAACCAAACTCCAGACTGATGCAACTCAACAGTGGCCCAAAGCTAGTCTGGTCACATGGTGGGTCTCTTCAATGTCCCATTGCCAATACCATGTCTGAGGAAGCGTCATGTGCCTACATCACTCATACAAAAGTGAAGGATTATAAAAGAGACATTTGTTGTTGAGCTGGTAGTGTGCCATCTTACTGTTTTAAAAGGTTGTGAGGGAGGCAAAGAGAAGCATTGTAATTGTAATCGCTTTGATGGATGAGTAAAGCCCATGTGTTCTGTTAGAGACAGGGCTGGATTTATACATAGGCATTCTAGGCACGTGGGGGCAATTACAATGAGGATAAATATTAATTATTATTTCATTCTAATGGTAAAAAAACTTCAAGACATTTACTATAAACATTAATTAAAATATAATTCTGAAACTATCTCCATTTCGTCATTTGTTCACCATAAATCGTTATTATTGGTCACCCTTTATATCTGTCTGCGGGTTTTGCAAATATTTAACCAATGAAACGTATTTAAAAGAGCTTGTGATTAAACCTCAGAACTCCGCACCGCCTCGACGAGAACGAAGTGTCACAAGCAGTTTGGACCTTCTCTGCTTGTTTGCAATGCAAAGGTAAATGAAGAACTGTTTGTTTGAATAAGTACAGCGTTTTCTTTACTGAAGAAACACGATATAAAGGCTAATGTATTTGAGGAGCGGAGAATAGTGTCTTCATCTAGCATTTGCCGTCGTCGTCACAGAATAGCATGTCTGTACCAGCAATTCGTCTTATAACATGAGATTTAGGACTTAAATGAAAACTGAGTTCACACAAAAGTTTACTGTAGCCCAAATAACTAAAGTATACTTTATAACCTGTAAGTTGATTAAAGCGTACGATGTACTTACTGCCTCAGATGCGGCCTTTCTAATGACTGTCAAAACACGTTATGTCCGACATTCGCTAGTCAAAATACTCGTAGCTTCATTTGAGCTTGATTTTAGAGACCCAAATGGACATTAAATAGCGTGGCAGACATTGAAGTCATGTTGATACTTGATGGCTTTTCATTAATTTTGATTAAACTGACGATAAACTGATTATAAACAAAAAAAAATCAGCTTGATAATATGCTTCGAAAGATCCCAATACAAAGTTTTACTTTACTTACACACTACCATTTAAAAGCATGGGGTCAGAAAATACTTTTTTTTACAAGGATGCATTAAATTGATAAAAAGTGACAGACATTTGATACATTTTTTTTCTTTTTCAAATAAATGATGTTTTTAGGCACCAAATCAGATTTTTTGAATGATTTCTGAAGGATCATGTGACACGGAAGACTGAAGTAAAGATGATGGAAATTAAGCTTTGCCAACCCATCACAATTTTGAACCTAAAAAAAATGTGTTGCTATAAAATACTACTGTATAATGGATGAGTATAACCTTTCTAAAAGAGTGCATGCCAGTTTATGATAAATCTGAGGAATAAAACTTCAATAATATCTGCCTACTTGGTTTTGCTTGAGTCAGAAGCACATATTTAAAAAATAAAAAATAGCAAAGAAGTCGCATGAAACTTCTAGAGCTCAAAATAATTACCAGGAGACCACAAGCCTGAGTCGAATCCCCATTGTTTCTCAATACAATCTCACTTTCCTTCCTGATGATGAGATATTCCTCCAACTAAAATAGAGTGGCAGTTAAGCATTGTGAGAGGAGAGGGGAAAGAGGAGGAGAAGGAGGAGTAGAAGGAGGTGGAGAAGGAAAGGGAGGGAAAGGAGGTGGTACGGATCAGTTGGTATTTCTTAACATGCCCTTTGAGTATAAAGGCACTTCCAGATCGTTCACGACGGTGGTCGGCCTGCTAGCAGCTGTTTCTGATTATCAGCACGTCTGTAATCTGTCATCCCCTGGAAGAGACTCCGAGAGGACCAAGACTCATTTAAAGGAAGATTAAATTGATTTGTTTATTTTTACACTAGATGTATCAGAAGGCTTCATTCTTGGGTGGAAAGAACAAAGGTGACCATCTATAAAGACATTCATCTTTGCTTTCTCAAACCTAGTAGAGATTGCGGACAAAACTACAGCGATTCATCCATCAATTCAAGCTTTATCGTTGAAGGAGACAGATTTCTTTTTGTCAACCGGGGTAATAAAGAGTCCATTTTCGCCATCGGTCTGTGGATTATACTGACAACAAGTGAAAGAGAAGCCATCGGCCTTGCGTCCACAACTCGTCCCTGTCAGAAAAAAGGAGAGTTCAATCACCTGTATCCCGCTGAGGTGTCAACGTACC
This sequence comes from Chanodichthys erythropterus, assembly GCF_024489055.1. Lineage (NCBI taxonomy): Eukaryota > Metazoa > Chordata > Actinopteri > Cypriniformes > Xenocyprididae > Chanodichthys > Chanodichthys erythropterus. Next base: position 38,837,335 of record NC_090232.1, on the reverse strand, counting down.
TGCTTCAACTCTTCAACATCCGCACCAATAGGAAAGCATCAACAGTCTGACTCTATTCCAGATTGTTCAGTCTGGATCTTTGATCTGAGACGCTCGACCTCAGGCGTTAATCACAGAGAACATACGAACAGAACCACATATCAAAGTGAAGCTTCTGCTGAAGCTCGGAGGTCTCTGAGGCTCTGTGACTGTCAGACCGCCTAGTGGTTCTGGCAACCTATCCCACATCCTAAAAGAAGAAGAGACAGCAAGTGTTCTTGGGTAAAGAGACAGAGCGAACAAGAATCTGTCAAGCATTATTACTAAACGGCCAAGTCTTTACCTAGCAGTCTACAGAGAGACAAACACACACCTGTCTGATCTTTAACAGACACCTGTCAGATCCACAACTGTTAAAGGTATGGAAACAGTTACAGATTTACACACAAATTTTATTCATTTTCAGTATATACAGACATGTTTAATCTTAGCAAAAGACTTCTAAATTTATTCTGAGTCTAAAGAGTTGAGGAATATCTTTGGTATGCATTTAAATTCTGAATATGAAATTCATTGGGTGCTTCACTGATCTAATTTAATCTAACATTACAGACTTTGGCTGCAGATCAATATTTGGTCTCTTTAATAAATTAACATGCTGGGAACTAAGCCTGATGATTAAACAGTCGTGATGATTCCCAGGAGAGCATCTTTGAATACATAGACACACACAGTGGGAGCCTTGAACGGACTTGTGAGGGAGGATCCGATGACAAAACTCAATCTCTAAAGCTTAGCCTTGCAGCTCCTTTTGCTGTTCTTAGTTTCCAGATGTCATCAAGATATTTCAGTCACGCCGTCAGCTTCATTAAATTGCTGATCACATTCTCATGCATACACACCCATTCTTCTGGAAACACGCCTGCAGCTCATCTTCTGGTAGATTTTCTTTTTGATTGTAAACCAGACACTGTCCATCTGTTCAGGGGTATAAGAAGCCAGTCATGCAAAAGAATCAGTATAAGATAAATATCAACTATATAATGATTTGGAAATTTCAGGATTTCACTTTTGGTAGTATAGAGTCCTATAAACAAACCATAAATATTATAGCACAAATAAAGATGAAAAAGATTATATGGGTAAAATTCAGTAGTGAGAGCAGTAATCTAAGAACATATCAGTTTTAAAGAGTTAGTTCACCTAAAAATGAAAATGCTGTAGTTAATTACTCACCCTCATGTCGTTCCACACCCTAAAGACCTTCGTTCATCTTTGGAATACAAATGAAGATATTTTTGATAAAATCCGATGGCTCAGTGAGGCCTCCATTGCCAGCAAGACAGTTGTGCCCAGAAAGCTACTAAAGACATATTTAAAACAGATCATGTGACTACAGTGGTTCAACCTTAATGTTATGAAGCGACGAGAATACTTTTTGTGCGCTATAAAAAAGCGACTTTATTCAACAATATCTAGTAATGGGTGATTTCAAAACACTGCTTCATGAAGCTTCGAAGCTTTACGAAACTGTCAAAGTCATGTGATTTCAGTAAACGAGGCTTCATAATAGGCTTGTTCGACTTGATGCAGCGCTGCACAGAACGATCGGCGGCTGACTTGAAACAGTTCATGTCGGTTAGAAATGTTGTCCGACTTGAGACAGCGCCGACGCCATGTGACTGACGTATGGCTTCAAAGTACCGCGAGAGCGATTTGAGATCAGCCGCCTGAGGCAGCCAGTGTAGTTTCTCAAGAGGAGTTGCACGAGCGCTGATGACGACACCGCTGTTTCATGATTGGCCGGATTCACCACATGACAACGATCACATGTGTTTCGTGTTTATTGTCACGCCTTCAGTTCCACTATGTAGTCGCGATGTTATATTGTGTCATGTTTATCAAAATAAAACGCATAAAAAACAAAGACCCCACTACATTGTTATTTAAATAACATATGCTTATGTTGAACTTTATTCTTGTAAAAACAGACGCTGTAAGCAGTACATAAAGTTTTGAATGAAAAGGTCTCTGAAACACTCTGAAATACTAATTATTGTAGTATTAGTCAAATATTGCATTTATTTCACTTCAGCTGTGATAAAGTATGCAAACGCAGCGCGAGCGTCATTACGAGAAGCAGAAAGTGTCCGACTTCACGTCACCACTGGGGGGCGTGACTTTGGCAGTTTGATGTGCGCTCCGAACCACTGATTCGAAACAAAAGATTCATAAAGCTTCGAAATTACGTGTGAAATTATTTGCAGCTTAGCAGAATACAAACAGAAAATTATTACTATAAAAAAAATGAATTAATAAAAATAAACAAACAAGTAAAAAATAAATAAAAACAAATAAATGAAAAACAAATAGAAAAATTAAATACAAGTAAAAATAAATACATTAAAACAAACAAAAATAAATACAAATTAAAAACAAATAAATACAAAATAAAAACAAATAAACAAGTAAATAAATAAAATACATACATATGGACAGTCATGTTAGATTTCTCACTGAAACTAAAGGAGAAGGAAGAAGGGCTATTGGTTACCTTGTGTGAGATTAATCTTTTTCTCTGTCACTCAAACAAGCAGGATAAAGTACAGTCAGCCTGACATTATCACAAAATAAACACCTTCTGAGTGATTCCAGACCACTCCTAAGCACTATGTCTGGATTCTTTTTGCAATAATAACTACGTTTCATTAAAACTAAATTTTCACTGTATTTTATAGATTTAGAATCTCAATTTGCCTCGCTACTGATGTTGAAAGCCACATCTATGTAGCTAGCAGGCTTTCTTTATTGTGCCATCTGCCACAGTGCTGACTCAAACACAGACAGGACAAACAGAGGCCGGAAGAGCATGGTTCTCTTCTTGGTGGCTGTTTATGTGGCTGTTTAGTAGCTCCTATCTCCAGATGCCCCTGCCGCAAAAAAAAAAAAAAAACTCCCACATTGTTCTCCTTTCCTCGGGTAAACAAGTGGAGAAGGGAGTAGGTCTCACCACCTTCCTCCTGAAAGTTTCACTGACACAGAAATAGCGCTGAGAAATGTTCACATACAGTAGATTAGACTGTTGATGTACAGTTTGTTGACCCATGACCAACTTCTTGAATGAGCTAAAACATCCCTGCAACAAAACCCAAAAGGTAAACGTCTGGTTCGCATAAGCTTCAATTATGTTGATATAGACAGATGATTTATTTTACTTCCTTTAAATTACACTATAGCATTAAGGCTCAACTAATGCATTAAAGGCACAATATGTACGATTTTTGGATAAAAATATTTAAAAAAAAAACACTAGAACAGAACAAAAATGTTTAACCAGGACACCTACCTGCGTCGCCTATCAATGACATCATAACTGCATTACCCTCGATTTCTGGTTTTATTTTGAAGAAACCATTGAAACACTTTTAGATATTATGTGTTTTTATTAGACAGGTGAGCAATTGTTTGGAAACATTCAGAAAACTAATCATTGTTAAATAGCTCAACACAGTAAGTCTTATTGTTTAAATCTCGTTTTCTTGATTTACCACGAGTACCATGTTTTACCATGCCTAATATGGATCTAGCTTATTGCAGTGTGCAACAAGTGTCTCATAGTAGCTGCCGAGCGAACGCACAGAGTAGCATTATAACAACTTTCAACACAAAGATTTGTCAGCTAAAGTACACTGTAAGGTTAACAATCGAAAATTTAACAAATTTCAAATGTTCACGGTTCTCTGATATTAATGGTCACATGACATGCAGGTAAAATATTAATATACAAATAAAATAAATTAAATATAAGATATTATAACAAAATTAAAAATAAAATAAATCTAATATTATATTGACATTTTAACTGAATCCCCACACACACACACACACAGTCATTTAAGTCTCCTATTAACCTCTTTGGCCCCAGTGACTTGAACCCAGCCAGTTTCCTTTCAAGTGCCTTGTAAGAGGGAAATTATATTGTTTAAGATTGTTTCCTTAAAGGGAGGGGAGCGAGACACACTTATAAAGAGACTCCACTACATTCAGTCTGTCTATAAAGATGTGGTTCCCACACCTGATGCCAATTTGCTCTTCCTGGTATTTGTTGACATTATAATACAGAATTATAATACCTATAGCAAACAGGAATCAATTATATAAATTCTGAATATATAACGATAAATCTGAACATATAGTTAAACAAATAAAACTCTAAGTACATGTGCAGTCAGTTGGTTATTATTGAGAGAGAAAAACAGACATGTCAGGGTTAAGATCAGGTTTTCTCTCACCCTAAAGGGGTTTATTTTGGGATAATGACCAGATGACTGTACATTCTGATTTTAATTTGAATTAAAATTATTATCTTTCTTTTCTTATCTTATACAAAAATAGATTTGACCTCTCAATGCATCTATAGAAAACAGATGTCTGTCTATAAAGTATAAAGCTGTATTATTAATTTAAAAGACAATCAAAACAGTCATAAGGCAATAAGTCCATTCTGTGTGTGGTTAGCTTTAGAGAAGCCAACTGATAAACACTGAAAACCTTCCTCCTTGCTGAAACGTATTCTGTTGGTGGGTAAATTCTCATTTACATCCAAATATCTTTCAATGCTTCCCACAGACAAACTGCTCCTTAAACCCACAGTCTTACCCAAGTTCTCATGTTAAAGCGATGAGAGTATTTTGGGCTCCCTCTTCCCATAAACCCCTTTGAGGACTGAGAATCTGACTCTAATCTTCACATTAATCCAGAGAGACAAGAGACGGAGACAAATAAGGAACATTGTTACACTGAATAATTGGTAATTGGTATAAAAGGACAAGATAAGTCAAAAATGATACACATGTTTGTCAAGCATCACCCTGCCCTAAAGGACAATGGAACTTCCCATGACATTTAAACTTGATAAGCACTGGAGATGGGACTTATTCTTAAAAAAAAAAAAAAAAAAATTTAATGCAGTACTATGCTGGTATTGTTTTTAACACATATGACAAAATAATTTCATTGATGCGGAATGTTATTTTGAGCAAATATCCATCTTGCTTTAGAACGATAACAGGAAACGTTTAGTCCTCAAATACCCAGAAAAGACAAATGCCACTAAATATCTGCTTCTTTGTTTATTTTTAGCTTTAGGTTCCTTAAATTCTTTTGCCTCCTTTTCCCAGACTCCCAGCACTTGAGTGTGTGGGAAAAGTTTGTATCGAAGAACAGAAATCTACACACACAAACACAACCTAAATATACAGTCTCTGCATGTTTGACATCTTTGTCCTTGTTTTATAATAGCATGAGAAAGCACTAGGCAGTGCAGTATATGTTTGTAATGGCTGTGGCTGAAATGGCAACAGCACTTGCAAACTACAAGTATAAATTTTTTCACATTTCTTAATATGGCAGAAATAGTAAGACTATAGTATGCTATTCTGAATCCAGGGAATTTCATCAGTCAATTAGACCTCATACTGACACTGGTGTGGATGCAGCATAAAGCAAAAGCAAAAAAATAAAAACCTTAGTTAATGATGCAATTGAAATACCATATTCGCAGCTGTATTAGAGCAGTTAATTAGATCAACTGAGTAGTATTTGGCTGGTCATGTGATCTCAACATGGCGGTCACAATGAGGGAGGACCACTCTTATGTAGAATAAAGAAGCGTTTGTTGGCAACTTTATCAAAAGTACTTTTCATTTCTTTGTATAAAAATCTTTTAGTGCACTTTTAAGTCATTTATAATTTGTAGCTCTTTTTCAGCACAGTTTTCTCATGGGCAACAATACTTAGGCCAGACACTGTCTATGCAAGTACATGAACGCAACCCTTCTACCTACACATTTTATTTCACACATCATTTCAAAACGTGTCAGAGCGCAAATGTTGTATGTAAACAGTATGTAAACTACTTCTAATGCAATTTCAGTTCAAATACTGTCAGGGTGGAGAACAAGTAAAAGGGATAGATCAACCAAAGATGAAAATTGTGTAATTTTTTCCATCATGTTTTCCCAGGCCTGTATAAGTAACTTACTTCCGAGGAACATAAACCAGATCTTTAGAAGAGTAATGTTAACCAAACTGTTTTGGTTACCGTTGATTTCCATTGCATGGACCAAAAAACAAACAAGACATTTCCCAAAATATAATCTTTTTGTTCCACAAAAATGTCAGCCAAACAACATGAGGATGAGTAAAATTGTCCCTTTAAAGATTAAAGATTAGTTCACTTTAAAATGAAAATTACCCCATGATTTACTCACCCTCAAGCCATCCTAGGTAGGGCTGGGCGATATATCGAATGCTTTTATCACACGCATTTCGTCAGTAAAGCCGGTTCCCTGATTACCACTAAATCGCCATCACCTGCTTTCAAATGGAGCGCCATTTAATAGACAGAGCCGTAGTTCACTGACAAGCCACGCAATATCGCGTTCAATATTGACGCCGATTCATATCGATATTGAACGTGATATTGCGTGGCTTTGGCAATTTAGCGGTAATCAGGGAACCGGCTTTACTGACAAAATGCGTTCGAAAAAGCATTCGATATATCGTCCAGCCCTAATCCTAGGTGTATATGACTATCTTCTTTCTCATGAACACAATCTGAGATCTATTAATAATCACCCTGATGCTCCTAAGCTTTATAATGGCAGTGCACAGAAACCGCCTGTTTGAAACTCAAAAAAGTGCATACATCCATCATAAACATGCTCCACACGGCTCCGGGGGATCAACAAAGTCCTTCTGAAGCAAAGTGATGCAATATCTAGCTTTTGCCAGACTCCCTCCCGTATTCAACTTAGGAAGTGTAACGCCTCTCGCAGTTCAAAATGCTTACGCTACGTCCTACGCCTTCCATATTCAACTTACGAAACAAGCATAACTGACAACGTCAATTACGCTTTTTTCGTAAGTTGAATTCAGAAGGCAGTCTGGCGGAAGCTAGTTATTTTAATTTATAACATGTTAAATATGGATATTTTTCTCACACAAACATCGCTTTGCTTCAGAAGGCCTTTATTAACCCACAAGAGTCGTGTGGAGCATGTTTTTGATGGATAGATGCACTTTTTTTGAGCTTCAAACAGGCGGTTCCTATGCACGGCCATTATAAAGTTTAGGAGCATCAAGGTGATTATTAATATAACTCGGATTGTGTTCGTCTGAAAGAAGATAGTCATATACATCTAGGATGGATTGAGGGTGAGTAAATCATGGATTAATTTTCATTTTAAAGTGAACTAATCCTTTAAATTTGACCTGTTTACATCTAGCAACCTCAACACTTTTGCCACTTTAAATACTAAGGTTTCACACAACGAGAATGTACAAAAGAAAACGTTAAGTATTACAGCATGAAAGTACTTAAGGAAAGGAAAAGTGCTCCCTTAATTTCACACCCTCTCTCTTTCTCAGGCTCTTCTGTCTAGTCATGGCTGACTGGAGTCTGCTGGGAAACTTTCTAGAAGAAGTCCAGGAACATTCCACCTCGGTGGGAAAGGTGTGGCTCACCATTCTTTTCATCTTCCGGATCCTGGTCCTGGGCACAGCTGCCGAGTCCTCGTGGGGCGACGAGCAGGAAGACTTCACCTGCGACACGGAGCAGCCCGGTTGCGAGAACGTTTGTTACGACCGAGCATTTCCCATTGCGCATATACGCTACTGGGTGCTCCAGATAGTGTTCGTTTCCACACCTTCTCTCATCTATATGGGACATGCAATGCACAGCGTCCGCAGAGAGGAGAAGAGGAGGAAAGAGCAGGGAGATGGAACACAGAGAGACGGAAATGGAGAGAAGTACCCAGAAGAAGACAAGGACTGTGAGAAGGAAGACGAAGGTGGAGGTGGGAAAGTGCGATTGAAGGGTGCTTTGTTACAAACGTATGTACTTAGTATCCTCATCCGCACCGTAATGGAGGTGATCTTCATCGTAGTCCAGTACCTGATCTATGGAGTCTTCCTCAACGCGCTCTACGTGTGTAAGGCTCCTCCGTGTCCGCATCCCGTCAACTGCTACATCTCGAGACCTACGGAGAAGAACGTGTTTATTGTGTTTATGCTGGCAGTAGCTGCTGTGTCTCTACTGCTCAGTGTCGTGGAACTGTATCATTTGGCGTGGAAGCAGTGCAAGAGGTGGTTGCAAGAATATAAGACTTCCAAAAAACGACCGAACACGCCATCCACTGTGGCTGCAGTCTCACCAAACACACCCACGCCAAACCGAGCCTGCACTCCACCTCCCGACTTCAACCAGTGCCTGACATCACCACCTTCTTCTCCTACTATACAGACACACGCACACTCGCTTATACATCCAACCTGCCCACCCTTTCATGACCGACTGGCGCACCAACAAAACTCGGCAAACATGGTTACCGAACGCCACCGAGGTCAAGACTACCTAGGGGTCAACTTCTTGAGCTTCTCACAAGCACCTACAGAGATGCCCAACTCGTGCGCCTCGCCCTCATTTCTAAGCAGCGAATTCGATGAGGACAAGCGAAGGTTTAGCAAGAGCAGCGGGACCAGCAGCCGCATGAGGCCGGACGACCTTGCAGTATAGCACTGACCAATCACATCTGGAAAAGGGTCGTCTAGTGTGACTAGTCATAAACATGCTACATGATTTTGCACTTGAGCTAACTTATCTATGTTATTGCTGATGAAAAGACTCAACCAGAATATCATAAGGAGAATCGTTGAACTTTGAAAAGTCAACAAGAAATCAAAATGGAATTCTTCATACATGTTCCTGGTCTTACTATGAACAATGCAATGGTGCACGTTATTCTAAAGAAATAAATACTTATCACTTCTGAAATGACTTTCGTTCACTGCATTTTGATTTAGCATTGGAAATTGTGTCTCTGCCTACTTTTCCCCTTACAGAATTTCATGACTTTACCACAATTTCACTTTAAAGTTAAAGGACTAGTTCACTTGCAAATTAGAAGTTGCTGATAATTTATTCACCCCCATGTCAACCAAGATGTTCATATCTTTCTTTCTTCAGTCGAAAAGAAATTAAGGTTTTTGATGAAAACATTTCAGGATTTTTCTCCATTTAGTGGACTTCAATGGCCTCCAAACGGTTGAAGGTCAAAATTAGTTTCATTGCAGCTTCAAAGCATTCTAAACGATCTCAGATGAGGAATAAGGGTCTTATCTAGAGAAACCAATCGATCATTTTCTTAAAAAAAAAAAAAAAAATCAAATCATAATTTTATACATTTTAACCATAAATGCTCATATTGAACTAGCTCTCTTCTTCTATATTTGAATTCCAGCAGTGTAGACACTGCTAAGTGTATTACTGCCCTCAACAGGTCAAAGTTTGAACTAAATTGTCATATACAATATGCTAGTGCAAGTATATAACAATTAGTTCAAACTTTGACCTGTGGAGGGCAGTAATACACTTAGCAGTGTCTACACTGCTGGATTTCTAATAGAGAAGAAGAGGAGAGCTAGTTCAAGATGAGCATTTATAGTTGAAACATTTATAATTTTTAATTTTTTTTTAGAAAATGAGCGATGGTTTCTCTAGATAGACCCTTATTTCTCGTCTGGGATCGTGTAGAATGCTTTGAAGCTGCATTGAAACTGTAATTTTGATCTTCAACCGTTTGGAGGTCATTGAAGTCCACTATATGGAGAAATTCTGGAATGTTTTCATCAAGAACCTTAATTTCTTTTCGACTGAAGAGAGAAGGACATGAACATCTGACATGGGGTGAGTAAATTATCAGCAAATTTTTATTTGAAAGTCAACTAATCCTTTAACTAATAATGCACTGTTGAGATGACTTTCCACTGACTTTGGATATATACTTATGATATATTTTAAGTATTTGCTGATCTGAGCAGCATGTAAATATTCTGCTGATAACGCAAGGAACATGTTATGGTTCTTAAATAGAAAATAGATGTAGAGCTGTCTGACAGACATTTTGCATTTTGAACACTCACTGTGACTGCGCAATCCATTTTGATTGTGTGAAAAAAGACAATGGAGAGAGACAACTGGGACATGTGATATTGCAAAAAGGAATCATTACTGTGAATGTGTCATAAGCAGAAACAATTACAATTCCATCTAATTCAACAATAACTCTTGACAGTGAAAGTGTGATTTAAATTGTGAAAATCTGTGGTGAAGAGATCTTCAACTAAACCCAATTGTGCACATTACTGTATGCCTGAAAATATGAATGGAAAACAATGTTATTTCATTTTATTTTAACTTTTGCGTTTGCATAATTTGTTAACCTATATTTTGTAAAAACAGGTTGTTTAATGTTATTAATGTACAATGAAGTAGTGATAAATGTTGCAAAATTTAAGAATTTATGAATTTGGTTTAACAAATATCGGCGATTTCAAACGTAATAGTTCTGAAACAAATCCATCAGAACAATACATCCATATAATAACCTTACCATAGACCTTATTCAGAGCAACGCTATGCCAGGTATGTAAGCGAGGCTGTGAGGGATAGACTTGCCATGTTTCAATGTTAAAAAGCTGTATACAGCTCCTAGATCATTTTAAATTTTCCACAGCTTGTCTACTGAAATGTCTTGTAAATATATTTTTGCAGTGTTTCATCAGCAGAACGATCCAAAAACACATTAAATAACAGTACAACTCAATGAAGACCCTCGCAGCCTTGTTTCATTCCCCTTAAAAATGTCAAAAGATGTCAAATATGGTGCTGCTGTGAATAAGGTCTTTTGTCAAATTACATCCACATGATGGCGCAATAACCCTCCACTACAATACCACGCTACTCAGTAGTGTTGAGCAAGACTAACTCATCAGAGTGCTCAGTGTAAGCTAATAGGTCATGTGTTGTCATCCTGACACTGAAGTGCTTTACATTTTTCTGCTTGCAGATAAATAGGGACCAAACAAGTGAGCTAGTCTCCTTACAGCAGCTGCTAAACAATCTCAGCTAAAATTAGCCCTGCAGCAGAGAGCACTCTTCACCATCAGTCTGTGAGGAACATGTGTTGGCTCATAGCACCACATCAAACATAGAAGAAACTTAGGAAAAAGCAACAGAGGATGGAATGGTACTGGTCTGCTTCCAGCACAGATTCAAGCCATGGTCAGCCAAGCATGAATTCCCTGTATATTTCAAATGAAGAATTTGCATCAAAGATCACAAAGACTAAATATTTCCATTTACAACATCTCTAGTATCTGAATTAAGATAACACACACTGAAACAAATTTTAAGCAAGTTTATAACTTTTCTTCAGGGTTTACTGCATCGGCTCACCCAGTATTGGTAAACTTACCCATTTGTCTCCAATATACAGTAGCATCACAATCAACCATGTGATTCTAAAAGTGACATGACAGCCAAGTATGGTAACCGATACTCGGAATTTGTCCTCTGCGGTTTAACCCATCCAAGTTAGTGCACACACATTAGGAGTAGTGAGCACACCCCCAGAGAAGTGGGTAGCCATTTGCTGCGGCGTTCAGGGTTAGGTGCCTTGCTCAAGGGCAATTCTGTCGTGGGTATCGATGGTGGAAGAGTGCACTGTTCATTCACTCCCCCACCTACATTTTCCTGCCGGTATTGAAAATCAAACCTGCAACCTTCGAGTAACAAGCCTGACTCTCTAACCATTAGGCCATGACTGCCCCATGTCCATAAGCTGGCCATATAGTATCTGTAAATGTAGATGAATTTTAACATTGTAAAATAAATTTACTAATTTGATTATGCTTTAAATTATATAAAAGTGTTTGCAATGTTACCATTTTAAAACCACTGCTTCAAATTCTACAAAAAAAAAAAAAAAAAAATCACAGAAATTGCATATTCATTTGGGGATCTGCTGTAAATAAGTACTCACAAATTCATAATTTACCTGATAGTTTTATCCAAAGCAACCTCATGTATGCTTATTACATTTTAAATGTATTGCTCAAAGAATGGTGACTATGGAATTTATATTACAACTTAAAACATTTTAGTACCAGCTGAGATCATAAACACTTGGTACACCAACCCTAAAATGGATTAAATGTTACATCAATCCTAAAGGAAACATGATTAAATACAAATCATAACAGATCACAAAAATCATGTTTTGATGGCTTTGTGCAACTGGTAGGCAAAAACGTAAAAAAGGAAAGCAAAACCTACACTCCCACTAGGGGGCAGAGGAAGACCATTAAGAGCCATGAGATACACACAAAGGCATCGAGACTCTTTATACCAAACAATATATTTTATTTGTCGTCCAACACCACAGCCCAGCCTTAGGAAGTGGTTCAGTACCAAATTCAATGGAGTTACACATGACGAGCATCAACACAGGAGGGGCAGGGACAAGAGGACAACCTATTAGCTTTTTTTCTGTTTTTGTTTTAATAATCATTTGTTTTCTACAAAAAAAAGAAAGAAAAAGCCCACCCTCCAGTAGCTCAGATGTTGTTAGCGCTGCACTGTATAGCTGTACACAGCCAAGCAATTTAAAAAAAAATCTTTTCAATGTATTCCGCAGTGGTGGCAAACAGCGACAGTCCTTGTCGTAACAGACACTGATATGCAGACAGTAGCCTGAGCGTCACTGCAGAACTGAGTGCTGGTTTATGGGGTTCAAAAACGCCCCTCCAGAGTCACCCTCACCTGTACCCAGACCAGCTTACAGAAGTTTCTAAAACAGGAACGGGAGACCACACTGCATAAATCTGATTACTGCTCCTACTTGCTGTCAAAGTGTTTTTCCTCTACAATTAAAAAAAAAAAAAAAAGAAAAAAAAAAACACTTTATTCTTTACAGTTAATTCTTGTTTGTGCTTTTTTAATAATACTATGATCTGTATGAGGTCTTAGTTTGGTTTTATCATACACTGGAGTAGCAAAGAAAATTAAATTTAAAATATTCTGTACGCCCCACAGTACACAGTATTTTGTGGTGCTGTTGTGTCACCTACTGTCCACAAACAACCACCTCAATCCCCCCTTTACAAATGAAGATGGAAAAAAAAAAAAAAAAAAAACTATAGAAATCACTGGTAGAATCCCTTTAACAACACAAGTACAGTACACACATATAAAGAGCATTTCCTGTTTGGAGGGAAGTGATGCGATGAGATGTAAACATATAGCCAAGACGGTGCACCTTGTGACAAAATGTTCCTTGACTTTTCCATTTTCATATCTGTTCTTTCAGTTCACTGACTTTTTTTTTTTTTTTTTTTTTTCCAACAATCTTTCTTGGTTTCCATCCATGTATAAAAGTACAATGAAGCCCCTAAACGTTCATACTTGGTTTGCTGTAGACTTATATGTGGCATCATGCCACGATGTAAAGCAAATATCCTTGACACGAGTCAGTCTTGTAAATTCCATATACATTCCCAAGTTGCCTAAAAAGTCCCTTCCAAATGGTGCCGGACCTGAGCCCAACTTCGAGGAAAGCACAATTAGCTTCTCACACTTTCACCTGTTAAATGACATTGCCATTGGAGAAGATTCCCTGTGAACACATCCATGTGTATGTGATGGATACCCATCACTGTGTAAGCTATAAACCTTGTTCTAACCAGGTGTCAGGGTGTGTGTATGTGCACAAAAATGTCCTGGTTTCCATACATATCTGCTTAAGAACAGAGTTTATTTTTGTATTTCATTACGAAGGTTATTTCACAGGTTACACAGTTTCTCAATTGTTCATAACTGTAGTGTAGGCTCAAAACATTAAATTCCCAGGGTTCCCTGGGCCAGGGTTAAATCCCATGCCCATATCTGCTGCCATTCCTCGAGGCCTCATCTGAGAAGGCATCATCATAGTCTGCTGAGGACCACTCATCCCTTGTAGTGACATCATCATGTTAGGAGAGCCCACTGGCCCAGGGTGGTTGTACATCGGCCTTTCCTTTCCCTGCATCATTCCAGGGCCTCCCATCATTCCTGGCTGCTGGCCAGGAGACAACATCCTGTGCTGTGGCCCCATCATACCCTGACCCATGAAACCTGGGGGTCTCATAGGGTTGTGACCTGGATTACCCATGGGCATGTCCTGTGGTCCCATATGTCCAGGGCCAGGAGGACCACCCATTCCCTGCATGGGGAGGCCCATCCTTGGATTGCTCTCACCCATCATCCCCTGCATTTGGGGAAATCCAGGTGGGCCAGACGGGTGTGGTGGCTTCCCACCAGGGGCGTCCCCACCACGAGGGAAGTAGGACAGAGTCTGGCTGGGCTTCTCAGAAGGGATAATTCGAGAGAGGTCAAACTCAGGGATACCTGACGCACCTGGTCGCATGACCTCGTGTAGATCCGAATCATTAAAGACACCTGGCATGTTATTAAACTCCTGGCCTCCTGGAGTATTAGGTTTACACATACCTGGCTCACCACCAGGTCCATGAGGCATATTGCCCATCCTGCCCAGTGGCCCCCCTTCTCCTTGGAAACCCATCCCATGAGGGAAGCCACCCTGGTGCCCAGGACCATTGTGAGGGAAGGGGACCTGTTGTGGAGGTGACTGTCCAGGGGGGAAGCCCTGTCCTCGGTGAGGAAGACCCATACGTCCCTGTGACATCATCTGGTTGTTGCCCATGCCGGGATCTTGGGAGACTGGGTTCATCATAATACCATGAGGCATCATGCCTGGACCCATAGGCCCAGAGTGAGGAGGCATATTAGGGCCCATGGGATTGGGTGAGGGCATCTGGTTGGGCATGCCATGGGAAAGTGCCTGGGAGCCCATAGTGTTCATCCCCATTGGACTCAGGGAAGGCATGGGGCCAGAAGAGTTAGGGGTCATCATTCGAGGATGACCTGGGTGATGGTTCACACCCATACCTATAAAGAGAACAAAAATAGTGATTTAATGGAAAAGCCCTCCAGGAAATACCACTGTTAATACTGGCGCATATTCATTAACAATGGACATTACCGGGCATGCTGTTGTTCATAGATGGCAGGTTTGGTGATCGAGCAGGCGGCGAGTCATCATCAGAGCTGGCCACGGTTTTGATTGCATCATGGTAGAGGGGTGTAGAACTGGGCATTGCAAACTTGGACATGCGGGACATCATGATGGAAAGAGGATTTTGAGATAGCGTTGGCTCTGGGGGCATGGTGTAGGGGCTGCTGGATGGAAGACTTCCTGGCACATTCATACCACCTGGTTGACTGGAGGAACTACTGGAGGGAGGAGCTGAGGGAGGAGGATTACCACCTGAGAACAGGAGAAGAGGGCAGAAGAGGTTGAGAGGAGAGGAGAAGAGAGTAGAGTAAGGATGAAGGAAAAAGAGCATTTACCAATGACCTTTTATTTGACATCGCTTAGCTCCTACAAAAACATTACTAAAAAGGTCCTGCTGTAACAGTATAATTAGCAGGAATAATTGAGACCACATGAAAACAGAAAGAGCCACTTAAAGTCCCTGCATCCATAAAAATATGGCACAAACTATAAAGTAAACATATATTCATATTTTCATAAGCAAACAATATTCATAATGGTCAAAGACATTTGTGGAGGCAGGAATTTTTATTTTACCTTGCTCTACACTGCCCATCATATTTGGTGATGTCATGCTAAGGGGAGGTTTGTTGTTCTGAGGGATTCCTGGGCTTTGCATGGGCGGCTTGGGTGATGACGTCCAGCCAGGGGAGGGGGCAGGGAGCGAGGGTGACTTCATATGGACGGGTGATGCCCCTGCTGAGCCCATCATAGGAGGAGATTTAATGGCTGCCGCAGCTGCTACTGCTGCAGCTGAAGGTCCACTAAGCATACCAGCCAGCTGGGACGGTGTCTGCGGAGACTTGAGATTACCTGATGGTGAGCCCAGCATTGGAGACTGGACCTGCCGCAATGTTGGTGACTTTAGCGGGTTGACATTGACGTTGGGTGAGTTAGCCGGGCCAGACTGGACATTTAGGTCTGAGGGCTTGCGACTCATATTCCTCTGGCCGGGCGGAGGCCCTGAGCTATTGGGAGCCTGGTTTGGTGGTAAAGGAGGCATATGACTAAGACGACCATTTCCACCCACATTACCTCTTTGGTCATGTCCAAAGGGTGGCTCGCCTCTGGGACCTCTTGGATTTCCAGGGCCTTGGGGACCCATGCCAGGGAACTGTCGGTTGGGTCCCATATTGAGGTCTCCTGCATGGGGCTGGTCAGGGAAAGGAGGCCCCTGCATCATTCTCTGTGAAGGAACCACATTCTCAGGCATTGGACCTCCACCTTGCCTCATCTTCATAATTTCCTCTGGACTAAGATTCATTTGTGGATCTCTCATCTTAGGGGGCATCATCTGAGGGCTAGGGCCCATGTTTACATTGAGGTTTCCGGGCCCCATGCCAAATTCACCCATGTCTCGACCAAGACCTTTCACAAACTCCATTCTTGAGGAGGGGCTCATGGGACCATCACCTGGCATTCTGGGAAACATCATGCCACCTCCATTTCCAGGCTCCATGGGTCTTTGATTACCCATCATTCGATTCATCTCCATCATCATGCCAGGTGTAAGACCCATGCCTGGTTTATCACCCATACCTTGATGGAACATAGCTTCCTGTACAGACTGAGGATTGGGAAATCTTTCCACTCTTCCACCAGGACCTCCAAACATGCCTTGGCCAGGAGGGAATCCCCTCCCATCACCCATTTTGGGCATATCATCAGGCCAGTTCATTCCAGGTCTGGGCATAGCATTGGGCCCTCCATCCATATCAGGGTTCATCATACCTGGGAAGCCAGGCATCCTCTGCATGTGTGGATGCATCCCTCTGGGGCCCATGTTCATCTGGTCAGGGAATGGTTCAGGGCCACCAGGGCCCCACACCTCTCCAGGATTCATCTGGTAGGGTGGCGGTGGGCCTCGCATCATTCCTCTAGGTCCACCCTGATGGAGCATCATGTCTCCCATCGGTCTATGCTGCATTTGTTCTTGCTTGCGCTTCTTCTCCTCATAGAACTCTTGCTGCAGTTTTAGCCAGGCCATC